>NC_084794.1:68135313-68846363 GCF_963169125.1 Humulus lupulus | reverse complement strand
ATAGATAAGCATATAAAAATGTATTTGGCACTCAGTGCCCTCAAAACAGTCAGAAAAAGCATGCATGTTAAGTTTTCAATTATTCAAACATTTTATAAATGAAAAAAATTGGAATATGTTTAATGTTATTCAATACATATAAAACAAGTCCAGTAATCAAGTTGAGTCCCTACCTCCTTAGAATTGTCAATCTTAGTCCAAAGCGACGCTCATACGCTTACTTCTAGAGTGATTTAGTCCAACTTTCATATCAAAATTTTCCTATGTGCATCAATTGAGAAAATTATTATCATCATTGTATTCCTTATTCAAAATCGTGCCCAACGACATATAATATGACTATATTTAAATTTTCATGTTTTGAAACCTTACCCAAGCAGTGCACAGTGGCGATTGGTGGCGACAGTGAGCGGTGCATCGGCAATGTCAACGAAGGTAGGCATTGCATATATCAAAATGAAATCCCTTGATTAGTACATCACAGATGTGCAACATGTTAGTCGAAATAGCCATCGATGTCGCCGAAAACACTCCCAAAAGGTTGGAGATACCAAAATCTCACTAGAGAAAAATGGCGAGTTGACCAGAATGACTTAGTGGGTTTTGTTCCTCTCTCCACGGTGGTTCCAATAGTACCAACCATTCCCTGAGTGGTGGTCGGAGTTCACCACAAAATGCAGTCAAAGTTTTGACGATGAAACTTTGATTGCCTTTTCTGGGTAATTGGTGGCGAGTGAGGCTACGCTGCTTGGTGGCTAACTTCATCAGTGGCTCCTGAACATCACTGGGCAGCGCGTGGCAGCAGCTGGCGGCCGAAAGTCTCCATCCATGGTGGCTTTCATGGCTGTCGAGGATAATGAAAAAGAGAAACAAAAAAAGACAAGAAGAAGAAGGTATCGGGGGAGGGAGAAGAAAAAGGACCAAAAGTTTTGGATGAAAAATAGTGGGACCCACTGATAACTCTACAAAATAGAGTTATTTTACCACTTTTTATGTGCTAATTGTTGCTTAATTCTTGAGTTTTTGATTGATTTATTAAGTTTTAAAGTAATTTTGAATTTATTGTGTTTATTTTGATTTTATATATTTTTGTGTGTGTTTTATAGTTATTTTGTTGTAAAATGTTGTAGTTAATTATTTGAATTATTGTTGTTTAGTTTGAGGTAAAAAAAATGTTGTATTATTGAAATTAAATGTTAAATATAAATTAATTTATAATTAATATTTTCAAAGAATTAAATTGATTTATTTTATAGTTGAAAATATTTTATTATGATTTGTTTTGTAGGGAATTTATGGCACTTTTGCTCTAGAAAAAGAAGAGAAAAGAAAAGAAAAGTGGTAGTTTTGAAAGAAAATAACAAGAAAAGAAAAGTGACATTTTTTAAAAAGAAAAGGCCCAAAATTAAAGCCCAGATGGCCGGCCCAGTCCCCTGCCTCTCTTCTCACCAGCAACTTGGCCCGACGCCCCAAGCCCACTCAACTCATCCTCACCAGCTAGCTGCCACAAAAGCTGCCATTTTTCCATTTCTTGAGCCCATCAAATACACCAATTGTCTCTTTGTCCCCTATGTCCAAAAATACTATTTTTTACCCAAACTTTTCTACACATTTTATCCCAAAACAGCATCATTACACCCTATAATTTACCCCTATTTGTCAAATTATTATTAATTTAAATTGATTATTTTAATACCTTTTTTTTTGCTATAAATAAAGGAGTTTATGACATATTTTGAAGAGGAGGTCACCATACCACAAGTTCTACACTTTCAAAACCTCTCAATTTTCTTCTCCTTTTTCTTCTTCTTTGTTGTAAATTTTCTATGTATTTTGAGAGGAAAAATTTGGGGGTGCAACCTTCAAATTTTCCTATTTATGTTTGTAATTTTTAGTTTGTATTGGCCATTTTAGTTATGAGTTTCTAATCTTTTTAAGATTATTAAGGTGGTGATGAAACAATATGTAACTATATAGTCACAACAAGGAAAAGAGGCTTTTACTTCGGTTTTTAAGCTTGATTTACTTCGGTTTGCGCTAAAATTCGCAACCGCAGTAGTTCGGAGCGAAGTAAAAACTAGATAAAAACCGAAGTAGAATCCCCACTTTCTACTTCGGTTTTTACATAATAACCAAAGTAGAAAGTGTATATACGCTAGCATCCTGGGCACTTTCTACTTCGGTTTTCAGGTAAAACCGAAGTAAAAGGTGTACTTTCTACTTCGGTTTTATCTAAGAACCGAAGTAAAAGGGCACTTTCTACTTCGGTTCTTAGGTAAAACCGAAGTAGAAAGTGCACATTTTACTTCGGTTTTACCTAAAAATCGAAGTAGAAAGTGCCCGCCTTTTTTATTTAATATATATTTCTAATTATTTTTAAATGGATGGTTTCTATTTTTATATATATATATTTTTTGGCCTAATTTTATTTAATTGATCTAATTTTTTTTTATTTTGGCCTAATTATTTTTCAACAATTTAATTATATGATATTACAATTATATATATTTTTACAATTGAAATTGGTTAAGAATTTTTTTTGAATGAAAATATGATAACTTTTATTAATTAAAAATGTTGTACATAAGCATATAAAATACAAGTACTTAAGTAAGATAACTAGCCTTAACATTAATACATTTACAAAAGACTAAACTTACAACTAAACAAAAATAGGCTTACTGATAAATGTATGTCATCAATTTGCCTAACCATTCGTGTTGGATTGGCAAGAGGTCTGCAATCTCACAATATTGCGTCTTCCCACCAAACTGTAAAATTAATAAATATAAATTAATTTCATAGATTATCGATAGAAAATAAATTATAAAAAATGAACTTACTTTTTCTTTTAGGGTAGTCATTGCATTTGATGCCCGTACAAGATCTCTAATGTACTTCAAGACATAAAAACCACATTCATGACTTTGTGGTTGTCTTGGACATGTAACATTGAATATCTTTGTGGGATTGCCGAGTAATGCATTGGAAGAAGCTCTATAATATGCACTATTTAAAAAGAAAATTAACAAAAGTTATTCAAATGTAGTAACATGTAATATTTGTTGCATATTAAGAAATATTTTAAAAAATTTAAAACATACCTCATTATTATTGAATCAATTTCTTCTGGACGTTTGTGTGATTTCAATGGATCTAAGAACACGATTTTTCCTTTTGGCATAGCAATCACCAACATCCAATGTTCCCTAAAATAAGAAGCGTATGTTAAGTAAAATAATTAAATTTTTAATATATGACTAATCAAATAAGAAATTTTTACACTATTTCTTACCGTATGTTCCAAGGTATAAAGTAAAGTTGACCAACTCTATCCATGGTCATCAACCAATTCACCAAGTCAATGGTTGATCGCTCTACATCGTTAACATTATTAATGCTAAGACGTTCAATGTCATAAAACTTGTAATAGACACGCTAATTCCGATTGTGTCGATTCCAACCATGTACTCTGAACAAAATTCCACAGCTTCTTCAGCTAAATAACACTCAACCATACAAGCTTCAGGGCGATGGTGATTACGTACATATCCTTTCAACACCTTCATATTCCTTTCAAATGGATACATCCATCTCGCCCAAACTGGCCCACACAACTTGGCTTCTCTTACTAAATGGACCATCAAATGTATCATGATGTCAAAAAATGATGGTGGAAAATATTTTTCAAGCTTGCATAAAGTTTCAACTATTTCATCATGCAATGCATTCAACTTCTTCATTTCCAATTCTTTTCCGCATAGTTGATTAAAGAAGATGCACACACTTGTCACACTATCTCTAACTCTTTTTGGTAAAACTGACCGAATGGTAATTGGAAGTAATTGTTGCATTAATATATGACAATCATGTGATTTCATTCCAATTAACTTCAAATCTTCCATAGACACCAAGTTTCGAACATTCGATGAGTAACCATCAGGCACTTTCATCCCTGCCAATGATTGACATACGGCTTGATTCTCTTCTTTAGACAATGTAAAACAAGCAGGAGGCAAATATGTGCGAGCCCCTTTTTCTTCAGGTGCCAAGCGGTGTCTTATACCCATTTCAACAAGATCTAAACGACTAGACAAACCATCTTTGGTTTTACCTGGGATATCAAGTAATGTACCGATTATACTTTCACATACATTTTTTTCTATGTGCATGACATCCAAGCAATGTCTAACGAGTAAATATTTCCAGTAAGGAAGTTGAAAGAAAATTGATTTTCTTTGAAAACATCCATTGACTTTTTTGTTTTTATTCTTCTTCCCATACCTAAAGTCAACTTTTTCTACTTCCTTAAGAATCTGCTCACCTGACAATGGCAAAGGAGCAATGTCTCGTTCCACAGTACCGTCAAATGTTTTTTTTTTATTTCTGTCAGGATGACTTAAATGCAAATATCGTCTATGACCCATATAACACATTTTGCGTCCATTTGACAAGCGACAGACCCTTGTGTTGGTGCAACAAATTGGACAAGCTTGGTAACCTTTTGTGCTTAAACATGATAGGTTACCATATGCTGGAAAATCATTAACAGTCCATAACAACACCGCTTTCAAATTAAACACTTCTTTTTTAAAACCATCATATGCCTCAACACCATTTTCATACAACTCTTTCAAATCATCAATTAATGGTGCCAAGTAAACATCAATATCATGTCCTGGTTGTTTTGGGCCTGAAATCATTAATGAAAGCATCATGAACTTCCTTTTCATCACCAACCAAGGAGGAAGATTGTACATAACCAGGAAGACAGGTCATGAACTATGCCTACTACTAAGAGATCTATGCGGGTTTACTCCATCAGCAGCTAAACCAAGACGAAGATGTCTTGGTTCATTTTTGAATTCTGGATTGATATAATCTACCTTCTTCCAGGCCTGTGAATCTGCAGGATGCCAGAGTTTACCATCATTCACTCGTCCAGTCTCGTGCCATATTAAGTTCTTAGAGTGTTCTGCACTTCGATATAATCGCTTCAGCCGCGAAATCAAAGGTAAGTACCATAGCACTTTCTGAGGAATAAGTTTCCTAATCTCTTTACTTTTGTTAGGTTTGTACCGTGATAAACCACAAGCGTCCATGTCTGCATACTCCTTACGATATAAAATACAATCATTCGGACATGCATGAATCTTCTCATACTTCAACCCTATCAAACTTAATGTTTTCTTTACTTCATATGTAGACTCCGGAAAACAATTTTCTAGCGGCAAAATCTCCTTGAAAGCAGTTAAAAATTGACTAAAATACTTATCACTAACTCCATTTTCTGCTTTTATGTTATAAAATTTAACCATTGTGGGCAATCTTAGTTTATTGCAACCACTGAACAATTGTCTGTCTGCATCTCTAACCATACTATCAAATTTTTCTGGATTATGAAAAACCTCTTCTTGTGCTTTATCAAGCAATTCTATAGGATGATCATCAAAATCATTACTCTCAAAATCATCTACACCTCGCCTACCTAATGGATATGGGTCATCATTTAATAATTCTCCATGCCAATACCATTTACTATAACTCATATCAAATCCCCAACAAAATACACGATCCTTTATCATGGTAATATTCCCCTTTACTCCATTACCACAATCGATACAAGGACAACGAATTTTTTGTGGATCACTACAATTCTTTAGGCAAAACTCTAAAAATTTGTTGAATCCATCTTGAAATTGTGATGTTTCTCTCCTCTCAAGCATCCATGATTTATCCATACTAATAACAATATTCAATTCCTATTAAGTTAGAAAAAAACTTATATTAGGTTCTAGTCTTATAAATTTTTTAAAAAAATCGACAGAGTATCCTTTGTTTCTATAGCATACTGTAATTTCATAATTACCTATAAAATCAATACAAACAAACACAATAATCAAGCATATATGAATCCATCATTATTAGGTTCTAGTCTTATAAATTTTTTAAAAAATTCGGCAGAGTATCCTCTGTTTCTATAGCATACCGTAATTTAAAAATTACCTATAAAACCATTTAAAACAAACACAATAATCAAGCATAGATGAATCTATCATTATTAGGTTCTAGTCTTATAATTTTTTTTTAAAATTCGGCAGAGTATCCTCTGTTTCTATAGCATACCGCAATTTTAAAATTTCCTATAACAACAACACAAACAAACAAAATAATCAAGCATAAATCAATCAATCCTTATATCACCACAGCACGCAAATTTCCCAGAGCCTACTTCACTAATTTTCAAACATAACTTTCACTAAATCTATTATGCATGATTACATTAGTCTTATCTTTATACATAAATCTTATAGTAATATAAATAAAAAAAAATAGCTAACCTTCAATATTAATCTTCAATGCACCCGAAATGAACAACAAAGTTCACCACTCAATCAACGACCCTACTAAAACATTACATAATTAGTAAACTACATAATTAATTGTCAAACCAATAAATAAAAAAAATCAAACTAGTTAATGAAACTAATGAACAACACTTTGATCATCTTCAAGCTATTTATTTTTTTTCAAATATTTAAAAAAGAAATTTATCTATTGTCAAAATTTCTAAAATTAACTAATATGCATATATATATTTATCATAAACCTAATTTTTATCACATTATTTAAACTAACAAAATAAACAAATAATTATAAAAATTAATAAAATATTAATTATATTAATTTTAAATTCGGAATAATAAAAAAATTAAAAAAAACATAGAAAATTAAAAAATTATCATCAAAACCACATTTTAGTAATCTATACCTGTTTTGAAGCTCAAAATCCCCTTGCAATGACAAAAATCCGGTCAAAATCCGGCAAGAAACACCACTTTCAAATGGAGAAAATACCCACGGCCAAATGCTTTTTTTTCTCTAAAAAACAAAAAAAAAAAAAAATTGGACTATATTTCGGTTTATAGGGTAGAGATGTTGCAAGAAATAAAGAAAAAACAAAAAAAAAAGGTTTGGAGAATCAAAATGGGTGTTGGCTCACAGTGGTTAATGGAGGTTTTGGGGGTTTTTTTTTGCACAGAGGGTAGAGAGGGTTTGAGAAGATGACCTTTCGGGTCTAGGGAATGGATTATAAAGCACTTTTAACTTCGGTTTTTGGTAAAAACCGAAGTCGAAAGTGGACTTTCCACTTCGGTTTTTACCAAAAAACCGAAGTTAAAGGTCCTTTAGTCATATGCCTTGTGCACTTTTAACTTCGGTTTTTAGGTAAAAACCGAAGTGGAAGGTGCACTTTCCACTTCAGTTTTTACCTAAAAACCGAAGTTAAAAGTGCACAAGGGCCGCGTTTGGTTTGGCCAGTTTTTTGCATTTTTACTATCTCTAAAAATAATATAAGGGCTTGTGCAAACAAACACGGCCCTCTCCACTATGAATTTTTCACTTCGTTTTTTTAAAAAAGCGAAGTAGTAAGTAATTTTTTTCAGAGCGCCAATTTGAAAAGCGAAGTAAAAGAGTTTGAAAAGGTTTTTACTTCGCTTTTTTTGTATGCTCACTATAAAAACCGAAGTAAAAACCTATATTTCTAGTAGTGAGTATTTATTTTGTATGTTGATTTCTCATTTTGTGCAAAAAAGTTTATAGAATTTTTTTCTTCAAATATATTCTTTCATCTTAAATATCATGTATTTTGAATTGTTAGCACATATTTACACTTTGTTCTTCATTAGTGCAAAAACACAATATTCTTTGTGTAAGATGTGTCATTAAATTGTACACATCCAATGCTTAGAACAAAAATATTATGTTTTGTCTTATAAATAATGTTCATTGATTTATTTGTTATTTCATTAGATTGCTTTACACTAAATACTTTGAAATTATAATTTTAAAAGTGAAGATAAATCTTATATTTTTATGAAAACTTGTGCTTAAATAGAATATCAAGTTTGAATAAGTGAATGGTTTGATTAATTTCAACTATTACTAAAACTTGGGAATCGATATACTTTTAAATATTATTGAACTTATATTTTGTGGATTCTATTATCTTAATAATCTTTCTTTTACTATCTTGTTTGAAATTATTAATTTAGTTATATATATTGTCTTTAATTTCTTTATTATTGTCTTTTATTTTATTTTTACAAACTTTCATCATTCTTTGGAGCTAGGTTAAAATTTATTAATTTTGGTTTAAAATAGTTTTCTTTTCGATTTTAGACAACTCCTTTGGGTTCGATCTCGTGCTTACACAAACACTATATTTCATATACGATTCGTGCGCTTGCAAGTTATAAATATTTAAATCATACCCGTTTTGGGTCCATCAAGTTTTTGGCGCCGTTGCTAGAGAGTTGCAAGAGAAAAGAAACAAAATTTATCTCAATGTTAGTAAATTCTTCTACCAGGTATTTTAATTTTTCCACTTAAAAAAAAGAAAAAAACTGTATACACAAAAATATAAAAATATATATCTATATAAACTAAAAAAAAAAAAGATAAAAGGAAAATTTGGGACGGTTCTACCACCCATAAAAAAAAACTTACTTATATATTTATATTTATTGTCTTTTATTTTAGTTGACGGCACTTGTGCCTCCTATGTATCTTTTTAATTTTTATAGTTAACGACACTTGTGTCTCCTATCTATCATTTTAATTTTTATAGTCGATGGCACTTGTGCCTCCTTTTTTTGTTATAATTTTGTTGTAATTTTCTTTATTTATCTTGTTGTTATTTTTATTTATTTATTGCAAGTTGCTAGTTGATGGCAATTTTGCCTCCTAGTCTTTTATCGTATGTTTTAGTTGATGGCACTTGCGCCTCCGAATTTTTACCTTATTTTTGTTATGGTTGATGACATGCTATGTCTCCCTACTCTTGCCTAAATTTGGTTAGTCTTATTTAATTTTGCCTTATTTTTCTTTATCCTTTATCATATTATTGTGAAAAAAAATACTTGAAAAGAAAACTTGAAAAAATATATACTTGAAAAGAAAAAAAAAACTTAAATCTTGTCCTAGCTCTCATTTTCATATTTTAATATTGTTTATGTTATCTTAATTTTTTTATTTATTTTTTATTTTTGTGTTTCGTACTCTTCTTAATTTTTGTTATAATTTAAAAAATAAATAAAATCTCTTGAAATTGTTCATTCTAATTATAGTTGGAATTCTGAGTACAACTATTATGAGCAATCAAATTTAAATTATGGAGAAAATAATGATATGTATGATATGCATGAATCTTTTGATATCTATTTTACCCCCACCTATAATCCAATTTTTTTATGGAGCCATACCCAATCTCCAATGAATCAAGAGCATGAATTCAACATACCTAATCAAATTCATGCCCAATCCGACCTATCGTATCCCATTCAACAAGAAATGAGCCCAACTTTAGAGGATACCCTACATCAGTTCATGCAATCGACCTACCAGATCTTAAAAGTCCAGTCTCAGTCAATCTCAAAAATTGAGATAATAGTAGGACAACTTGCAACTGCTATAGAGTCGGAAAAACAAGCTTATCGCAAGCAACTCATTCCAAATCCAAATAGTCAAATTGAAAATGAAAAGGAGAATGAAGTTGTTGAAAAACTTGTAATATGCATTCAACACCCTAATGAAACAAAAGAGTTAAATGATATAATTTTTTAGGCTAATGAGGAAAATAAAAAAGATATAATTATATCTCAAGAGCCCATAATTGAACAAATTTGTATATTTACTCAAAATGAAAATGAGTCTAATATAGATATGCAATTTTATTATTATATTGATATTCCATTAAAATTGCATATTTCTAATTTTCTTGTAGGTGTGATGTTATCAATTATTATTTATGACATTTGCATTAAAGTCATAACTCACCCTAATAATGAAATTTTACACCATCGATTGGGTGTAGGTTGAAAGAAAAAAAAATTATAGTCGAGCTAAAGACTATAAACTAAAGCGCTTTGTGAGAGGCAACCCATATTTTTCATGTTCCATTTCATATTTCACTTTTGTTGTGTATGTTTTGTTTCATGTTTTTCAAAAAGCTTGAAGGAAACTTCATGCCCAAAAAGAAAATAAGAGAATAAAACAAAAGAGTCAAATCAAGGAAGTATTCATCAAAGGGAGTAGTTCTTAATTTTTCAATTTTTTTAAACATCGAGGACAATGTTTCATTTAAGTTTGGGGGTAATGTGTATGTCTTTTTCTTTGTGTTTATGTGTTTTTCTTTGTATTTATGCATGTTTTTATTTGTTGTAAAATTAAAAAAAATATATATTTCTTTATTTGTTTTTCTTTTTGTTTTTATGTGATTTTCAGTTGTTATATATTTTCTTTGTTTTGTTTGAAAAAAATATTGGTGATTTTCATTTTCAGATGCTAAAAATTATGATTGAAATTGTTCTTAGTTCTTGGAAAAATATAAATAAATCTTAATCTTTTTTTTTTTTTAATTTTTGAGTTAGAATTTTTTTTATGACACTTTCTATTCTATTTGAATTATTGTGATATTTGGACAAAATTTATTTAAACATTAAATTCTTTAAATCTCTAAAAAAAAAAATTGATTATCTCTTGAGAATTAATTTATTTTTGTTTGCATAAGCTTGTCTAAATGTTCACATGATGATTTGATGTTTTTGTGTTTGTATGTTAAGTATCTATTTTGAAAACAATTTTAACTTTTCAAATTAATTACATAAGCTTTACTTTTATTTGTGAACTATTTCCATTATGTAATTTTTGAGTTAAACATTTGACATCACCAATTAAAAAAAATGTGTGTTTTTAATTTTTCTTTTACTCGAGGACTAGCAAAATATTAAGTTTGGGGGTGTGATAACTCTACAAAATAGAGTCATTTTCCCACTTTTTATGTGCTAATTGTTGCTTAATTCTTGTGTTTTTAATTGATTTATTAAGTTTTAAAGTAATTTTGAATTTATTGGGTTTATTTTGATTTTATATATTTTTGTGTGTTTTTATAGTTATTTTGTTGTAAAATGTTGTAGTTAATTATTTGAATTATTGTTGTTTAGTTTGAGGTAAAAAAATGTTGTATTATTGAAATTAAATGTTAAATATAAATTAAGTTATAATTAATATTTTCAAAGAATTAAATTGATTTATTTTATAGTTGAAAATATTTTATTATGATTTATTTATATTTATTTTGTAGGGAATTTATGACACTTTTGCTCTTGAAAAGAAGAGAAAAGAAAATAAAAGTAGTAGTTTTGAAAGAAAATAACAAGAAAAGAAAAGTGACATTTTTTTAAAAGAAAAGGCCCAAAATTAAAGCCAGATGACTGGCCCAGTCCCCTGCCTCTCTTCTCACCAGCAACTTGGGCCGACGCCCCAAGCCCACTCAACTCATCCTCACCAGCCAGCTGCCACAAAGTTGTCATTTTCTCATTTTTTGAGCCCATCAAATACACTAATTGTCTCTTTGTCCCCTATGTCCAAAAATACTATTTTTTACCCCAACTTTTCTACACATTTTACCCCAAAACATCATCATTACACTCTATAATTTACCCCTATTTGCCATATTATTATTAATTTAATTAATTTAAATTGATTATTTTAATACTTTTTTTTTTTGCTATAAATAAGGGAGTTTATGGCATATTTTGAAGAGGAGGTTACCATACCACACCAAGTTTACACTTTCAAAACCTCTCAATTTTGTTCTCCTTTTTCTTCTTCTTTGTTGTAAATTTTCTATGTATTTTGAGAGGAAAAATTTGGGGGTTCATCCTCCAAATTTTCCTATTTATGTTTGTAATTTTTAGTTTGTATTGGCTATTTTAGTTATGAGTTTCTAATCTTTTTAAGATTATTAAGTTGATGATGAAACAATATGTAACTAGATAGTATTTATTTTGTATGTTGATTTCCCATTTTGTGCAACAAAGTTTATAGAATTTTCTTCTTCAAATACCTTCTTTCATCTTAAATATCATGTATTTTGGATTGTTAGCACATATTTACACTTTGTTCTTCATTAGTGCAAAAACATAATATTCTTTGTGTAAGATGTGTCATTAAATTGTACACATCCAATGCTTAGAACAAAAATATTATGTTTTGTCTTATAAATAATGTTCATTGATTTATTTGTTATTTCGTTAGATTGATTTACACTAAATACTTTGAAATTATAATTTTAAAAGTGAAGATAAAATCTTATATTTTTATGAAAACTTGTGCTTAAATAGAATATCAAGTTTGAATAAGTGAATTGTTTGATTAATTTCTACTATTACTAAAACTTGAGAATCGATGTACTTTTAAATATTATTGAGCTTATATTTTGTGGATTCTATTATCTTAATAATCTTTCTTTTACTATCTTGTTTGAAATTATTAATTTAGTTATATATATTGTCTTTAATTTCATTATTATTGTATTTTATATTATTTTTACAAACTTTTATATCATTCTTTGGAGCTAGGTTAGAATGTATTAGTTTTGGTTTAAAATAGTTTTCTTTTCGATTTTAGACAACTCCTTTGGGTTCGATCTCGTGCTTACACACGAACACTATATTTCATATACGATTCGTGCGCTTGCAAGTTATAAATATTTAAAATATACCCGTTTTGGGTTCATCACCCACCACTTAAAAGAAAAAAAGTGGGTTTTACATTCTTCCTCCTTAAAGAAATTTCGTCCCGAAATTTAGCATTACTCCCTCAAGATGAAAATTCAAACAGGAAATGGCACTTCTCATAAGCATACACTTCTGTCTTCAACTCCAACTCCCAAGTATTCACGTCTTTTCTATGGAACCACCATAAGACCCTAATTATTAGAATTTCCTTGTTCATTTGCACATTTACTCAATTGTCAAAATTCTAGTAAGTTGTTCTTCATAAACCATATCTCTTTCTGACAAGGGACAACCTCTTATCCAATAATGTGCAATGGTCTAGGTTAAACTTCCTCAATATTGACACATGGAAATCATTGAGAACGTGCTCCAACTACACTAGGGAATTCAATCGGCGGTAAGCAATCTCTAGAATTAACCCTTTTTGATAATCTTGAAGGTTATGCATACATTAAAGCTAGCCCTTCAATATAAATATCATTAGGTCACACATGAGAGTGACTTTTGGTAAGACGTAGTAACAAACTTCAACTCAGCCTCTCAATGATGAAATCAAAATAACTATCCTGGTGTCTTTGGACAACCTTGAGTCCTTGTATGGTCTCGATGCTTTAGCAAAAATATGATGTCCAATGGTTACATGCTCGTCCATTCTTGTCCAATAGAGCGACGATATGCATGGTCTCACATATAGATTATAGTAGGAAATCATGTTGTATGTAGATGATCAAGAAATTTTGATTCCAAGTAAACTTAACTCACAACAAGTGGTTCCAAGTATTCCAAGTAACTTCCAAAATAAAAGATGAAAGAACGAAGCATGTCTTGCGACATCCTTATTGTCTTCTCAGACTATCCAACAATCTAAGGATGTGAAAAATACTTAAGTCTAATTCAGACTCAGAATCTTCCTGCAAGGCTCACCAAAATCTTGATGGGAGACAAGGATCTAAATCTAAAACAATACTTAGAGACACTTTTTGTAGTCAACTATACTATCCACATATAGTCGGGCAAATTTTGTAATCTTTTTCTTTTTATTAATTGAGCAAACTTAGTCAATGAGTCATCAATCATCCAACAACATCATGCCTTAAAAGCATTAAGGGAAACCATTCACAAAATTTATGGTGATCTTGAACCATTTCCATTCTAGTATAAGCAATGACTAAAGCAAACTCGAGTGTCTCAGGTTCTTAGCCTTAACCTGTTGGAACCCATATACTTGGTGACAATACTGACTATATTCTTTTTCGTGTCTTTTTATCAGTGTCATACCTTCCATTTTTGGTACATCTTTATACTTTCAGCATGCACGACAAACTTAGATCTATGACATCGGTCAGAGCAGAGTCTTTCAAATTATGAATATATGAAACAACTAATCATCCCCTTATGAAATCAAAACCTTTTGGCATTTATTGCCTATCCATCCGAACACTCACCAATTTGGATTTGATTCCAAAAAGTCTTAGATTCTCATTTTGCCACTGACGTTGTCTAACTTGCCTAAGTAGTATTGGTGCAATCGCCACATTGTTGGCATAAATTATCTCTTCTCGCTCATAGTATTGCAAGTTATAGCCATCCATCATGATTGCTCTCTTATCGTCCTTAAGAGCTAAACATGCCAAAGTACTATGAGATTTCTATCTCAATACATTCGCCACCATATTGGTTTTACCATAATAATACTATGAGGCGAAATTATAATCTTTCACGTACTCAACCCATCTTCCATTTGAGTGAAGAGTTACTTTCACTACAAGAAACCAGTTCTTTGCCGGCGTAATTCGTAATTGCGCCGGCAAAAATCACTTTCACCGGCGCAATTCATGAATTGCGCCGGCAAAAATCAAACCCTATGCCGGCGCAATTTAACGCCGGAAAAGATGACTTTTGCCGGCGCAAGTCGGGGTTGCGCCGGCAAAAGTAATGCCAGATTTTTCAAAATAAGCGTACAAACTTTTGCCGGCGCCTTTCACCTAACGCGCCGGCAAAACTCAACGTGTTTTTAAATTTTTACACGTTTGAAATAAAAAGTAGGTGGGCTTACTTTTGCCGGCGCGTTTCGTTGCGCCGGCAAAAGTGAAAAAACGCGCCGGCAAAAGTCGAGATAATTAAAACGACATCGTTTTACTTTAGGGTTTACTTAAACACTTTTGCCGGCGCATTTTTAGACTTTTGCCGGCGCAACGAAACGCGCCGGCAAAAGTCTTAACGATATATCTCAGCCGCAGCCTCCTTCTTCCCCATTTCTGTTCTGAGTTTGTAAGCAAAGCTCTCTCTCTCTCCTCTGTGATAGTCTCCGACCACCGGTGTCCCATAATCCCACGCCGTGGCTCAAGTTATATATTGAAGCATCTCTCAAGGTTAGTAAAATGAGAAATTTTTTAACATTTTTGGATTTTTTTCTCAATATTATGTTTTGTAATTGTATTTTTTTTTTTGTTATTCTCTCCCTATGAACAGGTGTGTTGTAACTCTCTCGGTGAAACAAATGCAAAGGTTAGTTTATATATATATTTATATATGTTTATATATATTTCGGTTTATATATATATTTATATATGATTATATATATGTATATATTTATATATATTAGTTATATCCGAATATATATGTATATATTTATATATATGTATATATTTATATATATTAGTTATATCCGAATATATATATGTATATATTTATATATATTAGTTTATATATATGTATATATTTATATATATTAGTTATATCCGAATATATATATATATATATTAGTTATATCTGAATATATATATATATACTTAAATTTGGTTTTTTTTTTTATATATCTGTATATATGTTTGTATATGGATATATGTTTATGTATTTCTGTAAATGGGTGTGTATATATGTTTATTTAATGTTAAATTTTTGTAGAAATTGATTAATATAAATGTATGTGTGTGATATTTGTTATTATAATTATATTTTTCTGTTTATAAAATAAATAAATGTGTAGTTTTAAAAAAATGATATTAATAATGAAAAAGAAAATATAATTTTAGTATTTATTAAAAAAAATTTGATTTGAGAATGTATATTTTTTTAATTTTAATGCTTAATATGTATATTAAAAAATAGATTAGATTATGTATATTAAAAAAAAAAAAATTATATTTTTTATATTAAATATTATTTGTTTATAAATATTTACTAAATAAATTGTTTTGATGTTACTGATATAGAAAGATTTGATATATGTTATTAATCTTGGTTTATGTTGTGCATGTTATGAGAATGTTCTGTATATTGCTCTGGGACTATTCTGGTTATATATGTGTTTAATTTGTAGGTTTTTAAATTTTTGGGATAGTTTGAAATATAGTCGTTATGCTGCCCAATTTTTGTTGGAGTTAGTAAAATTAATAAAAGTTTAATAATTAATTAAATAAATATTTAAGTATAATTAAAAATTCATCAAAAAAATAATTTTTAACTATAATTTAAATAAAATAAAATTACCAATCATAATAATTAATAATTAATAATTAATTTTAACATTAATATTAGATGTTTTGTAATTGAAAAAGTTAAAAATATAAATGATTTAATAAAATATAAATATAATAAAATTATTATTGATTAAGTAAATAATCCAATACAAATTAAAGAATTTAATAAAAAATTACAAAATGGAGATTAATGTATAATTAAATTAATTTTAAATTAAAAGTAATAAATAAGTAAATGTTAAAGTAGACTAGTCAACGGACACGTGGCAGTACATGATTGATAAAATTTGTTATTATTCTTAAAATATTTTTTAATTTAACAAAAAAATAAAATTTACATTTTTTAAAAAAAAATTCAAAATTTTTTTCAACTTAAGATTAAGTATGAAAAATACATTTTTTTTAAAATTTAATTTTATATTGTTAATATCCTCAAAATTTTTAATTTATTATTATTAAAATCTTCCTATTTATCATTTTGTCTACTTGTTTTCAATTAAAGATTAAGTAATTTTGTTTAAAATCTAAGCAATAATTTAAGATTAAATATTTTTTTTACTTAATCCTAAATAATTGATTAAAAGCAGCAAATTTGATTTTTTTTTTTGTAAAAAATGAAAAAAAAAATTATTTTTTGTTACCTTTAAATTGGAAAACAATAAATTGGATTTTTTAAAAAAAATAAAAAATATAAAATGTTTTTTTTTATGAAAAATTATTTAAAATAATAATAATAATAATGTGTACCAATCATGTGGTGTCACGTGTCATTTAAGTGTTAGTAAGTTGTAAGTTTGAGTAATTTAGCCGGAAATATCTCTATAAATAATTATTTTTGCCAGAGATAGGATATTATTATCAGTTAGTGATAATTAGGGAGACAAACAGTCATGAAATACTTTGACTATCATTTCCCTTATTTTAAGACAATTATTAATATTTTCTTAATTATTTCGCTTAAAGATGGCAAGCGACAGAAGCTGGATGAGTGCGAGGAATCGTTGGTCTCTGGAGTATAGAAATGGTGTTAAGGAGTTCTTCGATATCGCCAAAAATCAGTTGAACGATCGGGGTTTGGTTCGCTGTCCGTGCAAGAAATGTGGGAATGTTAAGTTCCAGCCTATAAATGCAATTTCGATGCATTTATTCAACAATGGCATCGTACAGTCCTACAAAGTGTGGCATTACCATGGAGAGGCGCTGCCGTCGCCACCAGCTGTGGTACGAGATCATGATAGAGATGAGATAGCGGATATCCTGGAGGATGTTTACGCTGAAGATGACGTTCCCCATGGAAACTATAATGATCCTCCCCAAGATGATCCTCAACATCGCGACAAGTATGACAATTTATTTAAGGAGATGTCAAGTGAACTGTACCCGGGTTGCCGAAAGTATTCCGCGTTGAACTTCTTGGTGAAGCTGATGCATCTCAAAGTAATTAACAAGTGCAGCAATCATTACTTTGATGGTTTGCTGGAATTGTTAGTCGACGCTATGCCTGACGGAACAATTTTACCTAAGTCTAACTATGAGGCGAAGGCAAAGTTGCGGAGTATTGGATTGGGATATGAGTCCATCGATGCTTGCAAGCATGACTGTGCACTGTTTTGGAAGGAGAATGCGAATTTGGAATTCTGTCCGGTTTGTGGTGAGTGTCGCTGGCAAGATAATCGTGGGAACGGGAAGAAAGTGGCCCATAAGGTCATGCGGTACTTTCCGTTGACGCCGAGATTGAAAAGGCTGTACAGTTCCAGATATACTGCAGAGGATATGAGATGGCACTATTCTAAAAGGCCAAGGGAAGATGGTGTGATGAGGCACCCCGCTGACAGTAAGGCGTGGAAGCACCTTGATGAGTTGTACCCATCTTTCGCAGCCGAACCTCGAAATGTTAGGCTTGGGTTGGCTACAGATGGTTTCAATCCTTTTGGGAACATGAGCAACTCTTACAGCATGTGGCCTGTAATACTTGTCCCATACAACTTGCCGCCGTGGAAGTGCATGAAACCACAGTCATTAATGTTGTCTATTCTTATTCCAGGTCCTTCTTCACCTGGAAAAGATATCGATGTCTATATGAGACCTTTGGTTGACGAGTTGAAGGAGTTATGGATGAATGGTGTCGAGACAAGAGATGCATACAATAGTACATTGTTCAATATGCGTGCAGCAGTCTTGTGGACCATTAACGACTACCTAATTTTATAACAAAAAACAATAGACATACATAATTTGAATTAGTTAATTAATGAATATTTTAATGTAGAATGGCCGAAACAAGTAATGACACAGGTGGTGGCTCCAAGAGAGGCAGGGGAGCTTATTACGGTGCCAATATCGAGAAGGAGCTGGCCATCAAAAAAGTTACTCATTTGAAAGTAGAGTTTGATAAAGAAACTGGAAAAGCTATTCAAAAGTACGGCAAGTGGTTCAACAATTCTATGGCTCGTTATTTGCGTAGCACCGTACCCCCAACTACACTAGCTTGGGAACAAGTAAAACCAGCTGATATCGAAGTTATTCGAAAGAGACTATCTGTAAGCATTCTTTAAACCTTTAATAACTCATTATTAAATATTTTGTCTATCTTCAAAATATTTTAACAAATTCCAATTTTAATTGTGATTTTAGGAAAAATTCATTTATCCAGAAGACAATCCAGTAATCAACGATGCCATGGTAAGACAAATGCAAAAACATCTGACTGATTGGCGCCACACGATGAAGAAACACTGGGTAGATGTTGGAGGAGAGGTGGACAATGAGAGAGCGAAGTCAAAACCTTTTGTGTCGATCACTTCTTCTGATTGGGCAGTTCTGTGTGATTTTTGGGTTTCTGATTCTCACCAGGTATGCCGTACATTTTACATTAATTTTTAATTATAAAATTACAATTTAGATTAATGAGTACTGTTTTCTTTTTGAAGCGTATATCGAAGAAAAATAAAGAAGCTCGAGCTAAAATGACCATACCAGGAGGACACGGTTCCAAATCCATCGTTGCCCATGTTTATGATCACGTAAATTATAATAACTTATATCCTTACATTTACGAAAATATTATAAATGTCACAATGTTTAAATAATTTGCTTTTTTAGATGGACCCATCTACTGGCCAGCTCCCGAGCATGATCGACACATTCGAGCACCTGCACAAGAAGAAGGATAAGTGGATTAGTGATGCAGCGGCGACAAAACATGTAAGTTGCATAACCTTAACTAATTTATGATCATTTAACTTTAAAAAAGTTTAGTAAATAATTAATAAATATTAATTATTAATTGTTGTTGTCAATTAGTAATTATTTATTAATTATTAATTAAATTTTTAAAAATGAAATCTTTATAATCTATGTGCCAATATTTTTATGATTAATGATTGTGGACTAAGATAAAAAAAGAATGTAATTAATGTTGTCCCCGTATCAGGGAGCTTGTGGACTAAAGTAAATTTGGTCATGAAAATCCATATCTGAATCAAAAACATGTAAATATAGTTGATGTATATGTTTGGAGACGTAAATTCCTCATTAATGGAATTAACTGCACTTACCGTATATATCAACAACATCTTCATGATTTTGATTCAGATATGGATTTTCATGACCAAATTTACTTTAGCCCACTTGCTCCCTGATACGGGAACAAAATTAATTACATTCTTTTTCAGTCACTGGTCTGCAGTCATTAATGATAGGATGTTGGCAGATAGATAATAAAGTTATATTTTATATGTTGTTATATTAAAAATTTATAAGTTAGGTTTTCAAATAATGTTATATTGGAATTCGAAATACGTGCTTTTTATTGTGCAGAATGAGATGACCGAACGTCGAGCATCGCAGAGTACGGCCCCTGCATCATCTGCTGCTTCTTGTGTCGGCGATAATGTCGACGGTCATTTCCCGCCTGATATGGATATTGTCACGGATGTCCTTGGACCCCGCTCGCGTTATAAGAAAGGGTTTGGGGGGTTGCCTAGGTTGAAGGCAATTGGCGCAAAGAGGGCAGCATCTTCGTCAACTTCTCAAATGTCCGGGCAATTGCCACCTGAAGTGGACACCATTTTGCAGCAAAATCAGGACATTATGCTAGAAAATCAGAACCTAAAGAAGCATACGACTAAACTTGAGAGTCGTCAACGGCGTCAAGATCTCCTGCTCAGTGCTTTGTTGAAGCAGGTTGGTCAATTGGCTCCTGGTTTTACTGTTGACTTACCAGACCAGGATTCGGACGAGGACGATGATGCTGATGGGGGCGGGAATGATGAGGCGGCCAGTACTCATTTGTAGAACTTTTTTTCTATTTATTTAAAATTTAATTTATGAGACATTTATTTTACTAAATTACTTTTATATTTTAATGTTTGGTGGAGACAATAAATATTAATAGTTGTAATTTTTTGTTTATTTATTTATAAAATTTTAATTTTATTTTTATTTCTAATTAAATAATATTACTAAAAAATTAAATAATTATTAATATATTAAAATTGAAAATTATTAATTAATATTAATATATTGAAAATAATATTAATAATTTAATACAAATTATTATTTTAAAAATACTTTTACCGGCGCAAAATTACGTCGGCAAAGAGTTTCAATCTTACCTTCACATATACACTTTTACCAGCGCAAAAATGCGCCACTAAAAAATTAAACTATTGCCGGCGCATTATTGCGCCGCTAAAAGTGTTTTCCACAATATCGTGACAGATTTTTTTTCCGGCGCATTTATATTTTCACCGGCGTATTTTTTCGTCGCCAAAAAAGTCCATTGCCGGTGCATTATATTTGCGTCGGCAAAAGTGACATTAACGACGGAGATACGACGCAATTCTTTGCCGGCGCAAAACCATACTTTTGCCGGCGCAAATTTGCGCCGGCAAAAGTCTCCTTTTTTGTAGTGTTTAACTCTTATGATTGATAAAGGGTCTCAAACTCCATCTCATATTAGTTGATAATGGCGGACGGAAGTCTCCATCCATGGTGGCTTCCATGGCTGCCAAGGAGAAGGGAAAAGAGAAAAAGAAAAGAAAAATAAAAAGAAAGGAAGAAGAAGGTATCGGGAAGGGAGAAGAAAATGGACCAATAATTTTGAATAAAAATATAGTGGAACCCATCACTTAAAAGAAAAAAAAATATAATATATAAAAAAAAGGTGGGTTTTACATATTTTATGATTCTATGTATGATGATTTAATTTCATTAACATAATTTCTATATAATGTTAGGAATTATTTGATTAGATTTTAACATATATTAATGGTAAATTATCTTATAATAAAATAAACAATTATTTATACCTATTTTTTTCTAACAAGAATCAAAGTGTGACCTAGCCTCACTCAAGTTATTATAGATATTACATAACTGTCACGACTTAAGACTCATGTGTGTGGCACTTACTAACATTAATTATCTATATTATAAATTACTACAACGTTATAATCACTATTAATAATGTGTTACCCTGTAATTAGTCCAATTTACAAAGTTTATGATGTGTGTAAGTATAACTTAAGCATGGAACATAACATTCCATAATTTATATATAGATAGATATAGATAAATCAAGCTTCAACATGGAGAAGTATACAAAAACATATTATAGAAGGAGTCCTAATTAATTTCATACTGAAGTGACGCGATCTTTGGTTTCAAGCTGCCCATTATCTGCAGAGCTCATCATTCGACGCAATTTAATAGACAGAGATGGGGAAATAATGGGTTTGCGCTCGCTCAACTGAATAAGCTTATAAAACCATGAGCCCATCAAAGTTCCCATAACTGGGCCCACTATGTACACCCACAACCCTTTGTACTCCCCACTCGCAATCGCCGGGCCCAGTGTTCTTGCTGGGTTCATCGATCCACCTGACACTGGTCTGCTCAACACCAAGAGTTGATTTTGTTAGATGGATACAATATAAAATTTTTATATATATTTGTTGTAAGATTTATCCCTATTTTTGTCATTAAAAATTAGCCAAATAATCTAAATTTTCTTACCCAGCTAAGATTGAAGTAATGCACACTGCTGAACCCACTGCTAACCCTGCAAGCTCTCCTACCTGCAGCATTAAATCAATAATTTATCTAAGCAATGTTTAATTGTATGATGAGCGTAGTTATTTATTAACAGTTCATGTATGAGAAAGATTATTAATAGATATTGTGATATCATTTTGGATTAATAATGATATTGATCTTACAGCTTTGGCATCAGTTGCTACAGCTGCGGTGACAAACATCATTGAAAATGTTACGACAATCTCCATTCCTAAAGCTTGAGCATCAGTTCCAGAAGGTGTGGTAGTGCCAATATTATCTATTGGGTACAAAAGTTCTCGCAACGTTAATGCTGCTGATATAGCTCCTGTAAATTGAGCAAAAACGTAAAATGGGACCTGCAAATTCAACAACAACAAAAAATATATTAAATTTTCCTATATATTTATAAACATTTTTAATCAACTTCGATTAGGACATATTTGTTCATAGATAGTTTCACACATGATAACATCGACACAATTATATTAATTACGTATACATAAATGTCCAACTTTTTTTTATAGCTTAAGCTAGTTAATTATGTTTGTCAACTTAATTAACCGAGAGATGATGCCCTATTGTTTGTTATGTTTTTATTTTCATTGACCTCTTATATATGTTGTTTGGTATACTTAATTAGAGATCATTTCCCTTAAACACCATCCTATATATACCAGACGAAACGTTTTAGTAAACTTATTTTTATTTTCCATGACTGCTTGTCTATATTAAGAAGAAAACAACTTTTTCCTTAAATGTAGTACTAAAACAAAAATTTATGTATTTTATAGTGAATTATTGCATTTTATAACGTATGATGCATTGATGTCACATCACATCATCAATGAAAATTACTTAAAATATATGTGTGTATAGTTATATATACATATACATAATATTAAATTTGAACCACCACTAGCCGTCTTGGTCGATCGTTTAGTACAATTGCTGTATATACATCGATGACTATCCGTTTGTGGTTATAGTTTAACACCCAAATTAAACAAATAAATAAAGGCTAACCATTTGACCACTTGTGATGTTTTCAACATTAATTTGTGGCTTAGATGGGTGTCTTGTGAAGCTCTCTAATATAAAATAGTACCATAGGATTTTATTTATATATAGTTAATCTCCATCGTTAGACTCCAAAAGACAAGAGGGGAAAAAATTCCTTTGTGTTTATGTTTTGTCGCATAGTGAAAGGTGTGGAATTAATTCTTAACCGTGAGTTCCATCCAAATATTTCTATAAATATTGTTACAAACTTCAAAAAAGTTTTAAATGGCACAAATTTCGTTGACTTCTTAATTTAGTGTCTCATCAATAATAAAACGAAGTAACACACCAACTCACAGCACATTATTTTTTAAAACATATATATATTTTTTTTCCTTTTTAAAATATAAGTCTATCATGGTGTCAAGATTAATTATATAAGTGATGGAGATACCAAACACATATATTTTTTAAAAGTTAAAAATAAAAATTCTCAGCACTACTTAGAACTATTTTGTCAATATTTGATGTTGGATATACATGTGATCTTTCCTATATTTGTATCTTATTGTCATGATAATATATTCTTTTATTTTCATCAATCATGATGAGCATAATAATAGTTATGTAATTGGAATCAACATTATATAATATGTTTATGTTTAGATTTAGATTTATGTTATAGTGTGTAGTGCTAAATATATTTAGTACTGCTTTTGAATCAAACATATTGTATTAGCGTACCTTATTATTCAGGTCGGTTGCCAGGGTTAAAATAAATATCGCTGGTTTATCGAAATAAAAATGAAGTTGTTCGAGTGATTTAAAATGAAAATAAATTCTTTAATTACTAGTACCAAAATGTCACTAGTATGAGACTTCGGTTACTGAATTCTTTTACTATTCTCTTATATGTATCGCTTTAAATCTACATTAAATTGTAGTTTATGTGCTATTTTACAAATATTATTCTTAATTTAATTGGATTCTTCGATTATATATAATATTATATACCTTCCAAATTTGATGTATAGTGCACCAACAACTATTTGACATTTAATTAATAAACTGGATACAAAAATTAAGAAAATTACCCAGCCAACTACATAAACGCACATATATAATTCCTAGCAAAACTGGGGTTATAGAAAGATAACTAAACGCAGTGCTTTAAATATATATATATATATATATATATAAGATTTTGATATTACATATTATGTTAAAATTTAATTTATAAAAAATTATATATAATTGTTTAATTAAATAAATTGAATACCTGTTTCCATGGAAAATGTAGAAAAGTGGCAAAAGCTAGAGTGACAGCAGGATTCATGTGTGCACCAGAGATGTGGCCCACAGAATATATCATCACCGTCACAATAAGGCCACCGGCAATCGATGCTCCCAGCTGAGACACTCTCCGATTATCACTTCCACTAATAGCAGCCGCACCACACGTCATAAACACCAGCAAAAACGTCGCTACGATCTCAGCCATTACCTATTTATACACGCACACACATATGTATATTTATAATTAATTACTCAACGATTAATAATCTTGTTATAAATATAAATATACTGCAGAGAGGCCATTTGGTTAATTAATTGGTACCTTTCTAAGAAGACCAGATTGGTAATGGTCCTTGGACAGTTTCCAAAGACGGGAAGGGCTAAGATAAACTTGATGGCTCTTAGCTGGGTTCTGAACGGACACCAAGTCGTTTAGGTTCTCATCGGTCAAGTCATGATCTCTCTCCATCGATTGCTCTATTCTGTCCATATTACGTACACTATTATTATTAGAGATCGACAGTACTCTTGATCAAAGTTTTCGAAGCTTGATGGGATATTATTATTTGTGAGGCGAGGCCGGCTAATAAAGACTGATCGATCAAAGTACTATATGTATATATAGCTACGTACGTACGTAGTTAGTTAGGCTAAAGAGCTGGCCATCGCTGCAGAGAAAAATTAACAAGAGACCTAGCTGGTAACTGTGTAAGGGTAGAGGGGTCGATCGATATATGGGTGCTTGGAAGCAACTCGACTACCTAATTATTTATATATATAGATGCAAAATTTATAAGGCTGCTTTAATCGACAATATTGTCAACATGCAGTAGGAAAATAACAATGTCAACACTTTACAATATATACTAGTACCTACCAGCTAGCCAGTCTG
Organism: Humulus lupulus; assembly: GCF_963169125.1. Classification (NCBI taxonomy): domain Eukaryota; kingdom Viridiplantae; phylum Streptophyta; class Magnoliopsida; order Rosales; family Cannabaceae; genus Humulus; species Humulus lupulus. The sequence continues at coordinate 68,821,053 of NC_084794.1, read as the reverse complement.
CCTCCATGTAAAATAATAGTAATAGTCTTCTTTGCATGAGTATTTGTTAATTATAAATGTCTAGATGTAGACTTTGAGGCCTCTTATTAATTTATTGCAATTTGTCCCTACATATCATCACATGAGAAATAATATATAGGAGTTTATCAAAATAATGTTGATTTACAATCATTAATATATAAAAATGATATTTACTTGTAATGTATAAAATGATTTAAATTTGGAAGGCGACAGAAATAATACATACATAGAGTTCTCTATAATAGTGATTGAGAAAAAACAAATATATATCACTATTTGAAAAAAAAAAAAAATCTTCTAATTATTGGAATTTAGTCAAATAGCTATATATTGTTTTTATTTTTCACAAGACAGCCATATACTGTTTAGTTGAATGTAACTGTGAATATATATTCCAACCACCTACAATTTGAATTAAAAAAAATCCTTTCATACCGAACTATTTATTAATTTTCTCTCCTAATTTCTTTTTGTTCTTTAATATTTCTCTTCCAACAATTCAAATGGCTAACTCAATAACAACAGTTTCATAAGGAAAATCAAAACAGGCTACAAGACAAGATTTTCTTTCTAATTAAATTAGAATTATTATATATGCCTAATGTCAAGTATTTAAATAATTTTAAGAGATATTTTGAAAAAGAAAACTTTAATCTTGGATTGAAAAAAAGGTCATTATTTTATCTTTATGTGTTTGAATTCCCATTTTCCACTACAAAAAACAGGGCATATACCGAGAACAAATGTCCTCGGTATAAGCCCAAATGTCCTCGGTAAATCCTCTACCGAGACAATGTCGTCGGTATAAAGTTATCGGTACAGCCGCGTCGGTAAAACAAAACTTCTACCGACGACATTAAGAATGTTCTCGGTATAAGTTTTACCGAGGACAATGTCCTCGGTAGAAAGTGACAAATGTCATCGGTACAACCAACCCCAATTTGTCATCGTGCTGGTATATACCGACATCTTTCTGGTATATACCGAGGATAATGTCCTCGGTATAGACTTTTCCCGAATTTTTTTTTTATATTTGTAATATTTATTTATTTAATTTGAATTAAATATAAAAAAATAGAATAAAATTAAAACACTTATATTAAACATATAAATAAAAACATAAGAGTATGTTTGCTGAATCAAAATAAAGAGTTGTGTTAAACATGATAATGTAATAGTCAATTGTAATAAAATTCATACATAAGTCCTACTGAGTCGGTGCTCCAACATCGGGATCATCGGGTGGTGGTGGGGCAGATTGAGATCCCGGGGTGATACAATGAGTCCGGACATGCTCCTCTAACTGTCAAAGACGCTCTCTCATCTCAGACAACTCTTCATCTCTAGTTTGTGAAGGACGAAAATCAAATGGAGTTCGGTCCCTTATGTTAAGGATACGTCCATATCCTTTCTGGTGGTCCCGTCGTTTTCCGAAGACAGTTTGTACCAAAGATATGTCTTCATCTTCAGGCGCACTCGAAACTGGTGTGGAACTCTCAGTATCAGTTGCCTGTGTCTGCTGTGTGTCGCGGTATGCACGCAATTCCTCCTGTGATACAATGCATAATGTAATTAAAATTTTGAAAAATGTTTAAAAAAACTTAACGTACCCAAGTATTTTTGGCTGTCTCTGTCACCCATCCTGTGCCTGATTTATGGTGAGTATCCATCCAGCTATCCGGGATGGACTCAAATTGCCCAGTCTCTAAATTGCACTGTCATGTACATATATTTTTATAAAATTAATAATTCAACATAAATAAGAAAAATAAACTAAAAAATAATTAATTAACTAACCTTTTTATAGCGTAGGGTTGGGATTGACTGAGAACCTCCATAGCTAAGCTCTTTCAGTTTCCTTCTATTTTCCTTGTTGACCACAGAACGTTTCTGCAAAAAGTTATCGTTAGTAATATATTTAATTAAGATAGTTAAGTTTAGCAAGAAATTAATACCGTAATTTCTGGGCGTCGGAAAAAATCAATTGCTTTTTGCCACTGCGTATCCGTGCAACCACCATAATGATTTTGTGGCCCATTAATCGTTAAATGATCTTTAATATCGTACTTCCAGTCAGAATACTTTTTAGCACACGAAATATCAATGCCTCTCAAGATCCCAGGCATATGCCCGTCTCCATATCTAGTATGCCAAATATCAAACAAATCATCCTAATTTACAAACATTTATTAGTAAATATGATATATAACATAAAATGAGAATTAACATAAAAATACATAAACTACTTACTTCCAAATGTGCAAGTATTCTTTCTTTCGAGGCATTTGGTACTTTTGACCATTGAGGACAGTCCGGATCTGTGTATTGTCGAACAAGTAATCCGAGCTCTCTTGAGAAATTTGAACTGTACTCTCCGATCTCTTTATATGTTCTCCCCCGCACATCCCACTCGAGAGGGAGAGGACGCCCCAACTGTTCCTTCTTTTCCCGCGTGTTCAATCCTTTATGGCGTCCACGTTTATTTGGAGGCGCTATTGTATGCAAATTCAATATTTTAAAATTAATATGGATTAATTGTTAAATTTTAAGGAGTATATCAATGTGTAAAGTATTACCTCGTTCACAATCAGCTGGGATATCTGACGGTCCACGTGGAGGATCGCATCCTCCACCATCACCCTCGTGAGATTGAGCAATAACATCAGCCATATCTGTCAAATTAATCGATATTAAAATTACATTTATCAGTTAAAAATGACAATATAAAATTAATTATTGTTAAAAATAATTACTTCAACATATTATAAAATTACCACTTAATTATCACTATAATAATCTTCACTATCATCATCGGTTTCTATGTGTTCATCTTCCTCTTCATCATCTTCATATTCAACCTCCTCCTCCTCCTCCTCCACTTCCTCTTCCTCTCCCTCCTCTTCTTCTTCCATTTCCTCCTCCCTCTCCTCCTCAATTGCAACATTATCTATCTCAACAAATTGTAATGGAGCCCCCGTACGTTCAAAGCTGATTTGTGGCAACGGTCCAAGATCAACGAATAATTGGAAATTAGAGGAACTAGTGTCGTGCATAACATCTACTTCTACATCCTCCGCTTGTTCTTCAACTAGTAGGATGTCCCACACATTTCTGTGATGCACTTCTTGGACGACTTTCCAATAAGATTTATTTTTTAAGGTCTTCAATGTAGAAAACTTGGTTAGCCTGAGTTGCTAAGATAAATTTATCATCTTTGAAGGCCTCCGAACTGGTTTTGATACTCGTTATGTTTTGCTCAAACTTTAATCCTGAAGACCGATTAGTGTCAAACCATTTGCACTTAAATAATACAACAGAACAACCAGAAAGATAAGACATCACTAAAACTTCTTCCAACTGGCCGTAATAAGTACTATTTTCGACACCCGCTACAGAGACTCCACTATTTTGAGTTTTGCGATTCTTGTCCCTGTCATAACACAAAAATCTTACTCCATTTACAACACACCCAGGGTACGACGCAACACGAGTTGAAGAACCGTTTGCTAAAGAGATTAATTCTTCATCTACTTCCAAGGATCTTGTTTGTCGAAGATGATAAATCTTATTATAAAACCAATTAGGAAATTCCTTTCTGTGTAATTGGTCTAGGTTTTCAACACCTCTAGTCTGTAGAATTTCCCTATGCTCTCTGCAAAAAACAAAAACAACTAATTTAAGAGCTACTAATAAGTGTTATAATAAACATGCAATGAAATGATGAACTACTTTAATTACTTACCGAAGATATGGCAAGATCTCATTGCAGTTGTTTAGAATATACCAATCCGCTATTTTCTTCACTTCATCTTCCAAAATTGTCAATGATTTCTTACCAATTGGACGACCTTGAGATCGAAAGACCGACATCTTTTTAAGTGATGGACCAACATCTACATTTCGGTATGGACGATTGAACTTTGTCTCAACACCTTTCAAGTACATGGAGCAAAATGTTAATGCCTCATCAACCACATATCCTTCTGCTATTGACCCCTCTGGACGTGCTTTGTTACGGACATAATTCTTCAATTTTTTCATATACCTTTCAAAAGGATACATCCACCTCATGTGAACCGGTCCTCCAAGTATTGCTTCTTCCGGTAAATGTATTAGTAGATGGACCATGATATCGAAAAAAGCAGGTGGGAAAATATTCTCTAACTTGCAAACAATCTCAACAATTGAAGTTTTGACTTTTTCTAAATCTGAGACTTTTAGAGTTCTCGCACAAATCAGCTTGAAGAAAGTGCATAACTCAATAATAGTTGTACTCATTGATTTCTCTAGGAATGCATGCACACCAACTGGCAAAAGGCGTTGCATAATGATGTGACAATCATGCGATTTCAAACCAGTTATCTTATTGTCATTATCAATCACATTTTTCCTTAGGTTAGATCCAAAACCATCTGGAAACTTCACTGATTTAAGAAATCGACAAAACTTTTGGCGATCTTCAACAGTGAAAGTGAATTTGGCCGCAGGCTTTTGTATCCGACCATTCAACTTCCTCAGCTGTAACTCTGGTCTCATCTTCATCTTCTCCAAGTCTACTCTGGCACTAACTGTGTCTTTGGTCTTATTCTCCAGCCCAACTATTGTGCCTACTAAACTGTCGCACACATTTTTCTCAGCATGCATAACATCTAGATTGTGTCGCAACATTATGTTGGCCCAATATGGGAGCTCAAAAAATATACTTTTTTTCCGCCAACCAACTTGCTCTTTTGTACGCTTTCTTTTTTGGCCGCCATAACTGACATGCTTACCAGGAAGAGAATCAGGTATAAAACTCATTTGTGTGAACATTTCTTGCATGGTTAATGGCTTTGGTGGTAATCTTTTTTCAACGACACCATATGTCTTCTTGTCCCTTCTAATGGCATGTTTGATTGGTAAAAAATGTCTATGACCATAAAAAGCAACCTTCTTTTGTAAATGAATAGATGGTGTTGCCACATTGCAAGTAGAGCAAGCATGATAACCTTGGCCAGTCCATCCAGAAAGGCTACTCCTTGCTGGGTAATCGTTTATAGTCCACATCAAAGCTGCCCGAAGAGTGAAGAAACTGCCATCGACTGCATCTCGAGTCTATACACCAGTCACCCATAATTCTTTTAACTCATCAATCAATGGTCTTAAGAAAACATCAAAATCTTTTCCTGGCGAATGAGGTCCCGGAATTAATAAACTCAACATGAAATTAGTTTCTCTCATGCACAACCATGGTGGCAAGTTATATGTCGTCAACACTACCGGCCACATACTATAAGAAAGACTAATATTACCAAAGGGATTGAATCCATCTGCAACCAATCCAAGCCGAACATTCCTGTGTTCCATTGCAAATGTTGGATTATTTCGGTCAAAGTCCTTCCAAGCTTTCCCATCAGCAGGATGATGCAATACACCATCTTCTTTTATACGTTGCTCGTGATGCCATCTCATATGTTGAGCAATGTGCCTCGATGCATATTTTCGCATTAACCTAGGGGTTAAAGGAAAATAACGCATCACTTTATGAGGCACTTTCTTTCCCTTGGTGTTCTTGTCCACCCATCGATCCTCCCCACAAACAAGACATTTGCTTTTTCCAGCATGTTCTTTCCAAAACAGTGCGCAATCATGCTTGCAGACATGGATTGACTCGCAGCCCAATCCAAGTTTCCGCAACAACCTTTTCGCTGCATAATGCGATTTTGGAAGCTTATTTGGGGCTGGAAATGCATCATGTAACAACTCCAGCATTCCATCAAATATTTTGTTGGGAATTTTTCCCAACACTTTGAAATGCATTAACTTCACTAGGAAATTCAATGATGTGTAATTTTGACACCCGGGGAATAATGGAGCCTCGATCTCAGCAAACAAATCGTTATAATGTTGCCCACTCCTGTAGTCTGTTGTAGGTATCTCTTGACCGCGCTCATTCTCCGCTTGTTCGTCATTGTTATTTTGCATAAGATCATTGAGAACATCCATCATTTCATCTTCATCATTTTGATCTATCCGAGCTCTCATTGGTATTATTTCATCCTCTCCATGCCAATGCCAATTGGTATATTTCCGTAGAAAACCATTTACAAAAAGATGATTTTCTAATACATCAATGGTCTGAAATTCAACGTTGACACGCCTCCTACACGAACATTTCACCAATCCCCTTGAGTCAACGCACTGCCGAGCTCTCTGGAGAAAATCCATCACACCAGCCTCATACTCATCGGATAATCGATCTGTCAAATTAATCCAACTCTTGTCGATCGACATTGTATGAATGTAGCACTGCACGGAACACTAATCATCAAACTTACAATCAATTTGTGTGTGTCCTAATTCAGAGAGAGGCAAATGTAAGAGTCTTCAATGACTCACCCTCTCTAAATGGGTCTAAGGCTTCTTGTGATGAACACTAAAAAAATATAATATTATCACTAGGTGATAATAACACTATTATATCTTTGGTAATAATTTCTTATTACCAAAGAAAAAAGCAAATATAATTAAATATGTTTTTTTAATGTCTTATGCTCTTTGAAGTTAATTATGTTGTTTTATGATATCTAACTATAATATATTTCAGTGTAAATATTATTAAAATTATTTAAATTTGACATATTAATTTAGTATTTATTAAATTACATATTTTACTTATGCTTTATTGAATAGTTTGATTAATTTAAACAAAATTTCTAAGATTTGTTTAAAATTTATTTAATTACTTTAGGATTTAATTATTACTTAAATTATTTAATTAATTTTTATTTATATTAAAATTTAGTTGCATAATGTTAATGTTAATTTTTTTTAATCTTATTTTTAAAATATATTATTTATATAAAAAAATAAATTATTCAAAAATTGAAAAAAAAATAAAAAAAAATACAGAAAAATTAAAAACAACTAACAAATATTATTAAAAACATATTTTTTTAATTTTAATTTTAATAATGATTAAAACTAACAAATATTAAATTTAATTTTTTTAATGTTAATTTTAATTTTAATAATGGTTTTCTAATAATATATTTGTTAATTTTATTTAATCAGACCTAACAAATATTATTTTTTTACATATTAATTTAGTATTTATTAAATTACATATTTTACTTATGCTTTATTGAATAGTTTGATTAATTTAAACAAAATTTCTAAGATTTGTTTAAAATTTATTTATTTACTTTAGGATTTAATTATTACTTAAATTATTTAATTAATGTTTATTTTTATTAAAAATTTAGTTGCATAATGTTAATGTTAATTTTTTTAATCTTAATTTTAAAATATATTATTTTACTTATCAATTCACTATTTATTAAATTAGAAATTTTATTAAGTACTTCTACTAATATTCACAATATCTCTAAATTTTACAATTCTATAAAAATATTTAATATGTTTACTAATATGTTTAATACACATAAAATTCACCAAAACAACATAGAATTTATTTAAAAAAAAATACTAATTAATCATATAACAATTTTCTAATTCCTAATATCATTTTTACTAATACTTATTTTGAAAACCTAAAAATAAATACATTCTGTCTAATATAATAATTTCAGATTTTTATTAAAATTAATATTATATTATTTATATAAAAAAACATAAATTATTCAAAAATTGAAAAAAAATACAAAAAAATTAAAAAAAACTTACCAATGCCTTCAATATCTTACTAGCAATCTCTTTAGTCCAACAAAAACCGAATACCCAACCTTCAAACAAAAATTACAAAATATCATTATACAATTTCATAAATATATATATATAAAATGAATAAATCGTTAGAATTACTTTAAGATTTATTACTTATTTAAATAAAATTTCAGGATTAATGTTTATTTTTATTAAAATTTGGTTGCATAATGTTATTGTTAATTTTATTTAATCATAATTAAAAATATATTATACAACTTATCAATTCACTATTTCTTAAATTATAAATTTTATTGAGTATTTTTAATTCTAAAAAAAATTGGACAGCATAATGACTGTATTTTCATATATCCCAAAATTTAAAAACCTGCAAATAACACATAAAAAAATATCCAGTCGCAGAACATACACAAAGCAATACAAATACATTGTAAATGACTATATAATTTATAATTATTACTCTAAATTTTATTAATTATTCAATTTTCTATTTAAAATATCATAATTCTACTAAAACTTAACAACAAAAACAAAGCATCAATATTCATCAACACTAAGAATAAAAAAATTAACAACAACAACAAAATTCAAATTAAATAAACAAAACTCACTCTAATAATCAAAATTTATTAACCAAATCTAATAATCTAAAACTAAAATTATTTAACCCAATCTAAAAAACAAACAATCAAATATTAAATTTTCATATAAACATATTTTTATAACTAAAAGTCAAATTATATACCTAAAAAATAAACTATTAAATTAATAAATTTTCATACTAATAAATTAATTATTTATCATATGATTAAACTAACTAAATCCTAAAACTATATATGTATTTTTCTAAAATACTACACAATATATTATTTCCTCTAAATTGGATATCACTAAATTTTTAACTAATTTTCATCACTAATTATTATTCTTACCTATTTTAATTACATAATCAGAAATTATATATACAATATAACAAATAACAATATATTAACAATATTAAACAAATTATACATAAAACCCTAAATATATTTATGCAAAAAATATAAATAAAACCAAAAAATTACAAAGAAAATGTGAAATACCTCTAAAACCGCTGGTAAACAATGCAAAACCTGAAAATAATACCACAAAAATCTCATTATATAAGACCAAAACTGAAAAAAAATTGAAAAATTTATACAAAAAAAAACTGAAATATATGTAAATGCTTACCTTAATAGACCTTATAGCTACTTAAATCTTCTTTGGAAGGGAAGATTTGACCAAAACCAAAGCTTGTGGGGGCCGAAATCCAGAAAAAAAGAAAAGGGGGGCGGAGAAAACGGAGCTGTGCATTTGCCGTTTCAGAGAGAATGAGCTCTCTGTTTGGGGAAGATGAAGATTATAAAGACCCTATACCGAGAACATGTTCTCGGTATAGGGTCCTCGGTACACAAACTAAAATGAAAAAACCGCGTAAAGGAGGCGGGAGTCTAAATTATCTATACTGAGAACGTGTACTCGGTAAAATGTTCTCGGTATAGAACGTTTTTTTTGTAGTTAATTCCTTATAAACACATTTAAAATGAAACTCCTAGATAATATATTTATTTATTTTAAATCAATTAAATACGATATTAGTATTTAATACAAAAAAAAAAGTTCATATAAGTTTTAGTTGGGAAATTTCAAAGTATATGTCTTATAATATAGTGAATTTTCTTAAAATGCCAACATAAGTTACTATCCCAAATATATGACAATTTTAATTTTTTGGACAAAAATACCCATGGCATTCAAACACTCTCTCTCTCTCTCTCAGTCTGAACTCTCTCTCTAACGTCTCTCATTCTCGCACACTATTACTCTCTCTCTCTCATTCTAATTTTGTAGATCTCAAAAAAATATCAAAATTTTAAAATAAAAAAATCAGCTGAAACAGACATTTTAGTGAAAAGATATGAACCTCCAAAGCTTTCGTCAAATTTCAGTACAGAGCATCGAAATTGCATCAATTTTGCATCGAAAAAGTAGTGTTTTGGCCAAAAAACAAGTTTTCATGATTGCATCGCAAAAGTATCGAACACCATCAATTTTGCATCGAAAAGCATCGTTTTGGCCAAAAAATAAGTTTTCATGATTGTATCGCAAAAGCATCGAAACATCATCAATTTTGCATCAAAACACCATCGATTTTGCATCGAAAAAGCATCGTTTTTGCCAAAAATCAAATTTTTATGATTGCATTGCAAAAGTATCGAAATATCATCTATTTTGAATCGAAAAAAGTATCGTTTTGGCCAAAAATAAAGTTTCATGATTGCATCGCAAGAGCATTGAAACACCATCGATTTTGCATCGAAAAAGCATCGTTTTGGCAAAAAAAAAATCAAGTTTTCATTATTGCATTGCAAAAGCATCGAAATACCATCGAAAATGATGCTTTTTCGATGCAAAATTAATGGTTTTACGATGCAATCATGAAAACTTAATTTTTGGCCAAAATAATGCTTTTTCGATACAAAATCGATGGTGTTTCGATGCTTTTGCGATGCAATCATGAAAACTTTATTTTTGGCCAAAACGATGGTGTTTTGATGCTTTTGTAATGCAATCATGAAACTTCAATGCAAAATCGATAGTATTTCGATATTTTTGCTATGCAATATTGAAATTTTGAAATTTTGGCCAAAACTAGATTTTTTTATGCATGTGTCTTGAAAGAGAGAGTGTTTAAAGCTACGCGCCTAAAATAAATATTTATATAAAAATTAATATATTAATATATTATATATTATATTTATATTTATAAATGCTAAGAAAAGTCTTATTAATATATTATATTTATAAATGGTAATTTAGGTGTAAACTTGGTTCGTTCTAATCATTATTCTTATTTAAGTTTATTTATTTTTTATGCTGAGGATATGCCTCCTTAATTCGAACCTTATTGGTTGATGATTTATTTTCCTCTTCATTGTTTTGTATAGTTTTCTTTCCCCACATGTACACCTAAGCCCCTTGCCAAAACTACTCTCATTAACTAATAATACTAATTAATACTTATACTGTATACAGTAAATGTGAGAAAATTAAAAATATTATTTTTAGCAAAATGTTTGATCGGATAAGCCCGGGCCCGCCCACACCATAAATTTATAGGCAGGTATATATAAATTTATACATATATATATATATATATATATATTCGTACCTGTACATGATTAATAAAAGCTAACCAAAATTTAAACAGCATTTCTCCTATAGTAGTTTTCGGTAAACTTGAAGAGATCCTCCATTACATGTTTGGAAGGTTTAAGTACTACCAATGTAACTAAACACATTTCATAAGTTGACAGACACAAAAATTTGAAAAAAAGTACTGGATAAAAGAATATGAATATAATCACGAAGAAATTAAGTAGTATTACACCTTATCAGCACTAAGCAATTATATATCTATATATATATGGTACTGAGATTAATTATGTGTGGACTCTTTTAATTAGTGATATAATATATATAAGAAGTTTATTATATATCTAAGTATATATATTAATGTTATGATAAACTTAATTTTTATTATTATATAAAAGTATTGGGCACATTGCCTTACATTATTGGTGGATAAAACCAGTGTAGGTGTTGATGTTGCCTTGCCTTCCACATGATGAATAATAAAATGAGCCGTTAAATATGCTTATATATTTATATAAATATATATATATATATATAATAACTTCTATACGTACGCCGGCCGTCAACTTTGTTGTGCACCTCTGCTCGCCTAAACCTCTTTTTTTATTATTATTATTAAAAAAATAAAAGAAAAAAATGGTAACAACTTGCCTTTCATAAAAAAGAAATTTCATTTTATATGGATAATAACTTAGTAAAATTTTTTAATATGCTATTATAAGTTTCTATCCCAAATATATGACAATTTTAAATTTTTAGATAAAAATACCCCTAACATTCAAATACTCATTTTCTCTCTCAATCCAAACTTTCTCAATCTAACATCTCTTATTCTCTCCCTCTCTCTAACATTCTGATCTTGTAGATCTCGAAAAAATATCAAAATTAAAAAAAAAATTATCTGAAACCGACATTTGAGTGAAAAAATATGAATCTCCAAAATTTTCGTCAAATGTCAGTGCAGAGCATCGAAATTGCATCGAAACATCATCAATGTACCATCGATTTTGCATCGAAATATCATCGATTAAGCATCGAAACACCATCGATTTTGCATCGAAAAGTCATCGTTTTGGCCAAAAAAACAAGTTTTCATGATTGCATCGCAACAACATCGAAATACCATCAATTTTGCATCGAAACATCATTGATATACCATCGATTTTGCTTCGAAACACCATCGATTTTGCATTGAAAAAATATCGTTTTGACCAAAAAACTAGTTTTAGGATTGTATCGAAAGAACATCGAAATACACTCGATTTTACATCGAAAAATCGATGGTACATCGATGATGTTTCGATGTAATCATGAAAACTTGATTTTTATCCAAAACGATGATTTGTCGATGAAAAATCGATGGTATTTCGATGCCAAATCGATGGTGTTTCGATGCCAAATCGATGGTATTTCGATGCAAAATTGATTGTACATCGATGATGTTTCGATGCAATCATGAAAACTTGATTTTTATCCAAAACAATTCTTTTTCGATGTAATTTCGATGCTCTGCACTGAAATTTGACAAAAACTTTGGAGATTCATAATTTTTCACTCAAATGTCAATTTCAGATGATTTTTTTTAATTTTGGTATTTTTTCGAGATCTACTAAATTAGAATGTTAGAGAGAGTGAGAGAATAAGAGATGTTAGAGAGATAAAGTTTGGATTGAGAGAAAAAATAGGTATTTGAATGTTATGGGTATTTTTGTCTAAAAAATTTAAATTATCATATATTTAGGATAATAGCTTATGATGGCATATTAAAAAATTTCACTAAATTATTATGCATATAACATGAAATTTCCCAACATAAATGAGGAGGATGCTATAACGGTTGTCCAGTTAATGTTATTAAGTCTATCCCATATATATAATATATTAATATGTTTTATAAAAAAAATAGATGATATATATTAATTTTACTAGGAACGGTAGAATATATAAACATTGAAATCAAAGGCTTGCATATAATTAAGAATAATTTAACAAAAGAGCTATAGATGATACATAATGAATCATTTATTGTATAAAAATTTCCAATGTCTCTCTATCTTGAAACTCGGTCGGGAGAGAATTAAATATTATTTTTGCTTTTATATAATATACTAGCAAAAAGTAACTTGCAAGATATGTTTGCTTAGTTGTATTAAGAAAATATGTGAACTTAGTTTTATTTTTTAACTTTCGTAATAAAAATTATTATTTAATTAAGGGCAGGTAACCATTTGGTACAGTAAATTTTTGTAAAGTATCGTTTTGGTACCCTATATTTGCATAAATACGGGTACCAAATGAGTAAATTTTCTATAATCACTGTCATATATTTTAAAAGACAATATTTAATGTAATGTATGACATAAAGATATTACTAAAAAATATTGTTGGAATTCAAACAATAACATTATTGATAAGTATTTGGTAGTTTTGTTTCCGAACGAGTGGTTTTGCTATTGAACGATTTTAAAGGTAGACCTTCGTAAATAAAAAAATAGAAATAAAATTGTCTATAGTTTAATAAAGAATTTGATTTTGTCTAAATAAATAAATAAATGAAGAAAGTAGTTAATTTTTGTTTGTAATTTAGGATGATGATTCATCCTTGTTGTCATCTTGTGCGGCTTCAATGAAGAGTATAGTGAAATGCTTGTATTTGACATTCTTCATTTTTTCTTCATCTGCAGACAATTTGATTGTCCATTTTTTTGTTGCTAATTTATTCGCAACACTTTCAATGTATTGAGGAATTTCCTGCAAGAACAATTTAGAGTTAGTTTATAGAAATTATGGATTTTTTCATATGTATTATTTTGAAATGTAGTAATATTTATTCTTACCTCTGTAGAATTTTCCATCAATTGGACTGCAGAACTACCAAATGTCTCTTCTACTGCCTCTCTGAACATAACAGCATCGAGCTTTCCAGTATCATCTTTTAGTTGCACATATGCCCTAGCACTTAAAATGTATTTAAATATATTAGTTTTACACTACTACAAAAAATGGCAATTGTGTCAGTCAACGCAGTTGACTGGCGCTGTTGACCAAAGATTAGCATTTGTGACAGTTGGGCACTGCTACAAATGATGGGGCAATTGCATCATAATGTACACTAACGCTGTTTAATGGGGTCGCTTGCGTCAGTGCCCCACTGACGCAAACGGGCCGTTAACAGCGTCAATGGGGCACTGACGGTAACGACCTGTTTGCGTCAGTGGGGCACTGACGCAAACGGCCCGTATACATAATAAACCCCCATTGCCCCGAAGACAGACCCCATTTACCTAAGTTTTCTGAAACGAAAAAGCTTGAAAAACCAGCGGCATTTGCTCACTTAGGTACGTTTTTAGCAATTTTTTTTCAATTTTAATGTAAAAATAATGATTTATATATGTTTATGTAACTTATATATAGTTTTTTTTTAATTTTTTGTATAGATTTTGTATTTTTGAAGATTATAGTTTGAAACCCCATAAACTTTCTTGGTTTTTTTTTGTTTTCTACTTCAAGAACTCACATTGCTCAATTAAGTGTAATTTTATTAATTTTTATGATTTAAATTTAATTTTTGTGATTTTTTTTATAAATTGACTATATTTCGGATTTTTAATTTTTAGATAGTTTTATATTAATGATTATGAAATTGTTTTAGGTTTTATATTAATTTTTAATTTCTGATTTTATTTTTTTAGAATTTTTTTATTAAGTTTTTTTAAAATTTAATTTAATTTCGAATTTACTTATGTAAATGAGTATATATATATATTAATGTATATATTTTGTATAAGTTTCATTTTATTAATTGTTTAGTTTGATTATTATTAGTAAATTTTTGTTTATATTTTGTTAACTTTTTAAATTTTGGGTTTAATTGGTTAAATATGTATATACATTAAAATTGTTTGTTTTTTTAAGTTATATTTTATTATTGATTTAGTTATGATATTTATAGTCGATATTTTTTTATGTTATTTGTTAATTTTTTTTAAAAAAAAAAATTATTTCGGGTTTAAGTATATAAATGAGTACATATAACAAATTATTTGTTTTCTTTAAGCACTTTATTGTTTATTTAGGTACAATATAGATTTAATATATTTTTCTTTATATTTTGTCAACTTTTTTATTATTTTTTTGTTTATTGTTATATTTGAGTAGGTATTCTGTTGACAACTTTGTTGGTGAGATCAAGCTTTGTAGGATTTTATATTAGAGGTAATATTTTAAACCTTAATGTATAATTAAGATATTGAACTTAGTGGAATGTACGAATTATAAAATAGTGGAGATAGGTTATGAGACTGTGTGCTGCGGTGATATAAGGCTGTAATTATGCATGTTTGATTGATTAATTGGTTTGTTGTATTTATGAGATGAATATATGTTTATTTAAAATTTGGGAAATATGATAGAAATAGGGGAAATGCAGCCCAATTTTTTTTTAAATTTAGTAATTTGATAATTATACATGTTTGATTGATTAATTGGTTTGTTGTATTTATGTGATGAATGTAGGTTTATTTAAATTTTGGGAAATATGATAGAAATAGGATAAATGCTGCCCAATTTTTGTTAAGATTTAGTAATTTGATAATTATGCATCTTTGATTGATTAGTTGGATATTTTTGTGTATACCATGTACTGTATAAATGCACATTTTAAATTTGGGAAATGTGATAGAAATAGGGGAAATGCTACCCAATTTTTTTGGACATATTGTTTCCTTTATTTACTTGTCAATTAAGTAATCCACGAACTTAATTGTTAATGTTTGTTGCTTTGTTTGTTTGTTTTTTTTATTGTGTGAAGTTTGACAATGGATAGAGATTGGATGTCAACGGATAGGTTATCTGTGAAATATAGGATTGGAGTTGAGTTTTTCTTGGAATTTTGTGCAAGAAATACTCAATCTCCTAATAGTATTCCTTGTCCATGTGTTAAGTGTGGTAACGTTGTGAGGATGCCAATTTTTAAAATAAAAGACCACTTATTTAGGAATGGAATAGACAAAAGTTATAAAGTATGGTTTTTGCACGGAGAATGAATGAAAGTCACTGATGAGGGACCATCTAAGAATAATAAGTATTTTGATGTGGATTACAAAGTTGATGATATTGCAGAAATGATTGATGATGCACAATATGAATCACATGTGGATCCAATTAAATTTCAGTCAATCTTAGAAGATGCTGAGAAACCTATTTTCCCTAATTGTACAAGGTTCACTACATTATCAGCACTGCTTAGGTTGTATAACTTAAAAGCCAAACATGGGTGAAGTGATAAGGGAATGACAGAGTTGTTAACATTTTTAGGAGAATTATTACTCGAAGGTAATGAAATGCCGTCTTCATTTTATGAAGCAAAGAAGACATTGCGTTCGTTAGGCATGCAATATGAAAAAATACATGCTTGTCCTAATGATTGCATCTTATATCGAAAGAGATTTGTTGATGCAATTGCATGTCCGACATGTGGCGAGTCTAGATGGAAAAAGAAAAAAAATTTAGATGGAGTTAGAAAAGGTGTCCCTGCAAATGTTTTATGGTATCTACCACCGATACCTCGTTTGGTTAGGTTGTACCGAAATGATGATCATGCTAAAAATTTAATTTGGCATGCTAAAGACAGAGTAAAGGATGGCAAGCTAAGACATCCAGCTGACTCGCCAGCTTGGAAAACAGTAGATGTTAAATGGCCAGAATTTGGCAATGAATCGAGGAATATTCGTTTGGGTCTTTCTGCTGATGAAATTAATCCACACAATTCCCTTAGTAGTAAATTGTTGACCCTCGTTTTGGTCAACGACACGGAGTCAAATAAACGACAGGAGATTAGTACGATGCTTGAGAAAACAATCTAATGGAAAGTAGAGGACACAAAGAATTATAGTGGTTTGGCCCCAGTAATTTGTAATGACCTACGTCCACTTGATACTATTATTAATATTGAGCTTCAAAGGTGTGATCAAAGAACTAGGGTTCCTGAATTTCACAGACCTTAGAAGGAGAAGACAATACAAACGATGGATAATAGTAATGAAATTCGGAAAAAGATCCAAAGATCCCCCCTTGAGCTATTTCTTGTATATTTATAGGCTCAAGGAAGGTTACAGGAGTCAATTAATCATATCTTTCCTTAATAAACGGATCTTCAGGTTATAATGAAGAGATATTCTTGGATATCATTACAACTGTACAAATTTATACATAAATATACGGAGTATACGACCAGGCTGGTCGTATACAAAACTTGAACTTCGCATATGGAAATATCTATGGTCGATAGGCGAGCAGCATCTCTGCCACGTGTCGGCCACGTGTCAAAAATTCTTGCCACGTCATCAATAGTTGTTTTTTTTATAAACATTTGCCCCCCAAGTTTATTTATTGCGACCAACAATAAGTAAACTTAGGAAATTAACTTTTCGTATGCCCCACGAAATCTGTCAGAGCCCCTCATGCGTTCTCGAAAACTATGACCTAATCACGTCCAATCACGCGTTTTCGGTTTCCAAGTAATCCCTCTAATGGCTATTACACTCCCCCATGCCTTGAAAAAGGTAACTCATGATTACCCATTTTTAACATATCTCAGCCATTATAAATAATCCCCAAATTCACCTTTTAACTTTTTACTAGCCATTTTCTTGCCAAGAACTCCATCTCAGAGCTCAAAAATTTTGAAGATCTTATGTCGCTGTTTTAAGGATCCTCTGTTCGCGCGTCCAAAGTCGCTTCATTTCAGAACCTCCAACCTTCATCTAGGTAAATTTCTTCAACTTTCAAGCTCTTTGACATGCCATGCATACTGATGTACGCCTGTTTTGAGTTCTGGAATTTTTCCTGTTCTTGGGTAGAAATGCATGAGGATTGTGGGAATACTAATTGATGCTTGATAGGGTAGTGTAGTTTTGCTCTGTAGGAGTTAGGATCCCGTTTGATAGTCAAGATCGTAAGTTTAGGGCGTAAAATTGAAGTAAAAATTCGATTTTTAGGCTAGCTGAAAAACTTGGTTTTTCTCACCCCTTCGGAGTTGAAAAAGTTTTTTTCCAAAAACTTTTTATTTCCACTTTTTGATCTGTTTTTCAAACTGCTCGCATAGTACTTAGTGTTTCCGTTAGAATGCTGCTGGTCATAGACGCGAGCAACGTTATTCCAACTTTCAACATAAGCTCCCAAGCTGTGCATCTTATCTCCTCCTTTCTCTATTCGCAGTTTACATGCAAGATCCGTGGGGAGGAGAAAGACCTATAGACAACGACCTATTGGCTCAACTGCTCGAGGACGAAGAGCAACCATCGTCACTAATTCCTGACATTCCATTTTCTCATACTACTTCAAACACTTCACCTGTCCCTGCTCAAAGTATGGCTCATGCTAAAACCAAAGCTCAGAAAAAGAAAACCCCCACTCCTTCACATCAGCCTGCTCCTCAGGCTGAAACTCCCTCGACCAGTGGTCGAGCTGAAAATGCTCCCGACCCTAACATCCAAAGACACGCTCGACCCCGACATGCCATTTAGCCAGATGTTGAGTGGCATTTAGTTCCTGAGAGCAGAGTGACGATCAGGATGATCGCCAATTACATCAAGAAGTACGGTCTCACGGGGGAGACCTTAGTCTGACCTAACCAAGACCAAAGGGTGAACCTGACCGGAGGCGCCTTCAGCGCCTGGTCGAGGTTTCACATCGAGGCAGGGGCTACCTTGCCTCTTCACTAATTTTTTCAAGGGGTGGGCAACTATTTCGGAATTGCCCCCTTTCAAATAACCCCAAACGGATATAGGATGCTCGCTGCACCCTATATCCTGTACAGCCACAAGAAATGGCCCGTGCCAACTCCTCATGAGGTCAACTACTTGTTCGACCTCAAGTCTAACCCCAACCAAGAGGGCAAGGGGTTTTTTCACTTCTGTCATCGGGAAACCGGGCGCACCTTCCTGACTGACACCACCCGTATATCAAATGTGGGGAGGTACTACCAGGAGTACTTCCTCACAACTGACATGATCGCGGACAACTTGGCCTTCGCTTAAGGAGGTAAAACTTTCATACCACTGGCTGTT
The DNA here is from genome assembly GCF_963169125.1 of Humulus lupulus. Taxonomy (NCBI): domain Eukaryota; kingdom Viridiplantae; phylum Streptophyta; class Magnoliopsida; order Rosales; family Cannabaceae; genus Humulus; species Humulus lupulus. Next base: position 68,802,121 of record NC_084794.1, on the reverse strand, counting down.
GATATTTATTTAGTGTTCTTCTCCACCATCTCTTAAACTTTTAATTCCTTCCAGGCCCATGGCTGCGACCAGACCCAACTCCAGATATGGAGTTGAGGTCAACCCTCTTGGCCAGCATGACTGACGTAGAAAAAAAGCGTCAAACATCTGGTCACAGAGGAAAATCTTAGGCTGGTTGGCCTCTTGGCCCCTCATCAGGAGATATGGGAGTCAATTGCAGGGAGTGCCACAGCCGAGGAGGAACCCGAGCAGCAACCACCAGCGTCGCCTCCACGGAGGAGACCAACCGTGGTTACGATCAGGGAACCTACTGGCACACCTCCAGCAGAGAGGCCCTCTGTCCCCCTTGGGAAGGGGAAAAAGAAGGCCATCGAGCCTGTCGAACACTCGGACGAGTCTTCAGACGAGAATGGTACAGTTATTTCTCTTTTAGATAGCTTGCGATTCCCTGTCATCCATTCGATGGGGACGACAATTTTAAATATGCTCCAAATTTAGGTCTAGACTTCTTCATATCAGAGAGTTAGTATAAGACTAGTAGATTCTATAGTATAGTGACTAGTAATAATAGCTCGAGTATTCGACTTTGCCATCTTTCTTTATTTCTTTTCCTGATGTTGGATACTCAGTCATTTATGCTATCTCATTGTTTGACATTTTTCTTCTTTTTCAGACATGGACTCCGTGAATGTGTTCGACATTTACAGCATTCCTGAGACTCCCGCAGCTCCCCCGAGCAAAAAGAAAGCAAGCAAGAGGCACCCTGGGGAAAGCAGCAAAGCACCCCAGGCTAAGAAGCCTCGCAATGCAGGCCCCACGGAGGACGGGCCCTAAACGAATGCAACTCCACCTTCTCCTTGCGAGAAGCAGACTCCTCTTGCTCCAGCCGGGTTGAGTCCACCTCCAGCGACCCCAACCGACCAGTCTCAGCAGGTCGGTCCTGCTTCGACTGGGGTCGACATAACTAGTCGCGCCTTCAAGTTGATCAAGGACAGGGTCACGAAAATCGTAAAGCACGACCGCTGTCGAGAGGCGATGGCCGCGACAGAGGCGATGGACGTTGACCAGGTCTTAAACCGAACCTTGAACGAGTTCACCAGTGTAATTCATCTTTTTCTGGGGAAACAGCCTTTCTATATTCTTCGGTTAGTCTAAATTCTGCTCTAACCGCAAGCAATGCTGACCCTTACTGTCGACCGCCTCCTTTCGGGTGCTGTTTCCGAGGAGGCCAAATCTTTGGAGCAAAGGCACGCTAATGTACTTAAAGCTGCCGAAGAAAAATATGCCGAACAGCTTGCAGTGGTGCTCAAGGAGAAGAATAAGCTGGCGGAGGAGTTGAAGGAGAAGCAAAAGTCTCTGGACAAGGCCATTGGTCAGAGGGACCAGTATAATGAGTATAATCGCTTCAACTACCGCACGGCTAAACAGCTCGAGGAGGACTTGGCTGCGAGTACGCAGGAGAATAAAACCTTGGAGGGCCAGATTGAGGGGCTTGAGAAAGCTAACGCCAGCAACTTGGAAAGGTATAAGAATGCCACTCTCCGATGCTTCTACAATTTCTGGAAGCACAACCAGGGGCCAACTTCGATTACCTTCCCGAGAATGCAAGAGACGCTGAGCTCGCTCGGTGTGCTGCTCGACTGGCAGAGGAAGAAAGAGCAAAGATTCCTGCTTCCCCTGAGATTTCGCTGGCCAATGGGATGGACGGGGAAGGCAATGAGGCTGCAGACGTCTTCGATCAGGGTCCTCCTCAAGATCCTCCGGCTCCTTGATTTTTTTGTTTGTTTTTATTTTATCTTTTAACTACACAACCTACGAGTCATGATGTCAAGACAATATATATTTTTTATTGTTGCACGGGCAGCTTTTACTTTTATTTGAACAATTACATCCGAGCAGCGACTGCTCGCGGTGTAAAAGGATACATTTTGACATTATAATATATTTGCATATTATTATAACATCTGTTCGCATGATCGAACTTAGCATAGCACTTTGGTTTGATTTAACAAAATAACAAAATTTTGAAAAATACTCTAAGTGCCCTAGCATGCTTTCACTTATTTTGCTCATGCGTTTACATACCTTTTAACGATATGCTTTGCTTACTTGTACCTTATATGCCCCCCAAGTGATCATAGAGCTTTAGGTCCTTGGTCACTTGCCTTGAACAGAACCTGTTCGAACATTACTGCTCGTAGCAATATGATTAGCATTATAATACAACAAAACAACACACGTAATGAGCAAATACTTGTAATAAATACAATAGTTGGCAAGAAATGACTGGCTGCGCACAGTCTCTTTTATTTCTCATAATAAATGGACTAAACATGTCTGTACGAGTGATCAATAAAATCTTACACTTTTTTCAAAACTTGTAAAAAGTAAAATTAATACAAGCCAATTCTTTAAGAAGAATTGTTTATTGGTAATACTTGCGCAGGTGTTCTCCATTCCAATAGCGAGGAACGAGATCTCCGTTTAAGCGTGCAAGTTTATAAGTGCCTGGATGAAGGACCTCATCAATCTGGTATGGCCCTTCCCAATTAGGCCTGAGTACTCTAGTAGCTTGGTCGTGGGTGTTTAGAAAAACTCTTCGGAGTACAAGGTCTCCAACACTGAATTTTCTATCTCGCACTTTAGAGTTGAAATACCGAGCGACCTTTTGCTGGTACACAGCTACTCGAAGCTGAGCTTGTTCACGCTTCTCATCAATTGAGTCCAGGGATTCCATCAATAGTTGGATGATAGAGTCTTGGTCGTATGTTAATCTGCGGTGAGAGGGTGGATCTAACTCTACAGGAAACATAGCTTCATACCCGTATGCCAAGGAAAGCGAGGTATGACCTATTGCTGTTCAATGGGAAGTTCTGTACGACCAAAGAACTTCAAGAAACTGCTCCGGTCATGCTCCCTTAGATTCTTCAAGTCTTTTCTTCAGGGTATCCTTCAGCGTTTTGTTAACTGCTTCGACTTGCCCATTCGCTTGGGGATGAGCGACTAAAGAAAAGCTTTTGATAATATCATGCCTTTTGCAAAAGTCCGTGAATAGATCACTGTCAAACTGGGTGTCGTTATCTGAGACTATCTTCCTTGGTAATCCATAGCGACAAATGATGTTCTTGACTACAAAGTCAAGCACTTTCTTGGTCGTAATGATTGTCGTGGGTGGTGTCAGTCTCGGCCCATTTGGTGAAGTAGTTGACGGCAACCACTGCATACTTTACACCACCTTTTCCTGTAGGAAAAGATCTGATTAGATCTATTCCCCAAACTGCGAAGGGCCGTGGACTCTGCATTTTCTTTAACTCGTTGGGAGCTACTCATGGGATTTTAGAAAATCTCTGACACTTGTCACATCTCCGCACGAACTCCATTGAGTCTTCATTCATGGTTGGCCAGAAGTAGTCGTGCCTTAGGATCTTTTTTAACAGACTTTGCCCCCTAGTGTGGTCCCCGCAAAAACCTTCGTGCACCTCTTTCATCAATTCTTTGGCTTTTTCCTTGGTAATACATCTAAGAAGTGGCAGTGAGTATCCCCTTCGGTACAGGATCCCATCAACCAGGATATACCTAGCAGCTTGCCGCTGAAGGGTCCAGGCTTTGTTTCTGTCCGCTGGTAGCACGCCACTTGACAGATACTCTACATATGGTGCCATCCATGTATCCGCCATCTGGATGACCAGAGTGGTTTCTGCTGCCTGGATGCTTGGTACTGATATTCGTTCGACTGGCACTATGTTTAGAGTATCAGCATCCTTTGTACTTGCCAACTTTTCCAAAGCGTCCGCGTTGGAATTCTGATCACGAGGTACATGTTGGAGACTGTATTTTTTGAACTGGGCTAACATATCCTTTGCTTTTTTCAGATAGGCGACCATCTTCAAACCTCGCGCCTGATACTCTCCCAAGACTTGATTCACCACCAGCTACTAATCACTATAGATGTCAAGCACTTTTATGTTCATATTCTTGGCTAACCGCAATCCAGCGATTAATGCTTCATATTCAGCCTCATTGTTAGAAGTAGTGAAGTCAAAACTGATTGCACAGTGAAATCGATGCCCTTCCAATGTTATCAATATCACTCCTGCTCCTTCGTGGGATTCGTTGGATGAACCGTCTGTGAACAATTTCCACAAGGGTGCTTGGAGTTGACATTCAGGCTCACTGGGTTCTTCAGTCTGCTCGCCACCCGCGAGCTCTGTGAATTCGGCAATGAAGTCAGCCAAGGCTTGTCCTTTTATCGCTACTCGTAGAAAGTAAGATATGTTGAACTGCCCGAGTTCGACTGCCCACTTTAGTAATCTTCCTGCAGCCTCTGGCTTTTGCAGGACTTGTAGAAGAGGCTGGTCTGTTAAGACCGTAATTGGATGAGCTTGGAAGTAAGGTCGCAGCTTCCTAGAGCCCAAAACTAAACAATAGGCTAACCTTTCAATGGGGGGATACCTCAACTCTGCTCTGATCAACCTTTTGCTTACATAATAGACAGCCTTCTGCACACCCTCTTCTTCTCTTACTTGAACAGCGCTAGCAGCGTAATCCATGATTGCCAGGTAGATGAACAAAGTCTCTTTATCGACCGGCTTTGACAGGATGGGTGGTTGCGCCATATGCGTTTTTAGCTCTTGAAAGGCTTGTTCGCACTCATCTGTCCATTCAAATTTCTTATTGCCTCTTAGTAGATTGAAAAATGGGACGCACTTGTCTGTCAATTTCGAAATGAATCTATTGAGAGCAGCAATCCTCCCAATCAGACTTTGGACATCCTTAATCTTTACTGGCGACCTCATCTCGATCAGGGCTTTTATTTTCTCGGGATTAGCTTCAATTCCTCTCAAGTTAACTATAAATCCCAAAAATTTCCCTGATCCTACTCCAAAGGAGCATTTAAGGGGATTTAATTTCATCCGATATTTATTCAGGACGTTGAATCATTCCTGCAAATCCCTTACATGCCCGTTTGCTTTCTTCGACTTAACCAACATGTTGTCTACGTAAACCTCCATGTTTGTGTCGATTAGCTCCTTGAACATGTGGTTGACGAGTCTCTGGTAAGTTGCACCAGCGTTTTTCAAACTGAAGGGCATCACCTTGTAACAATAGAGCCCTGTATTAGTTCGAAAGCTAGTGTGATCCTCATCAGGGGGATGCATACTGATTTGATTATACCCGGAGTATGCATCCATGAATGAGAGGATCTCATGCCCTGTAGTGGCATCGACCAGCTGGTCGATCCTCGGGAGTGGGAAACAGTCTTTGGGGCAGGCTTTATTTAGGTCTATAAAATCCACGCACGTACGCCACTTGCCATTTGGCTTGGGCACTAGTACGGGATTAGAGACCCACGGTGGATAAAATGCCACCCTGATGAACCCATTCTCCTTCAGCTTCTCGACTTCCTCCTTCAAGACCTTTGATCTATCTTTGTCGAGCAGCCTTCTTTTTTGTTGCATTGGTGGAAAGCTTTTGTCGATGTTCAGGACATGGCTGATGACTGCAGGATCTATCCTGATCATGTCTTTGTGCGACCAGGAAAAGACATCCTGGTTCCTCCTTAAGAATTCCACCAGTGCTTGTTTTGTTGTTGTCTCTAAGCTTTTACTGACTTTCACAACTCTGGTCGGATTTTCCTCATCGAGTTGGACCTCTTCAAGGTCCTCGATGGGTCCCACTTCTTCTTCAAAATCCCCAAAACGAGGATCTAAGTCCCTATCCTCACTTTGGGCAACGCCCTATTTGGTGAGATTATCACCTGAGCGGGCCTGAACATCAGTTGCCATTTGCAACTCCTTTCCGGTGGCATCTCTCGATACACCCTTCTTTGCCTTGGTGATCGAGGCGTTGTAGCACTCCCTCGCTTCCCTCTGGTTTCCCAACACGCATCCAACCCCTACGTCCGTTGGGAATTTCATAGCGAGGTGCCATATAGAAGTGACGGCTCACAGGTCGACCAGAATTGGTCTCCCTATCACAGCGTTGTACGCTGAAGGACAATCAACTACTATAAAAGTAGTGAGTAATGTCCTGTTAGCAGGTGCAGTTCCTGCTGTGACTGGGAGTCTAATCATCCCTACTGGGGCGAGCCCTTCTCCGGAAAAACCATAAATGGTTTGGTTGCATGGCTCTAGGTCTTTCACGGAAAACTTCATCCTTTCCAGTGAGGACTTATATAGGATGTTGACTGAACTTCCTGTATCGACCAACATCCTTTTCACCATCATGTTCGCGATCTGTACATCCACGACCAACGGATCAGAGTGTGGGAATTGCATGTGCTGGGCGTCGTCGTCAGAGAAGGTGATGAGTTCTTCCTCTGTTCGAGCCTTTTTTAGTGCTCGATCTTCAACACTCATCATCTCGATATCTTGGTCGTGGCGCAGGGTTCGAGCATATGTGAGCCTCTGTAGATGGTGAGTAGGGTACCTGCCACGGGAGCTGGCTGTAAAGGCGGCGAGTGTTGGCGTGCAGGCGCCGACTTGTTGCCACCTTGAGCCTCTTACTGAGCACCTCCCGCTGCTCACACATATCTTCTTAAATGTCCCTATCTTATCAGGAACTCAATTTCGTCCTTCAGCTGGTTACACTCATTAGTGTCATGCCCGTAGCCGTTATGAAAATGACAAAACTTTGTTGAATCTCTCTTGGAGATATCTTTCCTTATTGGTGCGGGTCATTTGTAGGGCACGCTCGAGCTGGTCGCTTGGTAGACCTCAGCTCGGCTTTCAACAAGGGCAGTGTAATTGGTGAATTTCGGTTCATACCGATTACCTTTGGGGCACTTACTCTCGGAGGTCGAGGGTTCGTTACTCGCCCTCTTTCCACCATTCTTACCATTTCCATTCTCGTTGCCTTTGCCGTTGCCATTTGGCTTCGACCCGTTGGCAGCTTTGGCGGGTTCTTCCTTGGGCCCCTTGTCTTTTGCTGGTGATTTCCCTTCATTGGCAATCGCGTCCTCGAGCTGGATGTACCGATCAGCTCAATCTAAAAACTCCTAGGTACTTTTAACCCCATGCTTTCTGAGGCTACTCCAGAGGGGAGAATGGCGCCTAACCCCAGCAGTTAGGGCCATCATCTTGCCTTCATTGCCCATAGTCTTGGCTCCAGCTGCAGCTCGCATGAAGCGTTGAACGTATTCCTTCAGGGGCTCTCCCTCTTTCTGGCGTATCTCGACCAGTTGGTTTGCCTAGGTGGGGTGCACACGACTCGCATAAAACTGTCCGTAAAATTCCTTCACGAACATCTCCCAGGATACTATACTTGTAGGAGGGAACTTAAAGAACAGCTCCTGGGCGGCATCAGAAAATGTTGCTGGGAAGATCCTGCAACGAGCATCTTTAGAGACTTTATGAATGTCCATTTGTATCTCGAACTTGTTGACATGAGATACTGGGTCTCCATACCCGTCGAAATTTGGCAATGTCGGCATCTTGAACTTAATGGGGGTTTCTGCCACAGCAATCCTCTGTACGAAAGGGGTGCCTCTCCTCCGAACGTACTCATTGTGTGATGCTCGCCCCCCGACCAGCTGCTGCACAGCCTGGTTCAGGGCATCGATTTGAGCCTAAACAACTTATGGGATTGCTGGGGCCTCTAGTGCCGGGGGAATGTACTCATCGTGCCTTTCTCGGCAGTTGTTGAGTACATCCCTCAAATCATTGTCTCTTCGCCGCTGCTTGCTGGCTCCGATTCGACTAAAGACGTTATTCTGCCTGGGCTACCCCCCAGCGCTATGACCTGCTGGTCGGTCTTCTCTAGGTGGGGGGCTCCTGCCTCCACCTCTCTCTTCGTTCCTCCGACAAGCATTTCCTCTGCCAGAGTCGGCTTCATTGTAGCCGTGGCCATCTCTAAACCGTGGCTGGCTATGGCGCGACCGACTATTCCCTCAGTTGCCTCCTTGGGCTGGCATTTCCCGAGCGTTAAGGGAAGGCCTAAGCTGTTCAGTGGGTCCCCGTGCATTGTCATGCCGTGGGGGGCCCCTGACCGCAGAGCCTGTCTCTGAGTTCCTCCTGTTGGCAGAAGGACGCTGCCCCCTACTCGGTGGATGTGGCTCTTCACCCCCTAGGCGTCTAGGGCTATGGAGCTGTTGCCCGGCCCTATTCTACCTCGGGCGTGGGGAATTTCCTCGACCAACCTGAGACCGAGGCTACTGCTCAGGATCCCTAGTTGGGACATCATCCTAAGTCATAGGCGGCTGCTCCGACCTCTGATGGCTTACTGGCTGGAGCGGAGGGCTAGGATTGGGACCCCTCTGAGGTGGCCTATTTGGTGTTTGATCTGGCTGGGAGGCTGGCACAGCCAGATTCCTAGCCAGCTGGATGGCTGCTTCAAGGGCTGCCATGGCATCCCTCTGTCGATGGTCCATCTCCGCCTGGCGCTCGCTCAGCTCCTAGCGCTGGCACTTTATCTCCCTTTGCTGTGACTCCATTATTTCGGCAACATTCTCTTGATTGGCCCTCAGATTGGCCAACTCATCTTGCAACACCCCCAGTGTTGCCTTCAGGGACTCAGAATCCAACTCCTCCTCATCAAACTCCAAATGAGGCTCGTCTTCAACCACATTTGTGGGAGGAGGCTGGGATGGTGCAGCGGCAGCCTGTCCAGTCTTCTTGGTAGTTTTTTCCATTAGATTCTTTGTCAAGCTCTCAATGAAAGCACCAGAATGTTGGCCCTCATTTTGGTCAACGAAACGGAGTCAAATAAACGACAGGAGATTAGTACGATGCTTGAGAAAACAATCTAATGGAAAGTAGAGGACACAAAGAATTATAGTGGTTCGGCCCCAGTGATTGTTAATGTCCTATGTCCACTTGATACTATTATTAATATTGGGCTTCAAAGGTGTGATCAAAGAACTAGGGTTCCTGAGTTTCACAGACCTTAGAAGGAGAAGACAATACAAACGATGGATAATAGTAATGAAATTCGGAAAAATATCCAAAGATCCCCTCTTGAGCTATTTCTTGTATATTTATAGGCTCAAGGAGGGTTACAGGAGTCAATATATCATATATTTCCTTAATAAACAGATCTTGAGGTTATAATGAAGAGATATTCTCAGATCTCATTACAACTGTATAGATTTATACATAAATATACGGAGTATACGACCAGGCTGGTCGTATATAAAACTTGAACTTCGCATATGGAAATATCTCTGGTCGATAGGCGAGCAGCATCTCTGCCATGTGTCAGCCACGTGTCGAAAATTCTTGCCACGTCATCAACAACTGTTTTTTGGTTAAACATAAATATAGTTGTTGGCATGTAATGTTAGTCATCTATAATCTACCGTCATGGTTGTGTATGAAGAGGAAGTTTACCATGTTGACATTGTTGATATCTGGTCCTAAACAACCTGGAAATGATATTGATGTATACCTAGCTCCTTTAATTGATGATTTGAGCACATTGTGGTATGCAGGGGTTAATTCTTATGATGCTTATAAGAAAGAAAATTTTAATCTTAAAGCAGTGTTGTTGTGGACTATTAATTATTTTCCAGCCTTAGGTAATCTTTCTGGATTTAGTGTGAAAGGGTACAAGGCATGTCCCATTTGTGAAGAAGGGACTCATTCTGAATATTTAATACATTCTAGAAAGATTTGTTATATGGGACACCGAAAGTTCTTATCCGAAAAACATAAATTTCAAAGTTTAACAGATGCCTTTAATAGTAAACCTGAATTTCGAAAGGCTCCACCACCTTTACTTGGAGGACAATTGTTAACAAAGTCCAATGCAAGTTCGGTAAACCTAGAAATTATACAAATAAGAGAAAAAAATGTTACACATGAAAAAACAAAGGAGGTTGTAGATGGTGCGACAGGTTGTTTGAAGAAGAAATCTATTTTTTTTTAGCTTGAGTATTGGGAGCATTTGGTTTTGTGACACAACTTGGATGTAAGGCACATTGAGAAAAACGTGTCGGATAGCTTAATTAGTACATTGCTGAATATTCCTGGTCAGAGTAAGGATGGAATTAAGGCTTGGTTGGATTTAAAAGTAATGGGTATACGCAGTATGTTACAACCAGAGGTTGGTGAGAGACGTACCTATTTACCACCTGCGTGTTATACTCTGTCTAAAGAAGAAAAATGAATTGTATGTCATTCTTTGTCGAATGTGAAAGTACCAAAAGGTTATTCTTCAAATATTTCTTCTCTGGTAGATATGAAAATTTTGAATTTAGTTGGAATGAAGTCTCATGACCATCATACACTACTTGAACATCTTCTACCGGTAGCTATCCGTTCTGTGTTACCCAAAAAAGTTCGATATGCAATTACCAAACTATGCTTTTCTTTAAATATATTTGTTGTAAAGTGGTAGATGTGTCGAAGTTGGACAATCTTCAAACAAATATCGTGATAACTATGTGTGAGTTGGAGTAGTATTTCCCACCTTCATTTTTTGACATAATGGTTCATTTAATAGTTCATTTGGTGAGAGAAGTAAAATTGCGTGGACCAATATACTTGAGATGGATGTACCCATTTGAACGGTATATGAAGGTTTTAAAAGGTTATGTTAGAAATAGAAGTAGACCTGAGGGTTGCATAGTTAAATCCTACATCGTTGAAGAAGCAATGGAGTTGTGCTCAGAATACTTATCAGGTGTTGCGAGCATTGGACTATGTTTTTCTAAAATTGAGTTTGAAATAAGTAAAGGTGGTAGAGGTGGTGTTGTTTCTGAAGTGAATAAATCTGATAGAGATGAAGCACATCGCCTAGTCTTACAAAATATTGATGATGTTCAACCATACATCGAGTAAGTTCCCATACATATTCATGGTCAATCTTATTTTTCTCTTTCATTATATTGGCAATGAATTTTGTTTGTTGATATAAATGATATTTCTTGAAGAGAACATTTCAATTGGATCAAGACTGCTTATCCTAATATGTCTCGGAATAAAAAATGGGTACAAGATGAACATTGTCGAAATTTCAGCACTTGGTTCGAGAATGAGGTAAAATACTTGTGTTGTTCTTGTTTGAGTGTTATTGTATTTTAGCTTGTTAGAATTTAATATACTTTGTTTTATTTTATTGTATTCTAGGTTCTGATTAACACCACAAACAAAGTGTTTGAAACACTAAAATGGATAGCACGAGGTCCTTCAATGAATGTAATTAAGTATCAATGCTATTATATTCACGGTATTCAATTCAACACCATAGAACGTGATAATATTAGAATGACACAAAATAGTGGTATTACTATTATCACCCATACTTTTCAAATATCTAGTTCCAAAGATAAAAATCCCATAAATTGTGATATGACATTTTATGGGGTGATCAAAGAAATTTGGGAACTAGATTATGTGACTATACGAATTCCTGTCTTCTTGTGTGATTGGGTGAAAAGTGATAATGGGGTCAAAACAGATGAATTAGGATTCACATTGGTGGACTTAAACCGAATAGGACATAAAGCTGACTGCTTTATAATGGCGTCACAAGCCAAGCAAGTATTTTATGTGAGTAATCCAGTAGATGCTCAACGGTCAGATGTCCTAACAAGTCAACCGAAAGATTATCTAATCAAAGAGTCTAGGAGCGATGACATTATACTTGAACAAGAAACATTTACCATTGATTTACCGCCTATTGATTTCACCATTGATAATGATGATGACTATATACGCGAGAATGGTGAAGGGTTGTGGGTAGATAATTAAAGGTATATATATTAATTTTATGATTTTATTTTTATGTATTTTGTGAAGTTTATACAAGTTAATATTTGTGTTTACTTAATTTCAGATTTATTGATTATGGATCCATCATATGATGAAGAGGGTGATCTGTTTGTTGATGATCATGGTAATGGTCTGGAGGGGATTAATCCTACCGCACCAACAAATACACAAGATAAGAAGTATAGGGGTAAATCGAACTGTAGTGATGTATTCAAAGCAAGAAGTGAGGGTCGCAATTATGAGGTCGAGTACAATCGTTTTGGTCGAGCGATGGAAAAAAGGAGGGATCAAGATGAGCAGCACCATCGGTCTTCTATCACGCACAACCCTTCCTTTAGATATCGACAATTGGAAACAATGTCGAAGGATAAAAGAGAGACTTTATGGGGTCAAATACAGGTAAGCTATAATATTAACTATTAAATTTATCATAATGAATTAATATATTGAAGAAAAAAAATTAATATTTTTGGGTTCGTTTGTGCAGGAAATGTTCAAACTTCCAAATTCTTCTAAAACAGATGTCCTCAAAGAAGCAGGAAAAAAAACATGGAGAAACTGGAAAACAAGACTAACAAAAGATCTTATATATGTATACAAGAATGTAGCTCTTGAGCTTCTTGCCAAGCCGCCATCAGACTACATCGAGTATTACAAACATGAAGATTGGAAAAAATTTGTTGCAAGAAGACTAACCCCAGATTGGGAAGAGATGAGAAAACAAAAACAAGATGCTCGGGCTCAGAACAAGTATCCACATCACAGGGCGTGGTGGTTATGCACTGGTAGAGCAACAAATGGAAGAGGAATTGGGTCATGAGTTGACCGAATATGACAGAGCTGAGATGTGGACACGGGCACGGATGAACAAGAAAGGAGAAGTTATTGGTGAAGAAGCTCGAGATGTGGTGAAGAAGATTGTAAGTGTTCTTTGATTTTTAAAAATAATTGTAATGATTAACGTGTGTGTTAAATTCTAATTGATTTATTTACTATGTATATAGGCAGAATACAGGAAAAAAGTAGCAGAAGGCGAGTTGGTGGAGGAAGGTTCAAATGATATACTAATAATGGCATTAGGATTAGGCACTCCAGAGCATGGGGGACGTGTTAGGGGGGTCGATGCACATGTCGCTCCCCATCAATTTTTTCATGTCCCACCGCCAAAAAGATTCAACCACAAACAAAAAGGTGTGGAAGATGCTCATTATAAAGACCTTGAAGTGAAATGGCGTCAATCCGAAGAAAGGGCACATCAACAAGAGGAAAAGTTAAACCACTTGATGGCGCATTTTGCATCTCAATAGAGCGGTGCATTTGGATCATCAAATGCATCTAGTTTGGGTGTAGGAGGAGCCTCAAACACACCACACGCACCATATGCCCCTCCACCACCGACACATGCACAACATGCTCTGCCACCACCGACATGGACATCATATGCTCACAGAACACCCTCACAGCTACCAATTGTTGATCCACCACAGACACAGGCACCATGTGCTCCCCCACCACCATAGTCAAATTTTCCTAATGAGGTAATAATTTCTTATTAATTCATTATTGCATATATTTGATACAGTAAAAATAAACTAGTTTATCGAAAAGTCTAACAGATTAATTGGAATGTAACAGATTAATTGTAAGTTGTGTCTTGGTTCGACACAAAATATAGTTGCAGAGGGGAACCTTTTAAGTACCTGTTGCACAGAAATACATAGCGTTCAACTGCTTCCTGGAAATTATCATGTGAGAGTTTAGGTAGCCATTCAAGAGAACGCTAGTTTACCATATCCGCTTACAATGGAAGGTTTTACATTGGTTGGACAAGTAGTCGGGTCCGATGTTGGATGGCCACAACATTGGGTTCTTACTAATCAACAAACGAAAGAGCCACTTGTGCCCTCTACTCAACAACCAAGAAAATCAAAGAAAAGAATAGAGGCGTTGACACAGGAGCCTACAGAAGTGTCTATCACAAGAATATTGAAGTGTTTGGTGAAGTTTATTGATAAATTGAAAGCTGACCGCGTGGTAGAAATTCCAATTGTTGAAAGGGTATTTGGATTCCAAACTATCGCTCTGTTAGGGAAAGATGATATCCTCCACTTTTGCAATTATGAGATGATTGGACAAACTGAGCTAACAATATATATGAGGTACAATGGTGTTTATTTAGTTTAACTTGAAATTTAATAGTTTATTAACTTTTTTAATCATATGTAGCTTCCTCGATAATTTGGTGCAAACGAAGGGATTGAACCACACGTACACTTTCATGTATCCCGCTTTAGTGTCCACTAATGCAGGAACCAATGAAGTACGTGCTAAAAATCTCTTCGATCGGTTTCTACAGATGGAGCTAGAGACACAGTTTCTAATTTGTCCTTGGAACAACAAGTAAGTCAACTTAATTTATATTCATATATTTTGTTTATTGATAAATATCTTACACAAGTTTTTTTATTGTAGCTTTCATTGGATGTTAGTATTAATTAAGCCACACAGTCATTCGGTGGCTTTTTTGGATCCTGTAAACTCACATTTTCGTCCGGAAATCAAGGAGATAATTATCATGCAACTTTTTCATATTACTTAATTAATTTATGATTTTATTTCAAACTCATATATGGGTAATTATTAATATTATGTACAGGGCATTGGATCAATATGATACACACCGAAGACTAAAAGAGTCAATCAATCTAAAAGTTTGTGTTCCTAAGGTAAGTAAATTATATTACTTATCGTATTCAACTTTTTGACATATTTCTATTATAATAACATACTAAATATAATACTTAAATTTGGATAACTATGTTGTAATAGTGTCGAAACCAGACTGGGCCAACCGAGTATGGATTTTACATTATGAAATTCGCTAGAGACTTGATTTCACAGCCTAGACCGAAGGTCTACTTGAAAAATGAGGTATTGTTTTACTTTTTTATTCTCACCTAAACTCTCGTTCATAATTTTCTTTGGATGATTTCTAACTTATTATTTTAAATATTTTCTAATTAGTTTACGAACACAAGTCCATATTCGGCTAATGAAATCAACGAGATATGGGATGAGTGGACTAAATTAATTATGGCGTATCTCAATTAGCAAATGAGCAAGTTGATGAGGAAATTTTAGTTTAAGTAGGTTTAACACTTAGAAATTTATAACACAAGAGTACATATATTAACTTTGATATCTGAATTACTTTTATAGTTTTGATCACAAATGTTAACTCTAGATAAATGTTTGAAAAAATTTATATTGTTGTATTTCTGCTGTTGTTTTTCTGTTTCTGGTGCAGATTTTATTTATCAAAATAGGCCAGGGAAATTGGCATAAACATTTGCAATTTTCCTGGTTAATACTTTATGTGACAGTGCCCAACTAACGCAAAAATACTCATTTTTAACATTTGTGGCAGTGCCCCACTGACGCAAACGAGAGTGTCATTTGCGTCAGTGGGGCACTGCCACAAATGCCAGATTTGTGATAGTGCCCCACTGACGCAAACTCTCGGTATTTGCGTCATGGGAAATTGTGTCACATATTAAACTGATGCAAAAACTCAATTGTCGCAATTATAAACTGACGCAAATGACATTTTTTGTTGTAGTGTTAATGTGAATATTAGTTTTTTAAAATTTATAATTTATTTATAAATTTAAATAAAATCTACTCACTGTGGTGTGGGGGTGTCTCGCTGTTTTGCAGTTTGGATTTTCGCAAACAATTAATTCGTCATACTTATGTCGTATTTTTCTATGGCATGTCACACACGACATGTAATAGTGCATTTGGGCAGAATCAATTATATTTATCTTTGCTTCTATCCAAAAGTATGTTTTCTACATCAATTAAGAATTGTTTTTTAGAAAGTTAAAAATTGTACTTTGTTATTAAATTTAAATTAAAAAAAATAATATTTACCTCTAGAGATTGCAAAGCATTCATCGCACAGGGAATATCACAAACACTACAAGAAATTCATCCTATAGCGACGACTTCTATTGCGACGACAATGATGTCATCGCAATAGAACACATAAAACCACGAAAATTGGATTTTTTATTTTTATTAAAGACCTACAGGGAAGGCATGTCGTCGCAATAGATGTCGTCGCTGTAGCTTCAAAATATCTTGACCTATAAAGACGACATGTCGTCGCTATAGGTCTCTAAATTTTTTTGAGGGGATATACAACGCCCAAATTATTTATTATTTATTATTTATTATTAATGTTTTATTTTTTCTCAAATAACCTCTAGCGACGACATGTCGTCGCTATAGGTTTCTAAATTTTTTTGGAGGGAATATACAGTGCCCAAATTATTTATTATTAATGTTTTATTTTTTTTCTCAAATAACCTATAGCAATGACATGTCGTCGCTGTACAGGTCTGAAAAAAAAATGGTGGTAAATTTTCCTCCCAAAAAATTTAGTACTGGAACTTGAATTATGGAAACTCTCTATAGCGACGACATGTCGTCGCTATAGGTTATTTTCATTAATGAAAATTGTGCATTTCATCTACTGAGACGATATTTTATGCCCTATAGCGACGACATGTCACCGCTGTAGGTTTTGGGTATATACCAGCAAACTCTGATCATTTCTCTTCCCCTTTCTCATTTTCTCATTAAATGTTTCATAGGTCTCGTTTTCTCTCCACCTCCAGCACGCCTCAACTTAGTTTAGGTAATGGTTTTTTGGTTTTTAGTGTTAGATTTATCATATATATTCTCTTATGCCTATATCTAAGTTCTAATTGATTTTATTAGTTTTTTTTCTTTCTATTTTGGTGAGTTTTCCCCATTGTCAGTAGTATTTATAAGAATTTTAGGGATTATGTTTGTGTTTTATGAGTTTTCTATGATATGCATAATTTTTACTTTGAGTTTAGTGATTTTTAATGTTATTATATGAAAATGTTAGGTTTATTAAATATTATTGATGAATTTTAAAAAAAAATTGTTTCTTTTTTTCTTCTTCTTAAATATTGGTATTATAGATTGGTTTTAGCTTTGCGACTTGATTATTGTGGACTTGGACAACTTTTGGAGGTTAGTTTTAATTTTATTTTTCGTATATTTAATGTTATTAGTTTTTTTTTAAATGTATATGTAAATGTGATTTGATATGTTATATGAATATGATTAGTTTATTTTTTAGTGTGAAACTATATGAATATGTATATGCATTTTAGATAAACTTTTAATTTTAGATAATTAAGTTTATATTTAGGTTATAGTAAAGATATTTGCAATTGTAATTTTGGGAAATAGATTAATTATAAATTTCTAATGAGTTTTTATTTGTGTAACATTGTATTGTTAGTTTTAGGGTTTAGATAAATGTATAAATTAATTGTAAATGTGATTTGTTAATTGGAAATATTTGTCATATGTTTATTATTTATTTTAATTTATGTATGTATATATGTGTTACTAAATATTTTATTTATGTTGCTCCAAGCTTGATGCCAATACATTTGACGCCTTCATATGCTAGAAAGGATCATGAAATTGTTAATCTTGTTGATGTATTTTCTCTTTTCCATACAACTATTTTACTTGTTTATGATTTTATATATATATTATTGTTGTTATTTATATGTTAGATTATATATATATATATATGTTATATGATTGATATTGAGCATATATTGATTAAATTGGTTTGTTTTTGTTTTGTTTTCAAATATATATGTGTGGATTTATATATGTGTTAGTATATACTATATGTTTGAATTTTAGTATTAAAAGTATATTTGGAATTATATATATGTTGGTATATATGGTGAACTTTGTTTTATGTTAGAAAATAATTTATGTTTTTTTTCTAATTATTTATGAGTGTTGAAAATATTAAGTTATTAAGTATATGTTTTAATGATTTGAGTTTATTTGAATTGTGATTTAAAAAAAATTAATTTTTTTATTTTGAAAAAAACCTACATAGATGACATGTCGTCGCTGTAGGGTCCAAAATAAAAAAAAAAATTGAAAAACACCTACAAAGACGACATGTCGTCGCTATAGGTCCCAAATGTCAATTTTTTTTATTTTGAAAAAGACCTACAGAAACAACATGTCGTCGCAATAGGACCCAATTTTAAAAAAATGGATTTTGTGAGTGTCCTACTGTGACGACTTGGTCGTCGTAGTAAAGAAACTCTACTGTGACGACATCAAAATGCCGTCGCAGTAGGTATCTACACATATGGACCTATTGCAACGACATGTCATCCTTAAAAGCCTACAGAGACGACTTCGTGATCTACAGAGACGACTTTTGTCGTCGCTGTAGGCCTATTTTCTTGTAGTGAAATCTTCACGGTTTTTTGAAGTCCAATAGATGATAGAGTAGTAGATGGATGTGTCAACGATGTTTCAATGATACTTTTGATTTTTAGTGTATTATTATTTGCCATTTAGAATAAAAAGTGAATAGTAATAAAAGTTAATAAATATAGGAAGATTGTATGAAAATAATATGATTAAATGTAATGTAATTTGAGCAATATGTGTATTTTAATATGCGAGTATTACCATTGCTTCAATGCAGTTGACTTTGGAATTTGAGGATTGATTGTGAAGATACTTGATGAACGTGATGACAGGGACAATCTTGTGTTCAAATTGAGATTTATATTAATGAAAGTATATCAAAGATATAAGAATATATAAGTTATGTATTTCTAAGTACCTCTATATGTTCGAACAACTATTTGTGTTCCCAATATTATTGGGTATTCTTCAATAATTTTTGTTATTGTTTGGCATTCGTCTTTGGCAAACCGACCCCACACAGTCAATTTTATTGGGTTGAAGCTGACAAATTAGATTGAATAAAAAATGTTAGTGTACATTTTGCAAAGTAATATCAATACTAAATTTAATTGAAAGTATGTTTTTCTTTTTTTACCTTTCATCGATATGATATATCTCTTGGATTGTTTGTTGTTGAAATTTTGTGGTTATCTCTTTTGTTGATTCAATCTGGATTGCAACAGCTAAGAAATCTACATATTGAAATAAGAAAATGATTATTTTAATGATAATCAATTTGTATAAGAATTAAATTTGAAATACATATTCGTTCAGCTGAGTCTTTGTAAGAGTGCAAGTCTGTAAATGGAACGATGTTATATTTTGGCGCCTCTATTTGATTGTCTTGTTCTTCTACATCTTCTATTAGTGTTCTTGAGTTGAAGGACCAATCATATTCATATATTCCAATCGTGTACCTTGGGTTGGCGTTTTTGACAAGGGCATCACTGATATAATAAGAATGAAACAATTTTAAAGTATCTTCCCTAGAGTCAATATCTGTTCCATAAATTACTGATTGGACTCGATTCCCTTGAACCAAAATTTTAAGAAATAATGGTTAATATTGTATTATATGAGTTACAAATGATAAATAGAGGTATGCTACATTCATTTAGGAGACTATTAGTAATTTTCAAACTAATATATATTATAACAAATATGATACATGTTGGTCGATTAATATTAGATTTTGGTATTTTACTGCTGAGTTACGACTTGTTCGCTTTGGAGATTTGTTTCCCACAATCATCTTGATTTTCCAAGGTTTTGTATTTGGCGTGATCTCGTTGATTGAGGTACATATTGTCGGTATTTTTCCCTGTAAAGACAAAGGAATATTACACACATAAATATAATGTATTTGAATTATTAATTTATGAAATAATGGAATAATAGAATAATGGATTGAAAATAGATTAATAAAATTTGTGAATGTTACCTACGTAAACATTAATTTAAACATGATGATGATAATAATTCTGTGTACACAATATTTTTGGTGTAGTTTCTGTCAAGTTTATCAGTAGTCACTGGTCGAATTAAAATCCTCACTGTAGATGCTATCTTTGCCCTTGATAAAGCCACGTATAATTGACCATGAGAAAATACTGGTTGTGGTAAATAAATCCCAACATAATCCAATGTTTGGTCTTGTGACTTATTTATGGTCATTGCAAAACTTAATCTTATAGGAAATTGAGTTCACTTAAACGGAAAACCAATATTATCATCCACATTTGGTAAGAACGGTATCTTTGGAATGAAGACTCTTTTTCCCATATGATGTCCAACGGCAATTTCGGCATCTATGATATTTTGATCGAAAGCCCGAGAAATCAAACGGGTTCCATTGCATAGTCCCTCTGAAGGATTAATGTTTCTTAGGAGCATGATGGGACAATTTTTTTTAGTAATAATTCATGAGGCGGAATTCTGTTAGGCGTTAATGTGTTTAAGAAATCTTCCATAACTGATTGCTCAGTTTTATCTATTGTCTCATCTACATTGTAATATTGTTGGGCTTCACCTGAAAATCTTTGTATTAATAATGCATTTATTTCATCGACAAAACTATCATTTGGTGTTAGTATGGCCTAGTTCATCATAGTTGACATATTTCCTTAATATTCTTGAATGTTGTGGAATACGTCTTGTATTAAGTGATCTAATGAAGTCTTGTCATCATCATAGGGAACAAGCATCCCATTTGGTATTTTTATGATTTCATCTTTTGTGGTGGGTGGCAATCCATTACCTACTTCTAACACATAATTTGAAAATATTGGATCTAATCTTGCTCGCATATTTTCAGTTAGTCAAAACTTGGTCAATGTAGGCCACAAGTAAGAATGAACCAGACTGGAATTAACCTGCTCTTGTCTAGTTCCTTTATGGACCACAGGCAATACTTGTCGAAAATCTCCCCTAAAAACAACAACCTTTCCACTGAAGGCTACATCAGAATCATTGATGTCTCATAGTATTTTGTCTAATGCCTCTATGTGTTGTTTTCTTGCCATCGGTGCCTCATCCCATATTATTAATTTTGCTGCACGAAGAAGGTTTGCAAGTGCACTTTGTTTGCTCACATAACATGTGGTTTTTTCGTCAGTATCAAGTGGAAGCTTAAAGCGTGAGTGAGCTGTTCGACCTCCTGGAAGTATAGATGCAACCACACCTGATGAAGCACTTGCAAGTGCTACCAAGTTTCTTGATCGTACTGTTGCCAGAAGTGCCCTGTATAGGAATGTTTTCCCTATCCCACCTAGGCCATCTACAAAGAATGCAGCATTTTGGTTTGATAAAACTTTTTCCAACACTACATTATACACTTGTTGTTGCTCGCTATTAAGTGTTCTTGAAGTTGTAATATCGTCTTCTGGAATTTCAACACCCAACTCATCATCGATTTCTCTAGATTGAAATTCATTTCCATCAAAAGAAATGTCTTAATCAAGAAGATGGTAAGAGTTAATGTTTTTCCCCATTGATTCAATTGTAGAAGAGATTGACCTTAATACGTGATATCTTGGAGTCGATGTAGAATCTTCTAATGATTTGAAATCAATTGAATATCTTCCTTAAAACAGTCCCCAAAGGTCTCTTGGATTGGTTGGATTACAATATACCAATATTGTTGCGAACAGCCGCCTCAAACTGGATGGCATTTGATATAAAGATGCCTCATGCAAACAGTCTTCTAAGCTATTGTTTCTTTGTAACAAACCATGCATTGTTGCTGCCTCACGAAATGCGGGGGCCAAAATGCCCTCGACTTTTCTAAGATCTTCAAAGGACAGCGATTCCCTTACATGGTTTAGTAATATCTGCATAAAATAACGCTCACCCTCAAATGGATTTGCTGTAACAATACGACCTATGACTGTTTTTGTTTTTCAGGGAATCCACTCTTTGTGTTGATGGTTCCAAACATAATATTCCGGAATTTGTTTGTACAATAATTTCTTTTCATTTTCATCTACTCGATTTAATGCAAAGAATTGTGTTAGCATAGTTTTTCTAGAGCAGTCTAAATTGAGGATGTTAATTAGATCGTCGTTTGCTCGGAAAGTGACTGAGTGTTGATCCTCCAGATGTAAAGGCAAATTATACACTGCTGGGGACATCTCATTGATAATAAATCCATATATTCTCCACATTGCTTCTGGGGGAGCAATCCATCGGGCTGACTGAAATTGTTGGATTTCATCAACTTGTTGATTGTTTGTTTCAGAAACCAAGTTGAAAGCGACATGATCATGACCTTTATAAATGTACTTGTAAAGATATTTCACTGCTCTTATTGTAGAACACATCTCTACATTAATGTGAGAGTCAAATGTTGTAAGGAGATACGGGTTGTATGGAACAACCCAACGATTGTCTAGATTTTGTCATCGGACCTTCACAGTCATTCCATTGTTTGAGCACCTATATATTGGGAAGTAATCGTTTCCAACAGTTGTTGCAGATGCATAATTCTTTGGATAATTACTTTTGCATCCACGATTTCCTTTCATGCAAACATTTGATGGATTCAATACTCCACATGGTCCATACATCATGTGCTTCACAACAGCATTATGGAGGTGGATGTTTGTATTTTTTATCAGGTATCTATGCTGATACGATCTCATCAAAATATTTTGGTGCATGGAGTTTCCACTCATTTTGTAATATAATTAAAAAGTGGGCATGTAGAAGACCCCTTTTTGGTGCTCAATAACATAGAAGGATACTGACACTTTTCTGAATATTTGCCTTTTGAATAACTGGTCTTTTAATTCTCCCAATTTCGCATGAAAGACTCGAGCAACTAAATCAGGTCGATTTTGACTCTCCTCGTGTGGACTTAGTTCATTTATAATTTATGGCCAACTTGGATTGCATGCCATCGTTAAGAAAATGTCAGGTCTGTCGTAACGTTGAACTAATGCCATTGCTTCCATATATCTTTTTCTCATGTCTCTTGGACCTCCAATAAAATAAGATGGGAGTATAATCTGTTTCCCAACATTAGAAGGATTTGTTTCCCCAAGCGTAATTGTATCAACAATGCCTTGATACAACTCTGATCGAATATGTTGTTGCTTGCCTCTAAAATAATCTAGTCTTGAGGTCTTGATCTTCACATACATATCAACTACAAATTGCTGCAATAATTGACCAGAAAGTAGCAAAATTGATCTGACATTTTCTCTCATTTACAACTTGCAGCAATAATATTCGCAACATGAAACTATTGGGCACTTTCTTTGTTGGTTTAATCCTACAAAAGTTGAATGTGAAGGAAATGTTACTAACTTGGATGTAACGCCTTGGGTAGCCAAGACCGTTACACTGTGTGTTTATAAAGGTGCAAGACTTGCTAATCAAATCATTTAGTTAGAAACGTGTTACTGAAACCATAATTGAACTAGGGTTAAAAGATTTTAGTCATAAAATACGCATTTAATTTAATAAATATTTTATACATGGGATCCCAAAAGAAATAGAGTTTAAAAGATAGTTTGCAAAATTCCAGGATATATGTACAACTGTTGGCCACTCTAAGGGCAAAACAGACATTTAGGCTTTTCCCGTCCTGTACCACTCCTCAGTCGTGGCAGCCGATCAGCTGACTGTGTACATTCAGCCTCAAAGTGCTCTAACTCAGGACTAGTCTACCTTGCCCTTGCCTTTACCTGCACCACGTAGCACCCGTGAGCCAAGGCCCAGCAAGAAAACTATAATACAGAGTATAAACGATAAACAACAGTCAGATATTTCATGAATCATCAATCAGATACAAACATATCATATTGCTCATGTAAGCAGTGATATCAATTTACAAGCCAACAATCAGTATAACGTCAATAAACATTTCACACAATATCTAGGGTCGACGCCCTTAGGTCGCACCCTCTATATAAGTCACCGTCTCTCTCTCACTTAGACCAAGCCTAGTGTTCAACCCACTGACTTTGGCTCGCTTAGGCCAAGCTTAGTGATTATTTGATTAACCTCAGCTACCAGTGGCCGAGCCACGTCCTGTGCGCAAATATTGATTCCGGCACTCTTAGGTCGTTTATCACATGTCCCCATGGCATAATACCATCTATGACATCATATACAAGTAAAGGGAACTCTTAGTCCCAACATAACCGCATAACCGGGTGCAGTTTCTTACCTTTGATTCCGATAGCTTTGATTAGTGAAATCGACCTTCAAGCACGATCCTGTCCGAGCCCTAGCGTGCACCTAGTCACAGCCATAAATTAGAACCATCACTAAACTTTAATTCCATAACCTAACCTCGGGACCAATCTCGAGCCCTCAGGATGCTCTAGGTCCACCAAACGGGGTGGTGGAATCAAACCCTGAGCCCCTGGGCAAAAACCCTAAGAAAACACCCAAAAACCCACTTCTGGAGACAGGGTAGCGCTACAACGCCAAAAGTGGGTGCTACAACACTACAACTAGAAGAAAAAATGCTCAGAACAGCCAGGCCTAGTGTTGTAGCGCCCAAAGGCTAGCACTACAATGCTAGTTACAGCACCAAAATACCCTAAGTTTTCTCCTTCGAATTTCCCCGAGCCAAAACCCCCTAGAACCCCTCCAAACTTCAACTACACTTCAAAACAAGCCTATCAATCACTACATCTCACCCCAGATGGCCCAACAACCTCAAATTCAGCCGCATGCACCATCAAACAAAGAGAACAAGAATTGAGCTCAAAATTCAAGAACTCATCAGAAAACCAGAGATAACCCAGTAGCTCAGATGATTAAGCTCTGAATTTCTTACCTTTGATGGGGAAATCGACCCTAAGTTATCCTCCAAGCCTTTCCAGCTTTTAACTCCTCAGTTCTGAAAGCTTGATTCCCTTAACTTCCATCAAAAACCAAGTTTAGAAATCATCTCAACAAAGTTAAGAAAAACTCATCAGAAATTTTTAAAACTTACCTCAATTGAGCTTAATTCCAAAAAAAAATTCCTAGCTTCACCAAGGACCCAAGTTCTAAGCCTTAGCCTAAGCCTCCTCTGAATTACAGCTCCAAAAATCCTCAAGAAATGGTGCAAGGAGAGGAAACCGAGTGATAGAGAAAGGGGTTTAGCTTATGTGTTCTGTATTTTTTTTCCTTTTGTCTTCTAGTTTATTCTACAACTTCCACTATCTCTAAAAAGGTAGGTTAAGACTTATCCCTTTTTAAACACCAAAAGACCATATCGCCCTCCCATCAAAACCTAAACCTTAATACATTCTAAGGGCATTTTGGTCATTGTTCCCAATTCCCGTTAATTCCTCGAGTGTCCCTAATAATTACTGCTTAAACCCTGACACTTAAATAATCACCAATTATTTCCCTCAATGTCAAATAGTCTCCAATATATTTACCAAATTCCCATAAATACCCCTAGGCTCCCCCAAGCCGGGTATAAATCCCCACCGTGACTAAAACATTAAACCGCTCATTAGGATCGCCTCGAGTCACTATCTCTAAAAATCTGCAAATAATTTATCACAAATAATTACATTTATGCCCCCAACAGGCCAAAATTACGAATATGCCCTTATAATCTAATCAATGCCTACATGCTTACTAATACACATAATCATGCCTTTAATCATTTAAATCACACATAATCCAGTTATGCCCTCCTGGCACACTAATCAAGGCCCTTAAGCCTTATTAGTGATTTTTGGGTCGTTACATTGGATGTATATATACTAAATTCATATTTCTAAACTTTTAAAACTATAGTCTAACCTCGCTCTTCTGTTGCAAGTAGTTCTTCTGCAGTGGCTGATCTTGAGGATTTATTGATGGGTTTGTTTCGTTGTACTTTGATCTGCTTCCTCTAATCCTTTGAATCCCTTGATGCCAACTAGTATCACTGAAAGGAAATAATATCGGATATTGCAGTGGATTATAACACCCAAAGTAATACTGAACTTTATGATTTCCACCAGAATGGTTATACACAAGAATGTTACGTCCTCTTGGTTGATCTCCATCATCATTTTCGACCCATATTGCTGCAACTTTTGAGGATGTAGGGGCATTGAATACAGGTTGATCAAGCCCAACATCTATTTTTATATGAATGATTTGTTTTTCCAAATCAGGGATATCTCCAAGTGAACGAAAAAAATGGAAGAAGGATTGATGTGAAGAATATTGATGAGTGGGTTACAATTGATGGCTCCATTATGTTTGAATCAGAAATTCTATTTTTTAATTCATGCTCCGTGTCGTAGAGATACAATTAGAAATAAGAAGGATGACTATTGGAAGGGAGCAAGTCGTTGATATAGTGATAGATTTGTCCTTGGGTTCTGAAAGTATATATTCCTCTATTTCTTATAATAATAATAAAGTCTATGTATGTAATTCATAGACTTTATAATAATAATAAACTTAAATTTTTAATGTAATTATATTTTTTATATAATAATATGTTAATCCACCAAACTATGTTATATATATATGGAAATTAATAACAATAATATTTATATATTTATTAAGCTATATAATTTATATATTATGAATATTATTATTAATATATATCCAATTTGTTATCCAAAATAACATAATTATTAATATTATATGATGATAATAGTATATTCCAAATTTTTTATACCTCACTTATTTAATTTTAATTAATTTAAATATATATATAAATAAAAAATTTGTTTACCTAAGTTATAAATTTTGAGTAGAAATTTTTAGTTATCAATCTTTTGTAGTATAAATTTTGGGTATATTTTAACATCATTGGTGGTAAAAATTACACATTATTGGGCCAAACCCAAACTAATTAACTAAAGCCCAATAATCAAACCCTAGTATGAATATATATCTTTCTACCAAAACTCTTAACCTAATTTCATTTCTAAACCTAGTTGTCTCCCTCCCCTCTCCTCTGTGTCGTGCCTTCTCTTTGTCCCTCAGCAAAGGAACCCACCACCACTCCATCAGCTCCACCACCCCACCAGCTCCACCCACCCTCTCCTTTGTGCCTTGACTTCGCTACTGAACCGTTAGCTCCATCTCCCCTTACCCAAAAGCACTCAGCCCCCGTCGTCCCTCCCTCACCATCTCCAACGACCTAAGCCTAATGTACCCTAAATCTCCCTCACCATCTCTGTCTTCCCTCCCTCACCATCTCCGACGGCCATGTTTTGCTCGAGTCTGAGGCTGTCAAGCATTATGAGGTTCGAGCCAATCCTCAGGAGCCCAACCACGAGCTCAAGGCCAGGAGACTATACTTCCTCATCGAGCTACCGAAGGTGACCATAACAAAGAGATTATATTGATGTATTGATTTATTTCTTGCCATTTTTTTCTAGCTATATATGGTTTTTTTTTATGAATATACTTATATGTTCATTCTCTAATGAATTTACAGGCGAGTTTGCTTTTGAGAAACTGGTAGATGCTAATTGGGGAGATAGGAATGGGATAATTTTGTTAACTCTGGTGCTCTTAAGTGTTCATGATTTTGGACATTTGTTTAGTTTTCACCCCTAAAAGTATGACCTTGTTCTATTTTTGGCTTGCAGTAGACTCCAAACCAGTTCCAATTTATGAAAAATCTTGTGGAGAAGCTTGGTTATGAAGTATGTATTATCTCGTTAACCCATTGTATTTCTGCTAGTATGAATTGGTGATTATCTATTCTAGATGATTTGATAGCTATTGGAAATGCTCTGTTTTCCTGCTCTTTCACTGGTGCTAGCTGCTCAGGAAGAGGTAATGAAAAATTTTCTTTTTAGCCCTTTCGCCAAACCTTATGTTTTGCCCTTGCTTTTTCATAATGGAATAATAATGAAGGTTTACCAAATTTGTATGTGTATTAGGTGCAGATGCTCATACTCTCATAGACCAAATTTGTATGGCTGCTGCTACTCAATAATTTTGATGTATCAATATGAATTCAACTCTCTTGTTTTGATGTATCAATATAGATTTTGGATTGAAAAAAATGATTCAATGTGATGTTGTAGAGAGAAACACTTGTAATTCTGGGTGGTGGAGAAGAGTCTACAACTCATCAACTGATGATGGTTCAGGTCTAGTAAATGTTTCTTCTCTTTTTTCTTCTTTCGTTGTTAGTGTTCCATTATTCTATGTCATAAGATATTGGGTGGGAATGGGATGTCTGACCCAGATTTTTGTAATGACCCACTAATCTAGACTATTTGGACCATTCACGAATCTATACATAAAACTTACATTTTTGCGGAAATACCATAATTTATTATAAACTTGTAGAAACATAGGTTACTTTCATAAAAATAAGTAGGATATGGGTACCCATTGACTTTAAAACAAAAATAACTTAAAGTAAAAAGAGTTACATAGAAAATGCGGAAAATACATTTAAAACCATAAAAAAAAAACATAAACAAGACTACATCCTCGAATCGAATAACGCTCGGCCCCTTGACTCCATTCACCATCGATACACATCCTCTAAGCGTCACGAATCTTTCCACCTCTAAAGCTTATTTCCTGCACATAAAACATAAAGGAATGAGCCTAATGCTCAGCAAGGAAAAATCTAACACATAGTCATAAACATAAACTTCATAATAAACGTAAAGACATATCATAACACATAATACACTTATTATAATGACCATTATTACTTGGGGTCCCATAGACTAAACAAGCATATGCCCATGGGATTAGTGGGGTCCTACTAGCTAAGTAGGTCATATGCCCATAACCCATTTGGGGTCTTGTTAGTCATATGGGTCATATGCCCAAGCCTACAAACATACATACATATCATAACACTTATCATAGCATAAGAAACATAAGATAACATATAATACATATAACATATAGATTCTATCCTATTTTCCTTACCAAAGTTATCGGGATATAAAGGACTGAGTTGGGACTTTTGGAACACTCCTAAAACCATAATGAACAAGAGTGAGTCTAAAGAAGGAAAAGAGATGAAGTGAAAGGGATGGAAAGACTAAACCTTTAAAAAACATGCTTACCGAAACTTATGTGCTCAAGAGCTTAGATTTCCTAACCAAAATAAGAATGAGGTTAGGAAACTAAGTAGAAGGCTATGAGAAAGAAAATAACATAAAACAATGAGCTAGAGTTTTGGTTTACCTTAAAGACCAATCTACACCACAACCGAAATACTATAGAATCTCACTTCCCAAAGTGTTTGATAAGCTTATGATGTTTAAGCTTATAGTTTTTCCCAAACCAAGTGTTTACACTCTCACACTCACTTAACACTAGCAACTTCTGAACTTAGAGCAAATGGTGAATAATGGCTGGGTACTAGGTCCTATTTATAGAGTTTGGGAATGAAAATATCTTGATTTTACTTGAATAAAAATAATGGCTATTTAGGTGAAAATCATTTGAATAATTGTTCAGCAGAGGCTGAAGACTCGTTCAAAAGATGCTGGACTGTTGAAGGAGTTTGAATGGCTGAAAGGAAATGAATTCAAAAGAGTTTGAATTCATGCTGAAGGAGGCGATATATCGCCCCCTGTAGGCGATATATCGCATGGGCCAGTATGCCCGAGGCGACCGTGCATCGTTTCGTGTTTTCCGTATCTACGTGCTGTGACATATCGCCCCCTATAGCTGCGATATATCGGCACTCGCTGAATATTTAAACACGAAATTACACATTTTTAGCTAAGTTTGAATAAGGTAAACAGCCTTGACTTAGCCCTCAACGTATTCAAAGCTGCTGACTGACCCTATAACATTCAAACTTTACTCCTTATTATTTTTAATCCTCAAAAATACATAATCCTTAATCACCATTCATAACATGTGCTTAAAATCCTATTGGTTGATATCTAAACCTTATAGTATAATAAATATAATCCTTAATATCAGTCACATTAATCAAACCTTAGGTTAAACTCAATATTCTTAAACTATAGATTAAACTTAGAAAATCTATAAGTACTACTATGAGTGTCCAAATAATTCCCGGTCTGAACCAAAAATCCACAGTAACAAAGATAATGCTATAAATACTATCATACTATTATATATCTTAGCTAAGTAAAGTTCTTGGACTCTACAATTTTCTAATTTAATTTTTATGTTTTTCATTGTATACTCTAGTCATATGGTTTACTGTATTTGAAATTTTTGGTGAAATTATTTGAGCATCAGTATAGAGAGTCCTTTTTGGGTTGATTGAGTGTTTTATGTGAACTTGATTGTGCAAAAGGTTTCCATAGGCAAAAAAAGAGGCTCTGAGTATGATTGAAGGAATTAGCTGTTTGTTTTCTTTAAATTTTGATATTTTTTTCCTTTGACAAAAGCATTAAGGGTTACTACAATTGATTTTCTGATTCGTCCTAGGGGTTTTCTACATAGCCACCAGATTGTTTGTTTCTGATTTATCTTTATTAATGATTTTTATGTGTGGCTGTTACTATATTTTTTGTGTATAAATGTTATATTAAATATTAATGTGATACTTTTCATAGGGAACTATAAGTTTTAAATATTTTTGTTTTCTTTTTTAATGGCTGCAGGGATTTTTTAATAAAATTATGTTAGATTTTAATAATCCCAAGCTGTAGATCTAAGTATTTTATTTAAGCATTATTAGCATTATTTGTATTATTATATTGATAGTTAATCTAATCAATCCTAAAATCTTATTAATGCTTGTAGATTTTCTTCATAGTTCTCTCTATCTACTATTTTATATTTTGTGTTTGGTTATTAGTTTTAACATTTATTAGCATAGAAATTAATGGTTTTATTTCTCTATTTACTATTTGACTCTGTTACTATTTCACTGATTTCATACACTAAAAATATCTACAATATTTTTACTCACATAGGATAATATAGTAATTAATAACTGAATTTGTATATTAACATAGTAAATCATAACTGAATTTGTATAAGATGCTACCTTGTGTTTTGACGAAGTTGAATTACTTTTGTGTGTCTATTTACCTTGGAACTTTGCGTAGATTGATCACCTGATTTTAGAAAAAAAAAATGGTTAGTAAATCTATGAAGTATTTTTATACAAAATTTAAGATGTAATTATTTGAGAAAAAATGGTTAGTAAATCAATGATGTATGATTATAAATAATTTGACACTTAATTTTGTGTCAATAAGATGGATATAGTAAATCATAACTGAATTTGTATAAGATGCTACCTTGTGTTTTGTTGAACTTGAATTACTTTTCTCTGTCGATTTACCTTGGAACTTGCATAGATTGACCACCTGATTTGACAAAAAAATTGTTAGTAAATCTATGATGTATATACATAAAGAAGAATTTGATACTTAATTTTGTGTGGATAAAAAAATGATTTACCCTTATTATGTTTTCTAGTTGAACTCTAAGACTACAATGTACTCAGAATGGATACTGTTTTGGAGAGAGGTTCTACTATTAATATGTAACTCTTATATAAGAGTACTATCAAATTAGATATATTTTTTTTTAAAATTTAAACTTGATATTTTTATGAAAATATCTCAACAAAATTGATTAAACACACCATGACTATATAAAGTGACGTTTTTTTTAAATAATAAAAAAAATCAAGTTTGAAATTCCAAATAAAATATCAAGTTTGAAATTCTCTATCTACTATTTTATATTTTGTGTTTGGTTATTAGTTTTAACATTTATTGGCATAGCAATTAATGCTTTTTATTTATCTATTTACTATTTGACTGTGTTACTATTACACTAATTTCATAAACTAAAAACATCTATAATATTTTTACTCACATAGCATAATACATTAATCAATAACTGAATTTGTATAGGATTAATAGAGTAAATCATAACTGAATTTGTATAAGATGCTACCTTATGTTTTGATGAAGTTGAATTACTTTTCTGTGTCTATTTTCTTTGGAACTTTACGTAAATTGACCACTTGAATTTAGAAAAAAAATAGTTAGTAAATCTATTATGTATTTTTATAAAAAATTTGAGATGTAATTATTTGAGAAAAAATGTTTAGTAAATCAATGATGTATGATTATAAATAATTAGACACTTAATTTTGTGTCAATAAGATGGATATGGTAAATCATAACTGAATTTGTATAAGATGCTACCTTGTGTTTTGTTGAACTTGAATTACTTTTCTTTGTCGATTTATTTTGGAACTTGCATAGATTGACCACCCGATTGGACAAAAAAATTGTTAGTAAATCTATGAAGAATGTACATATAGACGAACTTGATACTTAATTTTGTGTGGATAAAAAAATTATTTACTTTGATTATGTTTTCTAATTGAACTCTAAGCCTACAATGTACTCAGAATGGATACTATTTTGGAGAGAAGGTATTCATATGTAACTCCTATATAAGAGTACTATTAAATTAGATATATTTTTAAAAAAAAATTAAACTTGATATTTTTATGATAAGATCTCAACAAAATTGATTAAACACACTATGACTATATAAACTGACTTTTTTTAAATAAAAAAAATCAAGGTTGAAATTCCAAATAAAAATATCAAGTTCAAGATTTTTCTTAATTGGTTAATAGATGTTTATCCCATCAACTAAAATAATGTTGTTAACAGATATTTTATCACGTTAACCAGAAAAATAGTGTTAAAATCAATTTAGCACGTTATTCCAAAATATTGCGTACACGTTTACCATATTTTTTATTTAATTAAAATAACATCGTTAAAGTTAACGTGAATTTACTAAAATCTATTAAAATTGACTGAATTTTAAAATAACTCCGTTAAAATCAAAATTTTCCAAAATAGCGTTAAAAGAAATTTAGCACGTTTATCATGTTTTTTATTCAATTAAAATAAAACCGTTAAATTTAACGTCAGTTTACTTAATTCCGTTAAAATTGACAAAATTTTAAAAAACTCTGTTAAAACTAAGAATTGTCGTTATCTACACACTTTTTATATAGAAGAGATGTAATTGAATAAGTCACATATAATATTATTAATTTATGAGAGTGTTTAAGTACGCACAGATTTCTCTATATTTATTGGGTTGTTTTGGATTTGATTTTCTAAGTTAAAATATCAAACTTATAGTTTGAGTTGACTCGATCAACTATATTTATAAGAGAAATTATAGTAAATGACCCAAAACAATGATGTTACACTACAAGAAAAAGACTCTACAGCGACGACATCTATTGCCACTACTCTAAAGTCGTCAATGTATATAGACGAAATCCACGATTTTTTTTTTTAATTTATTAAAATAAAAGTTATAGTGAAGACATGCAATACACATGAATAAATCATTGTTAAGAGAGAGGAGTTCATTAGGTCGCAGAATATAAAGCCCATTTTCCAAACATGCAATCACAATTGTGATCCATTGAAAGAAATAGACATATTAGTGTTGGAAAAGCTTATACATGATCTTTATTTATTTTCACGTATATCTAATATTAAACAAATTAATACAAGATAGCCTAAAACATGTTTCTAAAATTGAATTCAAAGAGAAACAAATAATATAATACTTACAGTATACGCAGCGGAATTAAGAGTCCTTCCTTCAGTTTCTCTAACTCTTGTATCCTTTCTGTCGCAGAGTATTATCAAGAAACTGAACCGATCTTCTATTTTCTTCACGATCTTCCAATGTATCCTTAGAACCACCTAGACTAGTGTGGGAAATTCTCAACACATGAGATAGATATAGAGAGAAGAAGAGAAAATAACAAAGAGGTTTAGAAAAGGACTTGTGTTTAGAGAGAATATAAAACTATCAGAAAATCTGACTTGTGACTTATCTGTCGTCTCTGAAATCTTCTCTCTAAGCACTCCTTTTATAGACTCAATTAGGCTATTTAATTTAATTAAAAAAATCAATAAAATAACAGCCATTTTGAAGCCCTAGGTCGAAATTATCATGGGCTATAGGCCCGTAAAATTTCCCATTTGATTATGAGCCCATTGGACTTAAAATCAAGGCCTGTATTATTTTCTATTGATTTAATTAATTAAATAATTATTTAAATCCTTTATCAAATTAATTATTTATAATTTAAACCTTGATTTAAATTAATTTATTAATTTAGATACCAATTTATCTTAATTAATAAATCTGCCATAATTTCTCTTTTCTTCTCAAAATTACACAACTCTGTGAAACTATCCAAAATTAACCTGGTCAACTTTGATAATTCTAATTGATGATTAAATCAATTAATTGAGACTATCTAGATGATTTTATCCAAGGTACAATGGGGACCATGGGCCTATGAAATCAAGCTCCAATAAGTTATCATAAATCTAACAAATTAATTTACTAACTTATTAATTCCTCGTGACTCCACTATAGACTTGGAATTGCACTCTTGAATTCATAGAACGCTCTATAACAAATATAGATACGCTATTAATTATCCATTGTTACAACCATAATTGTCACTCAATCCTCTATAGACGGTCTACAATGAGATAGGACTAAAATACCGTTTTACCCCTCATTGTATTTTATCCTTAAAACACTTAGTTCCTTGTAAATGATATTTCAGTAAACTAATTTAATTACTGAAATGAGATCTCTATCATTTAACACCTTGAACCAAACTAAAAGGAAACCATCATTTCACTTCTTCATCAGAAGCTATAGATGTTCATATCTATGATTAACACTCCCACTCAATTATAATACCGAGTTCCCAAGATGTAAGTATGGGCTAGTCCGTAGGGTAAGCTGGTAACGAACAAGTCAAGGAACTCAAATAATACAATCAGTTAGAATACTAACCACTCAGAATTGAGATTAAATTGACCTATGGTCAACTATATGATATGACTAGAATAGATAATAACGGTATGTTTACTTATCTTATCAACTGTCAATATCGGTCCTGTCCGATGTAACATATACATTCGATCTTATCTACTTTGCTAATGTTCTGGAAAGAACATAACACTGTAATGTGTAAGTAGATCATATCGTAGATTGGCAAGTCGGTGTAAATCCGGTGCACTGACTAATCTTAGGACTAACTTATTTTGAACATATAATCATATTTATATTCCACTGTGATTACGTCACTATAAATAAGATTAGCTATATGCTCAGGATTTAATAGAATTTTATATTAAACAAATAATCATGAAAATAAAACATGTGAGCAAAGTGATTGACCAAGTCAAAAAATGATTTCTATTCTTTTATTGATAATAAAATGAGATTACAAAGAATTTGGGTTTTAATTAGGGCATAAAACCCCAACAATTAGAACTTGTGAAAGTCATAAAAAATTGTTCTAATTGCAACATGGAAACTGAAATTAAATTTCTACTAAAATTCGGAATAAAAAATAAATCATTCAAAATTAAAAATTTATTTCTGAACTTCAGGCGAGCTTTTCCTCTAGCTTGGACCGCAACGAACGCTCCATTCCCAACTCTAAGCTTTAAGACGTCTATGTCCACTTCTTCCCAGGATTCAAGAAGTTCTAAAGAGTTACAAAGTACATGGTTAGTAGATCCAGAATTAATAATCCAAACAGATTTATCATTCTCTAAAACACATGTTTCTAAGATATATGAACTATAATCATTACCTATGTGTGCTGCTGCTAGAAACTTGGGGCAATCTTGTTTCCAATGCCCCTTCTATTTGCAGTGAAAACATTTACCTTTACTTTCCTTGTTCTTTTTCTTCCCCTTAGGCGTCTATGCATTTGGTTGTTCACTCGTCTTTGCAGGTTTGGGGTTGTTGTTTTGTCCATCTATCTTCTTGTTTCCAGCTTTCGAAGACGAAGCTTGGTTAGCTTCAGCCTTAGCTGGATCAGCAGTGTTTAACGCCCAAAATGTGACTACCACTAAGCGATAGTTTTAGTAAAATTGGGCGGTCGATCCACAAGAAGGTAACCTAAAAACCAAAAGATTAGTAGAAAATAACACAAAAATTTAGTAACATGAAATAAATGAGAATGGAAATGAAAATAGATTTGAGATTTTGGTGTTGTCTTTTTGATGAAATGATAAAATAAGATAAATGAAATAAAAGTAAGGTGTAATCAAGAGTTTGAGAAATAGAAATGTTGCAAGAATCATCCATATGCTTGTTTAGTTACTTAGTTACTTGATTTACAAAAATACACAAGTAAATAGTTCACATCCCAACATTTACTTGGAAAATCTAACATTAAAGTCCATATTCTTTTCTAACAAAAGTCCATTTGAGTTATAAAGTTCTTTACTTTAAAAGCACAATGTTAATCTTATGAAAAATCTAAAAAATGACAAAATACCCAAGGGCAATAATGCAATAGAAGATTAGACATAAAATTATGTATCAATATTACTTTTACTAATTAGAAGCACATAGAAAGAGCATGACTAATCCTATATACTATTAGCACAAGTAAATAAAGATAACAAAATAGAGACAAGGATGAAAGAACATAAATAACTCAAATACATTAGATTAAAAACATAGTAAATCAAAGTAGCAAAATAACATCACTAGCATATGGAATCATCCCTAACCTTCCTAGGAAGATTAGGCCATTATGCTCATGATTCTCACAAAATTCTAAGAAGAAAATATGAAAAGAAAGTGAGTAGAAATTTTGCTGTAGTTTCTTTACTCTCCAAATTACATATCAAATGTGAAAGAAGTGTCTCTATTTATAGAAAGAAAAAATGACTAAAAAGAAATTAAATTACAAATGGGGTCTACAAAATAAATTTGAAATATTAATAATAGAATATGATTTTGAAAAATCTAACCTTATTATTAATATTAACCTAGCTGTCTTAGTAAATGGTCATTTTGTATTTTTTTCTAAAACACCACAAAATATGAGCTTAAGAGCTTAAAATGGAAAGGTTCAAGATCCAAAACCCACAAAAATTGGGCTAAAAGGTGGTTGAAAGTGTTGACCAAGTGCAGCCAATAGAGGCACGCCACATGTCCAGGTGATGGCAAGCTTGGGCTTGGGCTTGTTTGGGCTCATTTTGTGCCTAATTCCCTTCAAAAATGCCACTTTTCTACTCTTTTTTCAGTTTTGATTTTGTCTTTCTTCTTTCTTGTTCTTTATGCCAAAATGCAACTTTAATTTCTAAAAAATAACAATAAATTAAATCATAATCAAATATTTTCATTTATAAAATAAATTATATTAATTCCATCAAAATATTAATTAAACTTAATTTATTTTTACCATTAAAATCAATAAATATACATTTTACACCATTATCACAACCTCCAACCAGCTTATTGCTAGTCCCTAGCAATTCAAGTGAAAAAGAAGATTGTCAAGTTGAATAATCAAGTCAAACCAACGCAAAATCATCTAAACATTTTCAAAGTATCAACAAGAAGTCAGAGATTACTATCAAAGCTACTTCAGTTACAATTCCAGAGTGTGTGCGTGTGTGTATGCACCAAACCATATTCATTTTATCGCAAGTCATAACACAAATAGTATCGAAAAATCTCAAAAGTATAAATGTTTCAACTCCAAATTCCTCACGGGCATTGAAAGTATTTTTATTGGGAAGGATATCACTCTTGGAGTTGGAAATGTAACAGTTTACGCTCAAATGAGAAAAGATAAACTTTTTAGGACAAGCAATTTGAACAACTATTGATCACAAGATAGGCATATCAACTTACTGGAATTCAAATGACAAACAACTTTTGGGATTTACATGAGAAAGCTCAAAAATAAAATGACAACTAACTAGAAATGATAAATAAAAAAAAGGAAACTATTAATACTAATATATATATAT
Organism: Humulus lupulus; assembly: GCF_963169125.1. Classification (NCBI taxonomy): domain Eukaryota; kingdom Viridiplantae; phylum Streptophyta; class Magnoliopsida; order Rosales; family Cannabaceae; genus Humulus; species Humulus lupulus. The sequence goes on along the minus strand of NC_084794.1, from coordinate 68,764,833 downwards.
TATTATTATTTTTATTATTATATATATTATATATATATTTCTATACAATTACACAACAAAAAGAATAATAGAAAGATTTTTTTTAACAACTACAAAATAATAAAGGGAAGTGTTGCTCTTGTTCTCTTTTTGTTTGTTGTTTTTTTTTTCATTTTTCATTTATTTTTCATCACTCTTTTTCTTCTTTTTTTTCATCATTCTTTTCCATTTTTTTATTATTATTTTTTTTATAAGAGGCAATATAAAAATAAAAGGAAATTACAAATAAAATAAATAGAACACAAATTTAAACTTTATTACAAAGACTCATTCTTATATGAAAAACATCCCTCTATTAAATGTCATGTTTTAAATTCTAAATATGTGACTTTACCAACTCAAATGATCAATAAAAGTTCAAAAAGTTATTTTCTCAACTCTCACAACTCGTCAAGAAATGAAAAACTTTAAACTTGAAATTTCTCTCAACTATTTGTGTTAACAACCAATTTATCACATGTTTGGAAAGTGCACAAAAGAACTATGAAAATCACTTCTTAATAGATAAACATAGTAAAAATCGACTCAAATCAACAAGTTGTACTCATGCTTGGATAATTTTGACTTAAAAATTCAACTCGACAATAAGATTTTCCAAATGAATGTTAATGAATGCTCACCACCCCTAACCAAAAATCAGACAGTGTCCTCAATGTCAAAATGAATAATCAATGAAAAAGGTAGGGGAAGAGAACACCTGGATGATGACTATGTCCATGAGGCGAGATCATAAATAGCCTGATAACAATACCCCAAAACAAACAAAATACAAAAACAAAAAACATACAAAAATAAAAGAAAGACAGAAAAAATAAATATAATAATAAAAAAATAAAAATAAAAAGAACAAACAAACAAACCATTCAGAACTTCAGAGTGTATAAATTGGGTCCTTAAGAAGGACCTCTTCAACATGACTCACACTCTCAATGTAATGCACTACAACAATTTTTAGTATATATTACATTAAAAAATAACATTTATTGAGAAGTGCTATTAATGGTGGGTGATAAAAACACACGGAATGTATTATTTTGGCGCCATATGAAAAAACCTCAGGCACCAAATGAAAATTTCTTTATTGGTCTCATCTGCCAAATTTTAATCCCTAAGTTACCCAAAAAAAAATTCTCTCAGCCTCCATCTCTCACTCTCGTCTCGTCTCTTCTCTCCGCCTCATGAAGTCTCACTCTCGTCTCGTCTCTCCGCCTCACGAAGTCTTCTCAACTCATCTCTGCCTCAAAAAGACACGCTCCAGCGTGGAGCTCTTTCTCCGCCTCACGAAGTCACACTCCAGAGTGGAGCTCTTTCTCTGCGTCACGAAGTCACACTAGCTCTTTCTCTGCCTCAGGAGTTCTTTCTCTGCCTCACGAAGTCACGCCTTCCAGAGATCTATCTCTGCCTCACGCCCACTATCTCAGGTTCGTTTCTCTCATCCCTGATAATACAAATTGTTGGCTGAATGCTGTAGTTGATTTGCTTACTTTTGCTCCTATCCTTTTCTTTTTCATAGCTGTAGTTGATATGATAAAAACTCATCTTTGATAGAAACTAGATTGATATGAAATTTTACAATTTTTTAAGTCAAAAGAAACAGCTATGAAGATTATAAGATATTGTTATGAAGATTATAAGATATTGTTATGTTCAATGTTCAAGAGAAACAGCTATGAAGATTATAAGTCAAGAGATAAAAAAGATGTAGAGATCGAGTCATTTGAACTTGAACAGCTTTTTTTATTTAATATACAATCACCTAAAATTTATTTATTCATTTTAAATTCAATATAAAATTCGAGTGGATATAATGTCAATCTCTCCAACATCTCAATCTACCAAACGGAAGAGTGTGGGCTAACAAATTTCTCAACAAAAATATTATAATTATAATAATAACAATATGTATATACCACCATTTATAAACATAGAAAAACAATATCTAGACTCTACTAGTAAATATTATAACTAGACTTTATCAATATAGCTAATTAACGAGAATAATATTCTAAATACAGTCTCTATCCTAACTCAGTAAAAAGCATGAAATAAGGAGTTCATATAAGTATAACACCAAAGACACCACCTTAAGTGAGTATAAGTATTGAAAACTTTTTTTTGAAATCTAGACACAATTGTTATTAACAGTGGAGAACCATAAGAAACACAATCCCCACAGCAAGGTGAAAATAAACATGAGCGAAAACAGATAATATGTACATTTTTCCATCTTGCTTTTTCGAGTCCTTATTTACACATTTCAAATTTTCCATATTGATTTCCCTCAGAACAATCCAAATGTGTTCTCCCCGCTATAAGTAATGTAAAGAAAACAATCTTCATCCTTGTTTTCCTCATAAATAGCATACATCATGGCAGTAGTAGGTGGAAAAATGTTTTTTTACAAATATAAATATGACCTTCTCAGCACTGAGCTTTATTCTCTTTCGAACCACATAAACAAACTACCCAACAGTCAGGTCAGCCGGAACTAAATACTTCTTCTTGTCAATGTCTGGTAAGTCACTTCTCTCTACCTTCTCGACAATAACCGGAATTCTGTCTGGATATTTTTCCCTGATACGAGCAGTTTCAGCCTGCCTTCTCTCAAGGTGGTGCTCCAGCTTGAAGGAACTTTTGGCCATGGCAAAATTAAATTCTCTCTCTTACTGGATCTCTCTCGTTCCCAATTCAGAATTCTAGCAGTGACACTAAAACAGAGAATCTAGGGATTGAGAGGATGAAATGAGAGAGAAACAGTCTCGCTCTCGCAGTAGCAGCTTTTCGAGTATATTTGTCTGTATAAGTATTGAAAACTTAACCATTAATAAAGAAACTTAAAGCCCAATCGATAGAGAGGACTCGTCAAAATTTATCAAATATTTCATATCTCAACTTAAAAGTCACATGTCTAAGGAAAAGAACTAAGTAAAACAAAGAAAATTGTGGAACTCATACGAAGGTGGGACTTATTGAAAGAAAAAAAGAAGATACAACTAACATACCCTCTTCAGGAATATGATATAACCACTTTAATCTCTAGCTTATGATGATAATGATGACGGAAATAAAATAAAGAGCAAATAAACAAACTGGGGTTTAGGTGTAAAGTACAATTTAGTGGGGTCGTTTTGTTTTTAACATGGAATGATAATATAGCATCATAGATAACCAAGAACACTTACACATCTGATCATAAAATGAATTTTATTCATAACTATGTACATGAGAAATACCAGCTGTATTGGGACAGCTTCAAGCTCTTACTGTTCTCGACTTGTCCAACAATGCTCACACTGGGAAAATCCCATCTTCTATAGGTGACTTGAGGCAATTAAAGTCATTAGATTTGTCGAGGAACAACCTGATCGAGTCAATTCCAAACTCACTAGAGCAACTCGCCTTCCTTTCATTCCTAAATCTATCATTCAATGAGCTGGTTGGAAGGATACCAAAGGCTAATCAATTTCAAACATTTTCAGCAGATTCCTTTATTGGTAATAAAAGACTTTGTGGATTCCCTTTGATGACAAAATGCTTGGATGAAGTGGGAATTGAAACTTTGTTGCCTAATACAGTGAAAGACCATAAGAGCATTGATTGGAATCTATTGAGTGTTGAACTTGGATTCGCTGATGGGTTTGGTATTGTCTTTGGGCCACTTTTGTTCTACAAGAGATGGAGGGCATGGCACTATAAATGTGTTGATGATATTTTTTCTAGGTTCTTTCCCTCAGCTGAGTCAAACACAGTTTCAGTAAGATTTTTCTACGAGTTTTATTTTTTTGCTTCAGATTTACGATTATATTTCATAGCCATGAGTTTGTTCTATGATAGATTTTATTATATGTTTTGATTTTCAAGTATCATATTTATGAATTTGTTTTATCTTTTGTTTAAGATTTGTGTATCAAAATTGGTTTTAGATTTCAATTTCATATCAGATCATCAATGTATATGTATATATATGTGTGTGTATTTGTGTTGTTTGGACTTGTTATTATATTTTACTGTTTCTTAACAGCTTCGTTAGCTCTGTTAGTTTCTAACTTCTCCTCTGTATAAAAGGAGGTGATTCCTCTTAATCGGTAAGATCAGTAAATTACTCAAATAAGATGGATTTCGGAACAAAAGGGGCTTGATTTCTTGGACTTGAGTGAGAACCAGCTTGAAGGTGAGTTTCCAGAAATCCCAAAATCCATCACATTACATTTCTAGCTGTTTCTTTTCTTTTCCTTTTCAATGTCATCACATTATAGTTTTGAAAGTTGATTATTTTAGCACTCTGATAGAGGATGTGTTCAATTTGAAGCAAATAAGGTTGATTGCAATGGATTTGAGATGATATAAGTTACTGGGACTTTGTTCAAGTAGTTGAACTTTGAGGAATAATGAAAATAATTGTCTTTGATTGAGTGTTTTTATTTAAGAGTTCTATTTTTTTTTTTTTTTGTCATGTCAAACTGAAATGATGCAGGTAGCTGCTGTGCCAGCAGAGTTGAAGGGCCATTTGTAATTTATTTATTTATTGATGAGTTATGAATAACCTATGCACTGTATTAGTGTGTTGGTATTATGCACAGTCTTTTGGAAGGATGTCAAAATTGTTGCTTATGATTGCTAGTAACATACGTATACTTGAATCAGTGAGGCAGCAGTATAAAAAAACTCATGACTTGTTGTCTTCTCAGTATTCTTATGAGCTTCTTCTGCAATTTCTGCATAAGTCTCAATCTACCACTGTACTTGGTATTATCAATGAGCATATCAACTTTCAAGGTACACGTTTCTTCTTTTACCGCTTATGTAAAAATGCTTCCTTTATTTTTCTATGATGTGTAATGTATGCATGTGTATTGGTTTGGAGTTTCTCCTGGACAGCCCAACTCAATTTTTTATGATGTGGAGGCTATTACATTGACTGGCAGCAGCCAGGATGCAGTCAGTCAGATTAATCAGAAGGAAATATATTGGGGGGGGGGGGGGGTGAGTCAACAAAGTTATCTTGTTTCAATCGGGTTTGATTTTTTCTGTTACCCCCTCTTTGTGCTCTGAGTATTACACTTATGATCCATTGATTCGTGTTGGTATGTTGAAGTTAAAATGGAATCTAAATGTCTTTTATTCATTCCTTTTTCATTTGTTTTCTGATCTCAGTATTTATCACATGTTTTTCCCTTTTTCATTTTCATTCAAAATTATTTAGGAATGATAAGTATCATTCTTCTTTTCTAAATTAATTATTTAAAACTTGGTCAACCTACAGAGAGTTATTTAGTAGCCTAAAAGAGGTTTTTTTTCTTCTTTCTATATGACAGTTTCTCATATATGTTTGTTAGTAATAGGAAATTTAAGTAGTTGCCATATTTTTATAGTTGCTGGAAGACTCTTTGGAAGAACACTTGGAAAAGACTGGGGGTTTGCTTTCTGATTCTGAAAAGGCAGAAGGAGAAACTAAAGAGTCGGAGTGGGAGGAAATAAGGTACAAAAATGTTTGGTTATTTCTTTTACTATCCATATCTGTGTAACCTCTGTTTAGACTGTGTTTGTGACTATCTAGTTATAGGATATTTATCTGGCATCCACTCTTGTGATGCTTAATATTAACTCGTGTGTTCAGAAAAGATCAGCAGAAGGAGGAAAGCAGGGCTCATCAGTTAAAAAGCTGAAAGAAGACAAGGCAACGGGAGCAACAGGGAAAGCCACTCGTTCTGAGACAAACATTGTAACTATGGCACCAAGAGTCAAACCAAAGCTTCCATTGCCTACAATGTATTCTCTCGCTTTCTCCCTCTTTCTCTTATGTAATTTATACATCTTTCTATCTATGTATTTTTGACCTAGGATGTGCCTATAATTAGAAATTCCACATATTTAATTAGGGGTAATGTAGCATAGAATCCATGCAAGGCTTCAAATTATTTTGATGAGTAAATGTTTGGAGAAACTGAGATAAATTAAACATGTGATGTTGGCATAATGATGTGGACACTAAAATTACTTTTTGGTACGACAGGATTCTGATGTTTGAGAGTAATTTTTTCAACCTGTAAGATATGAGGACGCATATTTTTAGATTTTGTATAGCGTGAGGAACATAGTTTATGTATATTGGTTTTGTGTAAATGTGACTATTCTCGATAGTTTAAATAGATCTTTTTATGATGGAATATGTTGTTTCCAGTTTTAATTCTCTCTGCCAATCGAAGTCTTTCAGAGGGATTTAGTCTTAGTGTTTGCATACCTATGATGTTTATTCTAGCAAAAAAAAGGGAAATCTACCACTGTTTTGTAATGTTAACTTTTGATATAGGTTATTTGATTAATCTTTTATTTTGTTGCTTCAGTTCAGTCGAGGTTGAGCAGTCTATACTTGATGACTTGAGAAATCGTGTACAGCTGAGCAGTGTTGCTCTGCCATCCGTTAGTTTTTATACATTTATCAATGCACATAATGGGTATTGTCTTCGATTTTTTTTTGGTTCAACATTATCTTTCTTTTTTAGTAAAAAAAAAATTCTCAATTTCTTCTCTTCGGGTTTTTCTTTTTCTAGTTTAAACTGTTCAACTATATCCCCTGACGGGTCATTGGTTGCTCCTGGATTTTCAGATTCATCACTGAAGGTTTGTTCTTGATTACATTTTCGTTGCATGTGACATGTCAATTGTTTGTGTTTTCTACTAAATTTGGTACACATTGTGCAGATTTGGGATATGGCAAAGCTTGGGCAACAGGCTGTTGGTTGTAAGTCAATCCTCTGTTTCTACTGTGTTGAGATATTCTTGTACATAAATCAAAGTTAAAAAAAAGATATGCACGTGTTTTACAGTGTATAAATTAGTCTAGGATATATAGGCACACAATTTATGCCTTCATAAATTTCGCTTTCTGAAAAAGCACTGAGGCCACTGAAAAGAATTTTAGTTATATAGCGACATTCATGACAGTAGATTTTGTAACAAGAAAACAGGTTGATGATATTTAACCTTCATCATCAAGTTCTGAGGTTTGTGTTTTTCTCCAATTAATTATTCTTTTAGATTGAACATGTCTATACTCGTCACATGCTCAGAGACATATCTTGCCATGAAAAGAATCTGGACTTGAGGCTGGATCTGTGCACCAAAAGAACTGTAACTACTTTTACTGTAAGTTTTCTTTGTTTAATTACAGATGCACCTATACCTATAGAATTTATAGCATTTAAATTCTTTTCTTTCTTTGCTTAAGATATATTTATTGTTAAATCTTATTTGTGTATATCCTAAAACTAAAAAGTAAACAAAGGAACAAAATAGATCTAAACTTGTCTAGAAATAGCTGGTTTATCACTTCATAATGATGCTGATTTCGGCTAAATTCTTCATGCTATTACAGGATGATGACTTGGAAAGCCTCAAATTTTTGATAAATTCTGCTAGATGTTAGGCACCCAATAAAAGGTAAAAAAATGAATAAATGAAGTTGTGGGTAGTGTAAAAGATTTTCTTGAAGGTGAGTTATATTTTGTGGTTAAAGAGTGTCAGTGGTCTCTTGAATACACCATTAATCTGTTCGTGGATCTTTGTATTGCTGATGCACACTAGTATGTTGAATAACTAGAATGAATCTTTATTGATACCAAAACCAGATTACAAGGGATTCCAAGACTTATTGACCTTGGATTTCTCCACAGAGAATTCACTTTATAAAACAATACAAATAATCAGATAGATCCCCCCAGACCTGCCTACCACCAATGTATAGCTATTCTCTTTGGTCACTCAGGCTTACAACAATAAACTCTACCAATAAAACATTAGCTGACTAGGAAAACTAATTAAACACTCAACAGCCAGGTCATCACATCAGACTTAAGGCTATTTATTGTTCTACACTTGCTGCCTTTTTTCGCATTGAGTATGTTAGGCATATCAAAGGCCTAACAATTGCCTACTGGTTTTGCAATATACAGAAGTCAGCTATTCTGTGAACTTGTGCGCTGGTTGTGAACTTTTGGTTTATCTTTGACTAGGCCGTGAATTTTACTCAAGTTCTTATTTCTTCATCAGCATGCTGTCATTTGATTATATGTACTTGTTTTGTTTTCTGTTTTGTATTCTTCTACATTATTAGTATTTTTGTTATTTTATATACTCAAATGACTATAGTACAATTAAAATGGATTCTGTTTTAATCTTTTAAAATATCACTATGAGTGTAAATAGAATTATTGATCACATGTGCTGATGCTTTTAACCTTTGAAAAATGGCACTACTAAATTTCTTTTTATCTCTTTGAGATATTCTCTTGTTCAACCTTTCTCTCTATTTGTTGCAGGTGTGCTCTAGGGTGGTGGGCTCTTGCAGCTTGAGGCGTGTAACAAGGAGACTCAGCTCGTGGGTTCTACAGGGTGGCTTCCTCGTGGGTGCGACGGGTTTGACTTCGATGAGGTTATGCTGCAACAAATGGATTTTCTGGGTTTGGTAATTGTTTTGAATGTTTTTTTGATTTAGTTTGAGATTGAGTTTGAAGAAAAATAATACAATTCTGGTTTTTTCTTTTGTTTATCTGGATTTATGGCTTGATAGAGATGATAATGGGTTTTAAGTCTCAAATACAGTAGTTTTAAGGAAAAACTGAAGTTTAGGTTTATATTTTTGCTAGTATTTTTATTTTTTTCTATGAAGTTTCAGGAAAGATAAATACAACATTCAAATTTGTGATCAACTTATTTAGTTCTAGTTGGCCAAATTCTTAGACAATTCACAGTTTGTGGTTTGATTTTTAATTTGAAGATATGTATATATATATATGCTCATGCTTGCTGATTTTTGTTGATTTTGATGTTTGTGGTTATTTTTTATTTAAGATATATATTGGTTTCTTTAACTTTTATTGTGCTTGAATGCATTTTTAATTGAAATCAGAAATAATTAACTAGCCATTGATTCTCATGGTCTTCTAAAGTAGCATCTTTCTGATTATAATGTAATGTTATGAGAATACTATCATTTATTATTCATTTGTAGAATGCTTTTGACAATAAATTTATTGATGTGGAAGAAATTGCTTGCTTTTGGGTGCATAATATAAATTACAAATGACTTAGACACTTAGCTATGCTTATTTCTTTATGTTTTGCAGGTGCACCAGTGGCTGTGAGGTTTGATGGTGGCAGGGCTTAGAATGGCGAGGTGTAGGCTCGATGGTACGTATCTCTTCTAAATCTCTCTCTCTCTCTCTCTCTCTCTCTCTCTCTTTTGTCTTCTGATTTTGTTTTCCCTCATATTGAGGAAGGATCCTATGCCATTTGTTCTGATCAATTTCAAGTGATTTAATTGTATAAAGTTGTTTCTGTTTTGGGAGAGCCTTGTTTTCTGTTATGTTATTGGTCTCTGGTGTCGTGGTTCATCTTTGACTTATTTCTGAGTATGGTATTTTGATTGTTGTTTGATAATGGTATTTTGAACCATAAGACGTCTTGCCAAAAGTTTTATTATAGTTTTTTCATTAAAAAAATCTGATTTATTAAGTATTAATTTCAAGTCTATGTGTCCATGTCACAATGTAAAATTTACTTTGCAGTTGATATTTGAGTTATTTGATTCTCTTTTAATGTCTGCCATTAGCATGTCACATTTCCCTTTTTTTAAAAAGAAATAAAATACTGTCCAGGGATTTGTATGAAAGTTAAATATCTTGGGAATTTGAGTAAGAAAATGTCCTCGTGAAATTTATCTGTGGTGCATTGATAAGTTTTAGATAACTGCTATGGCCAACTCTGTTACACAAATGTTAATGTTAGTTTGCAAGTGAAGTTGCACTAGTGGCCAACTCATCAATTTTTTTCATGGGAGAAAGGTCAATCTTTATACTCCAACAAAGGATCAACCGAATAATTTATTAGCTGTCTAACATGAGTGACTCTCCTCCACATAATTTAATAATAAATAAACAATAAAAATTCATGCAGGCTTCCCTCACAAAACATTGACATGATATTGTATTCTCTCAATGTCTTTTAACAACTTGAGCCAACCAAGTTCATTCAGTTATTGGATTATATTTCTTATGAGAATAGTTTCATTCTTGTTAGCATGCAGTTTTATATTTGCTGCTTATCTTTCTCTATTTATTTTTCAGAGAGTTTGAACAAGTTCCCCCGAAGGACTAGTACACCATCTGGGGTTCACAGTCAAGCACAACAAGTTGAAGAACAGCTACAACATCAGCAACAGCAACAACAACAATAGCATCATCCAAACTATAGTTTGAAGTAAAAAATGTTCAAGATTATAAAACTTTATTATGTTAAGCTTTCAAACTTATGTTAGAACTAAGATCTCATGAAGTAGACGTATTCATGGTTTGAATTAGTTATTGTTTAATGTAATACTTATGGTTTATCAATCTATTAAGAATTGCATTTTAGGATTAATTTTGATTTTGTTTATCAAAATACGATAATGAAAATCTTTTAATTAAAAAAAACCCTATAAGTATACTTATCAAAAAATAATTTAAAATATATTATCCACACTAAAGTAACAAAATTTTATTACTATATGTTATGATTTAAAAACATATTATAAGCGTAAAAAATCGTTATGGTTTATATAATATAACAAACTAAAAATGTTATCAAAATAATCAAATGTAACAGTTGAAAAGTGTTATGAAAAAAGTATAAGATTAAACTTCAAATTTATAACCAAAAACTCTATCTAAATGTTATTATTTGAATATTATAGCAAATAAAAATGTGTTATTGAATAGTTTAAGATAACACCGAACATAACATTCAAATACTGTTATAGAAAAGACTGGACTTTTAATAGCAGGGGCTATGTTAGCATTTTCAGAAGCGTTATCAATAGTCCCGGTTAGCAGTTTTTAAGTGTTATGAATATTGTTTTTTCTTGTAGTGATGCTTCAGTCTTTGGCCATTTACTCGAAAAATTCTCCCATCGGTTGGGTCCTCGACCTCAATAGAACCGTTGGGAAATACTTGCTTCACTACAAATGGACCAGTCCATCGCAATCACAATTTACCGGGGTGCAAGTGCAAGTGAGAATCATACAGATGCACTTTATGATTTCATTCAAGGTGTTTTCGCAGGATTTGTTTATCTTGAGCGATTTTCAATTTCGCTTTATAAATCCTGGAATTGTCATATGCATCGTTTTTCAACTCCTCAATTTCGGATAATTGGAGTTTGTGATCGATACCCACGACATTCAGATCAAAGTTTAGGGCATTGATAGCCCAATAAGCTTTATGCTTGAGCTCGACAGGTAAATGACAAGCTTTTCCAAAGACAAGTCGATAGGGAGACATCCCAAGAGGGGATTTGAAAGAAGTGCGGTATGCCCAAAGAGCGTCGAGAAGACGTGTGGACCAATCTTTGCGGTCAGGATTTACCATCTTTTCCAGAATGTGTTTTATCTCCTTATTGGCTAACTCAGCTTGACCATTAGTCTGTGGATGATAGGCATTTGCAAACTTATGAAGTACACCATACTTGCGCATAAGAGCCTCAAAGGATCTGTTGCAAAAATGAGTGCCTTGATCACTGATGATAGCGCGAGGAGTACCGAACCTTGATAACAAATTTTCTTTCAAGAATTTGACAACTGTAGTGTTATCATTGATTCGACATGGTACAGTCTCAACCCATTTGGAAACATAATCCACGGCGAGAAGAATGTAAAGGTAGCCAAAAGAAGGTGGAAATGGTCCCATAAAGTTTATCCCCCAACAATCAAATATTTCGATAACAAGAATTGGGTTCAAGGGCATCATGTGCCGACGGGATAAGGAACCTAACTTTTGGCACCTTATACAAGAACGACAGAAATCATTGGTGTCTTTGAACAAAGTGGGTCAGTAAAGACCGCATTGTAAGATTTTTGCAGCGGTTTTCTTCACAGAAAAGTGACAACCACAAGCATCATTTTGGCAAATATTCAGCACACTAGACACCTCATCATCGTGGATGCATCTTTGCATGATTTGGTTGGGGCAGTACTTGAATAAATATAGGTCATCCCAAAAGAAGTTGTGCACCTCGACTAGAAATTTGCGTTTGTCTTGTGAACTCCATTCAGATGGGAGTTTACCTATTACTAAGTAGTTCACAATGTGAGCATACCACGATAAATTAGCAATAGAGAGTAAAGACAATGGCAAGCAACTCTTTTCAGTAGAGGAATAGTTCATTTGAGCACTATTGAGAGCTCGGCTTGCATAATAGACAACAAAGGGTTTCCCCTCCCTCCGTTGTCCTAGCACAGCTCCCACAACAAAGTTACTTGTGTCATGCATGATCTCGAATGGAAGACTCCAATCGGGTGACTAAATTATGGGAATGGAAGTGAGGGAATTGACAAGCATTCGGAATGATTTCTCACACTTAGGTGTCCATTCAAAAGTGACATCTTTTACTAGGAGGTTGCTTAGCGGATGAGCAATCATTGAAAATTTTTGTATGAACCTCCTATAGAAACCAGCATGACCAAGGAATGACCTAACGTCTTTGACAGTCTTAGGAGTAGGCAGGAGGTCGACTTTGGATTGATCAACCTCAATTCCTCTTTCAGAAACAATGTGGCCTAAGACTATGCCAGAAGACACCATGAAATGACATTTCTCCCAATTGAGCACAAGTCCTTTCTCAATACATTGTTTTAAAACTACTTCAAGATGAAGAAGACATGTGTCAAAGGAGTTTCCAAAAACAGTTAGGTCATCCATCAATACTTCCAATGATTTTTCAATCATGTCACTAAAGATGTTCATCATGCATCTTTGGAAAGTATCTGGTGCATTACACAAGTCAAATGGCATATGCTGGAAAGCAAAAGTGCCAAAGGGACAAGTGAAAGTGGTCTTATGTTGATCCTCTAATGCAATCTCAATTTGATAATAGCCAGAATAGCCATCAAGAAATCAATGGAATGGATGACCAGCTACACGTTCAAGGATTTGATCAATGAATGGGAGTGGAAAATGTTCTTTGCGGGAGGCGGCATTTAATTTTCTATAATCAATGCACATGTGCCACTCTGTCACAATTTTTGTGGGGACAAGGACCCCTTTTTCATTCTGGATCATGGTGACACCAGATTTCTTAGGCACGACTTGAGTTGGACTAACCTATTTGCTATCAACTACTGGGTAAATAATACTAGCGTCTAGCAATTTGAAAACTTCATTTTTTTACAACTTCTTTCATTGTGGGGTTCAGTCGGCTTTGAGGGTCTCTTTGAGGGATAGCCTCGTCCTCCAGATTGATTCGATGGGAGCAAATTAAAGGACTAGTACCTTTGATATCAGCAAGCGTCCAACCTATCGCAGATTTATGCGTTCGCAGTAGCTCGAGTAACTGCAATTCTTGAGAATTTTGAAGGTTGGACAAGATGATAACTGGACAGATTTTACCATCTCCCAAGAAGACATTTTTCAAACCCTCGGGAAGTTGGGTCAATTGAGCAATTGGAACCTCTTCGGCTGAAGTTTTCAGTTGTGCCCTCTCACGAGGTAGCTCTTCAAAGCGAGCTTGTCAAAACTGAGTCCTTCTATTGCATGAGTCTATGTGATCTGATATTGCAAGAGTAGACTCAATAGAATTGGGACTTTCGTTGTCAGAGAGAAGGAGGAGTTCATCAAGATTATCGAAGTTGCTTCACAAGTGAACCTCCTTAGGAATTAAAGAGTTAATCATGAATGTTTGATATCATTCATCATCTTCTCAAGGTTGTTTCCCGATGTGGAAGATAATTGACTTCAAGAGTCATGTTTCCAAACGATATCTTCATTAGACCATTCCGACAATTGATCAAAGTATTTGTAGTAGCAATGAATGGTCGTCCGAGGATAATAGGAATTTTAGACTCCATATTTACCACAGATTGTGTATCAAGAATAAGAAAATCCACAGGGTAATAGAATTTTTCAATTTGAACTAAAACATCCTCAACAATACCCCTAGGCTTTTTGGTGGAGCGGTCAGCAAGCTGTAGCACAACAGATGTTGGCTTCATTTCTCCAAGACTGAGTTGCGAGTATACAAAGTAAGACATGAGATTTACACTCACGCCAAGATCAAGTAAGGCTTGGATGACTTCATGGGTCCCAATTTGGCAAGAAATGGTGGGACAACCAAGATCTTTGTATTTCGGCAGTGTCTTCTGTTCAATCACCGCACTCACTTGCTCGGTCAAGAAAGCATTCTTCTTGACATGGTACTTCCTTTTTGCAATGCATAGATCCTTGATGATTTTGGCATAAGTCGGCACTTATTTTATGATATGAAGCAAAGGAAGATTAATCTTTTCTTGTGTCAAGTGCTCAAGGATTTCAGCTCGGTTATCAAGAAGTTTCCCAACAGATTTCAAAGCCTAGGGAAATGGTACTTTTGGAGTGGCATTGAGTGGCGGATTTTTGGGAATAACTTTTGGAGAACTGGGAGAGCTGGATTTTATGGGTGGGTCTTGCAAAGTTTTACCGCTTCTAGTCATGATGGCATTTACTTCCTTAACATTTTGATCATTAGAATTTGAAGATTCGGCCATGTGTTGGCCTTGCACATTGAATTTGGTTGAGAAGGAAGTTTGCCTTTTTTCAGAATGGCCAAGGATTCAGTCAATTTTGAGAATTGACATTTCATTTCCTTGATTTCTTTCATCATTTGGCGATTTAGTTTGGATTTTTCCTCTATGAGTGCATGAAGGGTATTCTCGAGAGAATTTCGTTGTGCATGAGCATTGTATTGAGGTGCAGAATATACCTTTGATGGTTGAACTTGTTGCTCATTTCTCCATAGGGCTCCAGACGATTGAGCTTGGTTGGAATCTCTCCAACTAAAATTTGGGTGGTATCTCCAGCCAAGGTTGTACGTATGGGAGAATGGCTTGTTATATACCCCTAAGGCATTGTATTGCTCCTCATAAACCTTCCTCATTTCATTAAAAGCTAAGCAGTCCTTAGCTAAATGCTCCGTCCCTCCACAAACAAAGCAAGGTTCTTGCGGTTCCGCTTGAGCAATCATGTGCGATTTTTTGGCCATTTTTCGTCATCAAGACCTCAACTACTTTTTCAAAGCTTCGAGTTGGTCCTTAATACTATCCTCTTCTTGAAGTTGATAGATCCCAGATGGTTTGTGTTAGTTGGTGCTATCAGTAGCACTTGGACTAGTCCAGGTGTAAGATTTTTTCGCGATTTCTTCGAGATATTCAAGAGCATCGTCTGGCTCTTTTTAGAGGAATTCACCATTGCATAGCATTTCTACAAACTGGCGCTCATGACTCGTGAAGCCTACATAGAAATAACTGACCAAACGTCAGTTCTCATAGCATGGTGCGGGCACTGATTTAACAGATCTTTGAATCTTTCCCAGACTTGATAGAACGTTTCATTGTCCTTTTGGAAAATGTGGAAATCTATCGTTTTAGACTGTTGGTCTTATGGCTGGGAAAGTGTTTCAGAAAGAAGTATTTGGTCATCTCCACCCATGTTCCAATAGACCTAGGTCTCAAAGAGTATAACCAGATTTTGGCTTTGTCCTTCAAGGAGAAAGGGGAGAACTTCAGTCACACAAAATCGACATTTTTGGCTCGTTTATAAAACGTGGCTACTACCTCCTCGAATTCTCTAATATGCACGTATGGGCTTTCATTTTCTATTCCATGAAATGTGGGCAAGAGTTGAATCATGCCAGGTTTAAAGTCTAATGTGGGCATATTAGGAGGGAAGATAATGCATGAAGGCGTGGAAGTGCGAGTAGGATGGAGGTAGTCATTGAGAGTTCTTGGTTGGATTTCATCATTGCGAGCCATTACGAATGGATTATTATCACCTAAAGTTTGTGGAGAAGCAGGATTGGTGGAAGGAGTTCTGGAAGGAGTGGCAGATGAATTGGAAGAAGTGTCACTGGAAGTTTCATGATGATTCATCCACTCTCGGAAATCAGAATTAGATTTATTTTATGTTTTTATTTTTGATTTTTTTTTTTTGTTAAACTTGTTCCCAGTTAGATTTTGAGGTTTTGGAGTGATCTCCAACGCCTTACTAGAACTCCCCGAGGTTACTGAGTAAGTATGGTGGATCACAAGTTTACCTTTTCGACCAACAACCTTTAAGCAGAGTGAAATTGCTTATTTTGACAGAACAAGCTCGGTTTTCTTATAGTAATAAGTTCAACAATGTAATAGTGCAAATGTATATGCTCGAAATGTTTCCATGCCGATTGGGAAGGTTGCCAAGGTACAGCTTTAGACCCACACTTGCCTAGATAGAACTCCCCGAGATTCCTAGGTAAGTGTGGAGGGTAATGCTATCACAAACCTTATTTAACAACCACTCTTTCTAGACAGAACAATATCGGTTTCTACCATTTGTAATATTACACAATTGTTCCCAATACTAAGTGTTTTATGAACAATTTTAAGTTTTTTTTTTTTGGAAAACCTAAATTTTAAGGAAAACTAAGGCAAAGAAAAAGAAAAGTTTAAACTAAGGAACCTAAAGCAACAAAATATTAACCACAAAAATAAAGTAAAGAAAAGAGATTTGAAGTAAAGTGAAGATAAAATAACAAGCTTAATATCTTTATTTTTTTTTTACAAATATTTATTAAAGTAAAAAAATTTAAAAAAATTAAGAAAGAGAGATGGAATAAAAATCAACTAAAAAAATTATATATATTTATATGATTCTTTTTTTTAACCAAAAAAATAAAAAAGAAAAGCAAAAAAATAAAAATAAAAAAAATTAATAGATATATTTCTTTTACGTTTTTTTCTACTTTTTCATTTATATATATATATATGAATATTTATATATATATTTTTTTTTTGTTTTACCAAAAAAAAAAGGAAGAAAGCAAAAATATATATATAAATATTTATTTTATGATTTTTAATTTTTTTTATTATAATAATAATCAAATTAACTAAAAAATAGTAAATAAACAATTAAAAAAAACTATACTAATACAATATTCATACCAACAAAAATACAAATAAAGTTACTAACATTTTGGAAAAAATTTCACTAAACCTTTGAAAACTACCTCCCCGGCAACGGCGCGAAAATTTGTTTAATGCCCAAAATGTGACTACCACTAAGCGGTAGTTTTAGTAAAATTGGGCAGTCGATCCACAAGGAGGTAACCTAAAAACCAAAATATTAGTAGAAAATAACACAAAAAGTTAGTAACATGAAATAAATGAGAATGGAAATGAAAAAAGATTTGAGATTTTGGTGTTGTCTTTTTGATGAAATGATAAAATGAGATAAGTGAAATAAAAGTAAGGTGTAATCAAGAGTTTGATAAATAGAAAGGTTTCAAGAATCATCCATATGCTTGTTTAGTTACTTAGTTACTTGATTTACAAAAATACACAAGTAAATAGTTCTCATCCCAACATTTACTTGGAAAATCTAACATTAAAGTCTATATTCTTTTCTAACAAAAGTCCATTTGAGTTATAAAGTTTTTTACTTTAAAAGCACAATGTTAATCTTATGAAAAATCTAAAAATGACAAAATATCCAATGACAATAATGCAATAGAAGACTAGACATAAAATTATGTATCAATATTACTTTTACTAATTAGAAGCACATAGAAAGAGCATGACTAATCATATATACTATTAGCACAAGTAAATAAAGATAACAAAATAGAGACGAGGATGAAAGAACATAAATAACTCAAATACATTAGATTAAGAACATAGTAAATCAAAGTAGCAAAATAACATCACTAGCATATGAAATCATCCCTAACCTTCCTAGGAAGATTAGGCCATTATGCTCATGATTATCACAAAATTCTAAGAAAAAAATATGAGAAGAAAGTGAGTAGAAATTTTGCTATAGTTTCTTTACTCTCCAAATTACATACCAAATGTGAAAGAAGAGTCTCTATTTATAGAAGGAGAAAAATGACTAAAAAGAAATTAAATTACAAATGGGGTCTACAAAATAAATTTGAAATATTAATAATAAAATATGATTTTGAAAAATCAAATCTTAGTATTAATATTAACCTAGCTATTTTAGTTAATGGGCATTTTGCCATTTTTCTAAAACACCACAAAATATGAGCTTAAGAGCTCAAAGTGGAAAGGTGCAAGACCCAAAACCCACAAAAATTGGGCTGAAAGGCGGCTGAAAGTGTTGACAAATTGCAACCAATAGAGGCGTGCCACGTGTCCAGATGGTGGCAAGCTTGGCCTTGGGCTTGTTTGGGCTCATTTTGGGCCTAATTCCCTTCAAAAATGTCATTTTTTTCAACTCTTTTTTCAGTATTGATTCTTTCTTTCTTCTTTCTTTTTCTTTATGCCAAAATGAAACTTTAATTCCTACAAAATAACAATAAATTAAATCATAATCAAATATTTTCATTTATAAAATAAATTATATTAATTCCATGAAAATATTAATTAAACTTGATTTATTTTGACCATTAAAATCAATAAATATGCATTTTTCACCACTAATCAAGCAGCATTAGTTGTCTTCTTTTCTCCTCCCTTACTTGATCCACCCATGATAGACTCAAAAGTTTGAAGCTCGTTTATGAGCTACATCAGACCATAGTTGAGTTTATTGAACACATAGTTGGTGGTGAATGGCAGAAAAACTAGAGAGAGACTGTTGAGGATTAAGCCGACTTGAGTTTCCTTATCTATTGTTGCTCCATGCAGTTCAGCTTCCTAAAAGTAGTTTGTCATTTTGATCAAATGATCACAAACATGTTGAGATTGTGCCATCCGAGCATTGGCCTATTTCTTGGTGGCATCAAAATGAGTCTACGCTGACTTGGCACCAAACATGTCTTGGAGCTGATCCATGATTTTGTAGGTTGTCTCGACATTCTCCATCATTATCTTTAGAGTGTCAACCATACTAGTCAACATGTAGTACCGCGCCTTGTTGTTAGCCGCCTACCAACGCTCATACTTATCCCTCGCAGACTTGTTAGCTCCTTCAGCTGGAACTTCCTGGGATTCACTACAAGAAAAAACAGTATTCATAACACTTAAAAAGTGCTATCTGGGACTATTGATAGCACTTCTGAAAATGCTAGCGTAGCCCATGTTATTAAAAGTCCAGTCTTTTCTATAACATTTTTTGAATGTTATGTTCGGTGTTATCTTAAACTATTCAATAACACATTTTTAGGTGCTATAATATTCAAATAATAACATTTAGATAGAGTTTTTGATTATAAATTTGAAGTTTAATCTTGTATTTTTTTCATAACACTTTTCAACTGTTACATTTGATTATTTTGATAACATTTTTAGTTTGTTATATTATATAAACCATAATGATTTTTTACGCTTATAATATGCTTTTAAATCATAACATATAGTAATAAAATTTTAAATTTTATTTTGATAAGTATACTTATATGGTTTTTTTTTAATTAAAAGATTTTCATTATTGTATTTTGATAAAAAAATTCAAAATTAATCATAAAATGTAATTCTCAATAGATTGATAAACCATAAGTATTACATTAAACAATAACTAATTCAAACCATAAATGTGTCTACTTCATGAGATCTTAGTTCTAACTTAAGTTTGAAAGCATAACATAATAAAGTTTTATAATCTTGAACAATTTTTACTTCAAAAATGAAAAATAGAAACAAAACTTTATAGTAATTTTCCTAAACAAGAAAAGTTTTTGGTCATTGAAGATGAGAGAAATACAACATCCATAAAGTTGACCATTACAAAAACAACAATAACAACAACATGATACCAGCCTGCCATCATTTAATTTGGAAAGGCTGAATATACATGCCATTCTCAACATAGAACAAACACTTGTGCAACATTTTCTCAGTAAATTCCGGGGATGACCCTGTACCTAACCTTCTCGCAGTACGATTTCCAGTATTTTCCATACCTACAATAACAATCACATGTCAAGATTTTATGCCTTTATCTGTATGAAAACGCGCAAACCATTATTCATTTCGTCTACTTATTTATTTTTCTCTACACTGGCATCGGTTTGTAAATTGTCTACACCTGTTGGACCAGAAACCACTAACATGATCAGAGTTTGTCTCTCCCATACAAGCAAATAAACTAGTAGCACTCGTAAGGTAAGTTTTAACTAATGAATTACCTCAACTTCGGGATCTATTTAAAAAACTAAATTTGGAAGGTTTACCTTTGCAATTTTTAAGGGACATAATTTTTCATAAACAAATGATGAGATTGTGTTTGCTTACTTGGATCGGCACCGATCATCATCCCTTTTCGCCCGGTCGAGGAGAAGGATTGTAAGAAACACCACATAAAAGTAGGGTAAAGCCTGCAGGACAAAAGTGATTCAATTCAAACACAACTTCTAACAACATAAACAAATCTAAACCCCAGAAGGAAAATTACTTACGTGGTTAAAAAGAGCTGGAACAGTCCAGAAAAATGCAGCTAATATTTCTGGGACATAGTGGAAATGTCGAGCTAATCCCCACCTGCGTGAACCAGAGAACTTTGTTTTTAGAATTTTAGCATTTGACAAATTAGGACAATGGCTCATAGAAATAGAAGAAGAAAGCACCCTCTATCAGAAAACCAAACCATCCACATGGTTAGAATGCTCATTTTATATACATAGTGTACCCATTTCAAGGTTTCCAACATCCTGTTGGAGCAAGTAGGCCAACAACAGCATGCTCACCCCCCCGCATTCATAACCAAGAAGAAAAAAAAATCCAGTTAGTTCATATTTACATGGCAGAGCCTGAAAACGTACCATCCCGAAGTTAAAAGAATGCTGCTTTTTGTTTCCCCAGTTGTGGTAGTGTAAGTGGCAGTTATCTGTGAAACAGAAAGGGAAGAATTATGCAGGATTTAGCAGCAGATATACAGAAAATTGTATGTATAATGAGAACCAAATAACGAGTTTCAGAGAACCATATACCTTTGATGGAGCTTTACCCCAAACCAAAGCTTTGCCATTTGTTCTGCGAAACTCTTGCCTTTGCCTATCACAGTCGTAGTTGATGTATATGCAAAGAATGCCTGCTACTAGGATGTAGAGTGCCAACTGTGACAAAGCAAAGTAGACAACTAAAATTAAGAATTAATTTAACAGGGACAATGGGGAAATAGGACAGAAAAGAAAGTATGGTTGGTTGCAAAAAAAATCAAGTCTACGCTCATCTCATGGGCTTGGCAGCTTACAAACAAAGTTACAAGCATTCAACTTTTGCATTTGGCTGGTAGAATAGATTTGCAGCTTCTAACTCAAATCTAGAATCAAATTGCCAATATACAGCTTTTACAAGCTAATAATAATATTACTGGTGTATACCAAGGGGAGTTAGCTCAAATGGGAAGACATGTGGTTTGCTTCCATAAGGTCTAAAGTTTGAATCCCACCAAGGTATCTACATAGCCATTGCTATAGTTTCCTACTCTCTAGTAATGCAGAAAAGTGTTCACATTTTGAAAAGGTTGAAAAACATTTTGGAACTGTTCCTGAACGAAAGCAGTAATATTACATTTTATTGACCAAATAAACTTAGAATAGAAAACTTTATACCTGAGTTCCAAGGTGTACAGGATGATTGACCAGGTACATGCCAGGAGAAGTATATATAGAAGGCACCCATACAAGGCATCCCCAGCAAATATAAAAAGCAGCTGTCAAAATGATAGGTACAATGATCTAAATGAGAGAAAGTATGAACAAACCAAAAGAACGGGAAAGAAGCAATAGATAAATTTAACTAAACAAGAAGACAAAACAAATAAACTCTTACTACTAAACAATTACATAGTGAACTGAGCTAGTAAACGATTATCCTGGGCAGAAAGTTTCTTTTTGCTAATACTGATAAGCCTATGATGCAATAAAAGTTTAACTTCAGCAGCTAAACTAGAAGCAGACCGAGAGCAATGATAAAAAAACACAGCCATTTCAATTCCTCCAAATGCAGTACACTAGTTTCAGAGCATAAAAAGCATAAAAAATGTAGAGCATAAAAACATAAAACAAAACTAGTTGCAGAGCATAAAAAACACCACTAACAGGAGCCTGAAACAGAGATCAAAATGTAGCTGCAGGCAAGCTGTAAACAAAAGCAAACCCTACAAGCAAACAAAATTAACAGAAAACAGATGGAAATACTGAATACACCATAACAGAAGGAAATACTAATCATTTAAATGTCGCAATCTAAAAAATAGGGGACCGCCATTGATTAAACTAGAAAAGTCTGTCGCTCCTATGAGGGAAAACAAAATCAGAAGACAAGAGAGAGAGAGAGAGATTAGAAGAAATACGTACCATCGAGCCTACACCTCGCCTTTCCAAGCCCTGCCACCATCAAACCTCACAGACACTGGTGCACCTGCAAAACAGAAAGAAATAAGCATAGCTAAGTGTCTATGTCATTTGTAATTTATATTATGCACCCAAAAGCAAGCAATTTCTTCCACATCAATAAATTTATTGTGAAAAGAATTCTATAAATGAATAATAAATGATAGTATTCTCCATGAAACTAGAAAAGACTCAGATCATAACATTACATTATAACCAGAAAGATGCTACTTTAGTATACCATGAGAATCAATGGCTAGTTAATTACTTCTGATTTCAATTAAAAATGCATTCAAGCACAATAAAAGTTAAAGAAACCAACACTACTCAAGGCCACCAATTATAAAACTTTCAGTAAGGTTAATGTAAGATCTGGCTGATCAAATTCAATATAATTGAATATGTATGCAAACCGCACCAAATGAATCCCTCCCTACATATATTTACACATTGAAAGAATACGTGCGAGGTTTACTAACTAAAATCCTAAGATACATGTCAAATCCAATGCTATAAACAAACTCTTATTTCTTTACAATCTCTAATAATAACAAAAGT
Organism: Humulus lupulus; assembly: GCF_963169125.1. Classification (NCBI taxonomy): domain Eukaryota; kingdom Viridiplantae; phylum Streptophyta; class Magnoliopsida; order Rosales; family Cannabaceae; genus Humulus; species Humulus lupulus. The sequence goes on along the minus strand of NC_084794.1, from coordinate 68,741,894 downwards.
ATAACCTGATGAACTGTTAAGCAGCATTCTTTACAAGCTCAAGCCATCATAATGTGGTAGCATGACAGCCAATACGTGTATATTTAGATCAGTTTCATCTGCCTCACTGACCATCTTGTAAAATTCTGTCAAAAACAGAGAAAAATTTGACATAAAAATATAGCAAAACATAGATGAACCCTAACAGAACATAACTAATAACATAAATACACACAAATAGATTATAAATACATTTTTGATTGTTCAAGAGAATCAATTATATTTGTTCACCAATTTACATAATAAAATTGATAATAAAAAAATGTCAAAAGAACAGAGAAAACAACATCAATATTATTATCTCTCACATAATTCAGACTCAAAACAGAACCATTAATAGCTAATTTATTTTAAGAATTAACTACAAGCACCAAACGAAACCAAAACTGTAATTTAAATAAATAAACTTATCTTTTATCAGAGGGTAATCAAATACAAAATAAAAGGCTATGAAACTAACCAAAGCTACATTATCAAAAGCTATGAAACTATCAGCTTTCATAAACCCAATACAAAATATATTTTACATCATCAAGTTGTAATCTTTGCTTGACCAATCCCAAACAAACAATAATTCCATAAAAGGGAGAAACAGAGAACTAACATAGATATTAAAAATGATAGGTTCATATACAGTTGCTTTACCACCATGGACTGTCTTGACTCTTGAGACCAATTTTATCCCCATCTAAGCCTTTCAATGAATACTAATAATAGCCAAGTAGAAAAGAAAATGTAGAGAACACCTCCTACATTCAGACCCAGAAGAGACAGATTTTTTGGGCTGTTGTTCATACTTGTATATAAAACACAGTAAAAGCAAATTGGTATAACAAAAATGCAACTTTTTAATCCTAAATCAAAGATCAGTACAGTAAAGATGGAAATCAAATCAAAAAAAATATTTTAATCCTAAATCAAAGATCAGTACAGTAAAGAGTTTATACTGTTCTTATTTCAAAGATCAGTACAGTAAGTTTTAATCAAGCATCAAAACTTTGTTGCACAAATAGAAAGAATCAATTTGTATGTCTTAAAAAGAAGGGTCAATATCACAAATGCTCTTTGACAATGTAAGTTTCATTGAACAGGTTGACTCAAGGTTTCACGTATATTACTTCAAGAGTCAATCAAATTCCAGTTAATTACTTGGTATCACTCAAGATTTCACAGGTTGGCTAAAACGTAAGGAGGTCACCAACTATATCATTAATCCACATAAATAATGGAAAATCCATATAAATATTATTTTAATAAATAAAATAATAATAATAATAAATTAAAAGAAAGAAAAGGAAAGGAAAGAAGAAATTGGCACAGTTGGTGTCTTTATTTCTACTTCTTTGAAAGTAAGCAAAGATAGAAATAACTTCAATGAAGAGACAAGGCTATAAGATTGAAGCCATAGGGATCAACTACAAGATTCAAACAGAAAACACATTAGAGAAATCAAGTTCTTGGTCTAGAACCATAATAGTCACTTGAAGTAATTGAAAATTCGCTCAATAAAGGAGGCAGGCAAGTGTCAAAAGGGTTGAGCTATTAAGATAAAAAGAATTGAAAATCTAAATCATGCCATACTTATGGTTACTTCAAGGACATTTCAATTCTGTTCACACTACGATTGGGCATTCTTATGGTCTTTAGTAGAAATATCACCCAAAAAATTTCTTGTAGTAAAATTAATAAAACAGTTTCAAGGCAAATGAATGAAACACCCAGAAACAAAGCAAGTTATAGAAAAAATTATGGACTGTCCAATACTCAAAAATATAACTTATATACATTTATGGATGGAATCTTATGAAATGGAAACAAACGATACAAACACTTAATAAACTACCTGCCAAATTAATTTTCAAGATGAGATTACAATAAACAACTTTACACCTCACTGCATCACTTTTGGCAAATAAAGATAGAGTAAACATATATGTTTAAAAGTTGAAGTTGACACCCCACTGGTGAGTATTGACTCACTCATTCAGTCTATGTTTAAAAGTTGCATTTACATGCATTAAAGTTAGTGTTCCATAAAAAAATTCAGTGTTCATAACATGGGATTTTGTCTTATCTGCAGGGTCGTTATGGAACTAGGAGCAGTGCTGCTTTGACTGCAAAAACAGATGGTGAAGTTACCTTTTACGAGACTTATCTGGACAAAGACATGTGGAAGGAACAATCTGTCAGTTACCAGATTCAGAAGCTTAAGGAGAATGGAACCAATCCAGATTCAGAGGCTCTGGCTCATATATAATTTGCTTGTTTGTGCTGTGGACTGTTTGTGAATATGTATATGCATATCTATTATCTACCATATGACTCAAGTCATGCGTATTTATGTTCTAAAAGAAAGCCTTGTCAAGGCACATTTATCTATATTAATATTAAAAAAAAACAGCCCAGATTCATGTTTCAGAATGAACAAGAGTTTAAAGTATCATCAGCCATCAACTAGAAAATGATTCTATCTATTAACTTGATAATCAAAACAACCGAACACAGTCATCTGAAAAAACTATAAATGTTTGTTACACTGAATTATTATTATTTTTTATTCTTGCTGCAACTATGGTATGTTAAATTAACATCACTTTTGAAGCCTAGACTCACTTATCTGCAATTTTACAAAGTACCTCAACAGTCCTGAGGACTATACATCATCTGCAGCAGAAAGTCCTTGCGTTCATCAACTGGGCATCCAAAGAAGGCTCTCACCCTTGCAACATTTGCAATTAGGAAAGTGTAGCCTAAAAATCATGACAGATTACATTAAGAGGGAGAGAACTTGAAAACAAAAATTATTACCACAATCAGATTAAGAACAAAAAATCATCACAAACTTTCTTTCTTGCTTCAAACATAGTACAGTATATTCAATCCCTAATTTAAACCAAAATTCCCACAAATAATCACAATATTATAGTTATATATACACATGAGACAAAAAATTGCAGAAATCAAAATTGATGGAGCAATACTGAGAGATGAATGGTGAGGTTTTGGAACGGGGGAGGGAGGCCAGAAAGATGACAATGGAATGAGTGACTAGGAAAGAAGAACAACACCCAGATTCAAACTTCATTAAACTCATACTCATATTCAAAAATCCACATATAATAACTAAAATGAAAGACAAAACATATACTATGAAGAAAACCTATAAGATTATTAAACACACAGTAATTAAAATACCCCATTCTAAGGCTTCGACTACCATGAACCAACCATCAACAACAAAAATAAGTCGAGAGGAAACATACCAGATCTCGCCTCCGTCGTGTGCTGAGGAGAAGAAGACCCACGCATCGTCAAACCCGTGACCTCGCCTTTGCCTCTGCCTCCGCCAGGCGCCGTCACCTATTCTTCCAAGAAAAAGAAGAATAACGAATAGGAGTGAGAGGAGGAGAGGGCAGCGGCTTAGGGCTCTCTCTCATTTACTGAAGAGTAGGAACCATTACCAGAGTGAGGTCAGGACAAGAAAGAGTACCTTTGATGTTTGCTAAGTCGAGCCGATGGGGTGGAGAGCGACTTCGTGATGTTGGAGTAGACCAATCTGACCGTCGGTGGAGGAGAACGACGCCGTGTGGTTTGAGCACTCTCTCATGGAGGCTAGAGAGAATCGATGAAATGAATGGTGAGAATGAAGGGATTTAGGCGTTTAGAGAGAACCCATATTCAGAATGAGAGTGTTGTGTAAAATAATAAAAAAAATGAAAAGTAAAGGCGCCATTAATTCACTTGGCGCTAAATATTTCTCCCCAAATATTTTAGAGCTAAATCATTAATAACACTTTAAAAAAGGTGCTATATCTTAACGTAATATTTACTCAAAATTGTTGTAGTGATTCCTCTGTCATGACGAACTTGGAGTTGTCACCAATCAACACAATGTTGATATTTTGCTTCCATTTAAGGAAGTTTTCTACAATGAGTTTCTCCATCGAAAGTTGAGAAATTATGGGAGTAGACACAGCTGTTGACACTAGGGCTGGGCATGGGTTGGGTTGGCCGGGTTGGGGGTGTTTGAATGAGCCAACCCAATTACGTCGGCCTAGAAAATTCTAACCCATTTAAAACATTTTTAATATATAACCCAACCCTACTAATTACATTAAGGTTTTGGTTGGGTTGGGTTGGGTTGGGTTATAACCCATTTAAAAAAATCTATTCAAAATTCAAACAATAATGTAGAAAAGATGATCAAATTAAAATGTAAATGAAGAAAATATGTCTTAGTAGTTTCTACTACTAGTTAGTGCTTAACAACTTAAATATTACAGTCATCCAAATTTGAAATACAAGTCTTAAAATCATTACAATCATCCATAAAAGTAAGTAGATAGTTCATAGAAATTTATATAGAGTAAAATAAAGCTTCAATCCATCAATGAACAATTGCAATGGGTGCATTGGTCTTCTCCTTTGTTGTCGCTTTGTCCTTAAGTTTGTTGTCTACAATTCAAAAACCAAATTTAAACACTCATTGAAAATAAAAAACAATAAAGTAAGAACATTATTTAAATTTCACTACTCATACTAGTGGTGGAAACAACGAGTCTATAGCTATATTTTCTTATTATTTATACTATAAATTTCAGTGGAAATATATATATATATATATGCAGCTAATATTGGTGGTGCAACCAAAAAACAAACACTGAGAATTTATATGTTGATCAAAGCAAAAATGTCTCTATATATATGGCCTTCTCAATCATTGATTCAAAGCAAAAAGAAACCAATACTATACACGTTTATATTACTAAGGCGCGTACACTGAGATATTAATATTCAAAAAGAAATAAAATGTCTCTATATATACAGATAAACGATAGTGACATTTAACAGTTAGTTTATATATATATACTTATAATACATTAGTTTATATATATACTTATATTACAGATAATACATATACATATACAGAATATACGTATATATATTCAGATAATATATTACATTATATATAATATATATATATACCTGGAGAGCTAGAGCTAGAGCTTCGTGCCGCCGAGGAGCTTCGCCTGGAGCTGGAGCTTCGCCGAGGAGCTTCACCGTGTCACCTTCACCGATGACGATGACGTGAGCTTGCCTGCTGCTAGAATGGAGAACCAGTGGACCGATCGATGACAACGTGAGCTCGCCTGCTGGATTGGAGAACCAGTGGAACAACGACGTGAGCTTCGCCTGCTAGTGGAGCTTTACCAAGGAGTGGACCAATGTGTGAACTCTGGTCTAGACTGGAGTACTGGTGCTGCATCCAAAGATAAGAGAAGGCAAGGGAGGCAGGGGTGTCTAATGTGTTTATCTTTTATATGTATGTAATATGTATTATATTTAGGGTTTACGGTAGGTGGTCGAGTTGGGTTGGGTAGTATGGGTTAGGATTGTATTGGGCCGTGGCCGGCCCAATTAAAATCGGGTTGTTACATTAATTGACCGAATGGGCTTCGACCTGCAATTGTTGGGCTTGGTCGGCCCATTTTTGGGTTGGGTTGGCCGATTTGGTCGGCCCAATCTCAAAAATGCCCAGTCCTAGTTGACACGGTTTTTCGCCAACAGTGAATTACGTAAATTGCTGGGATGGATTAGTGCTTAATGGTAAACTGTAATAAGGAAATGGGGCTTAAAAATACTAGAAATGAAACATCAAGAACACTCGTTCCTTTTTTCCGTGGTTCGGAGGTTAAAATTCCCCTAGTCCACGAGTCTGTATTATTACTATATATCTCTCTATATTTTGACAGAGTATTTGCATTACAGAAAACAACCAACCCCTCCCCCTATCCAAGGTCTTGGTATTTATAGAAAAACAATCCCTAGGTAGGCGTTGGGATCATGACGTGAATACAAATCCCTCATGTGACCTGTCTCGCACTAATGATGAATATTACAATTTATATTAAGGTATGGTCTAATCATTAGGTAAAACTGATCATGGGTCATCTGGCATAATCGGACATATGATGTCTGATCATGCATGATTATATTACGTGTCCAGGAATTCAGGGATAAACAGACATGTAATGTCTGATCAGGCACGTTTATATAACGTATCCAGGTTTACAAAGATCCATGGACATGGCAGATCTTTAGGCTACCCCGAGCTGAGCGTAGCATCAGCTCGTGTCTCGGATGCTTTGCTTCAGAAGTGTTTCCAGATCGTGCCCATTGCTTTGTATTCATCAGCTCGTACTATTTACCTGGGGAATCACGCTGCCCTTACAGAGGCAATATGAACTTGTTGATCATCCATTACAGCCCTTGGCTAGCCCACTATACCCGAGCTGTCTAAAAGGCTCGTGTTGAATTTCAGGACATAAATTTGCCCCCCAAGTCCCTGCTCATGCCCTATGACGTCATTTTCTGACTTACACGGTGGGGACTTTTAGACTTCTGTCGCAATTATCCAGGTTTTGCCCATTACTTGAGTACTGGACACGCGGAACGCCGTGATTGGCGTCTGTTTGGGTTTCGAGGATTGCATTAATGGCCTGGCCAACTTTTTGCCGCTGTTTCGTCTTTCGAAACATTATCCTCGGATCTTGCACTAGTTTGATCAAACGGTCCACGTCGCCTTATGCCTTTTACGTATAAATAAGGTTGGCAATTTCCAGGATTCAACACCTTTCATTCGAAATCTTTCCACATTTTCTCTCTTCTGTATTTCCAACCCTTCTTCTTTCTCAGGAGAATTCGAAAACCATCTGTTGCAAAAAACCTCAAAATCCCAGTCGCTTAGGAGTCTTCCAGGAACTCTCCCTTACAAAGTCTACTTCTCTTAACTAAAGAACATATTGTAAGCCTTTTAGTCTTTAAGAAACTCTTCTTTTACAGGTTTTTGGTTTTTTTATTTATATATATACCATGCCTATCTGCACTTCTTCGTAGTCCATATTAGATTATTCCCCAAATGTTTTTGGCACACATGCTTCGGCTTAGATTTATTGAGTAGTTCTTAAAAATACCTCTAGAACTGTGATATCCATAAAACTGGGTAATTTTTGGGTAAACCTGAGTAATTTACGGGGGAGTTTAGGAAATACCCATTCAGGATATAGAAGATGAAAAGTTTTTAGGATTCGAAACTAGGTTGCTTAGGGGTTACGCTTCTTGGGTGGTTTTTCTCTAAACTGCCCCCCACGGAAGGTAGCGGCCTGATTTTCTGACACACAGATCCCTAAACATCAGAGGTCTGTTGGGAAACCCAGGCGCATAGTATAGTTAGCACGTGGCATCACACCACCGGCTGAGATTACCTCAGCTCATGCGTTAAAAACCTCAACCTTCCTTCATGTTTTTTTTGCTTTTATAACAATTTTAGGCCGCCTACTAAGTGTTCCATCGCTCTTGTTCGCCAGGCAATCTGATGGTGCCCAAGAAGAATGTTCCCAAGAAGAGTTCAGCCGTCTCATCGTCCCAACAAATCAACATGGGAAAGGAGGTCGCCCCAAAATCCCCTATCCCTCAATTCGGCCCTGCGGTGGAGAAGAAGGTTGTGGTCGGACTTGATGCATTCTTCGAGGCAGAGAGGATAGCCTCCAAGATCACGACCCAAGGAAGGATCAACAAGATAATGTTCTCCCACAACATTGAGGTCGAGACTGGCGTCCTCATTTCCCGACCTCCTTTTGACGGGGAGCGAAGCAGCGCTCCACTTTAGGACGACTTCGTGGCCTGGAGTGATGAGCACCTAAAGGCAGGGGCCTTCCTCCCCCTTGATCAATACTTCATCGACTTCCTCAATTACGTGAAGTTGGCACCATTTCAGCTCCCCCCGAATTCGTACTGACTGCTGGCGGGGTTGAAGTACCTCTTCCTGAAGCACGAGTGGGAGGTCCCCACCCCTGCGGACATTCTCTACTTTTTCTGCCTCAAGGCTAGCCCAGATCAACAAGGGCAAGCTGATGGGTTTTACTACTTGACTTGATTCCCGAACTCGCCCCAGCCGTCCCAACAACTATAAAGATCAATTCTTTATGTCTAATGGGTTTCACAACTGCGAACACCGATAATTCAACCGTCCTCGTAAGTATTTTTTCCTTTCTTAGCTCGTGTAATTATTTTCATCGTATCTAGAGTCTTCTCGCGTGTATATTAACTGAGTACTATCTTCGTGCAGCCATTTCTGCGAGGACGGCCAAATCTATGACCCTCGGGGGTCAATACGATACTCTCTCGAGGCTACCGCCTAGCAAGAAGGATTACCGCCAGATCATGTTTGATGACACAATGTTGGCATGTAAGCTAATTACCAAAGGTCAGACTGTGGCCTTGAGAAGAACTCGGGCTAACTTCCCGGTTGTCCGCGAGCTAGCGCCCATCCCCGAAGGGGTGCTGAAGCCGACGAAGGCGAAGAGGAAGAAGAAGATGAGGTGCCCCTCGTGCGGAAGAGGTGAGCTCCCAAGGCTGCTCGGGACCCTGATGTAGAGCGAGCTTCATCGAGGGCAGCAGCCGACCCCTACGGCCAAGGTAACCCATATCCCTTTAGGGACCTAGATAGGGTTGTCGCCGACCTTAGGCTAGTTAGGTTTATCCCAAGCCAGCTTGTACATCACCACCCTAATGACCCCGACCGTAACATAACCCTGCTTTAGTGTGTGGATCACTTAGTGTTACATCATGACATGGGCAATCCCAGGGGGACCGTAGTTGTAGACAACACCTTATCCTTTAGGTTGGTCTTTTTTGAAGAGTATGGAACCAACCTTAGGTCGTGGGCCTCCCTTCGCCAAGGTATCCTTGCCCCTGGACTCAGGCAATATGTAGAGGAGTCCAGCCCTGAGATAGAACCTGAGCTTGAACCTCCCCTAATCCAAGAAATTGTATACTTAGGCTCTCCCTCTCCCGCAGCGGTTTCGAGGCCGGAGGTTGTGGCAATAGACTCCTCCTCTAGCTCGGAGGGTAGGACTTTTTGTTATACCGTATATACATTTTATGTAAACTAATGACTTTGTTTGTATATTAACGTCCTTTCTTACTCTTTTTCAAGCGAGGAGATGGCATAATAAGGGGTTCTCGACATCTGCGTGATTTTCCAGGAGGGAAAATCTAGCTCGGGGCCACTCGTGAAGAAGCCCCGGTTTCCAGCGAAGAAATTGACCCTCGCGGTAGGAATGACCTCCGAATCCCCAGCTAAGGGGAAAGGCCAAAGCTCAACAACTCTAGCTGCTGCTGCTCAAGACAAAAGGGGTCTGCCACCACCTCCTCCCCGATTTCCATCCACCTCTGCTCAGGATCAGACAACACAAGCTAATCCCCCAGCGCCAGTCGTCCCCACTGCCTTCGTACATATTCCGGTCAATGCCCAGGTCTTGGAGAATATCCCAGACACCTTTCGGGGGACTCTCTATGAGACGACTAGCCATACAATGGAGCATTTTTACAAGGCCAATCCGAAGGACCTGAGGGTGGTCGAGGAGAGGAGCCCGGAGAACGTTATGGAGTCCGTGCTGGGGATGAACCTTACAGTATGCCAACTTTCCTTAGCTAAATATACTCTTTTGATTTTATCCTAGCGCTTGTCTAACTTGCTTCTTTACTTTTTGCAGGTGGTCTTGGCTCAGCACCGAAGAATAGTTCGGGCCAGGGCCAAAAATGACGAGCTTCGGGCCGAGCTCCAGGCTGCTCAAACGACCTTGACTGCCATCCAGACTGCCCTAACAACTACTCAACAAGGTGAGCTAGACGCCAAGGCTGCTCTGGCAACATCTCAAGAGGGCGAGCAGACTGCAAAGGCTGCCCTGGCTTCTCTACAAACCAAGCTCTCAGAGGCCAAAGCCAAGCAATTGGAGGCCGAGACTGCTGCTAAGGAGGAGAAGGTGGCCTCACTAACCTCCATGGAGAGCATGTTGTACCATTGCTGGGCCTTCAACCAGGACGGCAACTTCTCCTTCCTGGCCTCTGAAGTGTGGGATCCCAATCTCAAGAAGTTCAAGGCTCGGATTCAATAAGAGCAGTCTGAGACTAGGGAAGCCTCCACCGCTGGCGAGCAGGAGATCGAGGAGGTGACGTCCTCAGAGCGCCCTGGAGGGGCTTGATTTTCTTTTGCCTTTGTTTACCTTACATTTTTTTTTCTTTTTGTAAACATTTGCTGTTTTGGCTCGGTACGAGGTTATTCTCCTCAAGACAATTTATTTATAATTCCAATATCTACTTTTTTTTTATCTATTCCTTGGTTTTTTTTCTTATGTTCATGACTTGTACATTCAAATTCTAAGGAAATGACTTTTAGGTCGGGATAGATATTTTAAATTTGGTTATAACCAAAATTTATGTTGATTTATATCCTACCTGTTAAGTATCAGGACTTGGACCCGGTTATATCCGGGATTTTGAATATTCCAAACTTAGTCCTTGTTAGGTTTTATTGACACCTCGCATTTTTTTAGAAAAAACACTAGTTAATCAATTTTACTAACTTCCAAGTTTCGGACCTGGTTGTATCCAGGATATTTAATTAAAACTTAGTTCGTGCTAGGTTTATTGACACCTCGCGTCTTTTAGAAAAAAACACTGGTTAATCAATTTTACAAACTTCCAAGTTTCGGACCTGGTTGTATCCAGGATATTTTTGTACCTGGTTATATCCAGGATTTTTGATGATTTAAAACTTAGTTCATTCTAGATTTGTTGACACCTCGCGTTTTTTAGAAAAAACACTAGTTAATCAATTTTACTAACTTCCAAGTTTTAATCCTTCTCGGGTTATATGCCCCCCAAGTAATCAGAAAGTGAACTTTCTTGGTTGCTTTGGACAAACGCTATCATCCGAACTAACACATAGATGAAACTATATGAAAGACAAGAAATACAAAATGATTCTTTTATTTCTTAAATTAAACGGCTTTTATAACTAAGCCTTACATAGATAATACTTCATTGGTAATACTTCTTTAGGTGTATAGCATTCCAGGTCTATGGGATTGTTTCTCCATTAAGCCGAGCTAACTTGAAGGTTCCCTCATGTACGACCTCCACTATTTGGTAGGGCCCTTCCCAGCTCGGACCCAAGGCATCGTCTTTGGGATCCTTGCTTGCCAAAAAGACCCTTCGGAGTACCAGGTCGCCTAAACCAAAGATACGCCTCCTAACCTTTGAATTAAAATAACGAGTGATTTTTTACTGGTAATGTGCGAGCTGTAGCTGCGAATCTTCTCGTTTTTCATCAAGTAGGTTGAGAGATGCACTGAGCAACTCACTATTCCACTCCTGGTTGAATGGTTGGATCTTGTGCGTGGTTATCCTTGTTTCGATGGGAAGGACGACCTCACTTCCGAAAGTCAGGGAGAAGGGGGTGTGCCCTGTAGAAGTTTGGTGGGAGGTCCAGTACGCCCACAGTACCTGTCGGAGCTGCTCAGGCCAGACTCCCTTGGCCTCGTCTAATCTCTTCTTAAGGGTTGTTTTGAGGGTCTTATTCACGGCCTCAACCTGCCCATTGGCTTGTGGGTAGCCCACTGAAGAGAAACTCTTAATTATGCCATGCCTCTCAAAGAACTCGGTGAAGAGATCGCTATTGAACTGAATTCCGTTATCCGATACAATCTTTTTGGGCAGTCAGAAACCGGCACACAATACTCTTGACTACAAAGTCGAGGACTCTTTTCGAGGTGATTGTTGCCAAGGGCTCAGCTTCTGCCCACTTCGTGAAATAATCAATGGCTACTACTGCATAGCGAACTCCTCATTTTCCTATGGGTAAAGCTCCTATTAAATCGATTCCCCATACCACAAATGGCCATGGGGATGAGATCATTTTTAGCTCGACAGGTGGAGCTCAGGCGACTATGGCGAACCGCTAGCACTTGTCACACTTTCGGACATAGGAGATGGAATCCCTTGATAAAGTGGGCCAATAATATCCCTACCTTAATATTTTTTAGGCCAGGTTTTGCCCCCCAGCGTGGTCCCCACAGGAGCCTTCATGCATCTCCTGTAAAATAGTTTTGGCCTCCTCTGGCATAACACATCATAGAAGAGGCAAGGAATGGACACGTCGGTACAGCGCCCAATCCACGATTATATATCTTGGAGCTTGATAGAGTATCCTTCTCGCGTCTTTTCGTTCGTCAGGTAATTTCCTTGTTGTAAGAAACTCAACTATGGGGGTCATCTAGATCGACCTGGTGTCTATCATCTTGACCTCCACCGAACTTCCTTCCACACTTGGGCTTTCCAAGAATTCCACCGATTCTATGCTCAGAGTCTCGGCCTCTTTGGAGGTAGCGAGTCTTGCCAAAGCATCAACGTTGGTGTTCTACTCGCGATGGATCTGCTCGATGAGGCCATATTCAAATTCTGACAGCTCTTTCTTCACTTTTGCTAGGTAAGCCGCCATCTTGGCCCCTTGCACTTGATATTCCCCTGACACTTGGTTTACCACGAGCTGGGAATCCCTGTAGCGCTGGACGGCCCTGGCCTTCAACTCCTTCGCCACTCTAGGCTCAGATAATAAAGCTTCGTATTTGGCTTTGTTGTTGGACGCCTCGAACCAGAACCTTAGCAGGTAGTGGAACCGATGCCCTTCTGGAGAGATCAAAATGATCCCAGTTCCGGACCCATTTTTTTTAGATGAACCGTCCACGAAGATTCTCTGCAACGCCTATCTGGTTCTCTCAAAAGCTCCTCCTGAAATCAAGTGCATTCAGCCATGAAATTAGCCAGGGCTTGGCTTTTGATCATAGTCCGTGGTATGTACATTATTTTGAACTGGCTGAGTTCGATTGCCCGTTTTAAGAGACGTCCCAATGCTTCAGGTTTTTGCAATACCTACCTTAAAGATTGGTCGGTCATGACGTGGATTGAATGGGATTGGAAGTACGGTCTAAGTTTTCCGGAGGCTATAATAAGGTAGAAAGCTATCTTTTCCATTAAGGGATACCATGATCCAGCTTCGAGAAGTCTTTTTCTTATATAATATACCAATTTTTGAACCTGGTCTTCCTCTCGGAACAATACGACACTAGCTGCATTTTCCGTAACAGCTAAATACAGAAAAAGGGGCTACCCCGCCGTTGGTTTAGACAATAATGGTGGCTCGGCCAAATGTGTTTTTAGATCGAGAAACGCCTGCTCGCACTCCTCAGTCCATTCAAACTTTTTATTTCCCCGGAGCAGGTTATAGAATGGCAAACACTTATCCGTGGATTTGCAAATGAACCGATTAAGGGCTGCCACTCTTCCAGTCAAACTCTGGACATCTTTACGTGACCTAGGCGAAGGCATTTCTAGTAACGATCTGATCTTGTCAAAGTTTGCCTCTATCCCTCTGGTATTGACTATGAATCCTATAAATTTTCCTGATGCCACACTGAAAGTACACTTCTGGGGATTTAACCTCATGCTATATCTCTTAAGATTTCAAAACATTCCTTCAGATCGAAAACACGGTTATCGGCAGTCTTAGACTTGACTAGCATATCATCAAGATATACTTCCATGTTTTTCTCGATCTGATCAGCGAACATTCTATTGACCAATCGATGGTAGGTAGCCCCAGCATTCTTCAGACCGAAGGGCATAACTTTATAGCAGTAAACATTCGTTGGAGTCATAAAGCTAGTGTGTTCCTGGTCCGCGGGGTTCATCATGATCTGGTTATATCCATAATACACATCCTTGAAGGACATGAGCTCATGCCCTGCGGTGGGATCCACCAACTGATCAATCCTTGGCAATGGGAAGCAATCCTTGGGACAAGCTTTGTTTAAGTCGGAGAAATCGATGCAGGTATGCCACTTTCCATTTGGCTTTGGGATCAGGACAGGATTCGCAACCCAGATTGGGTTTAGCCTCGCAAATAAACCTGCATTTTAATAGTCGAGCTACTTCTTCTTCCAGGGCCTCAGCTCGGGTTGTACCTAGACGCCTTTGTTTCTGGGACTTCGCAGGCACGCTCTTATCCAAGTTCAGGGTATGCATGATCAGACTCGGAATTATCCCTACCATGTATTCATGAGACCAGGCGAATACATCTAGATTTTCTTGTAAAAAATTTATCAACTCCGCCTTCCTCTCATCGCCAAGATTTTTCCTGAGTTTAACGATTCTTGAAGCATCTCTGGGATCGATGCTTACTTCTTCGAGTTCATCAATAGCTCGGAGCTCAGATCTGTCTTCGCCTATTCACAGATCGATATCATCCCTCGGGGTAGTATCCCTGCCACTGGCTTGTTAAGGTTCTTCCATTCCAGGAGCAGCCCTTGCTTCCTGGGATTCCTCGCCTTCGTCCTGTATGGCCATCATTTATTGCCCGGTTGTGATTTTCCGTTCATGGAATTGTTGTAGGATTCCCTGGCAGCAAGCTGATCGCCTCAGATAGTGCATATTCTCGCAGATGAGGGGAACTTGATCACAAGGTGACGGACGGATGTTATGGCTTCGAATGCCATCAACGTAGGTTGACCCAAGATTGCATTGTACGTGGTCGGACAATCAACGACCACAAACTCGAGAAGCTTGGAAACATTTCATGGTCCTTCACCCAAGGTTATCACTAACTTGATTGTTTCGATAGCGGTCAATCCCTCACCGGAAAACCTGTACAACATCATAGAGGTTGCCTTCAGCTCGGTCACAGACAATCCCATATTTTCCAGTGTGGACCTGAATAGTAGGTTTACAGAACTTTCATCATCCACTAGTGTCCTCCTGAATCTCCGATTGGCGAGCTGGACGGTTATGACTAGAGGATCATTATGTGGGAATTGGACATGACTAGCATCTTTTTCAGTAAAACTGAACGGTTGTTTCTCCAATCGTTGTTGCTTAGATAAACGCTGCTCCAGGACAAACTCAACTCCGTTGTGAGATCTCAGCTCATTGATATACCTCTTCTGGGCACCTCTGCTCATGCCAACCAGATGAGGGCCTTCGGAGATGGTGGTTATCTCTCCCCCTGTTATTGGACGAGGGGTATCTTGATTCACCTGAGTTCCAGTCTGATTTGCTGGGGCCTCGGGAGCTGATGGAATGTTTTGTCCAGCGAGCTGACTGGGAGTTACTCGATTCCGGGCATATTGAGCCAAAGGTCCGACCCTAATTAGTGTTTCGATCTCATCCTTCAAGTGCCTGCAATCGTCGGTGTTGTGACCGGTGTCATTGTTGAATCGACAAAATTTTGAAGGATCTCTCTTCACCCTTTGGTTTTTTAAAGGCTCCGGCTTTTTCCACGGAAGGCGGGCAGAATTCACCAAGAAAATGCGCTCTCTAGTATCCGTGAGGTCAACATAAGTCGCATAGATCGGCTTGAACTTCTCCACGGGCTTGATTTTCTTTGAACCGTTTTGGTCACCCTCACCATTTCCCTTCCTCTTGCTACCTCCCCCTTGCTTATTCTAGGTAACGGTTTGAGCCGTAGCTGCAACATCCGTTACCTCTCCAACGGGCTGGGCAGGGACTTGGCTGGTTCCTGCGATCGAAGATTGTGCCTCTTCCAAGTTGATCCACCTTTCAGCTCTGTTCAGGAACCCATCCATGGTGTTGATGCCCTTTCTTTGGATTTCCTTCCATAGGTCGCCCCCAACAAGAATTCCTATTCTCATCGCCATGAACCTAGAACTTTCGTCCGCGTCTCTAGCTCGCGCAGCAATATTTGCGAACCTACTCAAATATGCTTTCAGAGGCTCTCTGGGCTCCTGCTTTACATTTGCAAGGGAGTTCACCTTGATGCAAGCCGCTTGAGAAGCCCGGAATGCCCTATTGAAGTCAGCGGAGAAGCTCTTCCACGAGCTGATAGAATGCTTTTTGATTTATTGAACCATTGCCTAGTCGGCCCGACCAGAGTCGAAGGGAATACCAAGCACCTCAACTTAGGCCCGATATTGTGGGCCATCATCAGGGTATTGAACATTCGAAAGTGGTCGAACGGATCTCCATCTCCATCGAATTTTGATAAATGGGGCATCCTGAAACCCGGCGGGTATGTTGTTGCTGCGATGTTGGGGGAGAAAATCTCGAGCTCATCCCCTGAGTCATATTCGTCTTTTTCCTTCTCTGATAGGAGTCTTTTCATCAGCTCCTCCATCTAAGCTAACCTCTCAAGGGTGTTTTCCTTGGCTCCATAGGGCTGTTCAACAGCTCCTATTCGGTCGTACGCGTTTGGCGAGTTATTGTCCCTCCAAGCTCCATCTTGGTTTGGTGGGACATTCCTGTTATCACGTACTTTGGAAGGACTTCCCTCGTGGTGAGTGCCACTGACTCCATCAAGAGCTGGATTTCTCCTTTGAGAATTCAGGCGATCTCGTAGATTGGTTGGTGGATCAACCTGAAGGCTCTAAGCCGAACTCAACTGATTTCTCAAATCTGCACCATTCCTACCACTTTGATGGCCCTCCGTCCAATAACTTCCATTAGAGAAACTTAGAGCTTACGGTTGAGGATGAGGACTTGGGACATTTCTGTGTGCTCGCAGGGCATAAGTAGGGGTAGCGAGAGGAGGATTCCTCCTGCTGTCCCCATAGGTAAGAACATTTCGAGCGGAACGAGGTGGTGTTGGATGCCTTATGGGCGACGAGGGATGTCTAATTGGCGAGGAAATTCTTGTCCTGATAGGTCGGACCAAATTAGCCCGCGGTCGCTCTGCTCTGCCATTTCTGACTCTCTGTGTATGGCGATCTGATCGTGGCACAGGGAGGTTGGCTGGAACATGCTGTCTTTGCAAGTTTTCCCTAGAACTTCTTTGTGGGTTGCTGTGGGCATTTCCAGGTGCATTCGATGGTGTTATTGAACTCAGGGTCGAGGTTCTAATCGATTGGCTGATTTTCCGATGACCCCTGGGAAAGCCATCAAACGGGACTTCTTGGTGATCTTGCGCCATGGGCGCAGAACTCGGGGTCGAGGTTCTAATCGACCGACTTGACCTAGGTCGATTATCCCAGCGAGACTTATGAGTCCCACCTTGCCTCTTTCTAACATTAACGTCGGTTGCAAGAGGGGGTAGCCGAGCCAAAACCTCCTCGATTTGTTTGTTTGCTTTGGCTAAATGGCTCCTTAAATGCATGTTTTCCAACTCTACCGCAATCAAGTAATCCGGGTTCGGATTCGGCGGCAATGACGCTAAACTCCCGGTGTCTCCGTGGCCTATCGATTGTTTTCCCGACCGCTGCTAGACTTCAGGGTTTTGTCCATTGTAAATAGCAGTATGGTGAGCCTCCTGCCCACCAGGCTGATCCGTCTCATTACCATGCCTTGAGCGAGTAACCACCATGATGAACTTTGATCTGAATCTTTCACAATAGCAGTAATCTACAGCTCCCAATGAATGCACCAAACTGTTGACGTAGTTTTTCACCAACAATAAATTACGTAAATAGCTGAGATGGATTAGTGCTTAATGATAAACCGTAATAAGGAAATGAGGCTTAAAAATACTAGAAATGAAACATCAAGAACACTTGTTCCTTTTTTACGTGGTTCGGAGGTTAAAATCCCCCTGGTTCACGAGTCTGTATTATTACTGTATATCTCTCTATATTTTGATAGAGTATTTGAATTACAGAAAACAACCAACCCCTCCCCCTATCCAAGGTCTTGGTATTTATAGAAAAACAATCCCTGGGTAGGCGTTGGGGTCATCACGTGAATACAAATCCCTCGTGTGACATGTCCCTCACTAATGATGAATATTACAATTTATATTAAGGTATAGGCTAATCATTAGGTAAAATTTATCATGGGTCATCTGGCATAATCGGACATGTGAGGTCTGATCAGGCACGATTATATTACGTGTCCGGGAATTCAGGGATAAACGGACATGCAATGTCTGATCAAGCACATTTATATAACGTATCCAGGTTTACAAAGATCCATGGACATGGCAGATCTTTAGCGTACCCCGAGCTAACATAGCATCAGCTCGTGTCTTGGATACTTTACTTCTTAAGTGTTTCCAGATCGTGCCTATTGCTTTGTATTCATCAGCTCGTGCTATTTACCTGGGGAATCGCGTTACCCTTATAGAGGAAATATGAACTTGCGGATCATCCATTATAGTCCTTGGCTAGCCCACTGTACCCGAGTTGTCTAAAAGGCTTGTGCTAAATTTTAGGACGTATAACAGCCATAATGATACTACAAATTATCAAAAAAATAGAACTCAATCACATTTGCTCAATAAAACTTCTATTCACATAAATTTCAAGAAATAGCACAACATATACCAAAAATATCTAAGATATGAGAAAAATATCAAAATAATCATATCTCTATTTCTTTAGGTTTTTAACTAATCTATGATACCCTTGTCCCAGTTGGCGAAAGTCAAAAATACCACTAGTTAATGAAGTTGTAAACTTGTTTAATAATGGACACTATTATCAACAATCTATTATTCGATCAAAACAGGAAAGCAAAATTTCTTATTTTATGAGCTAGACCCATGGTTTCAATAATCAATAGATTTAGTCCTAGTAGTCACCGTAGGGGTGAGTCTAGTAGAATTTGACCTATAATTATCTATCTTTTGAAATCTAACATTGTCAAAATAACTAATGAACACCTTCCGTAGGGGGACGAATCAAAGCGTCTCGAGGCCTCATTAAGCTATTGACATTGTTAAACTAACAGTGGAGATCGAATATAATTTTTAAAATAAGCTCATTATTTACCAAAAAAAATAGTATTTTTATTATTAATTCTCGAAAATTAATGACTATGGTTCTCCAAAAAATTATAAGATTAAAATTTGAAAACCAAAGTCCTATAATTGTCTATTAATTCTAAAGTGTCACATTGAAAAAAATTCAATTAAATTAGAATTAAGTTGATAATCAATATTTAGGTTTAACTATTATAATGAACCTATACAATTAAGTCCAACTCACGCAAATGAGCCTTAACAATTGGGTTTGTATGGAGGAGGGTTGGGTCTAGTATGTCATTCTCACTACTAAGGCCCTCATACTTCCATACAATTTCCAAAAGATAGGAATTTAAACCTTCGTTTTATTAATTTTTATTAATTGATTAGGCTCACTATAGTCATGCAAAGCAAGTGAGCATTCACAAGTTGAACCACCCACAAGATAATAATTTAAACTTTACATTTTCTAATGGGCCCAAATAAAACCTATCATTTTATGAATATTTTATTTGGGGAAATTCATATATTAAGCAAACATATGAGTCACTATATGCATCTAAGCTCAATTACAAAAATACCACATATAGTGCAAACGGACATATTATAATTGGATGGACCTAATCATGCTACTATATGAGCAAGTCTATGAATTTATGCAAAAATACCACAATTTATTTCATTTGCAAAAATACCACAATTAATTTTCTAGAATTTATCCAAAATTTGAATTAATTAAATTTTACAAAAAATAAATAAGTCAATTTAAATAAAATTTATCAACAATTAACCAAAGTTAATTTAAATTTAATTTATCAACAATCAACTTAGTTTAGGTCATTTAAAAAAATATTAATTTAATTTAAATAGGATTTATCAACAATTAACCAAGTTAATTTAAATCTTATTTATTAAAAAAATATGTTATTAATTGGTTTGAAAAACATGATAATTTTAAAAATCTAACCAGTTATAAATTTTTAAAACAAATATCATCTGTTGTTTCTTAAAAAATATCTTAAACAAGTAAACATATTCATATATCTATAAAAATATCTAGTCAATAAATTTTCAAATTTAAAAAAAATTAAATATTAAAATCCATAGAATAATAAGATATTAATATCTTCAAATATCAGTTTTAAAAAATATATCAAATATTAAAAAAAATTCTTAAATATCTAATAACTTAATTCTATTAAAATATTTAAAATTAATTAGTTAGCCTATTTTTAAATTTTAATTTTAATCTTTGTAGAAAATATTTTTTTTAAAAGCTCAAACAACAAAAATATTGTATTTCAAAAAAGATATTTTTTAAATAATAGAAAAGATATGATATTTTTGTATTAACCTATTAAAAAATACATTCAAAAAACCAATTTTAAGAAAAAAATTAACACAGGTCGCGGCCATGGGACTATGTGGGCAAAAGTTTACGTTCTGGCTGCAGCTAGGGGTTGAAGGTGGTCGTGACCACTAGCCGTTGTTACCTAGGTCACGACCACTGCTTGAATGAAAAAAAATTAATAAAATTTATGTAATTTTTTTGAACCAAAAACCGTTTTCTAAATAATTTTTACCATGTTTTACATCAAATAAAGCATTTCTATAAAAATTATTTGCAAAGAAAACACAACAAAATAACCCAAATATGCTAATAATCACATGAAATTCAATATGCAACATAAAAAACACGAAATCCATCCAATTACTCAACACATCAAATAATTCAATTTTTACCATGTTCATGCATGAAAATAAATATTACCAAAGGCTCTGATACCATTTGTTGGAAAAACATAGACAGGATCTTGTTTATTTTCATGTAAATCTTATATCAAAGAAATTAATATGAGACAACCTAGAACATGTTTCTAAAATTGAATTCATACAGAGATAATGATAAGAACACTTACATTATTGAGGAGCGGAGTGAATGAGTCATTCCTTCAGTTTGACTAACCCTTGTATCCTTTCTGTCGCAGGGTATCACCAAGAAACTGAACCGTTCTTCAATTTTCTTCACAGCCTTCCAAAGTATCCTTAGAATCACCTAGACTAGAGTGGGAAATTCTCAACACATGAGATAGATACAAAGAGAAGAAGAATAGAATATAATATTGAGGCTTAGAAAATGACTTATGTTATAGAGCGAATCTAAAACCTAGAGTATCAAGACTAGATCTTCTGATCTTCTAAAAAACAAGTCTGATTTCTACTCTCACTTAACATTCCTTTTATAGACTCAATTAGGTCACGTATTTTAATTAAAAAATCAATAAAATAATAGATAATATCAGCCAGTAGGTTGAAATTATCATGGGCTTTAGGCCTGTGAAATTTTCCTTTTAATTATAAGCCCATTGGACTTAAAATAAATGCTTGTATTATTTTCTATTGATTTAATTATTTAAATCCTTTATCAAATTAATTATTTATAATTTGAATCTTAATTTAAACTTATTTATAAATTTAGACACCAATTTGTCTTAATTAATAAATCTGCCCTAAAATCTATTTTCTTATCTAAATTATATAACTCTGTGAAACTATCCAAAATTGACGTGGTCAACTTTGATAATTCTAATTGATAATTAAATCAATTAATTGAGACTATCTAGATTATTCTATCCAAGGTACAGTGGGGACCATGGGCATATGAAATCAAGCTCCAATAAGTTATCATAAATTTAAAAAATAAATTTACTAACTTATTAATTCCTCGTGACTCCACTAAAAACTTAGAATTGCACTCTTGAATTCATAGAACACTCTATAAGAAATATAGATACGTTATTAATTATCCATTGTTACAACAATAAATGTCACTTAGTTCTCGATAGATGGTTTGCAATGAGATGAGACTAAAATATCATTGTACCCCTCATTGTATTTTATCATTAAAACAATTAATTCCTTGTAAATGATATTTCAGTAAACTAATATTAATTACTAAAATGAGATCTCTATCATTTAGCACCTTGAACCAAACTAAAAGGAAACCATCATTTCACTTCTTGATCAGAAGCTATAGATGCATATCTATGATTACACTCCCACTCAATTATAGTACCGAGTTCCCAAAATGTAAGCATGGGCTAGTCTGTAGGGTAAGCTAGTAACGAACAAGTCAAAGAACTCAAATAATACAATCAGTTAGAATACTAACCACTCAAAATTGAGATTGAATTAACCTATGGTCAACTATATGATATTACTATAATAGATAATAATAGTTTGTTTACTTATCCTATCTATTGTCAATATCGGTCCAGTCAGAAGTAACAAATACATCCGATCTTATCTACTTTGCTAATGTCTTGGAAAGAACATAACACTACAATGTGTAAGTAGATCATATCGTAGATTGGCAAGTCAGTGTAAATCATGTACATTGACTAATCTTATGACTAACTTATGTTTGAACATATAATCATAGTTATATTCCACTGTGATTACGTCACTATAAATATGATTAGCTATATGCTCAGGATTGAATAGAAGTTTATATTAAACAAATAGTCATGAAAATAAAACATGTGAGCAAATTGATTCACCAAGCCAAAAATTGATTTCTATTATTTTATTGATAATAAAATGAGATTACAAAGAAATTGTGTTTTAATTAGAGCATAAAACTCCAACATGGGGCACTGACACAAATTCTAGGAAAATGTCAGGTTTGCATCAATGCCCCACTGACGGGAATGTCAAGCTTGTTTCCATCAGTGCTCCACTGCCACAAAAGCTAAAAAACGTGATTTTTTTGCATCATTTAGGAACTACCACATAATGTTTTAACCAGGAAAACTGCAAATGTTTATGTCAATCCCCTGGCCTATTTGATAAAAAAAAACAGCAGTGGAAACAGAAAAACAACAGTAGAAATAGAAAAACATAAACAAAAATAGAAAAACAACAATGTAAACATAAATAAAAAAAACATCATAAATCAATAAAACATGCATAATTCCACTGACAATGTTACCACACTTAACACAAGGACAATGAATACTATTAAGAGATTCAGTATTCCTTGCAGAAAATTGCAAGAAAAACTCAACTTCATTTCTATATTTCACTGATAACCTATCCGCTGACATCAAGTCTCTATTCATTTTCAAACTTTACACAAACAAAAACAAAAACAAAAAAAACATTAACAATTAGATTCATGAATTACCTAATTAACAAGTAAACAAAGGAAACAATATTTCCAAAAAATTTGGGCAGCATTTCCCCTATATCTACCACATTTCCAAAATTTTAAAATGTAACGACCCAAATTTACTAATAAGGCTTAAGGGCCTTGATTAGTGTGCAGGGAGGGCATACCTGGATTATATATGATTTAATGATTAAACGCATGTTATATGATTACTTGAATATCTGTGATGCAAGATTATCTGTATTAGTATGTATGTAGGCCCTGACTAGGTTAGAAGGGCATAATCGTAATTTTGGCCCGTTGAGGGCATAATTGTATATATTTGTGATAAATTGATGAGACCACATTATTATGTGGATATATATTGTAATCTGTGACTCGAGGCGATCCTAGTGAGCGGTTCAGCGAAAAAGTCACGGCAGGGATTTATACCCGGCTTGGGGGTATTTCTGGGAATTTAGAGAATATATTGGAGTTTATTTTGATATTGAGGAATATAGCTAGTGATTAGTTAGGTGTCGGGAAGTAAGCAGTAAATATTAGAGATATCCGAGGAATTAGCGGGAATTGGGTGAAATGACCAAAATGCCTCTAGGTTGATTTAAAGGCTTAGGGATAAAGGGGGAGGGAAAATTGGTCATTTGGCTTATAAGGGATAAGTATTATTAAGTTTTATGTCTTAGTGGAATATGCAGAAGGTCTTAGAAGTCTGAAGGATAGAAAGAAAAGAAAAGGAAAAAAAAAAGGGGAAATTGGAAGTCTATCTTTCTCTCTCTCGGTTGGAGGTTTCTTCCTCAATTATTGAAGGAGTTTGGAGCTAAAACTCAGAGGGAGTCTAGGCAGGAGCTTGAGGCTAAGGTCTTTGGTCTGGCTTGAGGAATTAGCAAGAGCAATCCATCCACTTGAGGTAAGGTCTAAGGTTGTTTTCTTCAGTTTCTGGTTTTATGGAAACATGGATTTTGAGCTGAGTTTTCATGATGAATTCTAGGGAGTTGAGGCTGAAGCTTTGAGGAGGTGAAGGCTAAGCTAGTATGGAGGATAACCTAAGTTGAGCTCATCCATCAAAGGTAAGAAACTCTGGTTTAAGTTTTGTGAATTCTGTGGTTTTAATGAGATTTTGAGCTCTAGGATCAGCCATGGTAAATTTTGTGATTTGGAGTGCATGTGATTGAGTTTTGTGTGGTTGGGACTTATGGGATGAGTGGAGGATGTTGGGAGGCTTGCTTTGAAGTTTGGTTGAGGTTTGGTTGAGTTTTGAGTAGGTTTGGCTCGGGAAAATTCGAAGGAGAAAATGTTGTGCAGGGATGTGCGGTGACTAGTGCTACAACGCTAGTCATTGGGCACTGTAGCGCTAGGCCCTGAAGTTCCTGAGCCTTTTGGCTCTGTTTGTAGCGCTATAGCGCTCTCTCTAGGGCGTTGTAGCGCTACCCTATTTCCAGAAAGGGGTTTTTGGGTTAATTCTAAGGGTTTTTGCCCGGGGGTTCGGGGTTTGATTCCACCACCCTATTTGGTGGAATTAGGACTTCTCGAGGGCTCGGGATTGGTCCTGAGGCTAGGTTTTGGACTTGAGGTTTGGTGATGATTCTGATCTATGGCTGTGACTAGGTGTACGCTAGGACTCGGACAGGATCGTGCTTGAGGATCAAATTGAACAAAGCTAGCGAATCTAAAGGTAAGAAAAATGCACCCGGTTATGTGTTTGTGATGGAACTAAGAGCTCCCTATATCTGTATGATGTCATAGATGGTATTATGCCATGGGACATGTGATATACGGCCTAAGGGTGCTGTAAATAATACTTGCACACAGGGCGCAGCTCGGCCACTAGTAGCCGAGGCAACTTAATATTCACTGAGCTCGGTTTAAGCGGGGCGGAGTCAGTGGGATAAATAGAGGGTGCGGCCTAAGGGCGTTAACTCTAGTTATCATATGTGAATTGTTTACTGATATGAAATGATATACTTAGTATGTTGAATACTTGATTAACATGAATGCTTAGAGTGTTGAGTACATGCTTATGCGGTATGAGTTATCTGATTGTCTATTGAATGATTATGCTCTGTTGTTGTGTTTTCTTGCTGGGCCTTGGCTCACGGGTGCTACGTGGTGCAGGTAAAGGAAAATGCAAGTTGGACCAATCCTGAGGTGGAGAGCTGCGGGGCTGAATGTACATAGTCAGCTGATCGGCCACCACAGCCGAGGAGTGGAACAGGACGAGGAAAGCCTATTTGTCTGTTTTTCCTTAGTGTGGCTGGCAACTGTATTTAAATCTTAAATCTTTTGTAAGCAGTCTTAAACTTATTACTTTTGGGATCCCATGTAAAAAGAAAATGTTTATTTATAAGAAATGAAGCTTTTGAGACCAAAATCTTTTAACCCTAGTTCAACTATAGTTTCAGTAACACGTTTTGAGTTTATGACTTGATTAGCAAGTCTTGCACCTTTATAAACACACATTGTAAAGGTCTTGGCTATCCAGGGCGTTACATAAAACATACATGTATACAAAACATAATATACACAAAAATATTTAACATATCAATCAAATATGCATAATTCTCGGTTAACGGCGTCATTCAAATGCGTTGACTGACTCGTTTGACTGACACAAAAGGGGTATTTAGATGTAGTGTGGTCGGTGATGGGCATTGGTTGTCGGTGGTGAGATAGTGGCAGCAGCGGCAGCAGGGGGATGGGTGTGGGTGTGGGAGGGTGGGTGAGATGAGTGAGGAAGAAGATGATAATTTATTATTTTTTTTATTTTAGTATTATTTTATTTTAAGGGCAAAAGGGGTAATAATAAAATTTCATTAATAAAAGAGGTCTCATTTACCTAAAAACTATGTAAAGTTACACTATAAAAATAGGTCATTTTAGCAAATTACTCTAATTATATAGTTTATTGTATTGTCTCATTTATGAATGCACACTAAATTTTAACTTTAGTGTCCCGCCCCGTCCGGTTTTTTTATTCATGCTTAATTAAGTAGTAAACTTTCTTACGAGTCTATTAATTAGGTATAATTAACGTACTATGGTCCATTGTCTTCAGAGTTAACATTCCGAACAGAAATAGTCATTTTGAAAAAGAAAAAATTGTTTGAGGTGTCACCAAAAGTGGAACCCCTAACAAAACTGCACGTAGTTGTTTTGTATTCATTTCATCAGAAAATGACACTTCAACTTATACTTGACAATTTCTGCATCGCATAATAATATGCATATATTTATTATCGATTTATCGTCACTATGCACATAAGAAATAATGGTCAAAAAACTTGTGCACAATAGATATAATTTGATAGTGTGAAAGGTTTAGACACATGAGGTGACTGCGCTAAATAACAGACATTATGTAAAAATATAATATAGAGAAACTTTAAAAATATTACTATTCCCATTCAAAACAAAACATATATTATGTGTACCACTCCATGTATTAATCGTGTTTATTAAGACGTCTAAGCATTGAAATTTATGCATGTCTTAATTATTAGGTAGGATTAGGTTACACGAGAACTAAGCTTGACTAAGAAAATAAAAAAAAAAAAAAAAACGGGCGAGACTGAGGTAAATTATATATAAGCGCCCGTTATATATATAATTTTTTTTTCATGAAGTCTATTATAGTATAAGATTTTTTATTGTCATTATAGATATATATAGACGAGTCACAAGGGGATTTTAATCTAATAATTATACTAAATTATTTTTATCATACATTACCATTTTAATAATAGAGAAAAGAAAAATACCTAATAATACGGTTTTTTATATACTGTATATAACTATCCACTTCTTTTAATTTTCTGAAAATAATTAATGTCTCTAGCTTTTATATTTATTTATATAGCTAGCACTGATCGGTTACAAGTAAATAGTAAAATATCATTACTGCATATTAAAATGAATCGGATTGATAATATAGTGATAAATATAATCCAAATATGCAAACAATTAAAATTATTTTAAAATAAGATCACAGCGTTTAAAAGTATGCGATTCAAATTTTTTAAAAAAAAACAAATTATTTCACTTTTACATAATTTCATAAATTGTTGGGAAGCTTCGATCAGGATTCCTTAAGTAATAAAATTAGCCCTGGGATCCAAGTCATCGTAATAAAATAATATTGATTAAAGTAAACAAAAGAAAAGGTATGGGGATTTTTTCGTTTCACGTGGAAAAGGGAGGAGAAAATAATATACATCTTTTTTTTTTCCTTTTTCTTTTTTTAATGGAAATAATTTACATGTTTACATATCGGAAATGAGAAGGAGAACAATAAAAAAGAGAAGAATATCGGGAGCTTTTAATTTAAAGACAGCTATATTTGCTGGCTCACGAAGATCATCACATCACTAACACAACTATGTATATTAAATTTCTTAATTACTGTGCATATCCAGTGTAAAAAAAATCTTACTTTTAGTTTTACTATACAATTTATGACCAAAAATAAAGAGTCTGTAACCAAACAAACATTATTATAATTAATTATGCTATTGTTAAAATGATTTTTTATTAAAAATATTAATTACAAAATATATAATTTGTTGTGTGATATTTAGTACGTCAAACAAAATTCTATTATTATATATAGAAAATTATGATTAAAATTATATTAATAATAATTTGGGACTAATTAAATATTGATTTATAATCTTTTTAATTATGGCTAAAAAGTAATATATATTTAGTGATCATAAAATATTATTATTTTAGTAAGCAGTTTCGTATCACCTATATTTTGAGGATGTATTTATTTGAGAAAAAAAAATGTTCGTCATAAATAATATTTTTGTAGAATTAAAAGTGTATTTTTTTTTAAAAAAAAAAACATATATATAAACGTTTTATTAGAAATCATTTGTATAGGGTATATTGTTTTTGTAATGGAACTGTAAAAAATGCACACAAGAGAAGACCAATAATTTATTTCTTTATATAAAAAGCTTACAATATATAATATATGCAGATAAAGCTAGCTAGGCTAGGCTAGCAAAAACTTAAAATGAGGAGGAAACGATGAAGTTATGAAACTCCTCTTAAGCTAAAATTAAGTTATTACTGAATTGAAACTAGAAAAAGCACACCAAAGACTACTAGCTAGCTAGGTCCACAGGACTAGGACTAGTAATAGAAAAAAGAAGAAGGAGAACACATGCAAGTTTGAAAGTTGAAAAGTGGGATGGAATTGAATTGAACATATATATATATATATATATTAATTTCAAACCGAACTCTGAGAGTCTCTTCGGTCCAAGTGGCTGCTGCTCTTTCTTCGTGGAAATTTGAATGAAAAGGAGGGCGTCATTGCATGGGCAGGCCTGTCACTGACCCTAATCACTTTATAAGTCAAAGCACCGAGCAGTGTCCCGATGAATGGTCCCACCATATACACCCAAATACCTTTGTAGTAGTTACTGGCAAGTGCTGGGCCTAGTGTTCTTGCTGGATTCATCGATCCACCTGATACTGGTCTGTGCATATATCATTATCATTATCTTAGTCATCATTCCTATCCAGCTAATCACTAATTAATCACATTTAACAAGCACATTTGGCATTTGCCACTATATATATAATAATATTCGCCTTAAATATTCTTTAATTAGCTCGCATAATAAGTTTGTTGTCTAACCATGTGATGATACATTGGCATATTCAGTAGTCCTGATCATTTATTATCATATTAAACACTAATTAATTAATCTTTCACATTTAGATGGTAACAAAACAACAATTCAATCCATATGAAAAGTATTTTTCAGTACAACTGTATGTCATAGAGTATATTTTTCAGTATAAAGCTTAATTAATGGTATAGAGTCAATTTGTATTAATAATGTTTATTATGCATCCATATATAACACTGCTCCAATATCATCAAGAGATTATATTAGGTTCAATTCAAAATTTAACTATTTTATTGTATATTCAACTTTTTTTCTTATACAATAAATAAATAAATAACCTATTTATAATTATGATGGTGAGAACAAACTAATTTTAGCACTATAATATAATCTAGCCAGTTATATATATAACGTAGCATTTCTTTTTGTAATATTCTAATAACTGTTACTATATGTGAAGATAACTTTTTTATTATAATTTATTAAAATATAGAATTTATTTTTATTTGTAACTGGACTAAAGTTTATTATGACTATATAGAAATAATTATCTTAAAATTGAGAGATTTTAGTATATTATTTTATCTAAAATCTCTCAATTTAGAAAATGTATTGTAATTAAAGTTAAATTATATGAAGGCAAGAATTGGATATTTGGTGTGTAAAATACATAATACATTATACATTAAATTAATAATTGGCTTCTTTCTATAATTCCTTGTTTAAATAAAAAAATTAAAGTCAGAAGAGTTGTACAGATTTCTTAATTGCTTACCCAGCTAAGATTGATGTTATGCACACAGATGAACCAACAGCTATACCAGCTAGCTCGCCAACCTGCGGAAGTAATTAAGTATATATAGATATGCATTAATCATTGGATCAACAAAAAGAAAACAAAAACAAATATAATTATGTGTATATATTTATTTATTGAAATAAAAATAAAAATAAAATAAATAATTACGGCTTTAGTATCGGTTGCGACGGCAGATGTGACAAACATCATAACAAAAGTGACAACAATTTCCATTGCTAAGGCTTGGCCATCTGACCCAGATGGTGATGTTGTGCCAAGACGTTTTATTGGGTGTAAAACTTCTCGTAGCGTAAATGAAGCTGCAATAGCTCCCGTAAATTGAGCTAATGCATACAACGGAACCTGCAAATAATCATCATTATATTATTATTATTTTCTTTTTTCACTTTTTCCTAATCATGATTTGGCATTTTTTTTTTCACAACTCAATATATATATATAGCAAATACCTAATCACTATAATGAATTAGCAAATTAATTAATAAAACTGTTCCATGGGGAAATACTTATTTTAAAATAATTTGTACGTACTTAATTAAGTTGCGCCTCATATATATTAGCTAGTAAAGTAATTATATATGAATTTATATATATATCTCTTATATATATCTCAACAAAGCCACTAACTTCTCCAATGCTTTTGTTTTTAGCACTCGAACAAATGTTCCGAATCTGGACTTGTATTCTTATTTTCCTTCAAGGCAGAAAGGATAAAAACGAAGACTTTATTTTTCTAATCATCCATTTGGTTTTTTCCTAAAAGTTATCTAATTATAGGCACATATTCTTAGTTAGATGTTCTGAAGCAACACTATATATTAAAATACGTGGAAAATTAATTAATAAAAATAAATAAGCCAACAAAATTACTTACTTCATACATGTATAAATATATATTATGCTAGTGACATAGATGTACTTGATGCACTGCGAGTATACATACTACTACTACTAAAGCTATAGATGGAGTTAAAATGGCCATTCTCATATTTTTTTGATCTTTTCCTCTAGTTTTTACGTAATCGATCGATCGGAGCAGTGAAGAGATGCGATTAAATTTGATACTCGTCTATATCTAAATAATGGTATATATACATTCATAGAGGCATATATATTATCGATCACAAATTGGAAATCCAATTGTGTAACTTGATTTATTTAATCTTGTACTATAATATATTATTAACTACGTCAGCCCACACAATGCGTTTACCTTTAGAGCATCTCTAGTGCTAACGTGAGTGGCTACGGTGCTAATCTTGAAGAAATACAAAATTTAATATTTTATCTAATTAATATTAAAAATAATAAAAAAAAAACAAGACAGCGTTGCCAACAAAATTTAATATTTTATCCAACAGCAGGCAACGTTGTCAAAATTTTAAGTTGAATATAGATTCTTTTATTGACTTTGGTTGACTATGGGACTCACATTCACACAAACAACCTTTTCGGCCGCCCCCATTAACAATGCTCTTATAATACACCAACTCTCGTTTCTTTATATATTTTGATACATTAATTATAAGTAGTATTATTTTTTGTCGTTGGCCAATTATAATTATCAAAAGTCTCCTTTCTCTTCATATATAATATATTGTATCAACGAGTGGTCTATATACAGACAAGTGCTTTTAATTTATTTGTACATCGATCCATATACATCCATCTAAATTAGTTGTACGTACTTTAATTCTCCAAAGATTTATCTTCTTTCGAATTAATAATTAATCAAGTATATATATATATATTAATTATGAGTACATTACCAATGTACCACTACTATTGAAAAAATTTCGTGTATATAATGACTAAGGTAACTGAGTGAGTATGACTATGAGAGCAAACTAATTATTTAGACCTAAATGCATATATAAAAACAGATCATCATGTTATCTATATTATTATTAATTGGTAAAACCTTCGAATGACAAACTCGTGGATTGAAATTTGAAATTGTCACCTCTCTTCTTTCTGAACATATAATAATTAAAGATCGGCAATGTTATATATGTCTCGTAATATATGTTCACTGTACTATATGATATATATATATATATATAATGCGTGGATGCATGTTGGATGATAAGAAGAGTTGATAGGCACGTAATGTAAGTACCTCTTTCAATGGAAAATGTCGAAGAGCAGTGAAAGCAAGGGTGACTGCGGGATTCATGTGCGCACCGGAGATGTGGCCGACGGTGTAGATCATGACTGTGACAATGAGGCCACCAGCCACCGATGCTCCCAGCTGCGACACTCTCTGTGGATTACTTCCATTGATTGCACCCGCACCACACGTCACAAACACCAGCAGATACGTCGCTATGACTTCCGCCACCACCTGCGCCATCACATTGTATTATTAATCAATTTGTTATCATGCATACATTATATTTCCCCAAAAACAAAAAAATACAGACTGCAATTTATTTTTAAGAATGCCAGAAGCGACATATATTTAACTGCACCATTACAATAAAGGCAAAAAATACATACATGTAAAGACAAAAAAAAAACTAATTATTTATTTAAATATATATATATATATACAAATAGATCTTGGTTTAGCCAACTACTACTACTACAAAATAAAACGATTAGTGTATAATCACAATATAATTACATATATGCTTTTAATCAATCATAAGACATATTTATGATAATATTTCATTGTTAAATATGTCCCTACAAATTTTTTGTAATGAATGAATAATTAATTTTCCCACTAATCTATGTTTACACTTAAAAGTTTGTTGAGAATGATATATATGCTAATTGATCAAAGAGAACAACTGTAGATGTAGCGCACATTAACTTATTACAATTAGAATAAGGAACTGAAATGGTCGACGCGTTTCTAACAAGTGGCACTTTCTGCCTGATTCTTTGACAAGTTTTTTATTTTTATTATATTTATCCCGTACGTCTCATTTAAAAATAAATAAATCAACGGGTATAAATTTATAACATGTAAAAAGGGAAATTTATTCAAATATATTAATTTAGTCATATATTTAGGAGTACGAATACGTACGTACGTACGTACCTTTCTATGTACTCCAGATTTTTGGTAGTGCTCCTTGAGTACCCAAAGTGGAGATGGTGGAGTGAGATTTTGTGGTTGAGGACTCTGAGCAACTGGAACCACTACTGAGTTCGAGTTATTATTGTAATCAGTACTCGACTCCCTGGCTGCTGCTGATTCTATTCTATCCATGATCAACCTATAGCTAGCTAGCTAATTGTTCAGGTAGATATATCTTTGGTGCCTCAATCAAATGTGTTCAACGGCTTAAATAGAGTTCGTAAAGGAATTATATTTCACATATTATAACAACTTTCTATATATATAATAGTCTAAAGTCTTATATTATGCATCTATTGGATAGATCTATAGCTAATGATATTAGTTATAATAAACATGTTAGTGGTGGTGCCATATGCGTGTACTTACTATACTCACTATAAAAGTATAATTAGAATTTGGATTTAACTTTTGAGTAAAAAAATATTTGTCCCGCTCCCAGGCATTTATTAAGATCATTATTAATATATAGTTAACTTTTGTTTATTAATTTTTGATATGATCATTAGATAACAAAAACCTACTTCATTAACTAAGAAACGAGAATGAGTTAATATAATATTAATCTGCATTGTTTTTCTTTCTTGTTAATTATATATTGCAGCTTGTCGAACATGATATGTTTCTTTTTTCATATTATACGTATTGGTCGGCTGTATGACGATCCCTTGATTTTGCTTACTAAAATATTTCTCACCATGGATACCTCGATTAATTATTTCGGCTAATTATGACTCCTCTTAAGAGATAAATATATAAAATAAAGGGAGAGTGAGAGTGAGAGTAGGATGATTATTTAACCTTAACAGCCAATGAAAAGCTCGATACAATACGACGATTTGGCTTGATTAGAAAGTATATCATATTAATAGGAGTAATTAATGTAAGAAGCTGCCAAATCCAAGTAATACTGTTTTACATAATATAGTAGAACTGTGTTGCTACTGGCCTTGCAAGTTGTGGTGAATGTCCAATTGTTCAAAGACACGTAGCAAACAGAGCAGTAGGTACGTAAAACGTGGAGTTGGTGCTTACTACTTTTTCAAATTTGAGAGAGAGAGACTATATTTTAGATTATAAAATTGTGAAAAACATCGCAACCGAACAGAATATTTTATACACCAAGTTTTAGCATTAGCCTTCAAACTTTCCAGTCTGAGTTTTTATGTTAGATTGAGGACTTTAATTAGTCCGTGAAAATAATTAGAACTTAATTGTGCTTTTTTTTTTGTTGAGAAATTTACATTTTTTACTGTTTTTTTATAATTTAATTACAAAAATCATGACCTAAAAAATTTTATGTACACAAATATTTTGTCGTGTCATAAAAAAGTATCGGATTCTAAAAGTAATATATTTGAATTTGAAACTTTCTCAAAATTCCGATTTTTTTTTGTTTGTCTGGGTTTAAAAAACTAACATTTTAGTTACTTAAAATATTAATTACTTTTTTCATGAAAAAATTTATTTTTATAGCATATTATTTTATATACATTTTGGTTACCTCCAATACTTATTTTTTGAAAAAAAGTTGAAAAAAGCAGTATAAAAAATAGTGAAAAAAGTAACTAATTGGTAACTTATTAACATTTTAAGTAACTAAAATGTTACTTTTTTAAACCTAGAAAAATGAGAAAATTGGGATTTCAAGAATGTTTAAGGTGTTCCTGCTATAAGTTAGTTAGACAACCTAACGAATCAATAAACTAGCAATTTCTCACACCAATCTACACGACTTACATACTCAGAATTGCGTGACTTATGATCATAAATGATAGATTGCTAGATTTATTAACTCGAAGGTTAATCTAAAAACTTATAACAGTAGTTGCCTTCAGATATGATCCATATTGCATACTATCTCTACTTCAGAAATCTATGAAGGAAGGATTTAGAAGAACATTTTTGATAATAAACACTCTGGTATTTTATTTCTTCGTTTTTTTTTATTATTATTTACACTAGGAGGGATGATGGCCTTATATAGCCACTTCCTTTAGCATACAAACTTAACCAAACTTAACTAAACTTAACCCATCCTAGTCAAAACCAACAATAGTTGGGATAGGATAAGGGATAAGATTCCCTAGACAAGATAAGGGATAGGATTCCCCGATAAAGACAAAAGAATAGGTAAGGGATAAGATTCCCCGACAAAGACTAAACAACAAAAACTTATGGCTGAAATAGTTATTTAAATATTGTCTCATGACTAGTTTCATAGTCAGAGTCATATGTTGGGTCTTCATAAAGTGGGTTCCATCTTGTCGGTTCTTCATCCTCGTCACTGCCAGCTGGAGGACAGGCGTCGTATTCTGTGTACATCACGTTCCATTCATCTCCTGTGTAATGGAAGAGATAGGGGTCTTGCATATCTGTAGGGTCAGCATATGGGTTCTGTGAATTTTCAAAGTAGTCATTTTTCCGCAAAACAACCCCTTCAGTATCGGTCAATTTGTACAGAGACGGATATTTTTGTTCTAGTGTTTCTTCGAGTTTGGTGGCCTGATCTGTTTCATTTTTTTATATATGGAAAGCTTTAAGGGCCCTTGTTATTTTGCGAGTATAGTCAGAAGGGAATGTCTCCCAAGGAGCATCTTCTTCTGGCTTGGGCCACAGTTCAGAAGGTATAATCTGGTTTTTCTCAAACAGACTCTTTTGGATGTCCATGTATTCTTGGCCCCCAAGACCGCATAATGGTTCTTCTTTTGACCCGTAGACTTCGAATGTTGGATTAGTAACTTTATTCTGTTCTGCATCGAGCTTGGCATTGAGGCTAAGGAAGAGAACAGTATAACAGTTCATTAGGCTGGCAACATTTGGGCCTGGTGGGTAGATAAAAGTGGGCCTGTTATTTTGGACCTTTTTCCATTCAGCTAATAAGACCATTTTCCATTCTTCCAACAGGGCAAACCAGGACAAAATATCCATTTGGACTTGGTAGGCTGGCTTGAACCTTTCTTGGTCCAAGAATGATTTTATGGATGTGTGCAAGGCCATAGTTTGTACTTCGACAGCTATGGTGAAGACATTGACCAGGTACCAGAAAAATTGGGCTATCGGTATTGGTGAGAAGATAGCATCTCGGAGAGGTAGGATTTGGGAAAATGGATACTTTGGATGGATTCCAAAGTCATTTTGTATAGAAGGTCCAAGCTTGGAGATCATAAGATTCTGGATGAAGATTGATCTGTGGGTTGCTCTTTCTCTGGCTGATTTGTTGGATGTTTTTGAAAGGATCTTCTTTGCATCCCGGGGAAAAGATTGGGTGTGTGTGACAGAAGAGGAAGAGGCCATCATGAATATGATTGGGATGGTATGTGGTGATTTTTGGATGACAATGGGGATGGTTCTTGGTGAGTATCCTGAGGCTAGATTTATAGCAGGGGGTGATCTGGATAAGAAATCAGCCACAGTATTGTTTTTGCCTTAAATGTGTTTAATGTCAAAAGAATAGTTGTCAAACCAAACTGCCAGTCTCAACAGTTGGGCATTTGTCGTTTTGCTCTTTTTTAGACTAAGCATTCCTTTTGACGCGACAAAGTCTGTTTCTACCAAGAAATGATGTCCTATCAGATGGAATTCAAATTTTGTGATACCATCTTTATCGCCAATAATTCTTGAAGTGGTCACTCTTGTATCCACATATTTTCCTTTTCCATGTCTTGTCTTGTTCAAGTAGGATCGCTCCCCAATACCGATCACTAACGTCTGTTTGTAGGATTCTTTTCCCATCAGAAGGAATCTGCAGAGGTGGCAGTGTCTGCATTATCTCTTTTAGCTTTTTGACTGCTACAGTTTGCTCTTCTGACCATGGTGGAGTTTGCTTTTTAAGCATGTCGCTGAGTGGTCTTGTCAGTTCCGAGAGTCGCGGGACAAAATTCCATAAATAGTTTACACTTCCTAAGAACTGTTGAATTTGGACCTTTGTGAAGTCCTTTTCAGGAAACTTTAATAACTCTTGGGCTATGTGCGGTTGGGCTTCATATTGGCCTTTAATGAGCTTCATCCCCAGAAATTCAATTTGGGCTTGTCCAATGATCATCTTTTTTTCGGATAGCATGACCCCATGGGCCTCTATGAGAGAAATGAACTGGGCCAAAAGATTTTGATGGGCTTGTTCATCCTGTGAGAATAGCAATATGTCATCAATGTAGATTAGGGCCTTATCTAGAATAGGGTCATAGATCTTAGGCATGGCCTTTTGGAACAATGATGGAGTTGTTTTGAGACCAAAGGGAAGGACAGTCCATTGATAGTGGTGGTTTGGAATGCAAAAGGCCGTTTTGGGCCTATCTTCTTCTTTGATACCCAACTGCCAAAACCCTGCCTTGAGGTCAAATTTTGAAAATATTTGGGCCTTTGACAGGCTTGCAAATATGGAATTTTTATTTGGTAGGGGGAGTTTATCATCTGCCAAAAATTCATTCAGAGGCTTATAATTGATGACCAGCCTCTGTTTTCCTCGGGCCTGTTCTGATCTCTTGTTGACGTAGAAAGCATGGCATGCCCATGAAGATGTGGTTGGTTCGATTAGTCCTTGTTATTGTAGTTCTTTGCACTCCTCAGTTGCCATTTTCTGATGCTCTGGGTTCATGCCTGGGTGGCTTGCCTTGGTAGGGTTAACATCTTCATTCAGCTTAAATGGTAAACTGATGAAGAACTGATGATTTTTCCGAAGAGGGTGTTCACATTTCTGGAGGAATTCAGCATGACTTGTGGCACAAGAATTTTCTATGAGCCTTTGTTTAACTTTGGAGAATGGATCAGGAGGCATGAGGAAATAGTTTGGTATAGATTCACATAGAGCAAAATGTTGTTTGTAACCCAGGCCACCAGGAAGGATTCTCAAACCCTTTTTCTTAGTGTAGACATCAAAACCAATAATTAAATCCTTCCCTGGTAATTTTGAACCAATTACTCTATGAATGATAGAGCATCTTGGGAAGAACTGTAATTTGATTGGTTTACTGATGAGCTCTGTACAGAAGATGCTTCCGTTTGCAGCGTGGAAGAATTGCTTTTCTTTCTTCCAATATTCTGGAGGGAGAATATCAGGGTTCATCATGGTGTATGATGCTCCTGTGTCGAAGAAGGCTGCTACTTTGACTGGCCGAGCATATTTTGTAGGGAGGATCTGCATGGAGATGATTAGCGATGGTTGTATTGTATTGATTGCTGCCATGTGGTAGAATTCATCTGGGGTCTTCTGTTGTTCGAATGCACAGAGGGATTCTGAATTGATCTCGTCATCAGTAGAGAAGATGGATTCTAGATCATTCTCTTCGAGAGATATGCCCGTTGTTTGTTGAATGTGGGAGATCAGTTTGGCGGTTTTCCCTTTGGGGCATTGTTTGGCATAATGTCTCTTTTCACCACAGATGAAACATCTGTCAGACTTTTTTCTGATAGAGCGTTTCCTCCTTAGAAACTTGAAGGAGCGGCGGCCTTTTCCTTTTGAGGATTTAAAGGTCCTAAAGGTTTTAAACCTTTTGCTGTGTTTCCTTTTTTCTGGGAGACAAGAACATGCTGGTTCTGACTGGCATTTGATTCGTAGTTCCTTCTGGCTGCAAACATTTCCAAGCTTCTTGGATTGTTTCATGAATTCTTGGATAAATTTGTGCTGAGAGCACATCTTTTCCAATGCCTTTAGAACTAGTTGATAGATTTCTCCAATCGTAGCATCAGCTAAGGTTCTTCCTGTTCCCGAGAGAAGTCTGAAGGTTTCTTCTCCTAGTGGTTCTAGTATGGAAGAGAGGAACGCCTATTTTAGATTTGGGTCATCAATTCCACCTATTTAGTAGAATCGTTGAGTCATCTTTTTATAATGTTTTTCCAAATCTCTCTTATCCATTGAACAACACTTTAGTTTTAAGAATTATGCGCGAAGTCTTTCAGTGACTTGAGCATCTTGTCCGCAGAACTCAATATATAGATAGGTCAGGGCATTTGTGACAGATGGAAGTTGTAAAAATTTCATTTGTCTGTAATCGCCCAGACTTGTCCACCAATCTTGTAGGGTGCCTGTAAAATGGGAAACAAAGCTGAGGAGAATCGTTCCTGTCTGTGTTTCCGGTCTTTGTGATTCTAGGCTGAGCCAAGCTTGAAACTCCTGGAACATTTCGCGCCATTTTGATGGAGGGAGGTCATCTAAAGTAAAAGTTTGAAAATTTGAACCTTTACTTTTTCGTTTTTGGGGAACATGTGGTGTTGTTGATTCATTTCCACTTTCATCTTCGCTTGTGATAATTGGTTCGATCTGTGAGTTTGATTCAGCTGGTTGCACCATCAGATGTGGAAATGTTTCATCATCATCGCTAGACAAAGTTTACTGGATAAGCTCTCGGAGTCACTCAGTATGGAATCATCAGAAGTTGAGCTTATTTCTTCAGACCAGTCACCCGAAGAATTGTTTGAACTAGTTGAAGATCTTTGATCGTCTGAGTCCGTTTCATTATCTGCAATGTGGAGAGTGCTTGTATGGCGAATCATTTGTGACAGAGGGTTTGTAGCTGGATGAACCATAAGTTGTTTGAGTTCATCTGTCATTTGGCTAGGTGATTCTTTCTTCTTCCCCTTTTTTATCTTCTGTTGTTGGTTTTCATCAAGCATGCGCCTTAGTCTTACGACAGAGTCTTCTTGTACAGATCCAGTAATAGGAAAAGGCTGAGAGGTTTTCGGTATTGTAGCAAACTGCCAAGGGACTGGCGTCGTAGTTATCCCGAACGAGGACGAAGTTCCCAAATAGCTAGTTGAAGGTGCCTTTGTCGATTCTTGTTGGCAGAACCGATTCTTGAGGGATTCATATTGGGTTTTGAGGCTCTTCATCTCAACTTCTTTTGCTAGGAATACTGGCATCGGAACTAAGTTTGCTTTGATGATAGCTAGAAGCTCTTCATGAGTCTGTTGGATCTTTGTAGTGAGTTTGTCAGTGACAGTATTCTAGGATTGTTTTACTGCCGTCTCTATTCTGGTATTTTGTAACTCGACTTGTGTTTAAGACCTTGTTTTGGGCAATCATATTTTCTGATTGCCAATTGAGAACTTCTTCGGCCGGAGATATCTTTTTGAGAGTCCCGTCTGCATTCCTGGTTGTAGAGTTTTGAACCTTTGGTTGGTGAGAGACTGTACCTTGGTCATCTTGCTTGTCAAATTTCTTGAGTGGAGGAAAATCTGACTCATAATCAGTAGTAGTCATCATACATACTTGTGGAATCTGTTGTAACTGATTTTGAGCAGGAAAAGCTTCTCCATGATGTTGCATCCATTTTGCTGCCTTTTTGTAGCATGGAAAAATGTTCTGTTGGGGAGCCGAAAGTGGAGGCTTTGGGAGCCCGTGGGAGGAAGCTCAATGTCCCATCCAGTTGGTTTTGGAGGAGAGTCAGGTAAGCCTTTAGGAGTAGAATATTTGACTATATAGTCAAACTTTCCAGAGGGTTGGCCTAACAATCCTATTTCCTTTTCTCCTTGATTTAGCCGCTGCTTAAGTCGTTTCCCGGAGCTCGGACGTTGCTTTGGCTTTGGGAGATCTTCTTCCAATCTTAGGCAACTTTTGCAGTCGCAAACATCCCAATACTTATGTCCATCCGAAGATTCGAAAGCATAAATAGGACTGCCTTGAGAATCAAAGGATTGGATTTCCACATTAGCTAGTGTGACGGATGTCATCATATACTGGGTGGTAAAGCAACTAGGTGCCTTGGTTTGAGTTCTGTCAAAGATTATTTCGACAAAGCCATCCTCTCGTTTATGATAAGATGGTTTAGTAAGAGTTTGGACAGCTTTTTAAGGTTGATGGAGCATCTCATAATTTGTTATCCATGAACTAGGCAAAATCTTCATAAGATCATCTGTAGAGATTTGCCTTGGAATATGAGTGCATGTTGGAACTTGGGTAGAGTCCACTGTGACCAGTAATGCTTCGTCAGCTGTTGGCAGGAAAGATCCAGAGCGTGGTCTTGGAGTCTGTATGCCATCTGGTAGTGAAGGGTAGCTCCAATGGAGGTGAGATCTTGGTCAATTCCAGAAAAGTTGGACCTCTACTTTAAAAACATCAATCAAATGGTTGTCCTTGAGAGACATATTAAAGTTAGGAAACAGCGTAGTTATTACTGTTCCTGCGTTTAATGTAGTCTCTATGGTGGCAATGCTTTCATGTTGGTATTTCCTCATTCGGGTGTCGAGCAGACCCATTCAGCAGCCGATTGGAAGGCCCTTTCGGCCATGAAGGGAAATAGATGGCACCAAAGTGTGTATGGGTAAATCCTTACGCAGTCCACTCGGGAATAAATTCAGGAGGGATTTGTAAAGTGACGAATTGGACCTCAGGAGTAGGTCTTAATTGACATTTGCTGAATTTAGAGGCTTGGATATATTCTTTTGGGGCTTTGTAGGATGGTTTGATGAGTGCTTTAATGGAACGGGTAAAAGGAGTAATGGATTTTGGGAATATTTGGTACGGGTTGATCAAGGGAAAGTTGTTATTGGCAATCTTGTTTTCTTCAGGAACATATTATAGTTCGTAAAGAAAGTCAAGTTTATTGGCTGTGGACTTGCGGAAAGATGGGGAAGGAGTAAGTGACAATGGTGATATTATAGGAGTACTAGAACTTGCAGAGCTTGTGGATGAGGTTTCTTTTGCCATGTTCTGAAATAGAGACTCGTCAGTAGGATAAGATGAAGTATGGCTCTGATACCATTACTTTTAGAATCCAGCATTTTTTGATGACGTAGCAATGTATTTTTGTGATTTTTGTAATTATTTTATATTATAAGTATATAATGGTAAACATCTTTTATTTTTGTTGTTATAAGCATATAATGGTACTACAACTCTCTTCATATAATAAAGATGCCAAATTTAAATCCCCTTTGTCCAAAATTATGTGAATGCTTCCTAACAAGGTACATCAATGAAATTGAGAGATTTTATTTTTCAAAATAGAGTTATAACATACCCTGCATACATAATTTTTTAAAAATTAGTGTAAATTTGTTTGTTTTAATTTCATAGCAATCTCAAAAGTAGTACTATTTTTAATAGTAATAGATATAGCTTCGTGATGTTATATTTACCCTCGAATTCTAATCCCCTCTCGAAGTTAAAAAAAGTAATATTTTTAAATGAAAATTTACACCTTTGTTAATGGGTTTTTAATGATGATGTGTGCATAACTAATTAGTTAGAAAGAGTACAAGACTACAATAATTTAAAATGTAAATTTTGTGATTGGTGTTAAGTAAAAGAGTAATGATAGATACACTTTTAATTTGCACACTCAAATTACACACCATGATGTGTAAATATTCTTAATCATGAATATTTTTAAGTGGAGTCCAAATAATATTTAATTGTATATAAGGAAAAATATGAGCACAAACACTACCAAAACATGTTGATTAATTAGTTGTTGTTGCTATACTAATATATTTTGAGTGACCAAATTTTATATATATTTCTATAGGGTTTCTATCACTACAAAAAAAAAGCGTGACTTTTGCCGGCACATTTTTGCACCGGTAAAAGTCCTGATTTGTGCCAGCAAAAGCCAGATTGGCTTTGCCGACGCGTTATGGCGTCGGGAAAAGGCGAAGACGGAAGTCCATCGATAATAAGAATTCTTCCAATGCAAAACAACCTACACTAGCAAAAGTTACTTTTATCGATGAAAAAAATGCGCCGGCAAAAATATGGATGCGCCGATGAAAAACTTCCCCATAAAATTATGAAAAAATACTTTTGGCGACACAGAATTGCGCCGGTAAAAGTGTAACCCTGTGCTTGCGCTAATTTACACTGGCAAAAGTGAGGCTTTTTAGTGGCATAAAATTGTGCCGGCAAAGGTTAAGACCTTTGGTGATGCGATTTTACGCCAGTAAAAGCTAGACTTTTAGTGGCGTGGAATTGGGCCTGCGAAAGAAAATTTATTTTTGGCGAAAATGATCTTTGCCGATGCAATTTTGCATAGGTAAAACTATTTTTTAAAATTAATAAATTATTTAAACAAAATTATATTTAATAATTTTAATTTATTTAGTAATATTATTTAATTTAATTAGAAATCAAATAAAAATTAAATTAAAACTATTAATTTTAATTGTCTCCACTAAACATGAATATATAAAAGTAGTTTAGTACATTAACACAAACTTTGTATATAATTATATAAACTCCAAATAAATAAATAAATTCCACAAGTGGGTACTGTCCTCTTCATCCCCACCCCTATCAGCATCCACACCCCCGTCAGTTGCGCCATCGTCCTTGTCATCAGCATCTTCAGGACCCTCTTCTGGCAAGTCCACAAAAAATCCAGGAGACAACACCAACCTGCTTCAACAAAGCACTAAGCAACAAATATGAACGCCGTTGACGACTCTCAAGTTTAGTCATATACTTCTTTAAGTATTGATTTTGCTGCATAATAGCGTCCACTTCAGGCGAAAATTACCTGGACACTTGAGAAGATTATAAAGATCCTACCCTCTTCCCGCCAATATTTTGCCTTTAGCCTAAGCAACGCCGAAAATCTTTTCTTATAGCACGAGCGGAGCCCAAGGACATCATTGACAATGTCCATATCAGGTGGGAACTAACCATCGACATTATCGCCAACACAAGAAGCAGCAGATGATGTAGCGGTCAAACTCTGCGATTCTCGGTGCTCGTCATCTGAGTCTGCACAATAAAAAATACATATATTAGATTCCAATATAACATTAAAAGAAAACCTAACTTGGAAAGAAAATAAATAAACAATATGAACATTTCTAAAGCAAAGTTATCAATTATATAGTTTCAAAGTATAACTTTATTATCCATCTGCCAACAACCCATCATTAATGATTGCAGACCAGTGATTAGAAAAGAATGCAAGTAATTTTGTTCTTGTATCTGGGAGCAAGTGGGCTAAGTTAATTTGGTCAGCAAAATCCATATCTAAATAAGAAATATGTCGATATTGCTGATATATATAGTAAAAGCAGTTACTTTCATTAATGGGGGAATTTACGTCGCTAAACATATATATCAATAATTTCTACATATTTTTTATTGAGATATGGATTTTCATGACCAAATTAACTTAGCCCACAAGCTCCTAGATACTGGGACAACACTAGTTACATTATTTTCTATCTTGGTCTGCAATCATTAATCATAA
The DNA here is from genome assembly GCF_963169125.1 of Humulus lupulus. Classification (NCBI taxonomy): domain Eukaryota; kingdom Viridiplantae; phylum Streptophyta; class Magnoliopsida; order Rosales; family Cannabaceae; genus Humulus; species Humulus lupulus. The sequence continues at coordinate 68,698,389 of NC_084794.1, read as the reverse complement.
TGATATTGGTACATAGATCATAAAGTTTTAATTGTTATAAATTTAATTAATAACTGTTGATGCCGTTTTTCGTCAAACAGTGAAAGAAGAGCACATAAACAATAACTGATAATGGCCAATTGAAATAAGACAATACAAACACACGATTTTTACGTGGTTCAGCAGTTAAATCTACCTAGTCCACGAGTCTCTGTTATTAAACTCAAGATTATCTCTGAAAATTCTTCAGCATGAATTCTTCAGAGTTTTCTCTCCAGGTTCAGAATTTCGGTCCTTTACAATGGTGCATGGCCTCTCTATTTATAGAGAAGGCTGCAGAATACTATCCCACATATTTTGGGTAGTTACTCTTTTTGTGTAAATAAAATAAATGGCTTTAAATGCCTATAATCAGATATGAAAGGAAACGTCCCCTGAAGACCAGGGGGCGTATAACTAATCAAATAATATCCCACGATTCTAGGGGATTTACAGTAATAAATGGGAATTACATCTCGTATGGACAACACTTATAGATATTCAAGGTTTTTATCATACATCCTCCAAGGCCTTAGCTTCCCAGGTTTCTCGTCATCTTTCGAACTAGAGACATCTCCCGAGGTCACATGGCATTCGAGATTATATGTGCGTCGAGCTCGGACCCCCTGATCCGAGGTCATTCCTAAAGATAGATGTGTTAAGGGAGCTACCTTTCGAGATCGTGAACGTTTCGAGGTCACCACATTCGAGGTCATATCGAATCTTGCAGGCTCGATATTCAATCCTGGAGCATACTTTAAACCTTACGAGACCATTTGTTGCGAATCCAACTTTCGAGGTCATATTTACCATAGCTCGAAATCTGGGTATAACAATAAGTAATTACTAATTGACACCAACCAATTAATAATTACTATTTATTAATTATTTACTAAACTTTTAGTTTTTTTAAGTAAACTTTTAAGTTAAATGATCATAAATTAGTTAAGGTTAGGCAACTTACATGTTTTGTCGCCGCTTCATCACTAATCCACTTATCCTTCTTCTTATGGAGCTGCTCGAATGTGTCGATCATGCTCGGAAACTGGCCAGTAGACAGGTCGATCTAAAAAAACAAATTATTAGAACACTATAATCCTTATAATATTTTCCTAACTGTAAAGATGTCAGTTATTATAACTTACATGATCATAAACTTGTGCAACGATGGATTTAGAACCGTGTCCTCCTAGTATGGTCATTTTTGCTCGAGCCTCTTAATTTCTCTTCGATATACGCTTCAAACCAAAAATAATATTCATTAATTTAGATTGTAAATTTATAATTAAACATTAATTTAAAAACTAAAGTATACCTTTTGATCATCAGAAGCCCAATAATCATATAGAATTGTCCAATCAGATGAACTAATATTATTAAAAGGTTCTGCTTTCGCTCCCTCGTTGTACACCTCTCCCCCAACCTGTACCTAGTGCTTCTTCATTGTATGGCGCCAATTACTCAGATGCTTTTGCATCTGTCTTACCATGGCATCGTTGATTACATGATTGTCTTATGGATAAATGAATTTGTCCTAAAATCACACATTTGGAATTTGTTAAAATATTATGAAAATAGAAAAAAATAATTAATAGTGATTTAATGAAAATTTACAAAAACACTTACACATAACCTCTGCCGAATAACTTCTCGATCAGCTGATGTTACTGTTGGGAAAACTTATATAGGATCTTAATTATTTTCTTGTAAATCATATATTAAACACATTAATATAAGACAACCTAGAACATGTTTCTACAATTGAATTTAAACATATATAATGATAAGAACACTTACACTATACGCAGCGGAATGTATTAGTCCTTCCTTCAGTTTCTGTAACCCTTGAATCCTTTCTGTCGCAAGGTATCACCAAGAAACTGAACCGTTCTTCAAATTTCTTCACAGTCTTCCAAAGTATCCTTAGAATCACCTAAACTAGAGTGGACAATTCTCAACACATGAGATAGATACAAAGAGAAGAATAATAGAAGAGAAAAATTGAGGCTTAGAAAATGACTTATGTTGTAGAGAAAATCTAAAATCTAGAGCATCAAGAATAAATCTTCTGATCTTCTAAAAAACAAGTGATTCAAAAATATGATTTCAACTTTCACTTTGCATTCCTTTTATAGGCTCAATTAGATCATTTATTTTAATTAAAAAATCAATAAAATAATAGATAATATCAACCATTAAGTCGAAACTCTCATGGGCTTTAGGCCTGTGAAATTTTCCATTTAATTATAAGCTCGTTGCGACTTAAAATCAAAGTATGTATTATTTTCTATTTATTGATTAATTAAATAATTATTTAAATCATTTATCAAATTAATTATTTATAATTTTAACCTTGATTTAAACTTATTAATTAATTTAGACATCAATTTGTCTTAATTAATAAATTTGTCATAAAATCTCTTTTCTTTTCTAAATTATATAACTCTGTGAAACTATCAAAAATTGACCTGGTCAACTTTGATATTTCTAAATGATAATTAAATCAATTAATTGAGACTATCTAGATGATTTTATCCAAGGTACCGTGGGGACCATTGGCCTATGAAATCAAGCTCCAATAAGTTATCATAAATTTAACAAATAAATTTACTAACTTATTAATTCCTCGTAACTCCACTAAAGACTCACAATCACACTCTTGAATTCATAAAAAGCTTTATAAGAAATATAGATACGTTATTAGTTATCCATTGTTACAACCATAATTATCACTCAATCCTCTATAAACGGTCTACAATGAGATAGGACTAAAAATATTTTTTTTATCCCTCATTGTATTTTATCCTTAAAACACTTAGTTCCTTGTAAATTATATTTCAGTAAACTAATATTAATTACTGAAATGAGATCTCTATCATTTAGCACATTGAACCAAACTAAAAGGAAATCATCACTTTACTTCTTCATCAAAAGCTATAGATGTTCATATCTATGATTAACACTCCCACTCAATACTACCGAGTTCCCAAGATGTAAGTATGGGATAGTCCTCAGGGTAAGTTGGTAACAAACAAGTCAAAGAACTCAAATAATACAATCAGTTAGAATACTAACCACTCATAATTGAAATTGAATTGACCTATGGTCAACTATATGATATGACTAGAATAGATAATAACGGGGTATGTTTACTTATCCTATCTACTGTCAATATCAGTCCAGTCCGATATAACAAATATATCCGATCTTATCTACTTTGCTAATGTTCTGGAAATAACATAACACTACAATGTGTAAGTAGATCATATCATAGATTGGCAAGTTAGTATAAATCATGTGCACTGACTAATCTTAGGACTAACTTATGTTTGAACATATAATCATATTTATATTCCACTGTGATTACGTCACTATAAATATGATTAGTTATATGCTCGGGATTTAATAGAAGTTTATATTAAACAAATAATCATGAAAATAAAACATGTGAGCAAAATGATTGACCAAGTCAAAAATTGATTTCTATTCTTTTACTGATAATAAAATGAGATTACAAATAAATTGAGTTTTAATTAGGGTATAAAACTCCAACAGTTACTTGTTCCCAAGTGTTAGGTTCATTTTAGGTTTGTTTTAGAGGTTATTTTATGTTATATTTTTAGTTATGTATGATTGTTTAGTGCAAATTTATGCTTGTTTTCTTCTTGTTTCAGGTTTTAATGGTCAAGTACATAATATAGAGTGAAATGAGAAGAAACATGTTAAATATAATGAATAAGATGGATTTAGTGCTGATGGTGGAGTTTCAAGACATTATGTGTGGAAAATACTACATTGAAGATGTTTAACACACATCATTTATGCTTTATAACGGTAGTCTGAGACTTCAAGCCACATTTTTACCATTCTTTCTTCACTTTCTGGAAATACTTCTAGAAATAGAAGTTGTAGATATTTTTCTTAGCTTTCCATATCTTTTTTAATCATTCAATTCGGAGCTATATCGAAGGAGTTATGATCAAAATACAATGAGCTGACGTTGCAGACTGTTCAAAACAAGTTCATTTTTATTCTGTACAAAGTAGCGTCACAACGCTGTCGAGAAATAGAGAGCATGGTTTAATGTAGGTTGTAGCACCTAGGCGCTACATTTCAGTGCCCCAGCACTATCAGTTTTCCAGAAACGTGTTTTGCGATTTATCTTCAACGCCTCAGCGCTATATCGCAGCGCCCCAGCGCTAGGGTCCGTACGGAAACACAATTTAGGGGAATTTTCAGGGGTAATCTTGTCTTTTCATGCAAAAATGAATTAGGGTCGATAAAAGCTTCCTTAATGATGCTTTTAGGGATAGGAGATCAGATTAAACAAGAAGGAGGCTAGAGAAGAAGCAAAAACCTAGAGTTCTTTTTCGTTATCTTTTGATTTAGACTATGTTAAATTATATGTTTATGTTTGATTTAGTCATGTCTATGAACTAAATTTCTGTTTAGGTTTTCTAATTGACTCTCTTGAAACTCTATTATGATTTAATGCATTTATCTATTTCTTCTTCATCTGAAATCTATTCAGTTTGTATTTATTGTGTATGTGATTGATTGACTGCGCACCTTTTACATACGATTATGAATTTGAATCAAAATCTGAAAAGTGAGATTTAAATATGCTAAAATTGAATAGACATATATTTCAATTTAGAACGAGAGTATCAAATTGGTTTATGTGATTTAGGGTTGTATTCATTGCTTCCTATTGTTTGAATTGACCATAGAAATATAGGGAATTCACATTAGGTCAAGTTTTCTATTTCTTAACTCGAATAGTTAACACTTTTGCATGCCTATCATTTCAGTGAGAAGAGTTTCAATAGTAATTACATTAAAGAAAAATAGAGTGAATAGTAGAGAAGATTATGATTCCTAAATGTTTCATAGTGAATTTAATCCTTGTGTTCTTGTTATTATTTGATTTTTGCAATTTTCATTTATTTTTGTTTTCTTGCTTTTAAATTTCACAAACCCAGTTTTCATTAGCCAAATAGAAACTAGAAATTCATTATTTGGTAATTGATAAATCAGTCTTCGTGGGACGATACTCGTTCTTATTGAGATTTATTACAAATTGCGATTACGTATACTTGCGAAGCTATAAAATCTGCAACACCAAGCTAGTGTAGTAGGGGGTACGATGTCACGCAGATGACGAGCCATGGCATTGTTGAACCACTTGTTGTGCGTTTGGACGACTTTTCTAGTTTCTTCATAAAACTCTACTTTGAGGTGGCTAACTTTTTTGGTGGTCAGATTCTTCTCAATATTGGCACCGTAATAAACTCCCCGACCCACTTGGTGGTGTCATTACTTGGTTGGCCATTCTACATTAAAATATTCATTAATCAACTAATTCATATTATGTATGCCTATTGCTTTTTTCTATTAAATTAATATTTGATTACTTGTGGTCATTCCCAACCTACCCTATTCTGGCCTAGTGGACCACTTAGAGATAGTAAGCAGTCATGTACTACTCCCCAGTTTTTCAAGATGTTTCTCAAACATCTTGAAAAAAATGAGGAGTAGTACATGAATACATTGGCTATCCCCAATGCATCCACTATGTGTATGTGTATGTCTATGTTCATCTGATACTATCATTAATAAATGATAATAAATAGAGTTTTGATTGAATTAAATAAAAAGTTACAAATATTCGTTCAAATTACATAACACCATATTCATCATCACTAACTATAACATCATTACGGACACCACTATCACTATGACTATCAACTAGTACATTGTCGTCATCCTCATCGTCTTCATACTCAGCTAACATGTCTTCTTCAAATTCACCTTCATCGTCAACAACAAATTCATCTGAACTTTTGCAAACCAAATCATCGACGTTGTACACTTCAGTAAGATTGGCATCAACCCGATCATACTGAAGATTATCAAAAACTGGAAGTTCTACCAACAACTGAAATGAGGAAGAATTAACGTCTTGTAATTAAGAGAACAAATTATCACTAATTATCACTAAGTGATAATAATATCCTATCTTTTGCAAAAATAAATATTTATGATGTATTAAGCTCTCTTATTTTCAAAACAACAAATTATGATGTATTATGGAAGAATAACTTATTATGTCTTATGCAATTTTATTTTTTTGCCTTATTAGTAAGAAATTATATTATAATTAAATTTTTATTTAATTATTAATTATTACAATTTTTGTAAATCATTTAAATATTTGTTGCTTTTATTTATTCATTATTTAAATTAATTTTTTATTTTTTCTAAATTAATGTTAATTTTCCTAATTAATGATAATTTTCCTTGGTCTAAATAAATTTGGGCAGCATAACGGATATATTTCAAACTATCCTAAAATTTTATAAAATTTACAAACTACAAACAAAATATAGAGTATTCCCAAAACATGCACAACATAAAGCAAGATTAATAACATATACCAAAAAAAATTTCAATAACACCAAAACAATTTATGTAAAAAATATTTAATGTAAAAAATCAAGTATCATACAAAAATACAATACAACATAATAATATAATATGCTTTTTTTATTAAACACATAAACCATTAAATGAAAAAATACATATTATTACAAATTTAAATCTATTTTTTTAAATGCAAAAATAAATTGTTAACAAATATTACAAACATATAATATACAAATAAATTAACACACAATATAAACACAAAAAATATTACAGTGGGGGCTCGGGGCAGAGGCTTGTCCAAGGGGCTCAATGCAGAGGTTGTGCCAAGGGAGCATTAGCTCGCTAATCAAGGTTTTAGGTTGAAAAGTGTGATTAAATCGAAATAAAAACTCATTTAACGAACGTTAATTATAAAAGATTTGGTCATTCATTAAAGTCATAAAAGTTATACATCACGATCCAAAAATATTGTTTAAAAAATGTATTACAATTCAAAAGTTAAGATACAATCAACCTAAGCGACAAAACCAACTATATACACTATATTTCTCAAACACAGCCCCGGTCGTGGCAGCCAAGTAGGCCGAACATGTACACACCTCTCCACGCTCTCCAACTCATGATTGGTCGACATTTCCCTTATCCTTACCTGCACCATAGAGCACTCGTGTGCCGAGGCCCAACAAGAAAACTTAACACATAGCATATCACAATTCAATCTAGTAATAGACAGCTTAAACAGATAGCAAATTAAACGTATAGCGGTCTATGCCGACCCAGGTGCTTTACCAAGCACTGGGTTCATGGTCTTCACCTAGCAAGTGAGTACAGCACCCTTAGAGGGTCTTGCCCTAGCGTTTTACATTCAGCATGCTTAATGTCGATCCCGGCCTCTGCCGTCCCCGGTCTTCGTCGTTCCCGACCTTTGTCGTTCCATGCATTTTCACTACGTTTTCCTCAGCAAAACTTCCCAATTCACACCCAATTCAACCCCTACACTCAAAATTAAATCTACAATTCATGTCTAGGCAACTTAGTCAGTATAAGCACTTCAAAAACCAGCTCATGATCTCATCAAAACCTCAAAATCAGACCAAGGTTTGAACCTAAGCAAAACCTTCAACTCATCCAAATACTTGAATCAAAATAGGATTTAGGCTTACCTTAACAACAATTTCGACCCTCAGCTGCCTCAGATTTCTTCCTAGCTTGTTTTCACAAGTCCCCAGCCTCAATTCTCAGCCAATTCCTCAAGAATTTCACCAAAACCTCCAAGCCTTAGAGAGGGAGAATGTTACATGAGAGAGAGAAATGAACTGAGGTTGTTATTCTGATTTCTAGTTCATTCTACAGAATTCCTAAGGCTAAGGCTGAGTCTATCATATAGTACAAAAGACAACAATACCCCTAACCTATCCTTAACCCTTCTACACCACCAAGGGCAAAATCGTCATTTGTGCCATTCCCGCTAATTCCTCAAGTACTCCTATAAATCTCCAATTAATCAAGGCATACCCAAATAATCACTAAATAACTACCTGTTATACGGTAAATCTCGAACACACGCCAAATTCCCAAAATACCCCTAGGCTCACCCCGAGCTAGACATTCGACCCATTTGTGACTATTACGCTACTCCGCTTCCTGGGACCGTCTCGGATCACACATCACAAGTATATCTCCACAATATTGTGGTTCCATTCATAACACACACATTATCACAATTATGCCATTAACAAGCTAAAATTATAAATATGCCCCTATTAACCATAATGGGCACACATGCATATTTAATTCACCTAAACATGCATTTCTAATAACATAATCATTTAATCCACGTAATAACATAACTAAATCAATCATTTCCCTCCCGGTACGCTAATCAAGGCACTAAACCTTATTAGCAAATTTGGGACGTTACAAAACCCATCAATTCTTCTACTTTTATTTTGTCCAGATCTTTTGCCTCCTCAATTGCAATGAGCTTAGTCTGAAACCTGTCAGGAAGAACTCTAACAATTTTTCGAACCAAAACACTATCTTCAAGTTTTTCACCAAGAGCAAAATATTCGTGAGCAATATCTGACAATTTTTCATGAAATTTGGTGAGGGTTTCATTTTCATTCATTTTCAAATCTTGCCGTGAGCATAACAAGCCTAGAACACTTGACATCAATAGTTCCTTCATATTGGGTTTGGAGAATTCTTCAAGCCTCTTCGGCCGAAACACATGAAGAAATTAATTTAATGTAGCCCTCACCAACACCATTAAAAATTGCATGCAGTGCTTTATTATTATAACTAGATAGTTATCTTAAGCATATGTTCAATCTAGTTCAGATTTTACCTTAGTAATGTCATTGCTTCTGCGGGAGAAGTCCAACCACTCATGACTGCTCTCCAAGCCTTTTCATCTTGAGATTTGATGAAGGCTCTCATTCTAACTTTCCAATATGAATAGTTATAGTCATTGATTAAAGGAGGGCGAGTTATGGAACCTCCTTCTGTGAAAAAAGACAATGAAAGAACACAAAAAAAAACACAACAAATGGAATATACCAAGATCACACTTTAGAAATAAGTGTCCTGCTCTGATACCAATTGAAATTCTATTTTTAGTAATTATCAAATTAATTGAAACAAGTAGTTTAATTAAGATGTGGAATGGTAATTGAATGTTAAAACATATTTCAGTTCTGTCGTGACAGAATGAGGATTGGTCGTAAACTAAACACAATAAAAAGACAGTGCAAAAAAAATAAAGAACACAACGAATTTTTACTAGGTTCAGAAACCCTTTCGGATAGCCTACTCATTAGGGCCATGCCCAGAGAATAAAACCAATTAATAAAATATCACAAGTACATAAACATTACCTTAAAAAAAAGTAAGAATCCCTCTTGAGATTTGCCGCAACTTTGTTGTACTTCTCTTCACTAATCTAATTTTGATTGAAATGCCTAACCACTTGAACTCCCTTCAATGGTCAGCGAGTGTTTGTATCCTCCTGAAGCAAGGCTTGTAAAAATCTCCTCCCGAAGACTTCAAGAATTGTGTTCAAATTGCAACTTGTATTCACTCATGAATGTGTTTTAGACTCCCCACAAAACTAAACTCATTTTATTACAAGAACAAGTGAATAATGTGATCTTGAATACAAACTATGAACCCTCGTAAATATTACAATTTACTCACAAAACAATACTTCAAAGAGTTTGCTTTTTCTCAACACCCTAGTACTCTATTTATAGAGACCATTTCAAGCTTAGAAGGCTGAGAAAAAAAATCCACAATAAAAGCAAGAATATTTGATAATATTCTTGATTTATGGAGATTTGTCAAACTATTGATTCTATTTTTACAGTCACACAATACGCAGAGACAACTTATTCTTGAGTTAACGCAGAATTTCCTAAAAAAGGAAATGAGCAATAACTTCCCAAAGATTTTATTTCCTACAGTAACTATCCTTGGAAATTACGAAAAATTATCCCAGGTTAATCCATAATGAATTCAATTAATCACATAATATTTTCCTTATAAAAACAAGATATAAAGTCATTTTTTTTAAATATATTGTGAATATAAATATGAATAAAGAATATTTGCAAATCCCACCAAATATTCCAAGGTATTAAAACCGAATATCACAATATAAAAGAACTTAAATCAGTTTCTAAATAAAGTAAGATATTTCCATTAATTTGCCAATTCAAGATTTTACACTTATAGGGTCATTGGTTTCATTAATTATATAGGATCGATCAACAATCTCAACTCAACCCACAAATATCATCGAGTGAGAATGCAATTTCATCGCAAATCATGTACAAAGCTCAGTACTTTCAAAATCATGGACTAGTGTCCCTATATTGAATCTGTTTTATGATAGAGACAATAGTTTTGGACATTAGTAATGGAAAAGAAAGTGAGAGTTGAGGAGTAAAGTGTAATAACCGTATAATTAATTATTTTATTTTATTGTAAAACTCAAGTTTTTATACTTTTCAAGAATTCCAGTGATTCATGTAAAATTTCCTTTTTTAGTCTGTGAACTGTATTAAGGATCCTTTTAGTAGTCATTTTGTGTTAGTTTTTTCTTGCTTAGTTGTCCTAACGAACTGAGGTTGTTATGTTCAGTTTGTTAATCAGCTTTGTTATTGTAATAAATACTTTTTCTCTGTATTCTTGGATTCATTTAATGAAAATACCAGCTTTTTTACTCAATTTGCTTCTTGAGTTTTCTCTGGTTTATCTTTACCAATATGGTATCAGAGCCTTCAGTGTTCTTGATTGTTCTTCTTGTTTCCTCTGTTTTTTCTTTCTTCTGAATCTATGGCAGTCACTCGAAGTGGTTTTGCTACTGATGATTCGACTGAAGCTCGGGATTTTTCGACCAATGCCACTCGCCCTATGTAACGACCTAAATTTACTAATAAGGCCTTAGCCTTGATTAGTGTGTCGGGAGGGCATAATTGGAATATATGTGATTTAATGATTAAAAGTATGTTATATGACTATTTGAATATCTGAGATGCATGACTATGTGTATTAGTAAGCAAGTAGGCCCTGATTAGGTTAGAAGGGCATAATCGTAATTTTGGGCCCGTTGAGGGCATAACTGTATATATACGTGATAATTGTTGAGACCACATTATTATGTGGATATATTTGTGATCTGTGATTTGAGACGATCCTAGTGAGCGGGTTAGCGAAAATGTCACGGCAAGGATTTATACCCAGCTCAGGGTGAGCCTGGGGGTATTTATGGGAATTTGGAGAGTATATTGGGGTCAATTTTGACATTGAGGAATATAATTGGTGATTAGCTAAGTGTCGGGAAGTAAGTGGTAAATATTAGAGACACTCGAGGAATTAGCGGGAATTGGGTGAAATGACCGAAATGCCCCTAGGTTGATTTAAAGGCTTAGGGATAAAAAGGGAGGGTATCTTGGTCATTTGAGTTAAAAACTGGGATAAGGATAACTATTGCTTTATGCCTTAGTGGGAAAAGTCTAGAGTCTGAAAGAAAAGAAAAAAAGAAAAAAAGAAAGGAAAAGAAGGAAAGAAAGGGCATTGGAAGTCTACTCTTTTCTCTCCCTCAGTTCAAGTTTTCTTCACCATCTCTTTAGGAATTTTGGGGCAGAAACTTAGGGAGAATCAGAGCAGAAGCTTGAGGTTAAGGTCTTTGATCTGGCTGGAGGAATTGGCAGGGATTTAGCAAGAACAAACCATTCAATTGAGGTAAGACTTTGAGGTTTTCTTCAGTTTCTGGTTTCCATGTTGAACTAAGATGTCTAAGCTAAATTTGGTGGGAATTCTAGGGAATTCAAGCTAAGGGTTTGAGGAGGAGTAAGCCAAGAAGGTGTAGAGGCTAGCTGTAATGACCCAACTACTCTAGACTTTGGACCATTATTGATTTCTATACTAATCTTACGAAAACATACATTTGAAATAACATATCTTTATTTCAAAACTATAAGGTAAAGGTTTAAAACTATATAAAATTCATAAGTATGACATTGGGATCCCATTGTTAGAAACAAAACATAACTTTGACATAATGAAAACTTAATTAAAACTTATTACAACCAATTGCAAAAAAATACATAGAAAACCATAATTAAAGAGACTTCATCCTCGAATCGAACTCTCGGTCCTTCGATTCCATTCCGCCTCAATACACATCCCCAAGCTTCCAAGAACCTTTCCCGCCACCAAAGCTATTTTCCTGCACATATAAACATAAAGGAGTGAGCCTAATGCCCAGCAAGGAAAATCTAACACATAAATTATATACATAAAATTCATATCAACATATACTAAAACATATCATAACATATGTCACATATACTATAATGGCCATTATTACTTGGGGTCTCGTAAACTAAACAAGTCATATGCCCATTAGATTTGTGGGGCTTCCTAGCTAAGCAAGTCATATGCCCATAAATTTATTGGGGCTTGTTAGTTATACAGGTCATATGCCCAAGTCTACAAACATACATAATGTAACATATAACATATACATAACACTTAAATCATAAGATAACACATAACATATAAAATCATATCCTATTTTCCTTACCAAAAATACCGAGATATGAGAACAGGTTTGGGACTTTGGAACACTCCTAAAAACCATAAATGAAAGGGTGAGTATACTGAAGAAAGAGGAATGAAAATAATGGATGAACTATACCATCAAGAACATACTTACCAAAAACCTTATGTTCAAGATCTTGGATTTCCTATCCAAGAATAAAGAATAAAGTTAGGGTGCTGAGTAGAAAACTATAAGAACTTAAGGAAAACAATACCAAAATGAACTAGAGTTTGGAATACCTTGAATGCTTCTATGAACGATTTAAACCTTGAACCGAAATGTGCTATAAACCTTACTCCCAAGTGTTTGGTAAGCTTATAATGATTAAGCTTATAATCCCCAACCCAAGTGTTTACACTCTCAAAAATAACCTAGCAGCTTGCAGCCTCTGAACTTAGCTTGATGAATGAATAAATGGTTGGGTACTAGGTCCTATTTATAGAGTTCAAGAATGAAAATATCTTCATTTAACTTGAATAAAATAATGGCTTTTTAAGTGAAAAATATTTGAATTATCGTTCAGCAGAGGCTGAAGACTCGATCAGAAAGATGCTGGTTAAAGATTAAAATGAGAACGTTTTCAAAAACATTCAAAAATATACTAAGGGAGCCGATATATCGCCCCTTGTAGGCGATATATCGCCTGGGCCAGCATGCCCGAGGCTCGTCGAGGTGATCGTGCGAAGTTACGTGTTTTTCGTATCCCCGTACTGTGATATATCGCCCCCTATAGCAGCGATATATCGGCATATGCTGAATATTTAAACACGAAATTGCACATTTTCAGCTTAATTTGAATTGAGTAAACAGCCTTGACTAAGCCCTCTAACGTTTTCAAAGCTGCTGACTGACCCTAGGATATTCAAATATTACTCTTAATAAACTTATTCCTCAAAAATACTTAATTATCATTAAACATACACATGACAAGTGTTACTTTCTTATTGGGTCTATCTAAACCTTATAATATAATAAATATCACCATCATTATCAGTCATATTAATCAAACCTTAGGTTAAATTAATATTCTTAAACTATAGGTTAAACTTAGAAAATCTACAAGTATTACTATGAGTGTCCAATTAAATCCCGGTCTGAACCAAAGTCCACAGTCATAAAAATACTACTGCTATTACTATTATACTACTATCTAAATAGCTAAGTAAAGTTCTTGGACTCTACACTAACTTAAGGTCGAATCCCCATTGAAGGTATGGAATTCTAGCTCTAAATTCTGAGGTTTTGATTGTTTTGCTGAAGTTTTTGAGTTTGAGGTTCAACTATGGTGAATTTTGAGATTAGGGGTGCATGTGTTTAAGTTTGGTATGGTTGGGATGCTTGGGATGAGTTAGACATGTTAGTAAGCTTGATTCTAAGTTTGGAGGAAGTTTGGAGAAGTTTTGGTAAGGTTTGGCTCGGGGAAAATCAAAGGAGGAAAAAACAGCATTTGCTGTTCTGTGACTAGCGTTACAACGCTAGCCTTTGGGCGCTGTAGCGCTAGGCCATATACCCTGGGATGATTTTGGGCTCTGTTTGTAGTGCTGTAGCGCCCTCCTTAGAGCGTTGTAGCGCTACCCTGTTTCCAGAAAGGGGTTTTTGAGTTATTTTCAAGGGTTTTTGCCCGGGGGTTCAAGGTTCGATTCCACCACCCCGTTTGGTGGAATTGAGGCTTCTCGAGGGCTCGGGATGGGACCTGAGGTTAGCTTTTGGACTTGAGGTTGGTGATGATTCTGATCTATGGTTGTGACTAGCTGTGCGTTAGGGCTCAAGGGGGATCGTGCTCAAGGATCAAAGCGAACGAAGCTAGCAAATTTAAAGGTAAGAAAACTGCACCCGGTTATGTGTTTGTGATGGGACTAAGTGCTCCTGATATCTGTATAATGTCATAGATGGTATTATGCCATAGGACATGTGATAAATAGCCTAAGGGTGCCGTATACAATATTTGCGCACAGGGTGCGGCTTGGCCACTGGTAGCCGAGGACAGCTTAATATTCACAGAGCTCGGTTTAAGCGGGCCAGAGTCAGTGGGATAAATAAAGGGTGCGGCCTAAGGGCGCTAACCCTAGTTGTCATCTGTGAATTGATTATTGATATGAAATGATATGTTTGATATGCTGAGTACTTGGTTATCATGGATGCTTAGACTATTGAGAACATGTTTATGTGATATGAGATATTAGATTGTGCTCTGTTATTGTGTTTTCTTGCTGGGCCTTGGCTCACGGGTGCTACGTGGTGCAGGTAAAGGCAAAGGCAAGTTGGACCAATCCTGAGATGGAGAGCTGCGGGGCTGAATGTACATAGTCGGTTGTTCGGCCGCCATGGCCGAGGAGTGGATCAGGACAAGGAATACCTAACAGTTTGTTTTGCTTTAGAATGGCTAATTACAGTATTTTAATCTTGAATCTTTGAAAATGGTTTATTTTGGGATCCCGTGTAAACAGAAAATGTTATTTATAAGAAATGCGGCTTTTGTGACCAAAATCTTTTAACCCTAGTTCCACTATAGTTTCAGTAACACGTTTTCAATTACATGACTTGATTAGCAAGTCTAGCCCTTTTATAAACACACAGTGTAAAGGTCTTGGCTATCCATGGCGTTACACCCTACAATTCCCAATTCTTCCACTAGAGTTGATCGTCCTGTGATTTCTGATCCAAGTCCCTACTCGTACAAAGATGAAAGTCGCAACCCTTATCATCTCGGCCATGGCGACCATCCAAGTGCCAATTTAGTTCCAAAGATTCTCAATGGGGGAGAAAACTATAGTTCTTGAAGGAGATCGATGATGGTGGCTCTTCTTGCTCAGAACAAGGTTCAATTTGTGAATGGTAAGCTCCCTCAACAAAATCCATCTCATGATAATTATGATTCTTGGTGTCGATGCAACAACACTGTTATTTCTTGGATTTTGCATGCTGTCTCTAGTGAGATAGCTGATAGTATCATGTATCTCGATGATGCATCCATGATTTAGAGTGACCTCTATGAGTGATTCCACCAAAATAATGGTCCTAGGGTGTTTAAAGTTAAACGGACTATGTAGGCTCTTACTTAGGGTAGTATTAACATTCAGACCTACTTCACTTGTCTCAAAATTCTTTGGGATTTGGTTCGTGAATACCGCCCTCAACTTGTTTGTCATTGTGGCGCAATGAAAGCGATCCTTTAATATCAATAACAAGACAGGGTTCTTGAGTTTCTCGTTGGTCTAAATGATACCTACTCAGCTGCACGGTCTCAAATCCTTATGCAAGATCCCCTCCCAACCATCAATAAAGTATACTCTACACTCATCCAAGAAGAGAGACAAAGAGGCCTTCATTATGCTCCACCTGAACCTAATGCGCCAGTCTCCACTACTTCCCATCAGTTTTCTTCCAATGCCCAATACAATCGTCCCAAAGTGACTTGCACTCACTGTGGTCTCTCTGGCCATACTATAGCTAAGTGCTATAACCTCCATGGTTACCCTCCCGGTCACAACTTCCATGGCAAGGGGCGTTTTACAAGCTCACCAAAACCAGCTGCTCATATGATTGAGGCCACTGCCAATAAAACAGGAGATAATGGTGATGTTGCCCAGGATTTACTGTCCAATCTCTCTTCAGCTCAATGTCAGAAGATCATTGCCTTGCTTGCACAAAAAATTCAGGAACCATCCTTTTCCAATACCTCTGAACAGGTAGTGGTTTCTAACCTCATTAGTAAGACTGCTTATGTCCCAAATAACTTTTGGATCATTGACACAGGAGCTACACACCATGTGTGTCATGATCTCAGTTTTTTTTAACAACTTCTCATAATCATTTTTTTTCCTCTATGACTCTACCAAATGGTAACACCACTCAAGTTTCTTGTATAGGCACTATTGTTCTTTCTCCTTCTCTCACTCTCTATAATGTTCTATATGTTCCTGATTTTCAGTATAATCTTCTTTCAGTTAGTGCCTTAACTAAATTAGCTACTTGCTCCTTCTCATTTTTTGTCTCTCATTGTGTCATTCAGGACACCACTCGGACTATTCAGATTGGGATGGGTGAGCAGATTGGAAATCTTTACCATTTTTGTCCGTTTACTTGTAATAAATTCTCTGCAAAACCATCTGTTCTTGCCTTTTCTAATTTCAAACCTACAACTGATTCATTGTGGCATTATAGGTTGGGCCACCCTTCCTTTGTAAAAATTCATTCTTTGAATAAAGAGATTTCTTTTTAGCATACTTCTTGTTTAGATTTTCACTGTTCTACTTGTCATTATGCTAAGCAAAAATGCCTACCTTTTATTTCTAATCATAACATTGCTAAAGCTTGTTTTGATCTTATTCACATTGATATTTGTGGACCTTTTCATACTATGACTGTTGAGGGGTATAGATATTTCATCACCATTGTTGATGATTGTTCAAGACATACTTGGGTTTTCTTTATTAAACAAAAGTCAGAGGCCCAAAAAGCTATTCCTAACTTTCTTACTTTTGTTAAAACACAATTTGATAATCAAGTAAAGGTTGTATGGTCTGACAATGCCAAGGAGCTGCAATTTCCTGATTTGTTTTTTTCTTTAGGCATTATTCATTTTCATTCATGTGTTGAGAGGCCTCAACAAAACTCTTTTGTTGAAAGAAAACACCAACACTTGCTCAATGTGGCTCGAGCACTTTTATTTCAATCTCATATTCCTCTTCCCAATTGGGGTGACTACATTTTGACAGTTACTTATTTGATCAATCACACTCCTACTCCTAATCTGAAAAATAAATATCCTTTTGAGATTCTTCATCATTGGTCTCCCAATTATCAACATCTTAAGGTTTTTGGTTGCTTAGCATATGCCTCCACTCTTCCTAGTTACCGTTCTAAATTTTCTCCTCGTGCTACAACATGTATCTTCCTTGGCTATCCAGTAGGTATGAAGGCCTACAAACTCTTGGATTTAGATTCCAATCGTGTATTTTATTCTCGTGATGTTGAGTTTCGTGAATTTTTGTTTCCTTTTGTTACTGGGGATGGCTTGCCTGCTCACTATGCAAATTTTTTTTATGAATCTTTATTGCCTTCTTCTTTTATTCTACTGCCTAATACTTTTTCTAACCCCAGTACATCTTTTTTGAATCTGCCTGTTGTTCAAGCCGTTGTCCCTACCACAACTCGCTCATCTAGGCCAATCCGCAAGCCTTCTTATCTTGTTGATTTTAATTGTAATCTTGCCACTAATTTTCCTTGTGATGCATCTTAGGTTTCCACTGGTGTTCCTCGGTATTCCATTGATAAACACCTTTATTACACTCATTTATCTCCAACTTTTCGTGCTACTGTTCTTGCCATTTCTAGCACCATTGCACCTGAGTTTTATCATCAAGCAGCTGGTATTGCTGAATGGGATTTAGCTATGGATGCCGAACTTGATGCTCTTGAAAGAAACAACACTTGGACTATTGTTAGTCTACCTCCAAATAAGCACACCGTGGGCAGCAAGTGGGTTTACAAGATCAAACATAATGTTGATGGTTCCATTGAGTGATACAAAGCTCGTTTAGTGGCCAAGGGGTATACTCAGAAAGAAGGCATTGATTACAATGATACTTTTACTCCTGTGGCCAAACTTGTTACAGTCAAGCTCCTTCTAGCTCTTGCTGCGGTTCATGATTGGTTTCTACATCAATTAGATGTCAATAATGCTTTTCTCCATGGAGATTTGCATGAGGAGGTGTTTATGACTCTACCTCAAGGGTATCGTCCTGAGGGGGAGTTACCAATACGACCAATTTGTAAGTTGCACAAGTCTTTATATGGAATCAAGCAAGCCACTCAACAATGGTTCGAAAAGTTTTCAAGTTCTTTGAAAGAGGAAGGTGATAACTCTACAAAATAGAGTTATTTTGCCACGTTTTTATTCTAATTGTTGCTTAGTCTTTGAGTTTTTAAGTAACTTATTAAGTTTTTAAGTAATTTTGAATTTATTAGTCTTATTGTAATTTTATAGATTTTTGTGTAATTTTATAGATATTTTATTATAATATGTTGTAGTTTAATTATTTTAAATCAGTATTGTTAAGTTAGAAGTAAAAATATGCATTTTTGAGCTTAAATGTTTAAGTAAATTAAATTTTAATTAATATTTTCAAAGAATTATTATGACTCATATTATAATTGAAAATATTTAATTATGATTTATTTTATGTTTATTTTGTAAGGAATTTGTAGCATTTTTTGCTCTTGAAAAGAAAGAAAAATGAAGAAAAATGTGGCATTTTCAAGGAAAAGAAAGGAGAAAAAAAATGGTAATACTGAAAACTAAACCCCTTCAGTAGCCCAGGCCCGCACCTCCACTCAGGCCCATCCACTCGGCCCACACCAACTAGCCCGCTTGCCTCCTAAAGCCTCCTACTGCGCCTGGGCCCGTGCCTTCACAGCCATTCACCCAGCTGCAACCCTTCGGCCCAAGGCCCAGCTCAGCCTTCACCCAAGCCCAGTTCGAGTCCTCTTGGGCTGCCTACCCCTTCACCAGCCAGGCCCAAGCCCGTTCAGCAGCCCCTAAGCTTGCCACATAGCTGCCTTACCATTTTTTCTTGAGCCCAACATCCATTTGTCCCCTTGTCCCCTTAATGTCCAAAAATACCACATTTTTACCCAAACATTTCTTTACATTTTACCCAAAAATCATCATTACACCTAAAATTTACCCATATTTGCCATATTATTATTAATTTAATTAATTTAAATTAATTATTTTAATACTTTCATTTTGGCTATAAATAGGGAATTTTCAAGACCATTTGGGAGGGCTTGGAAGAGGTTTACACTACAAAATTCCTACACTTTCAAGACCACTCCATTCTCTTCATCTTTTCTTCTTTTTGGTCATTTTTTCTATAAGTTTTTAGAGGAAAAATTTGGGGGTTCCTTCTCCAAATTTTCCTATTTATGTTTGTAATTTTTTGGTTTGTAATTTCTATTCTAGTTATGAGTTTCTAATCTTTTTAAGATTATTAAGGTGATGATGAAACAATATGTAACTAGATAGTATTTATGTTGTATGTTGATTTCTCATTTTGTGCAATAAAGTTTATGGATTTTCTTTTTCAAATATTTTATTTCATCTTAAATATCTTGTATTTTTTATTGTTAGAACATATTTACACTTTGTTCTTCATTAGTGCAAAATCATAATATTCTTTGATTAATGTGTGCCATTAAATTATGCACATCAAATGCTTAGAACAAAAATATTATGTTTTGCCTTATAAATAATATTCATTGATTTATTTGTTATTTCATTAGATTGATTTACATTAAATACTTTGAAATTATAATTTTAAAAGTGAAGATAAATCTTACAACTCTATAATAATTTGTGCTTAAATAGAATATCTAATTTGAATAGGTGATAGTTGATTAATTTCTACTATTAATGAAACTTTGGAATCAATGTACGTATAAATATTATTGAACTTATATTTTGTAGATTCTAATGCCTTAATAATCTTCTTTTACTATCTTGATTTCTACTATTAATTTATTCTCTTTATTATTGTCCCTTATTTGATTTTCTTGTCATAAATTATCATCAATTTTTGGAGCTAGGTTAGAATTTATTAATTTTGGTTTTAAATAGTTTTCTTTTTTATTTTAGACAACTCATTTGGGTTTGGCCCTGTGCTTACACGAACACTATACTTCATATACGATTTGTGCACTTGCGAGTTATAAATATTTAAAACATACCCGTCTTGAGTCCATCAAGTTTTTGGTGCCGTTGCCGGGGAGTTGCAAGAAAAGAAACGAAATTTATCTCAATGTTAGTGAATTCTTCTACTAGTTATTTTAATTTTTGCACAAAAAAAACTATATATACAATATAAAAAATATATATTTAAAACTATAAAAACTAAAAAAAAAAAAAGATAAAAATAAAAATTGGGACGGTTCTACCACCCATAAAAAACTTACTTATATATTTATATTTATTGTCTTTTTTAGTTGACAACACTTGTGCCTCCTATCTATCTTTTTAATTTTTATAGTTGACAGTTGATGACACTTATGCCTCCTAATTTTGTTGTAACTTTGTTGTAATTTTATTTCTATTATATCGTTGTTAGTTGATGACACTTGTGCCTCCTAGCTTTTGTGTTATTATTATTTTTATTATTATTGTTATTTTGTGATAGTTGATGACATTTGTGCCTCCTAACTTTTTATTTAATTATATTGTTATTAGTTGATGGCACTTGTGCCTCCTAAATTTTGTTTAATATCTTAACATTGTTTTTGTTCTCTTAATTTTAGTTTCTTTTTCTTTTTACCTTAATTGTCATTTAAAAAAAATTAGTTTGTCATTTAGTTTTTACCATATGGATCATTTTAATTATAGTTGGAATTCTGAGTACAACTATTATGAGCACTCAAATTTAAATTATGGAGAAACTAATGATATGTATGATATGCATGAATCTTTTGATATCCATTTTACCCCCGCCTATAAGCCAACTTTTTCATGGAGTTGTACCCAGTCTCTAACAAATCAAGGGCATAAATTCAACATGTATAGTCAAAGTCATACCCAATCCGACGTATCATATCTCATTCAACAAGAAACGAGCCCATCTTTAGAGGATACCCTACAACAGTTCATGCAATCAACCTACCAAATCTTACAAGCCCAGTCTCAATCAATCTCAAAAATTGAGACAATAGTAAGACAACTTGCAAGTGTTATAGAGTCGGAAAAACAAGTTCATTCCAACCAATTCATTCCCAATCCAAATAGTCAAGTTGAAAGGGAAAAAGAGAATGAAGTTGTTGAAGAATCTTTGAATAGCATCCAACTATTACTTGAAACTAAGGAGTTGGATGATTTGATTGAAATGGATCTTGAGGAAAAAGAAAATGATATTGTTGTATCTCATGAGCCCATGGTTGAAGAAATATGCATATTCACTCAAATTGAAAGGGAGGTTAAAAAAGATGTGCAATTTTCTTATTTTATTGATATTCCATTAAATTGCATATTTCTAATTTTCTCGTAGAAATGATGTTATCAATTATTATTAATGGCATTTGCATCAAAGTCATAACTCACCCTACAAATAAAATTCTACACCATCGATTGGGTGTAGGATAAAAGGAAAAGATATATTTATAGTCGAGCTAAAGACTATAAACTAAAACGCTTTGTGGGAGGCAACCCATAATTTTCATGTTTCATTTTATATTTCACTTTTGTTGTATGTTATGTTTCATATTTTTCAAATTCCAAAAAGCTTGAAGGAAATTTCTTGCCCAAAAAGAAAAGAAGAGAAGAAAACAAATGAGTCAAATCAATGAAGCATACATCCAAGGGAGTAGTTCTTAACTTTTTTCATTTTATTACTCATTGAAGATAGTGTTTCATTTAAGTTTGGGGGTAGTGTGTATGTGTGTGTGTGTTTTTTTTGTGTGTTTATGCATGTTTTTCATTTGTTGTAAAATTAAAAAAAAGGGTGATATTTTCTCTTAAAAATATGGATAGTTCTTAAGCTTTGTTTTTAATTATTGAGTCAAGTTCTATAAGTTATTTTTTTTATATATATATTTTTCATAATAGAACACTTTTATTTTCTATAAGTTTAAGTGAAAAATAATTTTAATGAAAGCCTCCTTTTTAAAAGCAAAATTGACAATTTAATTAATTACATAAGCTTAACTTTTATTCATAATAATTTTTTAGATTTATTTTCATTGTGCAATTTTTTAGAAAATCCTTTTTATATCACCAATAAATAAAAAAAAATGTGTGTTTTAATTTTCTTTTGCTTGAGTACTAGCAAAACTTTAAGTTTGGGGGTGTGATAACTCTACAAAATAAAGTTATTTTAGTACATTTTTTATTCTAATTGTTGCTTAGTCTTTGAGTTTTTAAGTAACTTATTAAGCTTTTAAGTAATTTTAAATTTATTAGTCTTATTCTAATTTTATAGATTTTTGTGTAATTTTATAGATATTTTATTATAATATGTTGTAGTTTAATTATTTTAAATTAGTATTGTTAAGTTAGAAGTAAAAATATGCATTTTTGAGCTTAAATGTTTAAGTAAATTAAATTTTAATTAATATTTTCAAAGAATTATTATGACTCATATTATAATTGAAAATATTTAATTATGATTTATTTTATGTTTATTTTGTAGGGAATTTGTTGCATTTTTTGCTCTTGAAAAGAAAGAAAAATGAAGGAAAATGTGGCATTTTCAAGGAAAAGAAAGGAGAAAAAATGGTAATACTAAAAACTAAACCCCTTCAGCAACCTAGGCCCGTGCCTCCACTCAGGCCCATCCACTCAGCCCACACTAGCCAGCCCGCCTGCCACCTGAAGCCTCTTGCTGCGCCTGGGCCTGTGCCTTCACAGCCATTCACCCAGCTGCAACCCTTCGGCCTAAGCCCCAGCTCAACCTTCACCCAGGCCTAGTCCGAGTCCTCCTGGGCCGCTTGCCCCTTCACCAGCCAGGCCCAAGCCCGTTCAGCAGCCCCTAAGCCTGCCACAAAGCTGTCTTACCATTTTTTCTTGAGCCCAACATCCCTTTGTCCCCTTGTCCCATAAATGTCCAAAAATACCACATTTTTTACCCAAACTTTTCTACACATTTTACCCAAAAATCATCATTACACCTAAAATTGACCCCTATTTGTCATATTATTATTAATTTAATTAATTTAATCAATTTAATTAATTTAAATTGATTATTTTAATACTCTTATTTTGGCTATAAATAAGGAATTTTCAAGGCCATTTGGGAGGGCTTGGAAGAGGTTTGCACTACAAAATTCCTACACTTTCAAGACCACTCCATTCTCTTCATCTTTTTCTTCTTTTTGGTCATTTTTTCTATGAGTTTTTAGAGGAAAAATTTGGGGGTTCCTCCTCCAAATTTTCCTATTTATGTTTGTAATTTTTTGGTTTGTGATTTTTATTATAGTTATGAGTTTCTAATATTTTTAAGATTATTAAGGTGATGATGAAACAATATGTAACTAAATAGTATTTATGTCGTATGTTGATTTCCCATTTTGTGTAATAAATTTTATGGATTTTCTTTTTCAAATATTTTCTTTCATCTTAAATATCTTGTATTTTTTATTGTTAGAACATATTTACACTTTGTTCTTCATTAGTGCAAAATCATAATATTATTTGATTAAGGTGCGTCATTAAATTGTGCACATCAAGTGCTTAGAACAAAAATATTATGTTCTGCCTTATAAATAATATTCATTGATTTATTTGTTATTTCATTAGATTGATTTACATTAAATACTTTGAAATTATAATTTTAAAAGTGAAGATAAATCCTACACCTCTATAATAATTTGTGCTTAAATAGAATATCTAATTTGAATAGGTGATAGTTGATTAATTTCTACTATTAATGAAACTTTGGAATCAATGTACTTATAAGTATTATTGAACTTATATTTTGTGGATTCTAATGCCTTAATAATCTTCTTTTACTATCTTGATTTCTACTATTAATTTATTCTCTTTATTATTGTCTCTTATTTGACTTTCTTGTCACAAATTCTCATCAATATTTGGAGCTAGGTTATAATTTATTAATTTTGGTTTAAATAGTTTTCTTTTTTATTTTAGACAACTCCTTTGGGTTCGACCTCGTGCTTACACGAACACTATACTTCATATACGATTCGTGCGCTTGCGAGTTATAAATATTTAAAACATACCCGTTTTGGGTCCATCAAAAGGTTTCATGCATTCAGCTACTGATCATTCTCTCTTTTTTAAGCAATCCAATACCAGCTTTATTGCACTTATTGTGTATGTTGATGATGTTATTGTGGCCAGCAATAATTTACAAGAAGTTGAGAGGCTTAAGACAAGGTTGAATGCTCAGTTCAAGTTAAAAGATTTGGGTGACTTGAGATATTTTTTAGGCTTAGAAGTGGCCAGATCCGAGAGTGGTATTTTCATCTCCCAACGTCCATATGCGTTTCAGCTTCTTGAGGGATTTGGCTATCTTGGATGTAAGCCCTCTAGTACTCCTATGGAGCCAAATTTGAAACTAAGTTCAGATACATGAGAGTTGATTGCTGATCCTCAACTGTATAGAAGAATTGTTGGTAAGTTACAATACTTAACCATCACAAGTTTTTGTCTTCTCCAAGAGTTCCACACATGAAAGCTATCCAAAAGGTGCTGCAATATGTCAAGAGTAGCCTTGGTCTAGGACTGATGTTCTCGGCTAAATCTGAACTGCAACTTAGGGCTTATGCTGACTCCGATTGGGGCTCTTGCCAAGATACAAGGAAATCTACATCAGGTTTTTGTGTTTTCCTTGGTAGCTCCTTAATATCTTGGAAAATAAAAAAGCAGCATACTATTTCAAAGTCATCGGCTGAGGCTGAATATAGAGCAATGGCCAATGTTACTTGTGAAATAGTTTGGTTGATTTCGGTTCTTAAGGAGCTTAATCGACCTCATTGCAAAGTTTTTACTCTTTACTGTGACAATCAAACGGTCATTCATATTGCAGCAAATTTTGTTTTCCATGAGAGAACGAAACACATAGAAATTGATTGTCATTTAAAAGAAAAAAGATTCTAGCTGGAGTTATCAAGACAGCTTCCATTGCATTAAAAGATCAAGTCGCAGACATATTTACAAAGGCCTTATTTCCACAACAGTTCCAGTTTTTGAAGGACAAAATGGGATTGTATAACATATACAATCCATCTTGAGGGAGAGTTTTAGTCTATGAACTATATTAAGGATCCTTTTAGTAGTCATTTTGTGTTAGTTTTGTCTTGCTTAGTTGTCCTAACTAACTGAGGTTGTTATGTTCAGTTGGTCAATCAACTTTGTTATTGTAATAAATACTTTTGCTCTGTATTCTTGGATTCATTCAATGAAAATACCAGCTTTTCTACTATTTGCTTCTTGGGTTTTCTCTGGTTTATCTTTACTAATATCCTTTAATCACAAACCAGGTTAATTTTTTCTTAATGAAAATTCAACATTATTTTATCACATCCTGTCCCAAATCTCATAATAAATCAGAAGCTTTACAAGTGATCGGTTTACACAATTATACGATTTCTTGAAACACCAGAAGCTTGAGAATTGAGCAAGCAGGTTGAAAAGTACCAAAAGGCTTTCAATAATGTTGATGAGTGTGTCAATTTTTATTGTTCATACAGTTTAAAGATTAAAAGAAATAGAAAATTATTATTTTATTTTAAATGTGAAAAATATATTCTTTTCCAATATACATTAATAATTATTTTTTATTGAAAAAAATAACACTAAAGATAAATTACTTTTTAATATATATTAATTACACTGATATTTTTATTACTTGCACAATAACAAACAAATTAACATATCAAATTATGTAACCTTTTAATTTTTTAGATAATATATTAATGTTTTCTTTAACAAAAAAATACTAATTTTAAATTTCACGTAAGGTACGCAAAAAAGTTTGGCCCGGACCTGTTTCTTAGTTGCATTATTATATCTATTTTGAAAATTAAGAAAAAAAAAATTATGCCACCTAATTTGTAAAAGCGAAAAATATTATTTATTTAATTATCAATAATTAGAAACTAAGGTGATATTCAGTAACACTTAAAAAAAATAGTTTTTTATTTAATTAATTAAAAATTTGACAATTAAACATAAAAATCATATTTGTTAATCTATTTTTATTTATTATTTTTTAAAATTTTAATTCAAATTCATTAAATAAATAATAAAAAAAGAGGAAATTACATTTTATATGGGATTTTTAATAGAGTGTGTAAAAATATGGTTTTTCTTTCAAAAAAAAATTAATCTATGGCTTTTTTTAAGAATTTTCACTTTTATGGGTTTATTTTCCCATATTTTTGTATAAAAGTTGGTGTATGTCATAGTTTTACTCTTAATCAAATTTGGAATGGTATGTTTGTTATTTGATTATTATTTTTTATATTACTAATTTTATATTAAATTTTTCTTTGGTTGTTTTGCAATTTTTTTTTGTAATATGAATTGTTTTTAAAATTATTATTTATTTATTATAAACATGTTTTTTTAAGATTGTACGCTTTTTTTTCAAATCCTGAGTAGGGTAACTAATTACTTGATTGATCTTAAAAAAAAAATCCTAGAGCTAGGTTAAATAACATGCACCAGGAGAGGTAACCAGTTATCTTGAGATGAGTAACTTTCTGCCATAAGAGGGGTAACCAGTTACCTAAGAGGGATGACGAGTTACTCATATTAAATATGAAAAGAAACATCAAATTTGAAGGAAAAAATGGAAAAACACTTCATTAAAAAAGGAAGAAGAAGTAACTATGATTTTAGTAACATAAGTAACTAGTTACCATAAAGAAACCATAAATATACACACACCAGAACGTGAAAGTAACCAGTTACTCTCAGAAATATACACACAAATAATGTGAAGGTAACCAGTTACCCATTCACGTTTTCATATTTTTATTAGTTTTCTTTCCAAATTTTGGTATTCCTATAACTGTTACAGTAAAACAAAAATGCTGAAAAAATTGATTTGAATTTTTTTACATATAGTGGAAAAAACTATAAAAAAATTACAATAATAAAAGATAATAAATAAAAAAAAATAGTAGAATAATTATGTAATGTTGAAATATATGTGTGAAAAAAAAAAAGAAATAGAATGAGAAAAGAATAAGTACAAAAATGAAAAAAAAAAACAGAAGAAATGATGAATGAAAAAAATAGATGAATAAATAAGAATGAAAAGAAGAAGAAGAAAAATAATGGAAAAATGAAAATAAAAAAATATGAATGAAAAAATTGGTAGAAAAAAATGGAAGAAGAAAAAAAAATGAAAAAAAAAAGCTTATATGTGTGAAAAAAGAAAAAAAAATGGAAGGAGAAAATAATAAATACAAAAATGAATAAAAAATAAAATGAAAAAAAAAACTTAAAAAATATGAAAAAAAAAAACCAAAACAATAGAAATGAAAGAAAAAAAACAGATAAATGAATAAAAATGAAAAAAAAAAAGAATAATGAAAAAATTGAAAGAAAAAAAGATGAAGGGAAAAATTGGTAGAAAAAAAAAAGAAAAAGGAAAAAATGGAAGGAAAAACAAGGAAAAAAAAGAAAAAATAATAAAAAAATGATGGAAAAAAATAAAAATAAAATTACCTTCAAAATCAAATAAAACATAACTATGATAAAAAAAAAAAGGTGATATTTCCATATTTTAGTTAGCTACTAATTGTGTTCCCATACTTTTAACTTTTTCTTTAATAAATTTCCCATACAAATTAAGAAAAGTATAACTCCCATATTTTGCATATTGATGGTATAAAAGCCATATTTTTTTAAAAGTTCCCATAAAAAAAGTGAAAATTACATATTATATGGGAATTTTAATAGATTGTGCAAAAATATGGCTTTTTTTCAAGAAAAGTTAATCTATAGCTTTTTTTTGTTTTAATTTCACTTTTATGGGTTTAGTTTCCCATATTTTGTATAAAAGTTTGTTTATGCCATATTTTCACTCTTAATCAAGTTTTATGAATTTTGAAAGGTATGTTTGTAATTTGATTATTTTTTTAGCTTATTTGATTATTTTTTTTATATTAATTTTATATAACTATTTTTATATTAAATTTTAACATGGTTGTTTTGCAAATTTTTTTTTTTGTAATATGAATTGTGTTTATTATTATTTTTTATTTATTGTAAACATTTTTTTTCCTTTTTTTTTAGGTTGTACTTTTTTTTTTTAAACCTGGGAAAGGTAACCAGATACTTATTTAATTTTTCAAAGTTATGTAAAAAAAAAATGCTACAGCTAGCTTAAATAACATTTATCTAGAGGGGTAACCAGTTACCTGTGTGTGTTTTTTCACATTTATGTAAAAAATAATCTTAGAGGTTAAATAACATGTATCAGGAGGGGTAACCAGTTACAGTGCGATTAGTAACTTACTGCCATAAGAGGGGTAACCAATTATCATAAGAGGTTGACGAGTCACTCATATTAGAAATGAAAAAAAAAACCACATCACATTTGAAGGAAAAAAAGAAGAAGAGTAAGTATGATTTAGTAACCTAGGTAACCAGTTATCATATAGAACCCAGAAATATACACACACATCAGAATGTGAAGGTAACCAGTTACCTCCTAAAATATACAAACAAACAACGTGAAGGTAACCAGTTACCACAGATCTCAAGACAGAAAACAAAACCAGATCTGACCACGAACCAACCTCCTCCCTCGCCTCCGACCACTTGCCTCCAAATTGAACCAAAGAAGTAGTATTTTCCATACCTGTAATATTTTGTAAATTTTTAAGTAGTTAATTGGGTGTAACTGCTGAAGGTAACTTGTTACTTTAGTCTGCAATTAAATACGTCACTGAAAAACTTAATTGGAAAATATAACAGTTTTTCAAGGTAACTGGTTACTTTGTTATTACTGAATGTTTTGACAATTATAATTCAGACCAATATCAAATATCTTTTTATCGCAAAGACAAAGTTGAATCTAAAATAATCATAGTTCTTGTTTTTTTGTATATTTTTGGTCAATCAATGCAACCATATTAGTAGGTTTAATTAATTTTTTCAAATTTCAAGTTAATTATTATGTTTTTTTTTAAAAAAAATAGCCATCATGAACTTCATGATTATCATTATAATCTGTAAAATAGCTATAAGAAAAATATGAAATCAATGGTTCTATATTATGTAAAAGAATTAGAAAATTAATAGATTTTAAGTTGAAGAAAATTAAATTAATATAGTATTTGACAGAGCAAGATTTTACAAACAATCTTGACATTTCTAATGCCAATCAAAGTTGCTTATTGTTAAGTGTTTAATATATCGGTGCATATATGTAACCATCTAATCGATATTCCTACAAATTTCCATATTAAATCATATTTAAACTCCAATTCATAAAAAAAAATTATTTCTTCTAATTATTATTTTTAGAAAGAAAAAAAAAAGCTTCAGAATCTACTTCGGAGCCATTGTTGACCAAATAATCCAAGACCAAAAATTTTAAAAAAGAAAACAAAAATGTAATTAGCTTGGTGATGGAACTAATGGGGATAATTCTCAACAAACAATCCAATAAAATAAAAAGCAATCAACGAGATTACAAGTACAGCTCCTTAATGGATGATTTGTTTGTTTATTTTTTATTTTTTAATGTGGGATAACTTTTCCCATATTCTGATTTTTTGTAGTTAAATTTTTCCATACAAAGTAAGGAAAGTTTAACTCTCATATTTTTGCACATTGATGACTAAAAAGCCATATTTTTTATGTGTAATGCTACACCGGTCTTGGGCTAAATCAGAAAAAAATTGGGATGTCTAGGACCCAAGCCCAAGAGGCCCCATGGCCTTTGCGATTTCAAGTGGTAACAATTTGGAAACTCTTTATTTTCAGGAATTACTTGATAAGTACTTAGTTTTAGGATTAGTTAACTAAAATTAGCCATTAAATAAATTCAGTTAAATTTTTCTCATTATTATAATGATATTTCTCACAGTACCCTTGCTTATACACATATAACTTAGGTATGACTGAAGGGTATAATTGGTAGATTCAAATAAATATTGGGTATAAAATTAATTTTGTTAAAAAGTGACTAAAAATTAAATGACACCTCTAAAATTGAACACTCGGTGTAATTTGTACTTATTTTCAATTCTCCGATTCCAAGTGGTAACAATTTGGAAACTCTTTATTTTCAATTCTCCCACGACCTTCAAATTGCAACAATTAGATACACATAATCACACGCATGCTCTTTAACATATGATAAAAATATCATATGTACGAGATAATGAATTAATAAAGTGGAAATTAAACTCAACACTTTATTCCCCTCAAGAAAAAGAAAAAAAAAAACCTTTACAAACCAATTTATTGTGTCTTGACGAAAACGAAAAATGTGTAAAATTAATAGGAAAAAAATATCACAATTAATATATATATATATAAATATATAAAATAAAATAAAAACGGATAGTGCTTTATTTTGTTCAACTACACGTTTCCATCGTCCATCTTTGCTGGGAGTTTGAATGAATTGGAGGGAGAGATTGCATGGACAGCCTTGTCATTCACTCGAATTATTCTGTAAGCCCCTGACGCCAACAACGTTCCTATGACTGGGCCCACTATATACACCCAAATCCCTTTGTACTCTCCACTCACTATTGCTGGGCCTAACGTTCTTACTGGGTTCATTGATCCACCTGATATGGGCCTGCATGCATACATATATATATATATATATATATATGATGAAACAAGTTTATTAAGATCGAACAATTTCTTTTTAAAGTTCCTAGCTAAGCTACCACAATATTTTAGAACGCAATTGTCCTTGATTTCTACTATACTCTTTATGGTTTAGAGTTCTGAGAAATTATAGTCGTGTTTCTTTTGGACACTTTTAATTTCGATTGATCGATATATCCAAAAAAAAATCAGTATATACAACCAATATATTATAACTAACTTAGTTCTACGCAATAGCTTTTGATAAAAATATACATATATTCTTCTAATCACACTTTTTAATGGCTTGACTTAGAGAATTCTTACAATTGATGTATATATATATTTTTTGTATCGAACCCAGTACTCCTTAACGGCCCTAGTAATTAATACTCAAATTTTGGCCAGCTCAACTATCTCGAATACTTTATATGGTTTACCCGGCAAAGACTGATGTTATGCACACGGATGAACCCACTGCAATACCAGCCAGCTCCCCAACCTGGCAAGAAATCAAATCAATAAGCTTGAGTGATAAATAATATTTATGAGTAATATAAGATGATGGAGTGATGATATTTTGTAACATACAGCTTTAGTATCAGTTGCCACGGCAGAAGTGACAAACATCATAACAAAGGTGACAACTATTTCCATGATTAAAGCTTGGACATCTGTTCCAGAAGGTGTTGTGGTGCCAAGTTGTTGTATTGGGTTTAGCACTTCACGTAGCGTAAATGCACCTAAAAGTGCACCTGTAAGTTGAGCTACTGCATAGAATGGAACCTGCAAGGGGGTTATAATGATAATTAAACATAATTAATATAATTTAAGTTTGTGATTTAATTAATTAATAATCACCACTTTTGTTGGTGAGAATAGTATAGAAGCTATGTGTATAGTACCTGTTTCCATGGAAAGTGTCGAAAAGCAGCAAAGGCTAGAGTGACAGCAGGGTTCATGTGTGCACCGGAGATATGACCGACGGAGTAGATCATGACGGTCACAATGAGGCCGCCGACGATGGATGCTCCGAGCTTTGGGACTTTATTCTCATCATTTGCACTCAGGGCACCCGCACCACATGTCACAAATACCAAAAGAAACGTTGCTATGGTCTCTGCCAGAATCTGCATGTCATCAATTTAATGAAGTCACTAATTATATATTTATATATATGGTAGCATTAATAATACTAATTAGGCCTGGAGAAAGTATTTAATCATACCCTGTATATATATATATATATATATATTAGTGGCATTCATTGTTGTATCTATGTATATGTGTGTACCTTTCTAAGAAAACCAGGCTGACAATGCTCTTTATACAGCACCCAAAGAGAGAATGAGCTATCGTGATGATGATCAATTATTTGTGATTCAGGTTCTGGTTCTACTGATCTCCCCATTTCTGATACCGGAAAATTAAGTTGCGATTTGAAATAAAAGAGATATAAAACGAGAAGATCAAATGGCTAGCTAGATAGTAGGAGATGTGTACGTATATACGTACTGATATGTCTGATATAGAGATCACAAACACATACATATATGCACTTTCGAGGGTCGAGAGTTGTGATCGTGAGTAGGCAAAACACATACACAACTATCTTTTTATCATGTAGCATCCAGACGATCGATTACAAACGTATAGTTTGTAATAGTTTAGTAGTTTAATTTCAAACGTATAAATACTCTCTGCACATATATATGTACATATATAATAAAATGATCATATCAACTAATTCGTCTAGCGATCTTTGATCAATAAAAATAAGTATAAAAATTTACATAAATATCTGATCTAGTGTACAAAAAAAGTCATGGCACAAATATCCGAGCTTGTTTTCTTTCATGTTCGACCTATGCTTCTTTTTAGCAATACTTAATTATACCAAATTGGTTGGGTACCAATAATGATGACGCACTTCTAATTAATTTTTAATTTTATAATAAAAAGCGTCAATATATGTATTTTATACGACCAGTAATACTGCTTTCTAGCAAAATCTCATTCATCTAAAATTTATGAAAAGCGTTATAAGATATATATAGCTAACTAGATTCTCAGCAAATATATATTTATATACAGAGGGAGTATATGATGTCACTTTTGTAGTTATTGGTAGGAGTGTTTATATAGTTTGGCGGCTTTTTTTTTTTTTTTTTATATATATATATATATAACAATATATATTGTAGTTATAGTAATTTTTAGAAATTTTAAAATAATTTGGTGTGTCAAATATATGGTTCAAGCGGTTTTTTTTATAAATGGGTAAAAGAGATATTTAAATTCTGATTTCGGTATAATAATTATTCAAAAAAACTCAAAAACTGTTAGGTAAAATGTTGTATAAAATAAAAATTAATGTTATATATGCTGCTGAGGCTAAAGTAACATCCTAATTAAGAAGTTCTATATTTATATATATAAATATTTTTTATAGCAAGACAGATGATCAGTTTGATCTGGTCAAACGTTTGCTCAGGAGGTCTTCCTCAATTAACTTTCGACTATGATAATATGTGATATATCATATACGTTATGATAAACAATTAATTAATTATAGTTAACTTGCTTCCACTAACAAAAAAAAATGATCTACCAATTTGCAAAGGGATAGATGCAATAAATATATATATGGCTATTATCGAGTGCTAGTTATTAAATGCCAAAGAATATCAGATATGGCTATCATAACAGCATAGCCATATATTCCCATACCCACATATTAATATGATAGAATCTCCAAAATCTAAACCACTACGGAAAAAACATATATATGTAATATATTTCCTACCATTGTACTCTGTAACTTTCTCCATATAAAGGGTCTTTTTTCATTATTTTATTTTAGTGTGATTGAATCTTATCTCGAAGCCACACATGAAACATAGTACGTGCCACACACGTCACACGTACACGTAAAGACAAAGTCAGTACCACAAAACTACATGTGTTCGAAATGTACGGAATCTAAATTATCTATTACATCATTGTGACTATGATGAGTGCCAGATATCGAATCAAATTTACTCAACTATATATGCCCGGAAAGTGATTAATTACCCTAAAATCTCAACTTAAAATATATCAATTTTATCATAATCTTCGAATTAAAATATATGATTTTGACAATTATTATAAAAAAATCAAAACCGGAAAACTAATATGATTAGGAAGAAGAAATGGAGAACCTGATAAAGCAGTATTGGGGCCATGGAATGAAGATCTGGGAGGAGTGCTTGTTTGGGGACGATGATGACGATGATCTAGTAGCACAGCCGTGTCTTGCTGGGCTCCTCCTGACCCATATTCCTTCTGTTTGTGCCTCTGATCTTCATCGCTCAAAAGGGGCAAACTCATCGACACTACTTCGTCTGACCCTCTCGGCTTGAATTCCATTCGGAACGACAGACACAAAAATACAAACTTTTAATTATATTTGTGTAGAGAACTTTCCCTTGTATATGTGCTACTTTCTAATTAGCTAGATCATACACATATATATATGCTTCAAGAAATTGAAGCTCATTCGTGCTGTTTTTAATTATCACCTACTCTCGGCTGAGCGTGTTTCTTAATTGGGAGAATTTTATCAACGCCCTATTTATAGTTTCACCTTATGGCTTTTAATTACTTATCAGAAAAAATTAAAATACTAACCTCCAAATGATTATTTTTTCAAAATTATTCTTGCCAATTCAACTAAGAAAAGTCCCCAACTTTATATTTTTAAATAAATACTTATATTTAAATTTGTATTAATATAGGTATTAAATATTTAGTTTTGTATTATATATTATTATAATAATAATATTTTATAATATTTGATTTTAAATAATTTTAAATATATATTTTGTTAAATATTTAGAATATTGTTTTAAAATTAACAAAATCTCGTTTATTTATATAGAGGAGATATTTTTATTTATGTTCAAGTGAGTTTTCGTGTATTTATGTAAAGTAGTTATATTTTTATCCAAATTCAAAATTTTGCAGACTAATAAACTTTTTCTTAGACTACAGGATTTGTTTATAAGTTTTTGTGATTTATTTCCTTTTTATTTCACTTTATATTTTATTTTTGTGTGTTTCTTTCTCTTTGAATTTGGACACTCACTACAACAAAATAGAGGTTTTATGACTTTAATTGGGAGACATTGGAAGTCTACCATGTCTCCCACTTAGTGAGACGTTGTTGCTAGGGTCATTGTAGGTATATATCACACGTCTCCCATTGGGAGACGTGCCTCACTTCCCACGTCTCCCACTGGGAGAGGTGGAAAGTCAAACGTTGACTTTCCACCTCTCCTATTGGGAGACGTGGAAAGTGACTCACCTCTCCCAATGGGAGACGTGGGAAGTCCCTAGGAGACATCACATGTCTCCCATTGGGAGAGGTGTGTCACTTCCCACGTCTCCCAATGGGAGACATTGAAAGTCTCCTACATTTAAAAAAAATAAATTAAATAAATTTATAATTAATATTATTTTAATTTGATTTAATAATTAATTAAATTGAAATAATATTAATTTAAATTGAAATTATTTTAATCTAAATTTAAATTAATTTAATAATCAATAAAATTGAAAGAAAAAAATATATTTGTTAGATATATACAAGAAATACAATATTTGTTAGAAATATTCAAAATGAACAAATATTGCATTGTGTATGAAGAAAGAGTTAAAAAATTTAAAAAAAAACCTATCAACGAGGTCGGTAACTTTGGATTATCGGCAACATATATGTCGCACATTCTTGTCGCAACTCATCAATTTGTGCCTCTGTATATGATGTGCTTGTTAGCTGCAAGAAATATAAAGTAAAATATATTAATTAATTATTTGATTACATTTATAGTTTCAAAAATAATTTGTAAATTTTAATTAATAATACCGTTCTCAAGTAATGTCCGGGACTCGCATGTTCAATCAAATCCTTCAACATCCTCATTAAGTATTATCCACATGCCACATTGTCCGGTTGGTGTGGACACTAATTATTTAAAAATATGAGTAATTTATTATTAAATTGAAACTTTTTAAAAAATGCATACATATTATTCTACTTAATTATTATAAATGTTCAAAAATTTCTGCTAAAGTTACTTACCTGAGGTTGGTTAATGCGTAGAGTATCAGGGATCTCGACATCAGGAAGATTCATAGAGAAAAAAAGATTAAAAGCGCTGACGATCACTGATACAATCTCCTCACGGTTATTTAGCTCTGAATTCACCGGATCACAACAATAAACATGATATGCATATGGTGCCAAAATAAACAACATCCAATGTTCACTGTATAAGAAAAACAAAAAAATTATAGCTCAAATGTTAAACAAAGAAATTATTGATATGGGTCGGAAAAATGACAACTTTTTAAACTTACCCATGGTTCCAAGGGACAAGCATAACTTGTTCTTTTGATTTTACGTCATTGCAACGTCTGAACAGATTCTGAACACGATCGTCGAATGAACTCCCTTGAGTGGCGACGATATTAGGATTGACAAATAAAAACTTATTTTGGCGACCTTGTTGTACCAGTATACTGAGCAGGACACACCGTGTCCTCTAGCCCTAACACGTCCTCGAGGCTCAGGAGTGCCCAACGCCCTCGTCAGGACATCATTAGGGCCATCAGGTGCCCATTTACCCTCAGCTTGGAGTTGCCGGTAATGATCCTGTGAAACAATATTCACAGAAAGTTATATATATAAGCTAATAATTTGACATATCAACATTATTAAATATGAGCACTTACAATATTTTTTTGAATCTCAGAGGCCTCTCCAATGAGCTCTCATTTTGCATTCCGACGACCCATGCTCCATAAGTCTGCCCTATCAAGTTCAGTCAGACTTTTCCCACTTTGTTCCATTAACATCTCTTCAATACGCACATAGCCTCCTCTAGAGAGGTTGTGATTGTATTTATTCAGTGCTCGATAATTTTGCATCTCCTCTCTCTTTCTTTGCCACTCGGGAGTTAATCTTGAGTTCACAAACGTTAACCATTCATCCGGAGTTATGACATTCTCAAATCCAAATGGCAAAGCTGGCGGGAACTCATTTGGGTATTTTTTCAAAGCGTCGTAAACGTGTACCCTTGTAAGATTAGTCTTCCAATTTCGGAAGTACTTTCCCGCATCCTTCAACATCTGTTGCTTTTGTTTGGGGTCCAAATCATAAGTTTTCTGCAAGTTTGAAAGTAATAAGAAGCATATTATCAAAATAATATATATTTTAAAAAAATTAAATGAAATACATTCTCCTATGTCTATGGAAAAGAAAAGAAACAACACTAAATAAGCACGTGATAAATTTGTATGTCTATATAAAACTAATTTTTTATTATCCTAGATAAAATCGGGCAGCATATCCCCTATAATAGTGACCTAACCATCTGCATGTGAATATCAAAACAAACAATTCAAACAACATACAATAAGTTTCTTCCTTATAGAATGTCTATATAAAACTAATTGTTTATTATCCTAGATAAAATCGGGCAGCATTTCCCCTATAATAGTGACCTAACCATCTGCATGTGAATAGCAAAACAAACAATTCAAACAACATACAATAAGTTTCTTCCTTATAGCTCCACAGCACACAGTCAAATTTCTCAGAACCTACTTCACTAATACACACAAGTTCTCAACCTTCCGTTATCACCGCAGCACACAATTTTAATCTCAGAACCTACTTCACTATGGATGAATATTTAAGATATTCAAACTCCTCTAACATTTGTTTAATAATATTAAAAGTAGAAGTAAGAGAATATATATGTACCTCTTGCAATCTTTAATCCAAAAGCTAGCAAAATTACTTCACTTAGTAATCAAATTCGCTATTAAATCCACAAACCAATAAAATTTAATTAATAAATAATAAATAAAACATCACTAAATATCTAGCAATATATAACGTATTATTGTAATTTTAGAAACTTAATTACCTCAAATGTGTGATTGATATAGGAATTTTGATGCAAAATACTCTCTAAAATCTCACCACAAAAATCACAACCTATGAAATTAAATTAATTAATATGTTAAACATCACTAAATATCTAATAATAGTAAATGATATTGGTAAACAAATAAAAAAAATCCCAATGTGCCACTAATTACAACCTCAACAAAAAATCAATATAAAATTTCATAACCTAAAAACTTAATAATAAACAAAAACATAAAATTTTTCATATATTTATATTTTATAAATTATTTAATAAATTTATTTTAACATAACTATATATATAACAAAATAGTTACAATTTTAAAAAAAAATCAAATATATACAAAAATATATCTAAATTTCGAAATAAAAAATGATAAAAATTTTAAAAAAATCATGAACATATATACTCTAATGAAATCTATACAATGTGATAGGTTAAATTAAAAAAAAACTAAAAAATCATAAATCCCTAAAAACTTCAATGGAAAAACCACAAAATACTACAATGTACATGAAAAAATGCATAAAAATGTAAAATTAACACAAAATCATGTATATTACTCATCCTAATGCAAAACCTATGATTTATTTGCAAAATAATTAACAAAAAATCAAGAAAAAAAAAAAAAAACTTACCTTAGAACCCTAAAAACGCAGCCCCAAATCGCCCAATTCTTCTCTGGTTTGCTCTCGGGTTCGTGTGAGGAAGCAAGAAGGCTGATATGTTTGTTTTATAAGTGGAGACATCCAACGTCTCCCATTGGGAGACGTGGGACACGTGGCACGTCTCCCAGTAGGAGACGTTGGATGTAGTCCCATGCACATCCAACGTCTCCCACTGGGAGACGTGGGACACGTGGCACGTCTCCCAGTGGGAGACGTTGGATGTACCCATAAACACTACCCCAGCCTATTTCCAACGTCTTCCACCATTTTTAATGTCTTCCAATTGTAGCCATTAATATGCACTTTCAATGTCTTACACCATTAGACATTTAAAACCCCTGATAAGTTTTAATGTCTTACACCAATGGTGTAAGACATTGTAGGGAGTCATTGTATATCAAATTTGTTGTAGTGACTGTCCAATCACCAGCGAAAGTGAAAAGGACCTATTCAATTGATTTTGTAATAGGGTATATATATTTTTAGACCTTGTATTTTTTCCCATTATTTGCTTGAACTTTGTGTTTTGATAAATTATTTTTTGGACCATGTGTTTTGTAAAATAGTTAAAATAGAACCCTAAACCGATTTTGGTCAATGTTTTTCAACTAAAATCACAAATAATTTACCAAACTAATAATTCAGAACAAAAATAAAATCATTCTGCTTAAAAACTGTATTGTTATATTTAATTTTTTCTTCATCAAAATTGAGTTTAGGGTTCTATTTTAACCATTTTATAAAACATAGGGTCCAAAAAGTAATTTGTCAAAACACAGGGTCCAAACAGGTAATGAGACAAAACACAGAATCCAAAAAGGTATAAACCCTTTGTAATAAAGTAGAATCGCGAATTATTAGGAGACAATATAAATGAATTTTAATCATTATAATTGAGCCTTAAATATAATTAACATACTGATTTAGAGCTTTGTCAAACTATTTTTTGAAATATATCACCAAATTTCTTTCTTTTTTCATTGCTTCAATTTAATATTTTTAATATATTTTATTTATTTTCAATATATAATTATTGACTGTCTTTTTCACTATCAATCTAATCCGAGAATTTGAAGAAAATAATGAAAAAGAGCACAATAATTATACGCGGTTCAGGCTATAAAAGAGCCCTAGTACACTAGTCTCGGGTATTTAGTGAGATTAAAGCTTATTTGAGCAACCTTCAATGGTGGTTCTCAGACAACATATATATTACACTGAGTTATAGAGTTTCTCTCTCTAAAATCCAGACCATTTATAAGGAGATACCCCAACCCTATTTATAGAGGCTCGGGTGTTAATGTCAATCATGTATTATTAATACCGATTCCTCCATTATAGGGGTATTAATGCTGAATTAATACAAAAAGGGTTGCACTAAATACAAACTACAACCCAGATGGATTGCACGAGGCCCATTGCAGAAAGTTCACTACTACAAAAAAGGCCTTTCTCTGCGGTTTTTTTACTCAATACACTGCGGTTTTCGAGAGTATTGAAAAGCGCAGTGTATTCGACAGCAGAGAAAAGTGTTATGCAAACTGCGGAGAAAAGCTACACTTTTCTCTGCGGTTGTAGTAAGCCAACCGCGGAGAAAAGAGAGCTTTCTCTGCGGTTGTAATAAGCAAACCGCGGAGAAAAGAGAGCTTTCTCTGCGGTTTGTTTATTACAACCGCAGAGAAAGCTCTCTTTTCTCCGCGGTTGGCTTACTACAATCGCAGAGAAAAGAGCTTAATAAAAAAAAAATTTCAATTTCGGTTGATAACCCAGCATTTTTAATAAAAAAAATTAATTTTCAATTTTAATTATAAATAATTATTTTCAATAGTATAACTAATTTGTTAAATTGTTATATATACATTTCATATCTAATACAAAATAATTGGCTAGTAATGAATCAAAGACTTTAATCATTCTAACCAATATAAGTTAGCACTTTAATCTTACATACATACAAAAATTTAGATTTCATAAACAAATGGCATTAATCTAGCTAACCAATCACTTTGTAGTGGTAGTAGATCCTCTTTGACATTGAATTGCTTTTTGTCAAACCACTGCAAAATTGAAAAGTTAATATAGATTAGATAATTAAATACTATATCTAGTTTTTCTTAAGCAAAAAAGAGTTTAAAATATAACATACTTTCTTCTTGATAACTTCTGCTGGATTCGGTGCATTTACAAGATCATAAATGTATCCTAGTACATAATAACCACATTCATGACTTTCAGGTTGTTTTGGACAAGAACCTCTCACCAATTTTGTAAATGTGCCGATGTATTCATTTTCCAAACATTGTGCGTATGCTCTACAAAAATTAAAATTAATTAAATACATATTATGTTCTCAACTTTTAAAAATTAATAATGCATACATTACAAATGAAGAACTTACTTTTCCATAACCTCCGTAATTATTGGTGGAGATTTATTATTTTTTAAAGGGTCCAAAATTATGGTCATCCCCCGCATCATCACGAGCACCAACATCCAATGTCGACTAAAATAATAATAAAATATGATTATTATAAAATTAAAATTCAACCATAGTAGTGATAATGTTTAAGTAGTTCGTTCTTACTCAACAATCCAAGGAATGAAATATATTTGGCCTCGTCTATCCATAGTCATCATCCATTTGGCTATAAGATCCACCGTATAGTTTTTACTTTCATCATTGCCAATAGAAAGATGTTCAGTGTCAAAAAATTTATATAATTGTCGTGAATTTGGGTGCATGCTTTCCCAAATGCATTTGTAGAGAATCAATCATTCATATTACATTTTCAATTAATAAATTGATATCGTAAAAAAAAAATTGGGTAGAGTTTCTCTGTTTCTATAGCATATCCAAAATTATTAGAACCTATAAATTCAATTCAGACAAAGCATACAACAAACAACATGCATGTTCTTAACCATAAGCCACCGCAGCACACAAAATTCGCAGAACCTACTTCACTAAGACACACATGTTCTCAACCTTCTGTTATCTCCGCAGCACACAATTTCATCTCATAACTTACTTCACTACGGATGAATATCTAATATATTCAAACTCCTCTAATAGTTTGTAATGACATAACGGATTGATACATACCTCATACCAAACAGCATAGCTGAGGATCCAATATTATCCATGGAGGCTGCTTGATAAACGTCTTCCGAAGTGATGAAGATAGCCTCGCGTTCTCTTATAAACTCCGGGTCAACGGGAACTTGTACAACCCCATCTATTCCTTTATTGGAATAATACTCCTTCACTATAAATTTTAGACTCAGATCAATTTTGTCCCATTGGTTATTTGTTAACCAATTTGAAGGTTCTAGTTGAGTTATTTCAGCGGGGATGACTACGTGAGATCCAACTGATGATAAATGTGGGCTTGGTGATAGGGATTTGTGATTAGATGAAGATGGACCCTACATAA
The DNA here is from genome assembly GCF_963169125.1 of Humulus lupulus. Taxonomy (NCBI): domain Eukaryota; kingdom Viridiplantae; phylum Streptophyta; class Magnoliopsida; order Rosales; family Cannabaceae; genus Humulus; species Humulus lupulus. The sequence continues at coordinate 68,656,465 of NC_084794.1, read as the reverse complement.
TAGCATTAAACATATCAGTATAGTGTACCCATTTAAAAATAAAATTTAAATATCTAAGCAAATAATTTTATACCTGACAAGCCACAATTAAATTTTTTGGCCAAGGCAGGAATGTGTCTCGTGCGTCCCCAACATATCGTACGTTACCAAAGGGAATAGGGATCTCAGCTTCTTCTTGTAAGACATCTATAAGCCAAACCCTCGCAATTGAATCATCAAGTACATTTCCATGGACGGTAATTTGGCTACCCATGTTTGGTACAATGAGTACACCCTTAGCCACCACATTGTCAATATTATCAGAACACAAATAAACTTCATAGCTCAGTGGTGGCGGAGACTCATAAATTGATGATCCATCATCTTCATCAAAAGGATAGTCTTCGGTTTGATGAAAATGATCATCTGCGTTGGGGGCAGGTCGATAGACTTCATCACTTGTATTCTCATAATATTGTCCCTCATCAAATTGCCCTTCATCGTAGTATCCACACTTATCGTTTTCCTCATTAATTCTTCATTTTGAGCTAATTCCTCTTCTGTGCTAAATTTATGTCTTTTTAGCTCTTCAATCTTAGCTTTTAGTCGAGCAATCTCCTCTCTTGCAGTCATTGTTTTATGTTTTTTTCCAAACATTTTGGAAACGGTCACAGTGAACCTACAAAAAAAATCAATAAAGTCCATCAATAAACCAATCTAAATAATTCTTAAAAGAAAACAACCATTATAAATTATCATACCCGCCAGCTCGAACACGACCTGGGTGTTCTGGTGTCCCTAATGCTTGAGTCAAGATGTCATCTCGACCCTGAGCTGTAATTTCGCCACGAATCAATTTTTCTTTGACGTCCTCCTACTCAAGATATTATTTGGTTAAATTAGTTTATATAAATAAAAAAAATATATATTGATTCTGAAACCTTAGAAAACTTACTATCTTTTTGGCAATTTGTCAGTCTAGCTTTGTCACAAGAACTTTATTTTTTTCACGCGATCTAAGCCAAACTTTATACCTCTTTGGATTTTGAATATTTCGTTCTTTTTTCTGCATTGTACAAGATAATTATAGTTATATGTTGCGATAATATCAACCATTATTTAAACTATAATATCAAATATACTTACCAAATCTTCTCTTATATTAGCCATTCCTCTACGAGAGGTTCGATGCCTTGACTTCATTAGTAATGCACATTTTTTTTGTTCTTGATGCACTATTTGAAACTCTGGACTTAGACGACTAGTTACAAATTGTAACCATTCTCTCTCGGCAATTATATCGCTATACCTCTTTGGGGGAAATTTGAGTTCTTCCATCATACCCATTTCAGCCAAAGGTTTGATGTACTCAGTAGTGAGTTCACTTTTAAAATCTCTCATTATTTGACCAGCTTTTTTCAAAATCTCACGTTTGAAGGTTTGAGGAATGTTGTGACCACCCTGAGAATATAATTAAGAAAAGTAATTATTAAATTTAGATATCACACATAAATAAATAAATATCATAATGATAATTTCTTACAATGATATCCTCCCATAGACCATCTTTCAAATCTTGTGGGACCTTCCTCCAATCACCTGAGTTGATAGAAATCGTGGCTCGTACTCTAGATCCAAGATATGATATCATGTTTGTATACACATCACCTATTGGTTGTCCCAAATCGTTCCATTGAAGATTTTTCTTGATTCCTTTGGCTTTTTGTTGGGTCATGTAACTCATTCTTGTTTTACCACGACCTTGTTGTTTCTCTTTGTCATCTCTTTTATCCGCCAACTGCATCACACAAATTACAAGTGTTAATGCATTATACAAATAAATAATCACAAGTATTAATGAATTATATAACTTACTAAACATGTTTTCTTCTTTTTCTTATTTTATTTCTGGTCGATTCACAATCAACCCATATTCCTTCTTCGATGTCGGTTCTAAGATAATCACGATCATCGCTATCGCTTTCATTATCATGTTCCTGAATATTCTCAACTTGTTCATGTATCGGTTGTCCAACAATGAAACAGTCATGATATAAATCATAATTTTCATCGTACTCTTCTTTTTCTGAGAACTTCCGCTCGGGAACTGATAAAACAATGGACCATTTATCATGAACTGGATCAAGAATGTAAAACACTTGTTTCGCTTGGGAAGCCATGATAAAAGGATCGTTCTTGCTTCCCTTCTTGCTTAAATCAACCAGAGTGAATCCAAGTTCGTCAGTTTTAACTCCAGTATTGTTGTCTACCCAAGAACATTTAAGAAGAGGAATACGAAATAATGAATAATCTAGCTCCCATATTTCTTCAACAACCCCGTAGTATGTCATTGTGCCTGAAATTGGGTTATTATCTTTTGCACTGGCAAAATGCATAGCTTCTGCGACTACACTTACTCCACTATTTTGAACCAGCCGAGCATCATCTCTTGACTTAGTATGAAATTGTTTCCCTTCAACAATGTAAGCTTGATGCTTTATTACATCAATGCTTGCTCCAAGAGATATGCGCTTCAACTCAGTCGACAGTCCATGATTTTTTTTCTCCCAACTTCGTCAAAATTGTATTCTTCAGCCACTGGCAAAACGTTTTATTATGCTCATGTATAACCCATTTTTGTTTATTTTTAATCTTGTTTGGAATCATCGACCGTAATAACTCTATGTGATCACTGAAACATAAAAGAAATAATAAAAAGTTTAAACAACAAAAAGAAAATCACTACTCTAATATATATGATTGAAATATATTTTCTACTTACATTATATATGATTGAATCTCAGGATTATTTTGCAACTAATTGAGCTTGATCTAATTCTGCCCTAGACATGGTGGTCACTGTTCCATTCCCTCGTAGTCCTTTATCAACTCCATCTGAGTTATTTCGTGGTTTGCTGATTCCGATTGCTTCAACCCCACTCATGTATTCTGAGCAAAATTCTACTGCCTCTTCCGATATATAACATTCAACCATACTAGCTTCAGGACGATAATGATTACGCACATAACTTTTCAACACCTTCATACTTCTTTCAAATGGATACATCCATCTCGCCCAAACTGGTCCACACAACTTGGCTTCCCTTACTAGATGAACCATTAAATGAATCATAATGTCAAAGAAGGATGGCGGAAAAAACATTTCAAGGTTGCATAAAGTTTCCACTATCTTATAATGCAATGCATCCAATTTTTTCATTTCTAATTCTTTTCCGCATAAATGATTGAAGAACATGCAAACATTTGTTAAACAATCTCGAACTTTTTTCAGTAATAGTGATCGAATAGCATTCGGAAGTAATTGTTGCATCAACATATGACAGTCATGTGATTTCATACCCATCAGCCTCAAATCTCCCATGGATACCAAGTTTCGAATGTTGGATGAATAGCCATCAGGCACTTTCATCTCTGCAAATGATTTACATACAACTTTTTTCTCTTCTCTGGACAACGTGAAACAAGCAGGAGGTAAATATGTGCGTTTACCTTTCTGTTCAGGTGCTAAATCAGTTCGTATACCCATTTCAACAAGATCTAAACGACTAGTTAAACCATCCTTAGTTTTACCGGGAATATCAAGTAATGTACCTATAATACTTTCGCACACATTTTTTTCTATATGCATGACATCCAAACAATGTCGAACAAGTAAATCTTTCCAGTAAGGGAGACGAAAAAAATTGATTTCCTTTGGAAACATCCACTTACTTTCTTATTTTTCTGCATTTTTCCATACTTGAAATCAATTTTCTCTACTTCTTTAAGAATTTGTTGCCCCGAAAGTGGCAAAGGAGCAACACCTTGTTCTTTATCACCATCAAATGCTTTTTTTTTTGTCCCTATAATGATGATTTAGGGGAAAATATCGTCTATGACCCATATAACAAATTTTGTGCCCATTAGACAGACGAATAGCCTTTGTGTTAGTGCAACATATTGGACATCCCTGATAACCTTTTGTGCTTAACCCTGATAGATTACCATAAGCTGGGAAATCATTAACAGTCCACAACAAAACAGCTTTTAAGTTAAAGACTTCTTTCTTAAAACCGTCATATGCCTCAACACCATTTTCATACAAATCTTTCAAATCATCAATTAATGGTGCCAAATAAACATCTATATCGTGTCCCGGTTGTTTTGGGCCTGAAATCATTAACGTGAGCATCAAAAACTTTCTTCTCATCACTAACCACGGAGGAAGATTGTACATAACAAGGAAGACAGGCCACGAACTATGCCTACTACTTAGAGATTTATGTGGATTTACACCATCGACAGCTAGACCTAGACGAAGATGTCTTGCTTCAGTTTTAAATTCTGGATTTAAGTTATTAACTTTTTTCCAAGCCTGCGAATCTGCAGGATGTCGAAGTTTACCATCTTTCACTCGTCTAGTCTCATGCCATATTAAGTTTTCAGAGTGTTTTGCACTTCGATATAATCACTTAAGCCACGGAATCAAAGGCAAGTACCACATCACTTTCTGAGGAATAAGTTTCCTAATCTCCTTACTCTTGTTAGGTTTGTAGCGGGGTGAATCACATTCTGGGCAAGTGTCCATGTCTGCATACTCTTTACGATATAACACACAATCATTCAGACATGCATGGATCTTCTCATACTTCAAGCCTATGCAATTTAAAGTTTTCTTCACTTCATACGTAGACTCAGGGAAGCAATTATCTGACGGCAAAATCTCTTTAAAAGCAGCTAAAAATTGACTAAAACATTTATCACTAACTCCATTTTCTGCTTTTATGTTGTAAAATTTTACCATCGTTGGTAATCTTTGTTTCAGACAACCATTGAATAATGGTTTATCTGCATCTCGAACTAATTTATCAAAATTTGAAGGATCATCAACAAACTCTTCTTGTGCTTCATCGTGCAATTCCATAGGATGATCGTCAAAATCACTATAACCCAAATGATCAACCCCTCGCCTCCCGAATGGATATGGATTATTATTTTTCAATGATTCCCCATGCCAATACCATGTACGATAACTTGTATCAAATCCCCGACAAAATACATAATTTTTTATCATGGTAATATTTCCTTTTGTTCCATTACCACAATCTATACATGGACAATGAATTCTTTCCGGATCACTACAATTTGTTTGGCAAAATTCTAAAAATTGGTTGAATCCGTCTTGAAATTGTTGTGTTTCTCTATTCTCAAGAATCCATGACTTATCCATAATGATAATATTTACCTAATTCCTAAGTTGATAATGAAAAGAAAATTAGTATAGTAATACTTTAAAATTATGTTCAATTATTAAATTATAAAATTAAATGGACAGAGTTTCATTTATTTCTATAACATATCCAAAATTCATATGTATTTAAAATTTCAAAAAAAAAACAAAAACATTATTATTATATATAGTAACTTATAAAACATGTTCAACTAATATCATCAAAAAAAAAATTGGGCAGAGTTTCCTCTGTATTTATAGCATATCCCGAGTTATCTACCTATAAATTCACATCAAACAAAACATATAACAAACAACATGCATGTTCTCAACCATAAGTCACCGCAGCACACAGAAAATTCACAGATCCTACTACACTAAGGCACACATGTTCTCAACCTTCTGTTATCTCCGCAGCACACAATTTTATCTCAGAACCTACTTCACTATGGATGAATATCTAATATATTCAAACTCCTCTAACAATAGTTTGTAAATATAAAAAATAAAGATAAAAAATTAAGTAGTAATTACTACTTACCTTAAAAATTAATATTCACCAATTTCAACCTCGAACAAATATTTCAACCTTGAGTGTGAGCTCACACTCAAACAAATATTTCCTACAATAAAAAGTTAAACATTAGTAAATATATGGTAATTGAATTGATCCTAAAATAATATAATTAACAAAAATATACTTTAAAAAAATCATTACCTAAATAATATACAAAATTATGCAAGCACTAATTTTTAATATAAAAAATTATGTAAACAACATTATTCTAAATAAAATAATACAAAAATACCCTAAACCGAAATATACATTAAAGAAATCAAGTTTTAGTAATCAATACACGTTTTAAACAATGAAAATGTCTTCCAATCCTATATAAAATTTAAAAAATATTACAAAAAATAACCATATAAACATACATAGAAACCACCATTAAACCCACACAATATTTCTTCATTTTTACCCTAAAACTTCAAAATAACTCAAGATTAAGTATATATACATGATTTCAAGCTTTAATATGCAAGGAAATGGAAAAAAAACAAAAAAAAATAGACAACGTGGGGCTTACCATGGGTAGGGACGGTGGTGGGAGAGAGCTTCGGCCGTGACCTTTCAACAAAGAAGAAGATGAGCAAATGAGTGGGAAAAATAGGTTTTTGTGCTTAAGTGGGTGGAGACCACCTTTCTCCGCGGTTTTATACCCAAAACCGTGGAGAAAAGTGAGCCATTCAAACCTTTCACTGCGTTTTTTTTTAAAAACCGCAATAAAATAGGGCGCGGACATTAAATATAATTTTTTTGACTCTTTCAAACCTTTTCACTGCGCTTTTTATTTATTGTTTAAAAAAAACCGCAGAGAAAGCCTATATTTGTAGTAGTGGTTGTTTACCAATTTTATAGGGAACATACCTCTGACAGTGTCAGAGTGTAGCTGCAAGTTTCTCCATGTCAGGCGGCGTAGTGAGAAATGTTGATTGTCGAGTGTACGACTCGACACCACTACTCAAGGTTCTCCAAAATATTGCTAGACGATCTTTTGGTAGCTCATATTCGGAGTGACTGACACCTGACAGCTCTTCTAGAGGCACAAGGACCTCTAAAATGGTCATTAGGGCGTGGCCTCACCTAGAGACATCCACGCCTCAAGGACCGACCTCGGAGGGTGGCTTCCCTTAGAGACATCCGCGTCTAGCCGGTTCAGGGTACCTAGAGGAGTTCACACTGGGAGAACATCATGTCTTGTCTTATCGTTAATTACTTCTAATTGCCATGTGTTTGGTGGTAAAAATACAGACAACATTTTCCCCCCAAGTCTTCACTCGCCCTCGGGCATTAGAGACTTAGACTGAGAGGAGTAATTTGAAAGGTCTTTGGGGAAGACGTTTGGGCTTCCCTTAATATCACTCTGGAAAGTCACGCCACATGTTGACTCTGTTGGAAAAAACTTATACAGGATCTTTATTTATTTTCATGTATATCTAATATTAAACAAATTAATACGAGATAGCCTAAAACATGTTTCTAAAATTGAATTCAAAGAGAAACAAATAATATAATACTTACAGTGTATGCAGCGGAATTAAGAGTCATTCCTTCAGTTTCTCTAACTCTTGTATCCTCTCTGTCGCAGAGTATTATCAAGAAACTGAACCGATCTTCTATTTTCTTCACAATCTTCCAATGTATCCTTAGAACCACCTAGACTAGTGTGGGCAATTCTCAACACATGAAATAGATATAGAGAGAAGAAGAGAAAATAACAAAGTGGCTTAGAAAAGGACTTGTGTTTAGAGAGAATATAAAACTATCAGAAAATCTGACTTGTGACTTCTCAAACTTATTCTTTTTGACTTCTCTCTAAGCACTCCTTTTATAGACTCAATTAGGCAATTTAATTCAATTAAAAAATTATCAAAATAACAGTCATTTTGAAGCCCTAGGTCAAAATTATCATGGGCTATAGGCCCGTGAAATTTCCCATTTGATTATAAGCTCATTGGACTTAAAATCAAGGCCTGTATTATGTTCTATTGATTTAATTAATTAAATAATTATTTAAATCCTTTATCAAATTAATTATTTATAATTTGAACCTTGATTTAAATTAATTTATTAATTTAGATACCAATTTATCTTAATTAATAAATCTGCCATAATTTCTCTTTTCTTCTCAAAATTACACAACTCTGTGAAACTATCCAAAATTGACCTGGTCAACTTTGATAATTATAATTGATGATTAAATCAATTAATTGAGACTATCTAGATGATTTTATCCAAGGTACAACGGGGACCATGGGCCTATGAAATCAAGCTCCAATAAGTTATCATAAATCTAACAAATAAATTTACTAACTTATTAATTCCTCGTGACTCCACTATAGACTTGGAATTGCACTCTTGAATTCATAGAACGCTCTATAACAAATATAGATATGCTATTAATTATCTATTGTTACAACCATAATTGTCACTCAATCCTCTATAGACGGTCTACAATGAGATAGGACTAAAATACTGTTTTACCCCTCATTGTATTTTATCCTTAAAACACTTAGTTCCTTGTAAATGTTTTTTCAGTAAACTAATTTAATTACTGAAATGAGATCTCTATCATTTAACACCTTGAACCAAACTAAAAGGAAACCATCGTTTCACTTCTTCATTAGAAGCTATAGATGTTCATATCTATGATGAACAATCCCACTCAATTATAATACCGAGTTCCCAAGATGTAAGTATGGGCTAGTCCGTAGGGTAAGCTGGTAACGAACAAGTCAAAGAACTCAAATAATACAATCAGTTAGAATACTAACCACTCAGAATTGAGATTGAATTGACCTATGGTCAACAATATGATATGACTAGAATAGATAATAACGGTATGCTTACTTATCTTATCAACTGTCAATATCGGTCCTGTCTGATGTAACAAATACATCCGATCTTATCTACTTTGCTAATGTTCTGGAAAGAACATAACACTGTAATGTGTAAGTAGATCATATCGTAGATTGGCAAGTCAGTGTAAATCCGGTGCACTGACTAATCTTAGGACTAACTTATTTTGAACATATAATCATATTTATATTCCACTGTGATTACGTCACTATAAATAAGATTAGATATATGCTCGGGATTTAATAGAAGTTTATATTAAACAAATAATCATGAAAATAAAACATGTGAGCAAAGTGATTGACCAAGTCAAAAAAATGATTTCTATTCTTTTATTGATAATAAAATGAGATTACAAAGAATTTGGGTTTTAATTAGGGCATAAAACCCCAACAGACTCTGTATTGTTGGGCCCATCAATTTGTGCAATTAATACGAGGTCAGCTCGACCCAAAACGTCCAATCCATACCCTAGGCCTCCCTTCGCCTCGTGCCAAAGGGGTCCTTTTCCAATGCCAATGATCACAATCTATGCCTTTTGTATCCTGACCGTTGGATTGTTCTTGAGTACCTACGTCGTAGGTAATCCGATGGCTGGGGTGGGGTTGCTTCCACCCCAAGTTCTATGAGTGTAAATGTTGCGAAAATTAAAGCTACGCAAGTATACGTAATCACTTTTGTAGTTTATTTCGGTAAGACCAATATCGTTCCCATGGAGACTGATTATCAAGTACCAATAGTTTATTTTATTTTCTATTTGGTAATCAAAAATTGGAATTTTTAAATCTAAAATAATAAATAACAGAATTAATTGAAAAACAACAAAGAACAATAATCTTACAACAAACTTGATTCAAATATATATAAGAAATTAGGGATTCTAATCTCCTCTACTATCCACTTTATTATTCATTAATGCAATCACAGAGATAATTCTTCTCATTAAGATGAAAGACATGCAAAAGTGTTAAATATTCAAGTTAAGAAATATAAAACTCGACCTAATGAAAATTCTCTATATTTCTATGAGAAATCTAAACAATAGGAAGCAATGAACTCAGCCCTAAATCACATAGACCAATTTGATACTCTCGTTCTAAATTGAAATCTATGTCTATTCAATTTTAGCATATCCAAATCTCACTTCTCAAATTTTGATTTGAATTCATAAATAGCATGTAAAAGGTGCACAATCAATCACATACATAATCAACACAAATTGAATAGATCTTAAATGAAGAATAAATTAAAAACTTGCATTAATTCATAATAAAGATTCAAGAGATTCAATTAAAAACCCTAAATATAATTTAGTTCATGTTTATCATTAAGAAATCCATAAACATGAAATTAACATAAACTAAAAGTAAAAAGAAAAGAAAAGAAAAGAACTCTAGATGATCAATCCAATCTTTCTCCAAAGCACTCCTAAGCCTCCTCCTCCAGTCCAGATCTGCAAAAGTGCCTCCTTCCCTCTCTTTTATCGTAATTTAAACCTAATTAATGTTTTGTCAAACATGAAATGACTAAAACACCCTTATTAAAAATCTGCATTTTTCTCATTTGTAGACATATTTTGTGGTCGTAGAATGTCATTCTTGCGGTCGCAGGAGTGCTTTAGAAATGCAAAAACTTCTCTGGAGTTGCGGCCGCAAGACACCCTTCCTGCGGTCGCAGGAAGTGCTCCAAAACACGTTTTCCACCAATTTTTGTCATTTTGTCGATTTTTCCACCATATTTCCACACCTAAGTCATCTAAGCCCTTCGACACCTGAAAACATACAAAAACCAGCATAAAATAGAACAAAACAAAAAGAACACCTAATACTTTACCTGAAAAACACATAGATAAATGAGTCTAAAACTCATTTATCAAACTTCCCCAAACTTAACATTTGCTCGCCCTCGAGCAAAGAAAACAAAACTTAAGAAAAACTAAACAAATAAATACAAACACTAAACAAATGAATCAAGATAACCACAATTTTTTTAAGCCTCAAAATTAATGAATGACAAGCATATATAATTTTCGAAAAATAATTGACAAGTAATCCAGATTTTCAATCCAACCACTTCTTCAACTTACCTTAACCCATTGATCATTTTTGTCTACTCAATCATGAACATTAAATAAACCATATTTAAAATAATTTACACATGCTGAGCTCTCACCATCAATCCATCAAATCTCAAATTTCCATATGCTTGCAAACTTATTATTCTCCACTAATATAAATCAATGCATGTTCAAGAATCAAAAGGTCTTTTAAAGCTTGTATTGAGAGGCTTAGGTAACGGTAGATAAGATAGTCATTTAGGCTCATATATACCATAAGCACATAATCCAAACAACCCAAACCTGATATCCACATTGTAATCCAAACAACCCTAAATTTCCCTTTATTTTCCAAGATTGAGAAGAATTCACACTAATTGTATCTTTTTTTTTTCTTTCTTTTCTTTTCTTTTTTCAACTACACTTCCCCAAACTTATGTTTTTCAATGTGAACAAACATAAGAAGTGTAATTTATTTTCAATCTCTTTTTTTTTTCGAATTTTCCTCTCATTCTTTCCTTTTATTTTTCTTTTGTCACAACCAAATCAAACAATAACACCCATTACAAATCAATCCTCATTTATATATTTATATTCTCATGGTATAAATCAAGGGAATGAAAAAAATAATAATTAAGTGTTCAATTAGGCTCAAAATAAGTGGATAACAATAAAAAGTTATACTTTTAGGCTCGAAAAGGGTAACTAAAGATAAATTAGTCAAGGATGGCTTGAAAGGCTCAAACGTTCCAAAAAAAATCGCCTAAATCATTTTCCTAAACAAGCATTGTCTATGATTTCGCCTCAAATAGTAAGCAAGCAAGTTCTAGAATTGTTCATACATTCTTTCCACATTCAAAATTCAGCAAGTGTAAATACATTTAAATGCAAGAATTTACCAATCATGATCAAATATTTAGTTTTACAATGAGTTAGAATAATCCAAAGAAGTGGTCAAACCAAGCACACAGATGTTTTTCAATGTGAACAAACATAAGAAGTGTAATTTATTTTCAATCTCTTTTTTTTCGAATTTTCCACTCAATCTTTCCTTTTATTTTTCTATTGTCACAACCAAATCAAACAATAACACCCATTACAAATCAATCCCCATTTATATGTTTATATGCTCATGGTATAAATCAAGGGAATGAAAAAAATAATAATTAAGTGTTCAATTAGGCTCAAAATAAGTGGTTAACAATAAAAAGTTATACTTTTAGGCTCGAAAAAGGGTAACTAAGGATAAATTAATCAAGGATGGCTTGAAAAGCTCAAACGTTCCAAAAAAATCGCCTAAATCATTTTCCTAACACAAGCATTGTCTATGATTTCACCTCAAATAGTAAGCAAGCAAGTTCTAGAATTGTTCATACATTCTTTCCACATTCAAAATTCAGCAAGTGTAAATACATTTAAATGCAAGAATTTACCAATCATGATCAAATATTTAGTTTTACAATGAATTAGAATAATCCAAAGAAGTGGTCAAACCAAGCACACAGATTGTTTTTACAATCAAATATATTTTTCTCGAATTATATTACAAGTCATTCACGTATTCTCATCGGCTAATCATTGTTATCTTGATTCGACAGACTCTCTAGATACCCTAACACAGAACACAATTAACACAAAAAAAACCAAACACAATTTAACAAAACACAAGACACCAAACGAAACAGTCACTTGACTCAACTAACTTAACACAAATAACTAAAAGAAAACCCCCCTTCCCTAAACTTACCAAAAACATTGTCACCAATGTTTAAATAAAAGCTAAGGAAAGGAAACTTACCTGACTCGACTCACGATGAAGGCCCTGCCTCGTCATCCCCCTCAGGTGGAGGATACCCAAAGTTGGGTGGTTGTGGATAGGGTGGAAATCTACTAGTGTCAATGCCAAAATGAGTGGCAAAAGCTTGGTTGTAGGCATATTGGTTCTGCGCCACATTGACACTCCATGAGTTGTGCTGCTGGAACTGTGAGACCAAAGTGTCCAGCCTTTGGTTGACATTCTGAGTTCTTGGCGGTGGACGAGCAGACTGTCTTGAGGTACCTGCACTAGGAACAGCTGAATTTTTTTTGACATTGTTCATCTTGACCAAATCATAAAATAGAGGGGGAAATTTCGCCTCTAATTCATTAATGGGGACTCCTGCTTGCAGACACAAACTAGTGATAAGGCTAGGAAAATAAAGCCCCACATAACTAGTGACACAACACTCATTCAAAATAGCAGCAATAATATTGCCAACATCTATAGACTTCTTGTGTAAGACAGCATACAGCAAGACCGCTTTACTTGGGGTGACAATGGTAAAGGCTTCGGTGGGTGTCAAATTTGAACAAATAAAATACAACCACACTCTTTTCTCCCTCGTCAACAAATTGAAGGGAAACCCCACTCGATGAGTGCCATTGAAGGTTCATTCAGTGCCTGGCGCGGTTAAAGCTTGTAAGATAGTGTCCCAAGTACTCTCCTCACAGAGTTGGTCCTGTAAGTCTCTATATTCATCATTTTCTAAGGTAGGCAATTTGAAAAATTTATTGATATCACTTCTGTGAAATTTCACAGTTTTGCCCCCAACAGTTGCTTCCCATGTATAGTCATGGTGAAAAGCATTAGCATAAAATTCTCTAACGACAGGGATGATAGCAGAAATTGGAGGAGCATAGAAAACCTCCCACTTATGGGCTCTAATCATTGATGTATACTCTTCAGGGACAATAAACTCATCTTTCCAATTGGTAGCAAACCCTCTCTCTCTAATAAGGCTACGCTCCTTATCTTGAATGTACCTAGAATTGGTCATTGGGTTGACAAACCTAGGCACATCCTCAAAATTTAGGGCGTCCTCATTCTCTATGGGTGGGGGAGGTGGTTGGTGTTTTTTCGTTTTTCCAGTTTTAGTCCGTTTTCTACTTGTGGACATTATGACACAAGAACCAAAACTAGTCAAAATAATGCACACACCACCAACAATTTACTTAAGGGCACCAATTGCAAAAGTGATAGCAATGTTCAATTTATAAGATTCCCCAATTAAAACAAGCACAAGAACAATGATCAATTCCTTCAAATTGAAAAATCCCCAAATTTACACCTTAGAATAGGACAATGGCAAAATTTTCCAAATAAATTGAAGACCCAATGAAATTGAACATAAAAATAAGCAACTATAGTTCTCAATTTCACCAATGTCAATTCAATTTCACAAAATCATTAAAAAAAATTCGGACTCGAAATTAGGTCAAAATTTCCCAATTGCAAAATCAAGGAATCTCAATACAAATGCAAATCCACCAACATGCAATAAAATTATTTCAATGATATCTTAAGAATCCAGAAATAACATATATTTATCAAACACCCCACACAAATTTCGGATTCAAGAGATTAGCATGAAAAAAATTCTTAAGAACACAATGGAAAACTTAAGAAGAGAAAGATAAAGAAGACTTACAATGATAGATGATGATGGAGAGAAAGTTGAGAATGAGTAGAAGATAACTATACTTACAAAACCTTGGAGTGATATGGCCTCTTGAAATGTTTTGAAAGAATGAATGAGAAAATGAGATTTGGGGATGAAAAGAAAATGAAAGTGAGAAAATGAAAATGAAAAGAAGAGGAAAGAGTCTGATGCAAATATAGATTATTATTATTTATTTATTTTTAAAAAAAAGAAAAATACGTGACCCTGTGGCCGCAGGACACCATTCCTATGGTGGCAGGAATCTCCCCATTTCTCGTGGACCTCTGAACCTGCGGCCATAGAAAGTGGTTCCTGCGGTCGCAGGATTGCTCCCATTTTGCCTAAGTCTCTGGTCCTGTGGCCGCAAGAAATGATTCCTGTGGTCACAGGATTGCTCTATAAACCGCAACCTCATCAATTGTTACTCTTCTTCTTCTCTTCCTTTTTTTTTCACGTATTTCACGATGACAAAATCCATAATATTTACAATATAATAATAAAATAAAATGAACCAAAAACTAATAAATAAAATATAAATTGTCTCAACTAAAATTGCTTAAAAACTCAAAGAACTTAAATGAATTTGGGATGCCTCCCAATGGCGCTGTCGTTAACGTCATTTAGCCGGACGTTGAACTCCTCTTCAGAGAGGCTTCAACATGATAATGGACTTGGCTTGATCAATGGGACCACCCAAATATGGCTTCACTTGTTGACCGTTCACCTTAAATGTTTCATTATTTCGATTTTTTTAACTCCAACGACACAAAGGAAACACTGTTACTACTGTGTACGGACTCGACCATCTCGATTTCAATTTTCCTAGAAAAAGTTTCAACCTTGAATTGAACAATAATACCTGCTGACCGGGTTGAAATTCTTTGCGAGACAAGTTCTTGTCATGCCATCTCTTGGTGCATTCCTTGTAAATCTTAGCATTCTCATAGGCTTCATTCCTAAACTCATCAAGTTCAATCAATTGCTGCATTAGCCTATTTTTCCCAGCTGCATTCCAATCCATATTCAACCTTCGCATTGCCCAATATGCTCGATGTTCTAATTCCACCGGTAAATGGCAAGCCTTACCAAAAACCAACCGATAAGTAGACATGCCAATGGGAGTCTTAAATGCCATTCTATAAGCCCATAAAGCATCATCAAGCTTTTTAGACCAATCCTTCTTTGAGCTATTAACTGTCTTTTCAAGAATGCTCTTGACCTCCCTATTAGAAATTTCCGCTTGCCCATTAGACTGTGGATGATAAGGAAAATCAGTTCTATGTCGTATTCCATACCGAGCAAGCAAAGCATCAAACCATTTATTACAAAAATGACTCCCTTCATTGCTTAAGATAGCTCAGGGAGTTCCAGACCGAGTAAAAATATTCTTGTGCAGAAAATTTAGAACTACTATACCATCATTCGTAGGAGTTGCCGCTGCTTCCACCCATTTAGACACATAGTCCATAGCGAGCAGTATATACTTGTTATTGTAGGAGGATGGAAAAGGGCCCATGAAATCAATCCCCCACACATCGAACAACTCAACTTCAAGAATAACATTCAGAGACATCTCATCTCTTCGTGATATGTTACCGGTACATTGACATCTATCACAAGACTTAACAAAAGTATTTGCATCTTTAAATAAAGTAGACCAAAAGAAACCACATTGCAATACCTTTGTTGTTGTCCTAGTAGCACCAAAATGACCCCCACAATGAAGACTGTGACAGTGGGTGAGAATAGAGATCATTTCATCTTCTGGTACACAATGACGAATTATTTGGTCAGCACAATGTTTGTAGAGGATGGGCTCCTCCCAATAATAATGTTTGATCTCAGAGTAGAATTTTTTCAACTGTGCTCTAGACATCTCAGGAGGCACAACCTTTGCCACTAGGAAATTGACATAATCTACATACCATGGTGCTTTGGCTTTGTCACTCACCCCAAACAATTTCTCATTTGGAAAATAATCATTGATTTGCACTTTCTTGGTAATTTTATCTTCCTCAACTTCCAACCTAGACAAATGATCCGCCACAAGATTCTCGGTACCCTTTTTATCTCAGATTTCCATATCGAATTCTTGGAGTAATAAGACCCACCGAATGAGACGGGGTTTAGCATCTTTCTTTGTCATTAGATATTTAATAGTGGAGTGGTCCGTGTACACAATCACCTTATTGCCAATTAAATACGGACAGAACTTATCGAAAGCATAAACTATAGCTAGAAGTTCTTTTTCTGTTTTTGCATTATTTAGTTTAGCATCATTTAAAGTTCGACTAGCATAGTATATGGTTCGAAATACCTTGTCCACTCGCTGCCCAAGAACCGCTCCAACCGCATAATCACTAGCATCGCACATAAGCTCAAATGGAAGGTCCCAATTAGGTGCACACACTATAGGCGCTGAAATGAGCTTCTCCTTGAGAGTCTTGAAAGCAGTCAAACATTCTTTATTAAAATCAAAAGGGACCCCATTCATTATCAAGGTGGACAATAGCTTCGAGACCTTGGAAAAATCTTTGATAAATCTCCGATAAAACCCCGCATGGCCCAAGAAACTCCTCACTCCTTTAACTGAAATTGGAGGTGGCAAATTCTCTATAGTAGAAATCTTGGCCCGATCCACTTCAATGCCTTTACTAGAAATTTTGTGTCCCAAGACAATCCGTTCTCTCACCATAAAGTGGCACTTCTCCCAATTAAGTACCAAATTCAATTCTTCATAGTGTTTAAGAACCGCTTTGAGGTGATCCAAGCATTCATCAAAATCAGACCCGAACAACGAGAAGTCATCCATAAAAATTTCGACACTTTTTTCTACTATGTCGGAGAAAATAGCCATCATGCACCTTTGAAAAGTGGATGGCGCATTACAAAGACCGAAAGGCATCCTTTGGAAAGCAAAGGTACCATATGGGCAGGTAAATGTTGTCTTCTCTTGATCCTCCGGAGCGATGGCAATTTGGTGGTAACCTGAATACCTATCTAGGAAACAATAATAATTGTGGCCTACAAGCCTATCAAGCATCTGATCCACAAATGGCACCGGGAAATGGTCCTTTCTCGTCGCCTTATTCAGCTTGCGGTAGTCAATAAAAATTCTCCATCCCGTCACAATACGAGTAGGGATGAGTTCATTGTTCTCATATTTTACCACAGTTATTCCTCCCTTTTTAGGCACCACTTGAACAGGGCTCACCCAAGCACTGTCAAAAATAGGATAGACTACCCCCGCATCCAACCAGTTAAGTATTTGCTTCCAAACAACATCCTTCATAGAGGGATTTAGCCTTCGTTGAGCTTCAATGGAAGGTTTGCTATCTTCTTCCATAAGAATCCTATGCATAACCGTTGAAGGGCTAATTCCTCGAATATTAGCCAAAGTCCACCCAATAGCACGTTTATGAGCCCTCAAAACCCTCAAAAGTTTTTCTACTTCACGTTTTGATAGCAATGAAGATAAAATAACAGGCAACGTTTCTTTCTCCCCCAAGTACACATAACAAAGATGCTTCGGTAAAGACTTCAACTCAAGGACTGGAGGCTTCTCAATAGATGGTATGGGGCACTCATGCACTTGCCCCAATTCTTCAAATTTCTTCTTGTAATATGAACCATAAGAATTAATCCATTTCACATACTCACGAGTCTCCCAATCCTCCTCTTCATTATCACCACCCAACGCCAGAGCCAATTCAAGAGGATCATTAGTAATCCTCTTTTTCGAAACCACCTCATCAATCACATCAACATTAAAGCAACTATCACTTGCTCTTGGATAAGACATAGCCTTAAATACATTAAAGACCACTACTTCCCCTTGAACTCTCAACCTCAACTCACCCTTTTGCACATCAATAAGGGCTTGCCCGGTAGCCAAGAATGGTCACCCAAGAATAATGGGAGCCGTTGTATCCTCCTCCATATCTAGAACAATGAAATACATTGGAAAAATAAACTTGTCAACCTTGACTAACACATCTTCAATAAATCCCCTTGGGTGTTTGATTGATCGATCTGCGAGCTGAAGAGTAACAGTAGTAGGCTTTGCCTCACCAAGACCAAGCTTTCAAAAAACAAATAGAGGCATGAGATTGATACTTGCTCCAAGATCACAAAGAGCATGTTTACATTCAAATTTCCCTATAGTACAAGGGATAGTAAAACTCCCCAGATCTTGAAGCTTTTGTGGAAGCTTCCTTTCGAGAATTGCACTGCACTCCTCAGTAAGTGCCACTGTCTTAAAGTCTTCCAACCTTCATTTCTTCGATAAAATCTCTTTCATGTATTTCACATAACTCGGCATTTGCTCCAAAGCCTCAGCAAATGGGATGTTAATGTGAAGCTTTTTAATCACCTCAAGAAACTTTGAGAATTGTTTGTCAAGGGAATTCTTCCGGAGTCGTTGTGGATACGGGATTTTGACATTAGAATCAACAACTACCGGTTGAATCTTCTCCTTGGTTGCAAGGCCTTCAGTAACCTTTTCCTCCACTTGGGGCTCAACTTCTTCACACCTCTCCTCTTCTTCTGCCTTTTTTTCTTGAGTCCCCTTTAGAGAAGGACCCTCAATGTAACGCCCTGGATAGCCAAGACCGCTACACTGTGTGTTTATAAAGTGCTAGACTTGCTAATCAAGTCATTTAGTTAAAAGCGTGTTACTGAAACTATAGAGGAACTAGGGTTAAAATGTTTTGGTCTCAAAAGCCACATTTTCATTAAGAAACATTTCCTGTTTACACGGGATCCCAAAAAATGATAAGTTTAAAGACCGTTTACAGAAGTCATAAGGTTTAGATACAATAACAAGCCATATTAAGGCAAAACAAATAGTTAGGCAATCCCTGTCCTGACCCACTCCTCGACCATGGTGATCGAACAACTGGCTATGTACATTCCACCCCGCGGCCCTCCATCTCAGGGTTGGTCCAGCTTGCCTTTGCCTTTACCTACACCGCGTAGCACGTGTGAGCCAAGGCCCAGCAAGAAAACACAACAACAGAGCATAAGCAATCAACAGACAAATCAATATCTCATATCGCATCACAAGTTCTCAACCATATAATCATTTAGTATAATCAAGTATTCAGCACATTAACATGTCATCTCATATCATATATCAGTCACAAGTGATAACTAGGGCTAGCGCCCTCAGGCCGCTCCCTCCGTTATCCCACTGACTCTGGCCCGCTTAAACCGAGCTTAGTGAATATTAAGCTGTCCTCGACTACCAGTGGCCGAGTCGCGCCCTATGCGCAAATATAGTGTACAACACCCTTAGGCTGCTTTTACATGTCCCATGGCATAATACCATCATTGACACGATACAAATATCGGGAGCACTTAGTCCCATCACAATCATATAACCGGGTGCAGTTTTCTTACCTTTCGATTTGCTATCTTTGATCACTCGACTCCTTGAGCATGATCCCCCTCAAGCCCTAGCGCTCACCTAAACACAACCATAGGCCAAAGTCATCATCAATCCTCAAGTCCAAAACCTAGCCTCGGGGCCAATCCTGAGCCCCTGGGAAGTCCTAGTTCCACCAAACAAGGTGGTGGAATCAAACCCCAAACCCTTGGTCAAAAACCCTTGCAAAGAACCCTAAAATCCCCTTCTGAAAATAGGGCAGCGCTACAGCGCTCATTGGAGGGCGCTACATCGCTAAAAACAGAAGCAAAATCCCCGAGGAAGCTTGGCCTAGCGCTACAGTGCCCAAAGGCTAGCGCTGTAGCGCTAGTCACAGACAGGCCAACTCCAAATTTCTCTTCCTGCGATTCCCTCGAACCAAACTCAACCAAAACTTCTCCAAATCTTTGCCAACCTCAAAAACAACCTTATAAACATACTCCACTCATCCCAAGCACCCCAAAAACTCAAAACCCAAAACCCAATCACATGCATCTCTAATCCCAAAATTCACCATAACTGTCCCTAAGCTCAGAAACTCAGCAAAACCAGTAAAAACATCAGAGTTTAAGGCTTAGAATTTATACCTTTGGTGGAATTTCGACCTCAAGTTGTCTCTAGACCTCCTTGGCTTGCTTTTCCGCAACCCTTGGCTCCAACTTTCCTAAAATTCCCCATCAACACAGCTTATATAACTTAGCTAAGAACCAAAATCAGAACTGAAGAGACTTACAGAATTTAGCCTCAAGTGTTGGTGAGTTCTTGCTAAACCTTTGCCAATTCCTCAAATCTAGCTTAGGATCCTTGATGCTTAGCCTAACCCAGCTCTCCTCTGAGCTTTGCTCCAAAAATCCTCAAGAAACTGATGAAGGAAGCATAAACCGACCTTAGAAAACTCTCTCTGTTTTCTCCCTTTCTTTTCCTTCCTTTTCCTTCTTTTCTTTCTTTCCTCAGACTTCTATATTTTTCTACAACTTCCACTAACATAAAGCCTCAGTAATTCCCATCTTTAGATAGCCAAATGACCTTAATGCCCTCCCCTTTATTTCTAACCCTTTAATCCACTTAAGGGCATTCTAGTCATTTTACCCAATTCCCGCTAACTCCTCGAGTGTCTCTAATATTTCCCACTTAATTCCCGATACCTAACTATTCACCAATTATATTCCTCGATGTTAAAATAGGCTCCAATATACTCGCTAAAATCCCATTTATACCCCTAGGCTCACCCCGAGCCGGGTATAAATCCCCGCCATGACTTTTTTGCTACTTTGCTCACTAGGATCGTCTCGAGTCATAGATCACAAATATATCCACATAATAATGTGGTCTCGACAATTATCACATATATCAATGCAGTTATGCCCAAAATGGCCAAAATTACGATTATGCCCTTCTAACCTAATCAGGGCCTACATGCATACTAATACACATGGTCAAGCATCTCAAATATTCAAATAGTCATATATCATGCTTTAAATCATAATCATGCATCTTAATCATTAAAATCACACATAATTCCCATTATGCCCTCCAGGCACACTAATCAAGGCCCTTAAGCCTTATTAGCGATTTTGGGTCGTTACACTCAATTTCTTTCCCGCTCCTCAAGATGATAGCTAACATTGCTCCTTAGGATTTACCACAGTATTGCTAGGCAAATTCCCTTGAGGCCTAGTATTCAACATATTGGCCAACTGCCCCACTTGCATCTCCAAATTTCTGATGGAGGATCTAGTCTTAGTCATAAACTGAGTTTGAGTGTTGGTGAGAGTCAATAGGGCAGCTTGTAATTCACTTGGCTATTCTGTAGGAGCTGGTGGCCTAGGTTGCTGAGAGGTTGATGCTTGTGGTGGAGCTTGAGTCATAGGCCACTGATATTGTGCTTGAAATGGTTGTTGTTGGCCTTGATTATTTCTCCAGGAAAAGTTAGGATGGTTTCTCCACCCCGGATTATATGAGTTAGAGTAGGGGTTGTTGTAGGGCCTCTGAAAATTACCCACTGCCTGAACTTGAGCATGATCTAATGGGACATTTTCGGGATCTAAAGCAGCTTGGCACTAGTCAAAAGGATGAGGCCCCCCACACAATTCACACATTACTTGGGCTTGCACAACCTGGGCAGACATGGTATTTTGTTGCAACTGCTTAGTTAGAGACACAACTTGAGCAGTTAAGGTTGTGATTGCATCTAGTTCATGAACCCCTGCAACCTTTTTATTACTGCATGCTCGTTCACTTGGCCATTGGTAATTATTAGTGGCCATTTCCTCTAAGAGTTCATAAGCTTCATTAGCACTTTTTCTCATAAACGCCCCTTTCGCTGCTACATCAATGATTGTGCGAGTGGTACCGCACAAACCATTGTAAAAGTTGTGGACCAACATCAACTTCTCAATACTGCGGTGGGGACATTTTTTGATCAAGTCCTTGAACCTCTCCCAAGCATCATACAAGGATTCTCCCTCAAGTTGAGAGAAGTTATTGATCTCCCCTCTCAGTTTAGCAGCCTTAGCAGGTGGAAAGAACTTCACTAAAAACTTCTGAGCTAGAGCATCCCAAGTGGTGATAGTATTGGCCTCAAGTGAATTCAGCCAACATTTCTCTTGCTCCCGTAGTGAGAATGGGAACAAGCGCAATCTAATGGCATCATCACTCACCCCATTCATCTTGAAAGTGGCACACAACTCCAGGAAATTGGATATGTGCATATTGGGGTCTTCAGTGAGGAGGCCACCAAATTGAACAACAGTTTGGACCATCTGCAAGATAGCAGGCTTGATCTCAAAATTGTTTGCCTCTATTGCTAGTGGACGGATGCATGAGTGTACCCCTGTGACAGTAAGGATTACATAGTCCCGTAGAGATCTTTGACCAACAGGATTATGATTTTGTGGTGCTCCTCCGCTCATGTTTTCCACACTGTTGTTATTAATATCTGCTGTAACAACAGTGGAACTTTCAGCCCTCTTGTTTCTTCTGTTTCGTTTGCACTCTTTCTCGATCTCAAGATTAATTGGAATTGGACTGTCAACTCCCCTTCTATTGTGCATATAAGGAAAGTACCTGAGATAAAGAACAACCGCAACCAAGCAAATTAGAAATTATTTAAAAGATAGCCAAATTAGAAATAAAATTAACTATTTTAATATTGATAATTTTTCAGTCCCCGGCAACGGCGCCAAAAACTTGTTGCAAAAATTAAAGCTATGCAAGTATACGTAATCGCTTTTGTAGTTTATTTCGGTAAGACCGATATCGTTCCCACGAAGACTGATTATCAAGTACCAATAGTTTATTTTATTTTCTATTTGGTAATCAAAAATTGGAATTTTTAAATCTAAAATAATAAATAACAGAATTAATTGAAAAACAACAAAGAACAATAATCTTGCAGCAAACTTGATTCAAATATATATAAGAAATTAGGGATTCTAATTTCCTCTACTATCCACTTTATTATTCATTAATGCAATCACAGAGATAATTCTTCTCATTAAGATGAAAGACATGCAAAAGTGTTAAATATTCAGGTTAAGAAATATAAAACTCGACCTAATGCAAATTCTCTATATTTCTATGAGAAATCTAAACAATAGGAAGCAATGAACTCAACCCTAAATCACATAGACCAATTTGATACTCTCGTTCTAAATTGAAATCTATGTCTATTCAATTTTAGCATATCCAAATCTCACTTCTCAGATTTTGATTTGAATTCATAAATAGCATGTAAAAGGTGCATAATCAATCACATACATAATCAACACAAATTGAATAGATCTTAAGTGAAGAATAAATTAAAAACTTGCATTAATTCATAATAAAGATTGAAGAGATTCAATTAAAAACCCTAAATATAATTTAGTTCATGTTTATCATTAAGAAATCCATAAACATGAAATTAACATAAACTAAAAGTAAAAAGAAAAGAAAAGAAAAGAACTCTAGATGATCAATCCAATCTTTCTCCAAAGCACTCCTAAGCCTCCTCCTCCAGTCCAGATCTGCAAAAGTGTCTCCTTCCCTCTCTTTTATCGTAATTTAAACCTACTTAATGTTTTTTCAAACATGAAATGACTAAAACACCCTTAATTAAAAATCTGCATTTTTCTCATTTGTAGACATATCCTGCGGTCGCAGAATGTCATTCTTGTGGTTGTAGGAATGCTTTAGAAATGCAAAAACTTCTCTGCAGTTGCGGCCGCAAGACACCCTTCCAGCGGTCGCAGGAAGTGCTCCGAAACACGCTTTCCACCAATTTTTGTCATTTTGTCGATTTTTCCACCATATTTCCACACCTAAGCCCCTCGACACCTGAAAACATACAAAAACCAACGTAAAATAGAACAAAACAAAACAAACACCTAATAATTTACCTGAAAAACACATAGATAAATGAGTCTAAAACTCATTTATCAATAAAAACTCGAGAACCGCCTCTCAGTATTCACCTTAACCATTCGAAAATCAAAATCTCCAAACTCAAAAACTCTCTCTTATTTCTCAAGCTTCCAAGACCTTCAACCATTTTTGAGTTTTCTCTACAATTCTGGACGGTTGGCGAGAATCGTCTTATTTATGGGTGAACGGCAAGCAATTCTTCAAAGTTCAAGCTCGTTTCAGCACCTGTAGGCACTATATCTTGAGTAAGTATATTACTGGTTTTGTGTTGTACTTTGCATTTGCATCGAGTTTCGTTTGATAATTTAGGTGCATGCTTGGGAACATGCTTTTTGTGGCACTTGAGGGGAAATTTTGACATTTTATATGTCTTTTTAGGCATATTTTGACGTTAGAAGTGATCAAAATGCCTATTGCACACCTTATGCAACTCTTACCTTTCTAGGAATTCGACTGGAATTTGGAAAATTCCCATATTCTGACGATGTTCATAATCTCCAGTATCTCCAGTGGTGTTCTCCAGTGCTAACTCTTTGGCACCGAGGACACCCCAAGTCCTTAGACATTCTTTCCTCTCTTCTCCCCGAGCAGTAGTTTAGGGGTTCTCATTTTGACCCATCTTCCTCAGGCCAAGGGCCCCAGTAATTTTGTTCTTTATATATATATATTTAGATAAGTAGGCATGTGTGCCATAGTTTATTCGAGTATAGACAATCAATGCTCGAGACCCCGATCACTATTGTAAATATTTTTCCATGTGAACTTATGCAGCTTGCACTACTTTATTGCCATGATTATACTATTATTATTGAATTGGCACTTAGTAAATAGGCAACTTGGACTTTGTTAATTCAACTCAACGTAAAGTAACTCATGAGAGTCCTAAGTCGTTGACTTAGGTCTTATGCTCGAGTCTTGATCAACTTCTCTTAGTACTTGGACAATTTTTAGGCATTTAGGGTTGCACTGTAGGCTCGTGGCCCTCGAGAGTAAGTTTAACGCGAGGTTTTCTATCTCATCCTTGAGTTTGCGGCACTCATTGGTGTGGTGTCCCACATCGTTATGAAAAAAAAAATTGTTGGGATCTCGCCTTTCCCTATCTCTCCGAATGGGTTGTGGCTTTCGGTAATGGACGTGTTGTTTTGTGGCCACAAAGATGTTCTCCAGAGAGTCAACTAAGTCAGTGTACTTGGAATACACGAGACATACTTCTCGTCGAGGGCATCTCCCTGTTCTATTTGCACCGTCCCATTTCCTTTGGGTGTTTTGCCCTTGCTCTTGCGTCTACTGCTGTTGGGGGTCCGGCTGGTGGGATTGAATGGGATGGAGCAGCAACTCCAGCACTGAATGCATGCTAATAAGCACTGTATCCAGTGGGCACTACTCCATATCCCATTGAAGTGGCACTAAAACCAGCGGGTGGCACAACCATAAAGCCAGGTCGAGGGAAAATTGGACTGAATTGGGCACTCGTCACACTCGGTTGGACAGGAGTGTAGGGTGGATATTGGGTCCTCGAAGCCACGGGGCTTGGCATCCTTAGAATGGGAAAGGTGACGGTCCCACCAAATGCTCCAATTTGTGCATCTTCCCAGTTAATATACTCTTGTGCTCAAAGAATGAAGTCATCAAGCCTATGGCATCCTCTCCATTGGGGGTCATCCCATAACGAGGATCCCGTACGGATGTTGGCCTGCAAGGCCATCAGCTGCTGGCTATCGTCGACCTTCTTGGTCCTTGCAGCTTCCTCCTTAAAGTGGTTGATGTAAGCTTTGAGGGTCTCTCGAAGGGTTCCTGCTTTATGTTGGCAAAAGTGTTGACCTTAAAGCACCTTTCGAGTAGCTATGATTTGTCTTTGGAATGAAGACGACAAATGGTGCCACGAATATAACTATTTTTAGATTAAATTCTACTTCGGTTGTTTTGCAATTTTTTTGTAATATGAATTGTGTTTATTAGTTTTTTTTATTTATTATAAAAAAAATTCCTGTTTTTTAGATTGTACTTTTTTTTTCAAAGTCTGGTTAAGGTAACTAGTTACTAGATTGATTTTTCACGGTTCCAAATATATAAAGATCTAGGTTACATAACATGTTAGTAGGAGAGCTAACCAGTTACCCTAAGATGAGTAATCTTCAGCCATAAAAGGGCTAACCAATTACCATAAGAGGAGTCATAGGATACTTATATTATATATGAAAACATCAAATTTGAAAGAAAAAAAAAGACCTGACTTGATCTTATAACCCAGAAATATACACACATATCATAACGTGAAGGTAACCGGTTACCATATAGAACCCAGAAAATATACACATATCAGAACGTGAAGGTAACTGGTTACAATAAAAAACCCAGAAATATACACATATTAGAATGTGAAGGTAATTATTTACGTATGGCAGACCTGAAGATAGAAAAAAAAAACAGATCCAAAGAAAAGAAACGAGTTTTGATCTATAACTCATGAAGAAGAAAGTGTATTTGTAATAATATGAGCAATTGTTTACCTGAACCTAAATTTTTTTACAAGTGAGTTCCAGATCTAAAAAAAAAGAAAAAGTTAGACCTAGAAAAAAAATTTAGTACTGAAAAACAATTCGCCAACCTTGAAGACTTCCGTTCCCCTCCTTTCTCTGAAGTTGCAAGCCTCCGTTCACCGAAGTAGCACGCCTCCGTTCGTCGACCTTGAAGACCACCGTGCGCTGGAGCTGGAAGGGATTTGCGTGCGGAGCTGGAAGGGGTTTGCTGTTAGGAAACTTATACATGATCTTTATTTATTTTCATGCAGATTTAATATCAAACAAATTAATATGAGGTAACCTTGAACATGTTTCTAAAATTTAATTAAAAGAGAAATAATGATAACAATACTTACATTATACACAGCGGAATAATAGAGTCATTCCTTCAGTTTCTCTAACCGTTGTATCATTTTTGTCGCAGAGTATTACCAAGAAACTGAACCGATCTTCAATTTTCTTCACAACCTTCCAAAGTATCCTTAGGATCACCTAGACTAGAGTGGGAAATTCTCAACACATGAGATAGATACAGAGAGAAGAAGAATAGAAGAGAAAAATTAAGGCTTAGAGAGGAGTTATGTTTAGAGATAATCTAAATACTATTAGAAACTTGTGTTTCAGAAATCTGACTTGTGTTTTCAACTCTCACTTAACATTCCTATTATAGACTCAATTAGGTCATTTATTTAATTAAAATAATAGTCAATTAACAGCCCTAGGTCGAAATTATCATGCGCTTTAGGCCCGTGATATTTCTCATTTGATTATAAGCCCATTAGACTTAAAATCAAGGCCTGTACTATTTTCAATTGATTTAATTAATTAAATAATTATTTAAATCCTTTATCAAATTAATTATTTATAATTTGAACCTTGATTTAAACTTATTTATTAATTTAGATACAAATTTATCTTAATTAATAAAGCTGCCCTAATTTCTCTTTTCTCCTCTAAATTACATAACTGTGTGAAACTATCCAAAATTGACCTGGTCAACTTTGATAATTCAATCAATTAATTGAGACTATCTAGATGATTTTATCCAAGGTACAGTGGGGACCATGGGCCTATGAAATTAAGCTCCAATAAGTTATCATAAATCTAACAAATAAATTTACTAACTTATTAATTCCTCGTGACTCCACTAAAGACTTTGAATTGCACTCTTGAATTCATAGAACGCTCTATAAGCAATACAGATACGTTATTAATTATCTATTGTTATAATCATAAATATCACTCAATCCACTATAGACGGTCTACAATGAGATGGGACTAAAATAATGTTTTACCCCTCATTGTATTTTATCCTTAAAACACTTAGTTCCTTGTAAATGATATTTTAGTAAACTAATATTAATTACTGAAATGATATCTCTATCATTTGATACCTTGAACCAAACTAAAAGGAAACCATTGTTTCACTTCTTCATCAGAAGCTATAGATGTTCATATCTATGATTAACACTCCCACTCAATTATACTACCGAGTTCCCAACAAGTCAAAGAACGCAGATAATACAATCAGTTAGAATACTAACCACTCAGAATTGAGATTGAATTGACCTATGGTCAACTATATGATATGACTATAATAGATAACAACAGTATGTTTACTTATCCTATCAATTTTCAATATCGGTCCTGTCCGATGTAACAAATACATCCAATCTTATCTACTTTGCTAATGTTCTTGAAAGAACATAACACTGCAATGTGTAAGTAGATCATATCGTAGATTGGCAAGTCAGTGTAAATCCTGTGCACTGACTAATCTTAGGACTAACTTATTTTGAACATATAATCATATTTATATTCAACTGTGATTACGTCACTATAAATACGATTAGTTATATGCTCGAGATTTAATAGAAGTTTATATTAAACAAATAATCATGAAAATAAAACATGTGAGCAAAGTGATTGACCAAGTCAAAAAATGATTTATATTCTTTGTTTATCCAAAAAGCAGCTGTTGATGACGTGGCAAGAATCTTCGGCACGTCGCCGACACATGGCAGAGCTGCTGCTCGACTATCGACCACAGATATTTCCATATGCGAAGTTCAAGTTTTATATACGACCAGCCTGCTCGTATACTCCGTATATTTATGAATAAACCTGTACAGTTGTAATGATATCCGAGAATATCTCTTCATTATAACATGAATATCCGTTTATTAAGGAAAGATATAATTAATTGACTCCTTAACCCTCCTTGAGCCTATAAATATACAAGAAATAGCTCAAGGGGAGGTCTTTTGGATCTTTTTCCGAATTACATTACTATTATCCATCGTTTGTATTGTCTTCTCCTTCTAAGGTCTGTGAAACTCAGGAACCCTAGTTCTTTGATCACACCTTTGAAGCTCAATATTAATAATAGTATCAAGTGGACGTAGGTCATTACCAATCACTAGGGCCGAACCACTATAATTCCTTGTGTCCTTTACTTCCCATTAGATTATTTTCTCAAGCATCGTACTAATCTCCTGTCTTTTATTTGACTCCGTGTCGTTGACCAAAACGAGGGTCAACATTCTGGTGCTTTCATTGAGAGCTTGACAAAGAGTCTAATGGCAAAAACTACCAAGAAGACTGGACAGGCTGCTTCCGTTGCATCATCCCAGCCTCCTCTCCCAAATGTTGCTGAGGACGAACCTCATTTGGAGTTTGATGAGGAGGAGTTGGATTCTGAGACCCTGAAGGCAACACTGGGGGTGTTGCAAGATGAGTTGGCCAATCAAGAGAATGCTGCCGAGATAATGGCATCGCAGCAAAGGGAGATAGAGCGCCAGCGCCAGGAGCTGAGCGAGTGGCAGGCGGAGATGGACCGTCGACAGAGGGATGCCATGGCAGCCCTTGAAGCAGCCATCCAGCTGGCTAGGAATCAGGCTGCGCCAGCCTCCCAGCCAGATCAGCCACCAAATGGGCCACCTCAAAGGGGTCCCAATCCTAGTCCTCCGCTCTAGCCAATAAGCTCTCAGAGGCCAGAACAGCCACCTATGCCTCAGGATGATGTCCCACCTAGGGATCCTGAGATGTAGCCTCCGTCTCAGGCTGGTTGAGGCAACCCCCCGTGCCCAAGGCAGAATAGGGCTGGGCAATAGCCCCGCAGCCCAAGACGCCCAGGGGTTGAAGAGCCACATCCACCGAGTAGGGGGCAGCGTTCTTCTGCCAACAGGAGGATCTCAGAGACAGGCTCTGCGGTCAGGGGCCCCCCACGGCATGACAATGCACAGGGACCCACCGACCAGCGCAGGCCTCCCCCTAACGCTCGAGAAATGCCTGCCCAAGGAGGCAACAGAGGGAATAGTCGGTCGCACCATAGCCAGCCACGGTTCAGAGATGGCCACGGCTACAATGAAGCCGACTCTGGCAGAGCAAATGCTAGTTGGAGGAACGAAGAGAGAGGTGGAGGCAGGAGCCCCCCACCTAGAGAAGACCGACCAGTAGGTCATAACGCTATGGGGAGCCCAGGCAGAATAACGTCTTTAGTCAGCTTGGAGCGAATGAGCAACGAAAAAGAGACAATGATTTGAGGGATGTACTCAACAACCACCGAGAAAGGCACGATCAGTACATTCCCCCGGCACCAGAGGCCCCAGCAATCCCAGAAGTTTTTCAGGCTCAAATCAATGCCCTGAACCAGGCTGTGCAGCAGCTGGTCGGGGGGCGAACATCACACATTGAGTACGATCGGAGGAGAGGCACCCCTTTCGTACAGAGGATTGCTGTGGCAGAAACCCCCAGTAAGTTCAAGATGCTGACAATGTCAAATTTCGACGGGTATGGAGACCCAGTATCTCATGTCAACAAGTTTGAGATACAAATGGACATTCAGAAAGTCTCTGAAGATGCTCGCTGCAGGATCTTCCCAGTGACACTTTTTGATGCTGCCCAGGAGTGGTTCTTTAAGTTCCCTCCTGCGAGTATAGTATCCTAGGAGACGTTCGTGAAGGAGTTTTACGGAAAGTTCTATGCGGGTCGTGTGCACCCCACCGAGGCGAACCAACTGGTCGAGATACGCCAGAAAGAGGGGGAGCCCTTGAAGGAATTCGTTCAGTGCTTCATGCGAGCTGCAGCTAGAGCCAAGACTATGGGCGATGAAGGCAAGATGATGGCCCTAACTGCTGGGGTTAGACGCCATTCTCCCCCCTGGAGTAGCCTCAGAAAGCATGGGGTTAAAAGTACCCAGGAGTTTTTAGATCGAGCTGATCGGTACATCAAGCTCGAGGACGCGGTTGCCAATGAAGGGAAATCGCCAGCAAAAGACAAGGGGCCCAAGGAAGAACCCGCCAAAGCCACCAACGGGTTGAAACCCAATGGCAACGGCAACGGCAAAGGCAACGGGAATGGCAATGGTAAGAATGGTGGAAAGTGGGCGAGCAACGAACCCTCGACCTCTGAGAGTAAGCGCCCCAAAGGTAATTAGTATGAACTGAGATTCACCAATTACACTGCCCTTGTTGAAAGCTGAGCCGAGGTCTACCAAGCGACCAGCTCAAGCGTTCCCTACAAACGACCCACACCTATAAGAAAAGATATCTCCAAGAGAGATTCAACAAAGTTCTGTCGTTTTCATACCGACTACGGGCACGACACTAATGAGTGTAACCAGCTGAAGGACAAAATTGAGTTCCTAATAAGACAGGGACATTTAAGAAGATATGTACGAGCCGCGGGAGGTTCTCAGCGAGAGGCTCAAGGTGGCAATGAGTCGGTGCCTGCACGCCAGCGCTCGCCACCTTTACAGCTAGCTCCCGTGGCAGGTACCCTACTCACCATCTGCGGAGGCCCACATCTTGTAGGAGATAGTGGGAAAGCAAGGGAACGATATGCTCGAACCCTACGCCACGACCAGGACATCGAGATGATGAGTGTTGAGGATCGAGCACCAAAAAAGGCTCGAACAGAAAAGGAACTGATCACCTTCTCTGATGACGATGCCGAACATGTGCGATTCCCACACTCCAATCCGCTGGTTGTGGACGTGTAGATCGTGAACATAATGGTGAAAAGGGTGTTGGTCGATACAGGAAGTTTGGTCAACATCCTATACAAGTCCTCGCTAGAAAGGATGAAGTTGCTTGTGAAACACCTAGAGCCATGCAACCAAACCATTTATGGTTTTTCTGAAGAATGACTCGCCCCAGCAGGGACGATTAGACTCCCAGTCACAGCAGGCACTACACCTGCTAACAGGACATTACTCACTACTTTTATAGTAGTTGATTGTCCTTCGGCGTACAACGCTGTGATAGGGAGACCAATTCTGGTCGACCTGCGAGCCGTCACATCTATATGGCACCTCGCTATGAAATTCCCAATGGACGCAGAGATAAGTTGCGTGTTGGGAAACCAGAGGGAAGCGAGGGAATGCTACAACGCCTCGATCACCAAGGCAAAGAAGGGTGTATCAAGAGATGCCACCGGAAAGGAGTTGCAAATGGAAACTGATGTTCAGGCCCGCTCAAGTGATCTCACCAAATAGGGTGTTGCCCAAAGGAGGATAGGGACTTAGATCCTCGCTTTGGGGATTTTGAAGAAGAAGTAGGGCCCATCGAGGACCTTGAAGAGGTCCAACTCGATGAGGAAAATCTGACCAGAGTTGTGAAAGTCGGTAAAAACTTAGAGACAACAACAAAACAAGCACTGGTGGAGTTCTTAAGGAGGAACCAGGAGGTCTTCGCCTGGTTGCATAAAGACATGGTCGGGATAGATCCTGCAGTCATCAGCCATGTCCTAAACATTGACAAAAGCTTTCCACCAGTGCAACAAAAAAGAAGGCTGCTCGACAAAGATAGATCATAGGCCTTGAAGGAGGAAGTCGAGAAGATGAAGGAGAATGGGTTCATCAGGGTGGCGTTTTATCCATTGTGGGTCTCTAATCTCGTACTAGTGCCCAAGCCGAATGGCAAGTGTCGTACGTGCGTGGATTTTACAGACCTAAATAATGCCTGCCCCAAAGATTGTTTCCCACTCCTGAGGATCGACCAGCTGGTCGATGCCACTGCAGGGCATGAGATCCTCTCATTCATGGATGCATACTCCGAATATAATCAAATCAGTATGCATCCCCCTGATGAGGATCACACTAGCTTTCGAACTGATACAGGGCTCTACTGTTACAAGGTGATGCCACTCGGTTTGAAAAATGCTGGTGCAACTTACCATAGACTCGTCAACCACATGTTCAAGGAGCTGATCGACACAAACATGGAGGTTTACATCGACGACATGCTGGTTAAGTCGAAGAAAGCAGAAGGGCATGTAAGGGATTTGCAGGAATGCTTCAACGTCTTGAATAAATATCGGATGAATTTAAATCCCCTTAAATGCTCCTTCGGAGTAGGATCAGGGAAGTTCTTGGGATTTATAGTTAACTCGAGAGGAATTGAAGCTAATCCCAAGAAAATAAAAGCCCTGATCGAGATGAAGTCGCTAGTGAAGATTAAGGATGTCCAAAGCCTGACCGGGAGGATTGCTGCTCTCAGTAGATTCATTTCAAAATCGACAAACAAGTGTGTCCCATTTTTCAATCTACTAAGAGGCAATAAGAAATTTGAATGGACAGATGAGTGCGAACAGGCCTTTCAAGCGCTAAAAATGCATATGGTGCAACCACCCATCTTGTCAAAGTCGGTCGATAAAGAGACTTTGTTCATCTACTTGGCAATCACGAATTACGCTGCTAGTGTTGTTCTAGTAAGAGAAGAAGAGGGTGTGCAGAAGGCTGTCTATTATGTAAGCAAAAGGCTGATCAAAGCAGAGTTAAGGTATCCCCCCATCGAAAGGTTAGCCTATTGTTTAGTTTTGGCCTCTAGGAAGTTGCAGCCTTACTTCCAAGCTCACCTAATTACGGTATTGACCGACCAGCCTCTTCGGCAAGTCTTGCAAAAGCCAGAGGCTGCAGGAAGATTACTAAAGTGGGCAGTCGAACTCGGGCAGTTCGACATATCTTACTTGCCGTGAGCAGCGATAAAAGGACAAGCCTTGGTTGACTTCATCTTCGAGTTCACAAAGCTTGCGGGTGGCGAGCAGACTGAAGAACCCAGCGAGCCAGAATGTCAAATCCAAGCACCCTCGTGGAAATTGTTCATAGACGGTTCATCTAACGAATCCCACGCATGAGCAGGAGTGATATTGATAACGCCGGAAGGGCATCGATTTCACCGTGCAATCAGATTTGACTTCACTACTTCTAACAATGAAGCCGAATATGAAGCACTACTCGCTAGATTACGGTTAGCCAAGGATATGAACATAAAAGTGCTTGACATCTATAGTGATTCTCAGCTGGTGGTGAATCAATTCTTGGGAGAGTACCAGGCGCGAGGTTTGAAGATGGTCACCTATCTGAACAAAGCAAAGGATCTGTTAGCCCAGTTCGACAAATACAGTCTCCAGCAAGTACCTCGCGATCAGAATTCCAATGCGGACACTTTGGAAAAGTTGGCAAGTGCGAAGGATGCTGATACTTTGAACATAGTGTCAGTCGAACGACTATCAGTACCAAGCATCCAAGCAGCAAAAACCACTCTGGTCATCCAGATGGCGGATACATGGATGGCACCGTATGTAGAGTATCTGTCAAGCAGCGTGCTACCAGCGGACAGAAACAAAGCCAGGACCCTTCAGCGGTAAGCTGCTAGGTATATCCTGGTCGATGGGATTCTGTACCGAAGGGGATACTCACTGCCACTTCTAAGATGTATTACCA
The DNA here is from genome assembly GCF_963169125.1 of Humulus lupulus. Lineage (NCBI taxonomy): Eukaryota > Viridiplantae > Streptophyta > Magnoliopsida > Rosales > Cannabaceae > Humulus > Humulus lupulus. The sequence goes on along the minus strand of NC_084794.1, from coordinate 68,622,226 downwards.
AGGATAAAGCCAAAGAGTTGATGAAAGAGGTGCACGAAGGTTTTTGCGGGGACCACGCTGGGGGGCAAAGTCTGTCAAAAAAGATCCTAAGGCAGGGCTATTTCTGGCCAACCATGAATGAAGACTCAATGGAGTTCGTCAGGAGATGTGACAAGTGTCAGAGATTTTCTAAAATACAACGAGCAGCTCCCAACGAGTTAAGGCAGATGCAGAGTCCATGGCCCTTCGCAGTTTGGGGGATACATCTAATCGGATCTTTGCCTACAGGAAAAGGTGGTGTAAAGTATGCAGTGGTTACCGTCGACTACTTCACCAAATGGGCCGAGGCTGAGCCACTCGCAACCATAACAACCAAGAAAGTGCTTGACTTTGTAGTCAAGAACATCATTTGTCGTTATGGATTACCAAGGAAGATAGTCTCGGATAACGGCACCCAGTTTGACAGTGATCTATTCACGGACTTCTGCAAACGACATGATATTATCAAAAGCTTTTCTTCAGTCGCTCATCCCCAAGCGAATGGGCAAGTCGAAGCAGTTAACAAAAAGCTGAAGGATACCTTGAAGAAAAGACTTGGAGAAGCTAAGGGAGCATGGCTGGAGCATTTGCCTAAAGTTCTTTGGTTGTACAGAACTTCCCATCGAACAGCAACAGGTCAAACCCTGTTTTCCTTGGCGTACGGGTATGAAGCTATGTTGCCTGTCGAGTTAGATCCACCCTCACACCGCAGATTAACATACGACCAAGACTCTAACAGCCAGCTATTGATGGAATCCCTGGACTCGATTGATGAGAAGCGTGAACAAGCTCAGCTTCGAGTAGCTGCGTACCAGCAAAAGGTCGCCCGGTATTTCAACTCTAAAGTACGAGAAAGAAAATTTAGTGTCGGAGACCTTGTACTCCGAAGAGTTTTTCTAAACACCCGCGACCAAGATGCTGGAGTACTTGGGCCTAATTGGGAAGGGCCATACCAGAGTGATGAGGTCCTTCACCCAGGCACTTATAAACTTGCACTCTTAAACAGAGATCTTGTTCCTCGCTATTGGAATGGAGAACACCTACGCAAGTATTACCAATAAACAATTCTTCTTAAAGAATTGGCTTGTATTAATTTTACTTTTTACAAGTTTTGAAAAAGTGTAAGATCTTATTGATCACTCGTACAGACATGTTTAGTCCATTTATTACGAGAAATAAAAGGGGTTGTGCACAGCCAGTCATTTCTTGCCAACTATTGTATTTATTACAAGTATTTTCTCATTACGTGTGTTGTTTTGCTGTATTTTAATGCTAATCATATTGCTACGAGCAGTAATATTCAAACAGGTTCTGGTCAAGGCAAGTGACCAAGGACCTAAAGCTCCTCGATCACTTGGGGGGCATATAAGGTACAAGTAAGCAATGCATATCGTTAAAAGGTATGTAAACACATGAGCAAAATAAGTGAAAGCATGCTAGGGCATTTAGAGTATTTTTCAAAATTTTGTTCTTTTGTTAAATTAAACCAAAGTGCTATGATAAGTTCGGTCATGCGAACAGATGTTATAATAATATGCAAATATATTATAATGTCAAAATGTATCCTTTTACACCGCGAGCAGTCATTGCTCGGATGTAATTGTTCAAATAAAAGTAAAAGCTGCCCATGCAACAATTAAAAATATAGTTAAAAAGATAAAATATAAATAGAAAAAGCTTAAGCAGCCGGAGGATCTTAAGGAGTCGGAGAATCTTGAGGAGGGCCTTGATCGATGACGTCGGCAACCTCATTATCTGCCCCATCCATCCAAGAGGCCAGCGAGATCTCAGGGGAAGCAGGAATCCTCGCCTTTTCTTCCTCCGCCAGTCGAGGGACACAACGAGCAAGCTCAGCGTTCCTTGCATTCTTAGGAAGGTAATTGAAGTCAGCACCCTGGTTGTTCTTTTAGAAATCATAGAAGCATCGGAGAGTGACATTCTTATACCTTTCCAAGTTGCTGGCATTGGCTTTCTCGAGCTCCTTGATCCGGCCCTCCAGGGTAGTATTCTCCTGTCTACTCGCAACCAGTTCCCCCTCGAGCTGTTGGGCCGCGCGGAAATTGAAGCAGTTAGACTCCTTATACTAGTCCCTTCGAGCAATGGCCTTGTGCAGAAACTTTTGCTTCTCCTTTAACTCCTCCACCAGCTTATTCTTCTCCTCGAGCACCACTGCAAGCTTGTAGGCATATTTTTCCTCAGCAGCTTTGAGATCATCAGCGTGCCTTTGCCCCAAAGATTTGGCCTCCTCGGAAACAATACCCAAGCGGAGGCGGCCGGCAGTAAGGGTCAGCATTGCCTGCAGACAGAGCAGAAGTTAGGCTAATTGTAACGCATAGAAGATTTCTCTCCGCAGGAAAAGATGACTTACACTGGTAAACTCGTTCAGGGCACGGTTTAAGATTAGGTCGACCACCATCGCTTCGGTCGCGGCCATCGCCTCTCGGCAGCGGTCGTGCTTTACAATCTTTGTGACCCTTTCCTTGACCGATTTAAAGACGCGACCAGTTATGTCACCCCCAGTCGAAGCAGGACCGGCCTGCTGATTCTGTTCAGTTGGAGCCGCTTGAGTTGGAGTCGATCCAGCTGGAACATAGGGGGTTTGCTGCTCGCGAGGAGAGGGCGGAGTTGCGTTGACTGAGGGCCCGTCCTCCGGGGGGGCTGCATTGCCAGCCTTCTTCGCCTGAGGCGCTTTGCTGCTCTCCCCGTGGTGTCTCTTGCTTGCCTTCTTTTTGCTTGGGGGAGCCGTGGCAGCCTCAGGAGTGCTGTAAATGTCGAACACATTCACGGAGCCCATGTCTGGAAAAGAAGCAAAATGTCAAACAGTGAGATAGCATAAATGACTAAGTATATAACATCAGGAAAAGAAATAAAGAAAGATTGCAAAGTCAAATACCCGAGCTATTATTACTGGTCGCTATACTATAGACTCTACTAGTCTTATACTCACTCTCTAACATGAAAAAGTCTGGACCTAAATTTGGAGCATATGAAAAATTGCCGTCCCCGTCGAATAGATGACAGGGAATTGGCAAACTATCTAAAAGCGAAATAACTGTACCATTCTCGTCTGAAGAATCATCCGAGTTTTCGGTAGACTCGGTGGCCTTCTTTTTCCCCATCCCAAGGGGGACAGAGGGCCTCTCTCCTAGAGGTGTGCCAGCAGGTTCCCTGATCGTGACCCCGGTTGGTTTCCTTCGTGGAGGCGACGCTGGTGGTTGCTGCTCGGGTTCCTCCTCGGCTGTGGCATTCCTTGCAGTTGACTCCCTCATGTCCTGATGAGGGGCCAAGAGGCCAACCAGCCTAAGATTTTCCTTTGTGACCAGATGTTTGACCATATTTTCTACGTCAGTTATGCTAGCCAAGAGGATTGACCTCAACTCCATATCTGGAGTTGAGTCTGGTCGCAGCCATGGGCCTGGAAGGCATTAAATGTTTAAAAGATGGTGGAGAAGAACACTAAATAAATATCAACAGCCAGTGGTATGAAAGTTTTACCTCCTTGAGCGAAGGCCAGGTTGCCCGCGATCATGTCAGTTGTGAGGAAGTACTCCTGGTAGTACCTCCCCACGTTTGATATATGGGTGGTGTCAGTCAGGAAGGTGCGCCCGGTTTCCTGATGACAGAAGTGAAAAAACCCCGTGCCTTCTTGGTTGGGGTTAGACTTGAGGTCGAACAAGTAGTTGACCTCATGAGGAGTTGGCACGGGCCATTTCTTGTGGCTGTACAGGATATAGAGTGCAGCGAGCATCCTATATCCGTTTGGGGTTATTTGAAAAGGGGCAACTCCGAAATAGTTGGCCACCCCTTGGAAAAATGAGTGAAGAGGCAAGGTAGCCCCTGCCTCGATGTGAAACCTCAACCAGGCGCTGAAAGCGCCTCCGGGTAGGTTCGCCCTTTGGTCTTGGTTAGGTTGGATTAAGGTCACCCCCGTGAGACCGTACTTCCTGATATAATTGGCGATCATCCTGATCGTCACTCTGCTCTCAGGAACTAAATGCCACTCCACATCTGGCTGAATGGCATGTCGAGGTCGAGCGTGTCTTTGGATGTTGGGGTCAAGAGCATTTTCATCTCGACCACTGGTCGAGGGAGTTTCAGCCCAAGGAGCAGGCTGATGTGAGGGAGTGGGGGTTTTCTTTTTCTGGGCTTTGGTTTTGGCACAAGCCATATTTGAGCCAGGACGGGTGAAGTGTTTGGAGTGACACGAGAAAATGGGATGTCAGGAATCAGTGACGATGGTTGCTCTTCGTTCTCGAGCAGTTGAGCCAATAGGTCGTCGTCTATAGGTCTTTTTGCTCCCCACGGATATTGAATGTAAACTGCGAACAGAGAAATGAGGAGATAAGACGCACAACTTGGGAGCTTATGTTGAAAGTTGGAATAACGTTGCTCGCGTCTACGACCAGAAGCATTCTAACGAAAACGCTAAGTTCTATGTGAGCAGTTTAAAAAACAGATCAAAAAGCGAAAATAAAAAGTTTTTGGAAAAAAGCTTTTTCGACTTCGAAGGGGCGGGAAAAACCCAATTTTTCAGCTAGTCTAAAAATCGAATTTTTACTTCGATTTTACGCCCTAAACTTACGATCTTGACTATCAAACTGGCTCCTTAACTCCTACAGAGCAAAACTACACTACCTTATCAAGCATCAATCAACATTCCCACAATCCTCATGCATTTCTACCCAAGAACAAGAAAAATTTCATAACTCAAAACAGGCGTATAACAGTATGCATGGCATGTCAAAGAGCTTGAAAGTTGAAGAAATTTACCTAGAAGGTTGGAGGTTCTGAAACGAAGCGACTTTGGACGTGCGAATGGAGGATCCTTAGAATAGCGACGGAAGATCTTCGAAATTTCTGAGCTCTGAGATGGAGTTCTTGAAGGTTCTTGGCATGAAAATGGCGAGTAAAAAGTTAAAAGGTAAATTTGGGGATTATTTATAATGGCTGAGATATGTTGAAAGTGGGTAATCATGAGTTACCTTTTTCAAGGCATGAAGGAGTGTAATAGCCATCAGAGGGATTACTTGGAAACTGAAAAGGCATGATTGGACGTGATTAGAACACCGTTTTCGAGAACGCATGGGGGACTTTGACAGATTTCGTGGGGCATACGAAAAGGTAGTTTCCTAATTTTACTTATTGCTGGTCGCAATAAATAAACTTGGGGGGCAAATGTTTATCCAAAAAACAGCTGTTGATGATGTGGCAAGAATCTTCAACACGTGGCCGACACGTGGCAGAGCTGCTACTCGACTATCGACCAGAGATATTTCCATATGCGAAGTTCAAGTTTTATATACGACCAGCCTGGTCGTATACTCCGTATATTTATGAATAAACCTGTACAGTTGTAATGATATCTGAGAATATCTCTTCATTATAACCTGAATATCCATTTATTAAGGAAAGATATAATTAATTGACTCCTGTAACCCTCATTGAGCCTATAAATATACAAGAAATAGCTCAAGGGGGGATCTTTTGGATCTTTTTCTGAATTACATTACTATTATCCATCGTTTGTATTGTCTTCTCATTCTAAGGTCTGTGAAACTCAGGAACCCTAGTTCTTTGATCACACCTTTGAAGCTCAATATTAATAATAGTATCAAGTGGACGTAGGTCATTACCAATCACTGGGGCCAAACCACTATAATTCCTTGTGTCCTTTACTTTCCATTAGATTGTTTTCTCAAGCATCGTACTAATCTCCTGTCGTTTATTTGACTCCGTGTCGTTGACCAAAACGAGGGTCAACATTCTTTTATTGATAATAAAATGAGATTACAAAGAAATTGGGTTTTAATTAGGGCATAAAACCCCAACATTTGTGCCAGAGGTGGATCTTCTTCATCATGGGTTTGTGAGGCTGGGTTTTGAGAGAGAAGAGTGGAGTGTTAATTACAATAGTACCCCTGTTTGGCTGACGTGTTTTTGTTTTAAATTTATCTTCTATATTTAGTTAGTTAGCAATTGTGTTTCCCATAATTTATTTTTTTCTTTAATAAATTTTCTCATACAAATTAGGAAAAGTATAATCCTTATATTTTTGCACAATAATAGTATAAAAAACCATACTTGTGAAAAATTCTCATAAGAAATTGTATAGCCAACTTCCTTTCTAAGTTAGCTCTTTATTTAAAGAGAACATAAATATGATATTTTGGCCTACCCATCTGTGTTTGGCCTTAGTCCTTGAGTTGTAAACTTATATTGTGCTTTGGCTTCTTTAGCCTTTTAATGAAATTCTCTTTATATTTATATATAAAAAAAAAATAAGAAGAGCTTAAATAGCTCTTCTTCAAAATATAGAGGAAAAAATAGTCAAATAGCTCTCCTTCAAGTGAGTTGTTTTACTTTTTTTTTAAGTAATGAAGATTAGTTGCTCTATGAGAGAATATTATTTATTGCTCTATACATATTATATTGGTTTTTTTTTTTGTTGGAACAACTTTTTTAAATCTTTGTATATAGATGTGAGTAAAATAAATTAAAAAAATATTGAAAACTAAAATATGTAAATGATGTAAAGAAGATATAAAAAAAAACTATTATGTAAAAGTTTGACATAAAAAAATAATAATAAATGAAAATTTGAGTTTTTATGATGTTCTCTATATGCAGAGCAACCATTATATATTGCTGTAAAAACTATATAAAATACCTCATGTGATGAAGAGGTATTTTGCTACTTTTTCTTGATGAAAGGGAATGAGTTGCTCTAGTCACTTTATAAATAAGAGAATTGAGACAAAGAATGTAAGTCCAATTTGACATGCATAAACATTTATGAATTTCTACTGAAATACTCTGGCCGTGTTTAGAGTAATTAATCCGAATTATACCGAATTCCAATTACATAATGATTTTCCAAATGCACCCTAAATAAGACTCATTAGTGGACTTACGTTATATATATATATATATATATGGGTGCACTCTTAATGGTTACTGTTATACCCAGATTTCGAGCCATAGTAAATATGACCTCGAAAGCTGAGTTCGCAACAGATGGTCTCTTGAGGATTAGAGTGATCTAGGATTGTAAGTCGAGCTTGCAGAGTATGATGTATGATCTCGAATGCGGTGATCTCGAAATGACCTCGATCTCGAAAGGTAGCTCCGAGAACACCTTCATCTTCAGGAACTTCGGAGCATGATTCTTGAGCTCGATGTCCCATCTCGAAATAAACGTTAGCTCGGGAGATGTCAGTGGCTCGCACAATGACATGAGACCAGAAATGCTGGAGCCTTGAAGATACGCTATAACCACCTTGAATATCTACAAGTATAATAACTATGAGATGTAGCCCTCATTAATTGATGTAAATCCCCAAGAATTGTGGGATATTATTTAATACAGTTATACACCCCCTGATCTTTGGGGGACGTTTCCTTTAATATCTGATTATTGGCATTTAAAGCCATTTATTTGTATTCACAAAAGAGTAACTACCCAAAATATGTGGGATAGTATTCTGCACCCTTCTCTATAAATAGAGAAGGCATGCACCATTGTAAAGGACCGAAATTCTGATCCTTGAGAGAAAACTCTGGAGAATTCTTGCTAAAGAATTGTTCAGAGATAATCTTGAGGTTAATAACAGAGACTCGTGGACTAGGCAGATTTAACTGCTGAACCACGTAAAAAACCGTGTCTGATTCGTTTGTTTATTTTTGGCCATTGTCTTAAATTGTTTACGTGCTCTCTTCTTTTATCTGCTGACGAAAAACGGCGTCAACAGTTTGGTGCTTTCATTGAGAGCCTTAAGCATTCATCCCTGAGAGATTCATGGCTGCAAACAATCAGAACACTCCTGAAGAAAATTACCCAAGGCGTCCTGGAAAACAGCCAATGGAGAACCCGGACGCTGATGAAAGGAGTGGGTCCTCCGATTCCCGGGGGCCACCTCCACAACCAAGGGATGAGGACATGTACTATAACCCTGAACGTTATGTCCCTATTGTAGAATTGGAGAATCGGCAGCTGAAACAGTTGTTGGCAGAAGCCAACAAACGTAACGAGGAGTTGACTAGGATAGCCGCAGAGGCGCAGGTGGCTCAGCCCCCGCCTCCGCGCGAAGAACAAGTCCCTCCTCCAAGGGACGTGCACGTTCCTCCCCGGAGGCCCCGTGGACGTCCACGAAAAAATGCTGCCACAAGGAGGCCGGCACAACCTCCAACACCAGCAGAGCCATCCGCCCCTTCTAGGCCTCAGAGGAGTACCCGGGCTCGGGTCCCGCCTAATACACCTGCGGAAGCACCTGCAGGAACTGAGAATAACCGAGCTCCTACCGAGGCTCGGACTCAGGTTCTTGGTAGTGCACTGAACGCAACTGGCCCATCTCGGGAAAATTCTGGGCCCTCTAGGCCGAAGCAAGGACGACAACCACCGTCACCTATACGGTTCCCTCCGTCTCCCATAAGATATCCTTCACCTCCCCGTAGAAACGCTCAACCTGTTCAAAATCAGGGTCAAGGGCGTACGGGGGATAGGCAAGGACACAAGGAGACTTTCCAGGAGCGGAGAGGCGCACAATCTGAGAGAAGTCAGACGTCCCGGTCTCGCACTGCGGAGACAAGGCGACATAGAAAGGATTCACCACGAAATGACCGATCAATAAGTTTCACCAGTGACGAGTCCGGAGAAACCAGGTCCGTCAGTAAACGCGACCGAGGTTGTAAAAATACTGGAAGCCGCAAGACCCATCCCGACCTGCGGAATCATCTGAATCAGAGCAGGGGGAAGGGAGATCAGACGAATCCGGACCTAAGGAATTACCTAAATGGGCGTAGAGATCCCTCACGGAGATGCGAGCCTGGGATCATAATCAATGACCGGCAATTCCAGACACCCCCTAAGGACCCAGTCCAAGAAAGGATTGATCAGCTCGAAAAAGCCTTTAGGCTTTTGAAGAATGAACGAGGGAACGGTCGATATGAGGACTCTGATGAGGAGCTAGAGCCGTTTGCTCCCAATATTTCTAACACTCAGTTTCCCCAAGGGTTCCGGATTCCTCACGTCCCAGCATTTGAAGGAAAAACCGACCCATGTAGCCACCTGAGTGCATTCAACACTATCATGAGAGCTAGTAACGTGGGCTACGAGCTCAGATGCATGTTGTTTCCAACGTCGTTAGCCGGACCTGCCAAGAGTTGGTTCGAGAAGTACAAGAGACACTCGATAACCTCATGGGATCAGTTGTCTAGGGACTTCAAGAAGCAGTTCCGGGCTATGATGGGAGTCAGACCAGAGGCATCCACTTTGACCAACGTCCGACAACAGCCGGGCGAAACACTGAAAAGCTATCTAACAAGATTTAATCTTGAGGTCGCCCGAGCTCGAGATGTGGATGACAGTGGGCGCCTAATGGCTATCCGAGCTGGTGTGTTACCCGGGAGTGCCCTTTGGGATGACATGCAAGGGAAACCGGTGAGGTCGATAACCGAGTTTAACAGACGGGCGCAGAGATTTGTCAATGTAGAGGAGGCGAGGTCAACGCTCAAGGCGACCTCGCAGACCGAAACTACAACGATAAACATTAACTCCGCCTCAACCTCGGCTGACCCAGCAGCTCCACAGCCTACCTCGGAGAATCCCTCCAAGAGGAAAAAGAGCGAGGGAAATAACCCCGAGGCTGATGGAGGAAAGAAGAAAAAAGGAGAAAGGTATTTCTCCGTATATAAAGTGCACACCGAGCTCAACGAGTCTCGGGAAAACATATACCTGGCTAATGAAAACCAGGTCCCCTTCAAGCGTCCGGACCCTATGAGGAATCACAAGTCCAAGAGGGATTCCAGCAAGTATTTTCGGTTTCATAGGGACACCGGACACAAAACTGATGAGTGCCGACAGCTGAAGGACGAGATCGAAGGGTTGATCTCGAGAGGTTATTTCTGGCAGTATGTCAAAAACCAGAATACTGGACAGGCTACTGCCAGCCAGAGAGTAGCCGCGCTTCCGGCAGCACAGAATAATAACTCCCGATCTCGGGATGAAGACAAGCCTCCGCCGATAGATGGAGAGGACGTAATAACCATCTCGGGAGGTCCTCATCTCGCAGGAGGGGGCAGAAATGCTCAAAAGCGATATGTGAATGAGCTGAAGACAGGGGACGGGTCCCCTTATGAACCCGAACCAAGGGCACCAAAAAGCCAAAGGGTTGAGACTCAGCCTATAACCTTCACCGAGGAGGATGCCTCCCATGTCCAGTTCCCTCATCATGATCCACTTGTCATCACCCTACAGCTTTCCAACAAAAGAGTGCGCCGAGTTCTCATAGATAATGGGAGCTCAGTTAACATTCTTTATAAAGCAACACTAGAAAAAATGGGACTCTCCCTTCGCAACCTGAAGGCTTGTGCAACCACGTTGTACGGCTTTTCTGGAGAAGGAACCGCCTGTATGGGGTCCATCGAACTCCCTGTGACCTTGGGAGACTATCCAGTCTCGGTGACCAAGATGATGGAGTTCGTGGTAGTAGAGTTACCATCTGCCTACAATGTATTGCTCGGGAGACCCGCCCTGGTCGGGCTGGGGGCAGTTTCATCTGTAAGGAATCTAGCCCTTAAGTTCCTAACTCCAAGCGGAGTCGGAACATTGAAAGGAGATCAATTGGCAGGAAGGGAGTGCTACAGCATTTCCTTAAGGGGAAAGAAACAAACGAGCGCGCAAGCACTCGTTGTCATACAGAATAAAGATGGGACAGTTTTAGAAATTGATGAGGAGATCGATCCGAGGATTGAGGAGAAGGTTGACCTCCAACCTTTGGAAGAGCTCGAAGAGGTTTAGCTCGAGGAAGCTGACCCCTCAAAGAAAGTGAAGGTCGGGAAACACCTCCAAGACGAATCGAAATAGCAATTAATTTGCTTTCTGAAGAAAAACCAGGATGTCTTCGCGTGGTCACACTCTGACATGGTGGGAATAAGCCCTAATATAGCGAGCCACGCATTGAATATAGACAAAAGCTTTCCCCCGAAGCAGCAAAAGCGAAGGCAGCTGGATGAAGACAGAAAGAAAGCACTAAAGGAGGAGGTGGACAGGCTGAAAGCAAATAATTTCATAAGGGACGCTTTTTACCCGGACTGGGTGGCCAATCCAGTGTTGGTCCCGAAACCCAATGGGACATGGAGAACGTGCATTGACTACTCAGACCTCAACAAGGCCTGCCCGAAAGACTGTTTTCCCCTGCCGAGAATTGACCAGCTCGTAGACGCCACGGCAGGGCATGGTCTGATGTCGTTCATGGATGCCTATTCTGGATATAACCAGATTCCCATGCATGCCCCGACCAAGAGCATACGAGCTTCATCACCGATAAAGGGCTCTACTGCTACAATGTCATGCCATTCGGACTCAAGAATGCCGGAGCCACGTACCAGCGGCTCGTAAACATGATGTTCTCAGAGCAAATAGGGAACAACATGGAAGTTTATGTTGACGACATGCTTGTAAAGTCTCAACTTAACAAGAACCATGTTGATGACCTCGAAGAGTGCTTTGGCGTGCTCAGAAAGTACAACATGAATTTGAATCCTCAGAAGTGCACTTTTGGGGTGTCTTTAGGGAAATTTCTGGGTTTCATTGTCAACTCTCGTGGAATCGAGGCTAATCCCGATAAAATAAAGGCCCTGATCGATATGCCTTCACCTCGGAAGCATAAAGATGTTCAAAGCTTGACTGGCAGGATGGCAGCTCTGAGCAGGTTCATTTCGAAGTCAACGGACCGCGGTCTCCCATTCTTCAACTTATTGAAAGGAAGTAAGAAGTTCGAATGGACAGAAGAGTGCGAACTAGCCTTTCAGGAGCTCAAAAGTCACTTAGCCGAACCACCCATCCTATTGAAGCCTGAGACGGGAGAAGTACTGTTCCTATACCTCTCAACAACTGAACACGCGATAAGCGCGGTGCTAGTTCGAGAAGAAGAGAGAATACAGAAACCCGTCTACTACATCAGTAAAAGATTACTGGGGGCAGAGTCAAGATACCCACTGATGGAGAAGCTCGCCCTCAGCCTAATCCACTCATCTCGCAAGCTCCGCCCTTACTTTCAAGCGCATCCTATCCATGTACTAACAGATCAACCACTAAGGCAAGTCTTGTCCAAACCAGAGGCGTCTGGTCGACTCCTTAAATGGGCTGTTGAGCTCGGACAGTTCGAGATCACCTACCATCCGAGAACAACCATTAAGGCACAAGCGTTGGCGGATTTTATAGTGGAGTGCACCGGTACAGCCGACGACGAGGTAACAACCACGGCCCACGAGCTTTGGAAACTTTACGTCGACGGGTCGTCAAATGAAAATGGAGCGGGGGCAGGAGTTATTCTGATCACTCCTGCAGGGAGCAAATGTCACTCTGCTTTAAGGTTCGGCTTTAAAGCATCTAATAATGAAGCTGAGTATGAGGCTTTACTTGCGGGACTGCGAATAGCAAAAGAGCTCAAGGCCAAAGCTATACATTGTTACAGCGACTCCCAGCTCGTGGTAAATCAAATCTTGGGAGAATACCAGGCTCGTGGCACAAAAATGGCAGCTTATCTGGAGAAGGCAAAATCCGCATTGGAGTTTTTCGAGTTTTATGCGATCGAACAGGTTCCCCGAGAACAAAACTCAAATGCAGATGCCTTAGCTCGGCTCGCCACTTCCGCCGAAAATGAGGAGCTGAATGTTGTACCCATAGAACACCTGTCAGCACCCAGCATTACTGAGACAGACGAGGAAGATGTGTGTATGATCGAGACAGAACCAACCTGGATGAGCCCGATCGTTGAGTACCTCGAAAATGGAATTCTTCCAAAAGATCGAAATCAGGCTCGGAAACTAATGTATCAACTTCCTCGTTACACCATCCTGGACGGAAGGCTATACAGAAGAGGGTATTCCATGCCATTGCTCAGATGTGTGACTCCCCCGAGGCAAAGAAGATTATTGAAGAAATTCATGAAGGGTTCTGCGGAGATCATACCGAGGGGCATAGCCTATCCAAGAAGATTATACGCCAAGGATATTTCTGGCCAACCATTAAAACGGACTCTTTCGAGTACGTGAAAAAGTGTGACAAATGCCAGAGATTCGCCACGATACCCCGAGCTCCACCTTCCGAACTGACCATGTTGACATCCCCATGGCCTTTTGCGGTGTGGGGGATCGACCTCATAGGCTCGCTCCCAACTGGCAAAGGAGGAGTAAAGTATGCTGTGGTCGCGGTTGATTACTTCACAAAATGGACGGAGGCTGAACCATTGGCGACCATAACTTCGAAGAAGATCCTAGATTTCGTGATAAAGAACATCGTATGCCGATATGGAGTGCCAAGAAAGATTGTGTCTGACAACGGAACCCAATTTGATTGCGACTTATTTACGAACTTTTGTAACAAGAACGGTATAATAAAGAGTTGTTCGTCAGTAGCTCACCCTCAGGCGAATGGTGAGGTCGAAGCCGTTAATAAAACTCTCAAAAGTTCTTTGAAGAAAAAGTTGGAAGAAGCAAAGGGACGATGGCCTGAGGAATTACCTCAAGTCCTTTGGGGATATAGAACTACAGCTCGGACATCAACTGGACATACCCCATTTTCTCTAGCATACAGTTGCGAGGCAATGTTGCCCATTGAGGTCGAAATTCCAACGATTCGAACTCAGATTTACGACCAGAGCTCCAATCATACTCAGCTCGAAGAAACCCTAGACATGATCGAAGAAAAAATGGAGGAGGCTCAGCTAAGAAATGCTGCTTACCAGCAACGAACCACAAGATATTTCAATAAAAGGGTTCGAGATCGAAAGTTCGGAATAGGAGATCTGGTATTGAAACGCGTATTCTTAGCAACTCGAGATCCAGCAGCAGGAGTACTCGGGCCAAACTGGGAAGGACCATACCAGATAGAATTAGTCATCCGCCCTGGCGTATACAAACTTGCGAGATTAGATGGGAGCCTCCTACCACGAGCATGGAATAGCGAACACCTTAGACCTTATTATCAATAGTATAGGAAAAGTGTTGCCTGTAACCATGATTTTCTATCTATGTTTCTTTGTTTTTGAATGACATGTCTACTTTGTTCCGCATGTAATTTATTTTTTATTTTTGTAATCTCTCTTAAGTTAATAACCTATGGTCACACTCATAGGATATTAAGGGGGCATCATTGGCATACATACCACCAGCTTAAAAAAATAAAAAGTAATAAATAAAACATGAAGTATTTGGACATGACCAAATACGCGAGCTTAGATAGTTCGGACTTAACCGAGTTATCAAAAACTTACAAAGTATTTGGACATAACCAAGTACGCGATCTTAGATAGTTCGGACATAACCGAATTATCAAAAACATAAAGTATTTGGACATAACCAAGTATGCGATCTTAGATAGTTCGGACATAACCGAATTATCAAAAATATAAAGTATTTGGACATAACCAAGTACGCGATCTTAGATAGTTCGGACATAACCGAATTATCAAAAACATAAAGTATTTGGACATAACCAAGTACGCGATATTAGATAGTTCGGACATAACCGAATTATCAAAAATATAAAGTATTTGGACATAACCAAGTACGCGATCTTAGATAGTTCGGACATAACCGAACCATCAAAAACATAACGTATTTGGACATGACCAAATACGCGAGCTTAGATAGTTCGGACATAACCGAACCATCAAAAAACCTAAATATTTGGAGTTAACCAGATGTGCAAACAACAGATTTGGAACAAACCAGCCAAATTATCGATCAATGATAAATGGGAGCCTAGACCTATTGCGAAATATGTCGAAATAGAGGCTGGAATATCTTAGAAAAATAGTTTCGAACTCATAACCTCGGAGCCAAGATACTGAGGATGGGGAAAAGTGACAGAGATATAACCAAATCATTCATATTACATGCCATATAAGTACTTTTCAGTTCATGGTTAAAGTAATGTCCGACCTTGATAAATAACGAGGTCGGAAGCGGATAATTCGAATAAACTATGCATGAATGCATCGAATTTCGAGCCTAAATCTAAACTATGTTTGTATGAATTAAATAAACATAACTCATCAATGCAAGAAAAATGCAAAATATTTCGAGCCAAGAAATGTAAAGCATATAAAAGAAAAAGTTAAAGAAATTGTGTCAGCCCCGTGGGCACAAATTTAAATAGTTACAAGAATGAGGGGACGCAGCCCCGATAACTGATCTCTCCTAGATCGGATTTAAGGAAGAAGAGTATCCTTGGCCTTCTCAGCAGCGATATCACCAGACCCTCCAGGACGAATAGCATGACTATCCTGCTGGGCCGCCTCTCGAGCAGCTGTACTTGCCAAAAGACGGGCATTCCACCGCTCAACATATGTGGCTTCGAGAGGACCCAGGAAGCTGGTGTCAAGATCGGCATTATCGGCCCAAAGTTTGTACATGGCCTGGTCGACCGCTTTCTCCCTCTGCTCCTTAGACTCATTCAGGAGGTGGGTCTTCTCGCTTTCCATGAAATCGAGGGTGGCAGACTTCTCCTCTTCGAGCTTGGCTTTGGCCTTCTCGAGCTCAGCGTTTGACTTTTCAAGCTCCTCGAGACGGGTCTTCAATTTTTCAATTTCAGACTTCGAGTCTTTGAGCTCGTCAATCATCTTCAGCTCGAGATCCTTCGACTTTTGAGCCAGAGATAAGCTCGTTTGCACCTCGTTGGTCAGCTTGTAGTTGAGTTGCGCTGAAACAACAAGGGCCTGAAACACAAAGAATGAATCAGAATTATAATCAGAGACATAAATACTCTAAGACATAAATAATCTAAATAGAATTGAGAAGACTACCGCGGCGGAGAGTTCGATACTCTTCTCATAAAGAGTGTTGCAGTCCGAGGCCTTGCGCACAAGGTCCCAGTGGTCGGCACCAAAGCCAGAAAAGCTCTGACCCACCCGAGAAAGGACGTCCGAGCTGAGAAGCGCCCCTTCTGCCCCAGCGGCGCCATCAAGTACATATTCCTCAGTATGAGTTCGGGCCGTTGGCAGCTGAACCGTTGAGGTAGAAGGTTTCTTCGGAGGCCGAGCAACTATTAACCGGGTCTCGGTGGGAAGCTGCGAGATGGATGCAGTAGAGCCTGAGCCATCAACCTGGGCAGTCGGCTCCTTGGAGGTGTCCGCAGTAATCTGGGCCGTGGGAGTCATCTCGTGACGTTTAGATACCTTGGACTGTCGGTCGGGCCTCTTTGGTATCCTCGGGCGTTTGCTCTTCTGGGCGCCAGCTCCCCCATCACTAAAGAGCACGGCGTCGAGGTCGGGATTCATGGCACCTGCATAATGACAGTGAGTTAAACAATGATAATAACTTTGGGAAAAGATGTAAACCAGTTGAAGAAAAAACCTAACTGGGACTCTTCCCCGAGCTCGAGCTTGGGGACCATGAAATTCCCCCGTCTTCAGAAGAGGCGAGGGGAGTGCCTTCCCTATAAGTTGGTGACAACCTCTAGAGGTCCCTATAGTCATTGGTCCCATACTGCACTGCTATCCCATTCCACACCTCGTCCGTGGTGTACATGGTATCATATTTCCCGAGCCCACTATCAAACCTATGGACACAGTCATCTACCCAACTCCATATGTAGAAGTGGTATCTATCCTGTGGGCACGAGACTAGTCTATTGGGCCTGTGTTTTAAAAAAGTGGGGGACCACATTCGTGAAGTAGGAAGGGTTTTACCTCCTCCGGAGTCCGAACTCGAGGCTTCGTCATTGGTCTCATTTCCCGACCGCGGACTTCTCGAGCGAGTTGGGAGAGATGCTTTCTTTTCTCTCCTCGGAGGAAGGATGCCTGTGGGCAGTGGCACTTCCTCCCAGCGTTCATATTTATTACTGGACCAGTCAGAGGTTGACTGGCCCTGTCCCAACAACCCACAAGCTCGCAGCTTGTCCTCATGTAATAGAAATGAGAGAGACCTCCTGCCGTATGGGAGTCGGAGCAGAGCCTCTCTATGCTCCTTCATTGTTTCGTCAGGAGTGGGACGCTGAAAGTTAGCTGAAAGACGAGATACACTTCAACTAAACATGGATTCAAGGGCTAAAAATTCGAGCTCAAAAATAGAAAGTAACGAGAATACTTACGAATCCGCCTAAACGAACGATGTCGAGACGGGAACAGACCGTCTGTCCAGAAAAAAGCCTTCTTGAAGTCAGGGGGGTGGTTCGGAAGATCTTCAAAGATCTTCGTCTCTTTGGGGTAGCTCGAAAGATAGTAGAAACCATCTCCTCCCCGAGCTCGGGAGGGATTACTCTTCAAACAAAAGAGATATAAAATCTCTTGGGGTGAAGGTCCTATCCACCCCAGCTCGTGGAATAAGGACCTCAGGGCAGACAGCACCCTGTATGAGTTGGTGTTGAGTTGGAATGGAGCCAACCCAACGAAATCGATGAAGTCTCTGAAAAAGGACTTCAGGGGCAGCAAAGCTCCTGCCCTTATATGTTCTTGGCTCCAGGCCGCGTATTTCACACTGGAATCGCGGCCCCCAGGAGCGAAACAGCTCCGTTCATGCCTTGTCGGAGCTCGACACTTCAGTGTGTCCAACGAGCTAAGGCCATGGATGGCCAGGATATCAGTTATTTGGTAGGTGGTGGTAACCGAGCTCGGGTAGAATTTGGCTTCAAACATCTCCCTCCTAGGCTGCGAAGACGAAGGCTCCGCCATTAAGGAAAACTGAAGTTCTCCCGGGTGGTATGCTACCGTGACTTTTAACGCAGGGTCGAGGGGAACTGGCCTAGGTCCTGGGTTAGGCTCCGGATAGATGGCTTCCCGAAGAACCCTTCTCTTCTTTTCAATGACCTCGTCTATCTGGCGACGATAGTGGGCTCGAATGTCTTCTTGCTCGCGTGCGATCTCGTATTCTTTAATCCGACGCTGGTTCCGGGCAAAGATCGATTCCGGGCTCGGAGATTTGGGCTCGTAAGGAATTGCTCGTAATGACCCCCACCGTCTTTCCGGATTCTGTGACATCTAACGAGAAAGAAAAAATGGTGAGGGCCATGCATGCAAAAATCACGAGCTCGACAGGATGAGCTCGGAGATTTAAGGACAAGAAACTTAAGTATTGAGACCTTCACTAAAGGGTCAGAGCGCGTGTTCCACAGGAAAGGAAAAGAAGCGTGGATGATTTTTTTTTTAAAGTCCCGAAATTCAAGGGAAAGGAGAGTGGCGGTTAGCCAGGAAAAGCGTTTTTGGGTTTCGTGTATTTGTCAAAGCCCATGTTTTTATCCGAAAGCTTAATGTACAAGAAACGCTCCCTAAGAATTTCAAAACCCAGAAAATGGGAACCACATTCAAACGTCGAAACTGGGTATAAACCAGAGACGAACATCCAGGGTGAAAATCCAGAAAGCCTAAAGACCTATCGGTTCAAAACCTCCTATCGCATCATGCTAAGAACGTAAACTAACATACACAACAAACACAGTATAAAAAGAACAACAAAAATGGCGTACTTACACAGTGATGGTGATTGCAGCGAAATCGTCGAGTGGAGAAGAGGTTGCAAGAAAGAACTCACTGACTCGTACAAACCAGGGTTCCTTTGTTTCTTCGGCCTAGAAAACATGCAATGAGTATAAACTGTGATAAGAAGTTTAGGGAGTGTTTTTCTTTTTTCTGGCTTGTGATGAACAAATGTGAAGAAGACGAAGAAGGGGTCTTGTATATATAGGTGGGAAAACTGAATTAATCAGGAGCGTAGATTAAACTCCTCAACAGATCGAATGGATGAGAATCGGTGACAAGATGGCGCCGAAAAGTTGTCAGACGAGCGATCGTGGGCGTATTCCCAAGGTACTCAAGTACCTAAAGCGAGCAATACCCATCTGGCATGTGTCCATTTTCAAGAGTGTGGTGGTATGGTTCCCGAAAAGAGTAGTTCAAAAGTTTCCTTCTCTTAGGATTCGAACAAATACTTTTGAGGGGGCAAAATGTTATACCCAGATTTCGAGCCATAGTAAATATGACCTCGAAAGCTGAGTTCGCAACAGATGGTCTCGTGAGGATTAGAGTGATCTAGGATTGTAAGTCGAGCCTGCAGAGTATGATGTATGATCTCGAATGCGGTGATCTCGAAATGACCTCGATCTCGAAAGGTAGCTCCGAGAACACCTTCATCTTCAGGAACTTCGGAGCATGATTCTTGAGCTCGATGTCCCATCTCGAAATAAACGTTAGCTCGGGAGATGTCAGTGGCTCGCACAATGACATGAGACCAGAAATGCTGGAGCCTTGAAGATACGCTATAACCACCTTGAATATCTACAAGTATAATAACTATGAGATGTAGCCCTCATTAATTGATGTAAATCCCCAAGAATTGTGGGATATTATTTAATACAGTTATACGCCCCCTGATCTTTGGGGGACGTTTCCTTTAATATCTGATTATTGGCATTTAAAGCCATTTATTTGTATTCACAAAAGAGTAACTACCCAAAATATGTGGGATAGTATTCTGCACCCTTCTCTATAAATAGAGAAGGCATGCACCATTGTAAAGGACCGAAATTCTGATCCTTGAGAGAAAACTCTGGAGAATTCTTGCTAAAGAATTGTTCAGAGATAATCTTGAGGTTAATAACAGAGACTCGTGGACTAGGCAGATTTAACTGCTGAACCACGTAAAAAACCGTGTCTGATTCGTTTGTTTATTTTTGGCCATTGTCTTAAATTGTTTACGTGCTCTCTTCTTTTATCTGCTGACGAAAAACGGCGTCAACAGTTACTACCCATGAATGGTTACTTTAATATTAACCATTGGATTAAGATCAATGGTTCATATTTATAGTTGTTAATTAATATTTCTAAATTTTTTTTTTTTTGATTTTTTCAAATTTTTGGAAGGGTTAATGATGAAAATTGTGTATTTATTATAAAAATATAATATTGTAAACTTTTCGTTTTTCAAATGCATGTTAATTTCTAAATATAGTTAGTGTCTCTCATTGATTGGAAACAATTTTAATTATGGCAAAAAAATAATAATAAATTCGAAATTAATATAGAAAAAAAATATTTACTTGTTGGTGACTTGCTATACCAAGTCATTATGTTGTCACATTATCATAATTATTAGTACTCATCTATGGGTAGTAACCATTGAGAAGTCTTCCATATATATATATATATATATATCTTCTATATAAAAAGTGTGTGGATAACGACAATTATTGGTTTTAACATTTTTTTTATTTCTTTCTATTAACTTTAACGGAGTATTCTTATATTTAACAGAATATTCTTATATTTAAGTGTAGATTGTAAACATGACTTAAACTTAAATAAAATTCAATAAATAAATAATAAAAAAAATTAAAATATGATATTTTTGAGATATTGACTTAAAATTAAATAAATATATAATTAAACTAATTAAAATATGATATTTTTGTGATATTTTACAATGATAATTATTTAAAAATAATAAAATAATACTTATTATAACTCAAATAAAATTTAATTAAACTTAAATTTAAACTTCACGTATTAGAATAATATCATATTAAACATATAATATAATATAATCTACTATCAACTAGCAACAAACTTAACTTTAAAATCCACGTTTAATATTAATATTATATTAAACATATAATATATAATCTCTTGTTGTCACAGCCAAATTCAAAAACTAAAACAAACATAAACTTAAACAAAAATTAATTAATTAATCAAAATAGTTGATGCATGTATACTACTCTACACTATGACTTTTTTTTTTTATTTCTGTTATTAATTTCTTCTTAAATATTATTATAATTTATATACATATGTCATGTAGTCATGTAAATATATATTTATGTCAATATTGTATTTAAATGTCATATATGTAGAGATTATTGATATATAAATATATATATATTAAAAAGTGAACGAATTTTTATTAAAATGATAGACAATATTGTACCCTAATTTTTTTAATACATCTATGTCATACATTATATTAAACATCTTTTATTTATTTTTATGATATTTTTATTTATTTAAAATTTATATGATAATTAAAAAATATAATAAAAATAAATACATGTTTGAATATGTATATTTATAACTTTAAAATTAAGTAAACGTGCATTGTACGTTGCTTATACTTAGTATATATATATATGGAAGACTTCTCAATGGTTACTACCCATAGATGTGTACTAATAATTATGATGATGTAGCAACATAGTAACTTGGTATAGCAAGTCACCATGAGGTAAAAAAAAATTTCTACATTAATTTCGAATTTAGTTTTTTTTTGCCATAATTAATGTTGTTTCCAATCAATGAGAGACACTAACTATATTTAGAAATTAACATGCATTTGAAAAACGAAAAGTTTACAATATTATATTTTTATATTAAATACACGTTTTTTTATCAGGTAACCCTTCAAAAAATTTGAAAAAATCAAAATTTATTTTTAGAAATATTAATTAATAACTATAAATATGGATCGTTGATTTTAATCGAATGGTTAATATTAAAGCAATCTTCTATGGGTAGTAACCATTAAGAGTGCACCCATATATATATATATATATAATACTAATGACCTAATTACTATAATTGGTGTTTATTCAACCATTTTCTTTGCTTATTATCCATTTAATTAAAATTCTCCTCTAAATTATTATTGATGAAAAAGGACATCAATATTTTCAATAGGATCAATTTTTTTTTTAATTACACACAATATATCTATTTTATTTATAAAAATATATATTTTAATATTGATTTTAAAAAAATTAAAATCCAAGTTTAATAATAATTTTAATTAATTTAAAACTTAAAATTAAAAAAATTAATAATTTGATTTCTTTGTCCTCTTAGATTTTAATTTATTGAAATAATGTTTTTCAAATTTAAAAAATAAATCATTAAAAAATAGAAAATAAATTATCTTCTAGATTCTCGTTATTTAGTTGATTTTTTTTTCTCCTTAAGTTCTTCAAATTATTAATGAATAATAGTTAATTAAAAAATAAAATTAAAAAAATGTTATTATTTCAATCAATAAAAAAACTTAAGAAGAAAAGTAAACAAAATTATTAATGATATAAAGTTTTAGGTTTTTAATGATCTAAAATTATTTACAAATCTTTATTTGTAATATTATTTAAATATTAAAATTTAAGTTTATATATATAATAATACAGAATATTCTAATAATATTGAAATAAATTTGACTTGAATTGGATTCAAATAATAGATGCTTTTTTATACTAATTCTTCAAGTATAAAGTAATATTTTGGTATTAAATAAATGAGAGGGCTTATTCTTATTTTAATTTCTATTATTTAAATGTTGTCCTTACTCTTAAAATACATTTATGTAAAGGAGAGAGAAGCATACAACATTGAAGTAGGTTGATAGGTCCATAAAGTATAGTTAAACATATACCCCGTAACGTAGATTTAAAGTTAATATTCAACACATCGAATCGAACTGATTAGAGAGTTATAATGGAGAATTAACTAGCTATAATGTAGTGAATAATGAGAAGTTAGACTGTCGTTGTCGAGGTACCTAAAATTCAAGGCTCTCTAAAAAGCTTTTTACACGTCTTTCCTTCAACATATATCGATCTACTAATAAAGTTTATTTATTAAATCTACATTATTCAGTATGGTTTATGGACCCCTTTGGTCCTGTACCATCCTCCGAGTGTGTCGATAAATTATAATTGGACAAAAGGTTACAGTAGTCTTACATCTTTTATTAATTTCTCATCAAAAATCAAATGAATCTCTTTCAATTAAGTATTGATTAGTAAGTAAGCTGAATTATTTTAAACACGATAATACGATTCTAAATGAAAATGTTTAAATCATCTTCGGAGCCTAATTCATAAATTAAACAATTCATTTTCAGATAAACATGTCTACTTCAAAAACAACACGATAACCACCAACTTAAAAATTACACACTTATTTTTGGATCATAGACTAATAATACTTCAGAAACTAATACACTTATTATTATTTTTTATCATATTCAGTTTTTATTTTTATTTTATAAATATATTAAATAGGTCAAAGAGATCATAAATGTATTAAACAGGTTATAAACAAGTTAACCCAAATTGAATAGGGCTCTTATATAAACAGGTTACACAAATTGTATTGTGTCTTTATAAGTTGGTTGGATTTGAGTTGTAATTTTTGACACAGTTTAATTACCTAAAATTTGAATTAAGTTTTTAATTGTAATATATGAGTCTCAGCATGATACAACCCTAAATAAGTATCCCTAATTTTTGTTTCTTCTTTGTGAGGCATATAGTACTACAAATATAGGTTTTCTCTGCGTTTTTTTTTTCAACCTTAAAAAAAAACACAGAGAAAAATATTTAAATGAGTCTAAAATATCACATTTAATACCCGCGCCCTATTTTATTGTGGTTTTAAAAAAAACGTAGTGTAAAGGTTTAAAGCTGGGGAAGGCGGGGACTTTTCTCCGCAGTTATATAGCCAAAACCGCGGAGAAAGCAACGGCTCCACTGTCGTCCCAGCCACGGGTAAGCCCCATTTTCACCATTTTAATTTGTGTGTAATTTTTTTTTTCATTTTCTTGCATATAAACAGGAAGAATTCATTGTCCATTTATAGATTGTGGTAATTGATCAAAAGGAAATATTACCATGATAAATAATCATGTATTTTATCGCATATGGTATTGGCATGGGTAATCATTGAAAAATAATAATCCATATCCATTCGGGAGGCGAGAGGTTGATAATTTGGGTTATAGTGATTTTGACGATCATCCTATGGAATTGCTCGATGAAGCACAAGAAGAGTTCGTTGATGATCCTTCAAAATTTGATAAATTGGTTCGAGATGCAGATAAATCATTATTCAATGGTTGTCTGAAACAAAGATTAAACCATTATTAAAGCTTTAAATCATGTAAACATACCTAATATTGATTTATTTTGAAGTTTTAGGGAAAAAATGAAGAAATATTGAGTGAGTTTAATGGGATTTCAATGTATGTTTATAGGGTGATTTTCAAGTTTTTCTAAAGACATTTTCATTGTTCAAAACATGTATTGATCACTAAAACTTGATTTTTTTTAAATATATATTTCGGTTTTGGGGTATTTTTTATATTATCTACCTAATTTATTAGTTGTTTAATAAAGTTAATATTAATTATGTTAAATTTTTAGAATGTATTGTATTTTACATAATTTTTTATATTATAATAATGTTATTTACATAATTTTTTATTATAATATTATTTCTTACATAATTTTTTATATTATTTACATAATGAATTTTTTTAATAGTTTATCTTTGTTAATTATATTATTTTAGGATCAATTCAATTACCATATATCACTACAACAAAATAGAGGTTTTATGACTTTAATTGGGAGACATTGGAAGTCTACAATGTCTCCCAATTGGGGAGACGTTGTTGCTAGGGTCATTGTAGGTATATATCCCACGTCTCCTATTGGGAGACGTGCCTCACTTCCCACCTCTCCCATTGGGAGATGTGGGAAGTGACTCACCTCTCCCAATGGGAGACGTGGGAAGTCCCTAGGAGACATCCAACGTCTCCCATTGGGAGAGGTGAGTCACTTCCCACGTCTCCCAATGGGAGAGGTTGAAAGTCAATGTTTGACTTTCAACCTCTCTCACTGGGAGACGTGGGAAGTCTCCCACCTCTCTCAATGGGAGACATTGAAAGTCTTCCAGATTTAAAAAAAATTAAATAAATTTATAATTAATATTATTTTAATTTGATTTAATAATTAATTAAATTGAAATAATATTAATTTAAATTGAAATTATTTTAATAATCAATTAAATTGAAAGAAAAAAATATATTTGTTAGACATATACAAGAAATACAATATTTGTTAGAAATATTCAAAATGAACAAATATTGCATTGTGTATGAAGAAAGAGTTAAAAAATAAAAAAAAAACTTATCAACGAGGTCGATAACTTTGGATTATCGGCAACATATATGTCGCCCATTCTTGTCGCAACTCATCAATTTGTGCCTCTGTATATGATGTGCTTGTTAGCTGCAAGAAATATAAAGTAAAATATATTAATTAATTATTTGATTACATTTATAGTTTCAAAAATAATTTGTAAATTTTAATTAATAATACCGTTCTCAAGTAATGCCCGGGACTCGCATGTTCAATCAAATCCTTCAACATCCTCATTAAGTAGTATCCACATGCCACATTGTCCAGTTGGTGTGGACACTAATTATTTAAAAATATGAGTAATTTATTATTAAATTGAAACTTTTTAAAAAATGCATACATATTATTCTACTTAATTATTATAAATGTTCAAAAATTTCTGCTGAAGTGACTTACCTGAGGTTATTTAATGCGTAGAGTATCAGGGATCTCGACATCAGGAAGATTCATAGAGAAAAAAAGATTGAAAGCGCTAACGATCACTGATACAATCTCCTCACGGTTATCCAATTAAAATGTTCCCTTCAATTATAAATATGTTGTTAAACAATTGAATATACGAAATTACACAACTTAAACTTAATGTATTATATGAATATAACTCACTCGATATAAGGTTGAATTTCATTTATATTCTGCAACACAAGACGATGCGCTTCATCTAGAAGATCTCGACTTACTGTGCATACAACGCTACCACGACGACTCTGAATCTCAACATTTTCAACATCATTTAACCCAATTTTCTGTACACCAGTCATGTATTCAGAACAAAATTCAACTGCCTCTTCTGCAATATAGCATTCGACGATGCATCCTTCCGGCCGACTTCTATTCCTAACATACCCCTTAAGAATCTTCATATATCGCTCAAATGGATACATCCATCTTAAATAAACTGGACCACAATATCTTAGTTCTCTAACCAAGTGAACTGTCAAATGGATCATTATATCAAAAAATGCCAGCGGGAAATATTTCTCCAACTCACACAATACCTCAACAATTTCATCTCTTAACTTAGGTAACTTTAGCGGATCAATCACCTTACAACACAGTGACTTGAAAAACAAGCATAACCTTGTGATTACATCTCGAACTCTCCTAGGCAACACAGATCGAATGACCACTGGTAGCAAATGTTGCATTAGAATATGACAATCGTGAGATTTCATGCCAGTCAGAATACAACTTTTCATGTCTACCAATGACCTTATATTTGAGGAATATCCGTCTGGAACTTTTATATTAAACAAACATCTGAAAATTTCCATTCTTTCCTCTTTAGTAAGAGTGTAAGTTGCAGGAGGTAAATATGTTCGTCTCTTATCTGGTTTTGGAGTTAATTCATCCCTTATACCCATTGCAACCAAGTCTTGTCTAGCCTTAATTCCATCCTTAGTTTTCCCAGGAATATTCAACAAAGTGCCAATCAAACTATCACATACATTTTTCTCTATGTGCATAACATCTAAATTATGACGTATCAGTAAGAAAGGCCAATATTCAAGTTCGAAGAAAACAGATTTCTTTTTATCACACCCTTTTGGCTCCTCCACAACCTTGGCCTTGCGACTACGTTTCATCTTTGTAGGTGTATGAACTTTGGGCTTCCCTAACTTGAACACAATTTTAGACATCTTCTCAAGTACTTGGATCCCATTCAATGGCTCAGGAGCCTCTTCAAACTCTTGTTTACCATTAAATGCCTTCTTCCAAGTCCGAAGTTTATGCGTATTAGGTAAGAACTTCCTATGTCCCATATAACATATTTTCCGAGAGTGTTTCAAGTATTCAGAACATGTTTTTTCTTGACAAACGGGGCAAGCTTTATATCCTTTCACACTAAACCCAGATAAATTTCCATAAGCAGGAAAGTCATTAATTGTCCACAATAAGACCGCTCTAAGATTAAATTCTTTCTGCCTATACGCATCTTAAACCTTAACCCCTTCATCCCACAAAGTTTTCAAGTCATCTATAAGAGGAGCTAGATAGACGTCAATATCATTACCAGGTTGTTTAGGTCCTGATATCAACAAGGTCAAAATCATAAAATTTCTCTTCATACACAACCATGGGGGTAGATTGTAAATAACAAGCATAACAGGCCAACAACTATACTTAATGCTAAGAGATGCGTGTGGATTAAACCCGCCAGTCGAAAGACCTAGACGAATATTACGAGATTCATTTCCAAAAGAAGGCCACTTCAAATCAACTCTCTTCCAAGCAAGGGTGTCAGCTGGATGTCTTAATTTACCATCCTTTATTCTTTCATTAGCATGCCACGACAAACTTTTAGCATGTTCGACATTTCTAAACAATCGGATGAAACAAGGAATTGGCGGAAGGTACCACAAAACTTTGGCAGGTACTCCTTCCTTGACATCGTCACCATTTCTTTTCTTTTGCCATCATGACTCACCACAAGTAGGACACGATTTTGCGTCTGCAAAACTATTTTGATATAATATGCAATCATTAGGACATGCATGAATTTTTTCGTACTGCATGCCTAATGAGCATAACGTCTTCTTTGCCTCATAAAATGAAATTGGAATTTCATTATCTTCAGGCAATAACTCCTTCAAGAAACCAAATAACTCAGTAATGCTTTTATCACTCCAGCCATGTTTAGCTTTTAGATTGTACAACCTAAGAAGCGCAGATAATTTTGTAAATCTTGTACAACCAGGGTAAATTGGTTTCTCGGCATCATTAAGGAGTGTTTCAAACTTATTTGGGTCTACTCCTGATCCATAATGTGCGTCGTCAATCATTTCATCTAATGGATCCCAGTTCTCCTCCACTATATTCCTCCTCACTCCTTTTGGTCTACTTGGCAGAGTTGGAGCAATCGGAGCTATCTCCCCATGGTAATACCAAATTGTGTAACTCTTGTCGATCCCATTGAAATATAAGTGTTCTTTAATCTTTTTAAGATCCATCTTTTTAACATTTCCACACTTAAGACATGGACAATAAGTAAAATTTGGGTCTTTCACATTTTCCGAACAAAACATTAAGAACAAATCGACCCCGTTCCTATATTCCGCAGATAACCTATTCGCTGACATCCACTGTTTATCCATATATTCTCCTATGTCTATGGAAAAGAAAAGAAACAACACTAAATAAGCACGTGATAAAGTTGTATGTCTATATAAAACTAATTTTTTATTATCCTAGATAAAATCGGGCAGCATTTCCCCTATAATAGTGACCTAACCATCTGCATGTGAATATCAAAACAAACAATTCAAACAACATACAATAAGTTTCTTCCTTATAGAATGTCTGTATAAAACTAATTATTTATTATCCTAGATAAAATCGGGCAGCACTTCCCCTATAATAGTGACCTAACCATCTGCATGTGAATAGCAAAACAAACAATTCAAACAACATACAATAAGTTTCTTCCTTATAGCTCCGCAGCACACAGTCAAATTTCTCAGAACCTACTTCACTAATACACACAAGTTCTCAACCTTCCGTTATCACCGCAGCACACAATTTTAATCTCAGAACCTACTTCACTATGGATGAATATTTAAGATATTCAAACTCCTCTAACATTTGTTTAATAATATTAAAAGTAGAAGTAAGAGAATATATATGTACCTCTTGCAATCTTTAATCCAAAAGCTAGCAAAATTACTTCACTTAGTAATCAAATTCGCTATTAAATCCACAAACCAATAAAATTAAATTAATAAATAATAAATAAAACATCACTAAATATCTAGCAATATATAACGTATTATTGTAATTGTAGAAACTTAATTACCTCAAATGTGTGATTGATATAGGAATTTTGATGCAAAATACTCTCTAAAATCTCACCACAAAAATCACAACCTATGAAATTAAATTAATTAATATGTTAAACATCACTAAATATCTAATAATAGTAAATGATATTGGTAAACAAATAAAAAAAATCCCAATGTGCCACTAATTACAACCTCAACAAAAAATCAATATAAAATTTCATAACCTAAAAACTTAATAATAAACAAAAACATAAAAATTTTCATATATTTATATTTTATAAATTATTTAATAAATTTATTTTAACATAACTATATATAACAAAATAGTTACAATTTAAAAAAAAATTCAAATATACAAAAATATATCTAAATTTCGAAATAAAAAATTATAAAAATTTAAAAAAATCATGAACATATATACTCTAATGAAATCTATACAATGTGATAGGTTAAATTAAAAAAAAACTAAAAAATCATAAATCCCTAAAAACTTCCATGGAAAAACCACAAAATCCTACAATGTATATAAAAAAATGCATAAAAATATAAAACTAACACAAAATCATGTATATTACTCATCCTAATGCAAAACCTATGATTTATTTGCAAAATAATTAACTAAAAATCAATAAAATAAAATAAAAAAACTTACCTTAGAACCCTAAAATCGCAGCCCCAATTCGTCTCTCTGGTTTGTGCATGCTCTCGGGTTGGTGTAATTGTGAGGAAGAGGAAGAAGATGGGTATTATAAAAGGGAGACATCCAACGTCTCCCACTAGGAGACGTGGGACACGTGGCACGTCTCCCAGTGGGAGACGTTGGATGTAGTCCCATGCACATCCAACGTCTCCCACTGGGAGACGTGCCACGTGTCCCACGTCTCCCAGTGGGAGACGTTGGATGTACCCATAAACACTACCCCAGCCTATTTCCAACGTCTTCCACCATTTTTAATGTCTTCCCATTGTAGCCATTAATATACACTTTCAATGTCTTACACCATTAGACATTTAAAACCCCTGATAAGTTTTAATGTCTTACACCAATGGTGTAAGACATTGTAGGGAGTCATTGTATATCAAATTTGTTGTAGTGTATTTACTAACCAATGTTTAAAGTTTTATTGTAGGAAATATTTGTTTGAATTTGAGGTGTGTTGAAATTGTTGAAGATTAATTTTGAAGGTGAGCAATAATTACTACTTAATTTTTTTTTTGATATTTACAAACTATTGTTACAGGAGTTTGAATATATTAGATATTCATCCGTAGTGAAGTAGGTTCTGAGATAAAATTGTGTGTTGCGGAGATAACAGAAGGTTGAGAACATGTGTGTCTTAGTGAAGTAGGTTCTGCGAATTTTGTGTGCGTTGCAGTAGCTTATGGTTGAGAACATGCATGTTGTATGTTATATGTTTTTTTTTATATGAATTTATAGGTAGATAACTTGGGATATGCTAGAAAAACAGAGGAAATTCTGTCCGATTTTTTTTAAGATTAATATATTAATTGAACATGTTTTATAGGTTAATATATGTAATAATTATGTTTGTTTATATTGAAATTGTAAATACAATCTTGGATATGTTATAGAAATAGAGGAAATTTTGCCCATTTCATTTATAGAATTTATTAATTGAACATAATTTTGTTCAATTACAATATTAATTTTCTTTTCATTATTGACTTAGGAATTAGGTAGATATTATCATTATGGATAAATCATGGATTTTTGAGAATAGAGAAACACAACAATTTCAAGAGGGATTCAACCAATTTTTAGAATTTTGCCAAACAAATTGTAGTGATCTGGAAAGAATTTATTGTCCATTTATAGATTGTGGTAATGGATCAAAATGAAATATTACCATGATAAAGAATCATGTATTTTATCGTACATGGTATTGGCATGGGGAATCATTGAAAAATAATAATCCATATCCATTCGGGAGGCGAGAGGTTGATGATTTGGGTTATAGTGATTTTGACGATCATCCTATGGAATTGCTCGATGAAGCACAAGAAGAGTTTGTTGATGATCCTTCAAAATTTGATAAATTGGTTAGAGATGCAGATAAACCATTATTCAATGGTTGGCTGAAACAAAGATTACCACCGATGGTAAAATTTTACAACATAAAAGTAGAAAATGGAGTCAGCGATAAATGTTTTAGTCAAATTTTAGCTGCTTTTAAGGGGATTTTGCCATCAATAATTGCTTCCCTGAGTCTACGTATAAAGTGAAGAAAACTTTAAATTGCATATGGTTGAAGTATGAGAAGACTCATGCATGTCTGAACGATTGTGTGTAATGTTGTAAAGAGTAAGCAGACATGGACACTTGCCCAGAATGTGATTTACCCCACTACAAACCTAACAAGAGTAAGGAGATTAGGAAACTTATTCCTCAGAAAGTGATGCGATACTTGCCTTTGATTCCGCGGCTTAAGCGGTTATATCGAAGTGCAGAATACTCTGAAAACTTAATATAGCATGAGACTAGGCGAGTGAAAGATGGTAAACTCTGACATCCTGTAGATTCGCAGGCTTGGAAAAAAGTTAATAACTTAAATCCAGAATTTAAAACTAAAGCAAGACATCCTCGTCTAGGTCTAGCTGTCGATGGTGTAAATCTACATAAATATCTAAGTAGTAGGCATAGTTCGTGGCTTGTCTTCCTTGTTATGTA
The DNA here is from genome assembly GCF_963169125.1 of Humulus lupulus. Classification (NCBI taxonomy): domain Eukaryota; kingdom Viridiplantae; phylum Streptophyta; class Magnoliopsida; order Rosales; family Cannabaceae; genus Humulus; species Humulus lupulus. The sequence goes on along the minus strand of NC_084794.1, from coordinate 68,590,788 downwards.
CAATCTTCCTCCATGGTTAGTGATGAGAAGAAAGTTTTTGATGCTCATGTTAATGATTTCAAGCCCAAAACAACTGAGGCATGATATAGATGTTTATTTGGCACCATTAATTGATGATTTGAAATATTTGTATGAAAATGGTGTTAAGGCATATGACGATCTTAAGAAAGAAGCCTTTAACTTAAAAGTTGTTTTGTTGTGGATTGTTAATGATTTCCTGACTTATGGTAATCTATTAGGGTTAAGCACAAAATGTTACAAGGGATGTCCAATATGTTGCACTAACACAAGGGCTCTTCATTTGTCAAATGGGCACAAAATGTGTTATATGCGTCGTATATGATACTTGCCCCTAAATCATTGTTATAGGAAAAAAAAAAAGCATTTGATGGTGATAAAGAACAAGGTGTTGCTCCTTTGCCACTTTCGAGGCAACAAATTATTAAAGAAGTAGAGAAAATTGATTTCAAATATGGAAAAATGAAGAAAAATAAGAAAGTAAATGGATGTTTCCAAAGGAAATCAATTTTTTTCGTCTCCCTTACTGGAAATATTTACTTGTTCGACATTGTTTGGATTTCATACATATGGAAAAAAAAAAAAGTGTGCGAAAGTATTATAGGTAAATTACTTGATATTCTCGATAAAACTAAGGATGGTTTAACTAGTCGTTTAGATCTTGTTGAAATGGGTATACGAACTGATTTAGCACCTGAACAGAAAGGTAAACGCACATACTTACCTCTTGCTTGTTTCAGGTTGTCCAGAGAAGAGAAAAAAGTTGTATGTAAATCATTTGCAGAGATGAAAGTGCCTGATGGCTATTCATCCAACATTCGTAACTTGGTATCCATGGGGGATTTGAAGCTGATGGGAATGAAATCACATGATTGTCATATGTTAATGCAACAATTATTCCAATTCCTATTCGGTCAGTCTTACCGAAAAAAGTTCGAGATTGTTTGACGAATGTTTGCGTATTCTTCAATCATTTATGCTATTAAGAATTAGAAATGAAAAAATTGTATGCATTGCACTGTAAGATAGTGGACACTCTATGCAACCTTGAAATATTTTTTCTGCTATCCTTCTTTGACATTATGATATATTTAATGGCTATCTAGTAAGGGAAGCCTAGTTGTGGGGACTAGGTTGGGCAAGATGGATGTATCCATTTGAAAGGAGTATGAAGGTGTTGAAAAGTTATGTGCATAATTATTATCGTCCTGAAGCTAGTATGATTGAATGTTATATATCGGAAGAGGCAGTAGAATTTTGCTCAGAATACATGAGTGGGGTTGAGGCAATTGGAATCAGCAAACCACGAAATAACTCAGATGGAGTGTTGGGTTTTATGCCCTTATAAAACCATGTCGGACATGTAGCACGATTTCATATTATCAATAAAAGTAGTAGAAATCATTTAGTTTGACAACTGTGTTGCTTGCTTGTTTTATTACATGATTATTGAAATAATACAAACATTTATAAAATCCCGAACATATGGATAGTTACAATTATAGTGACTAGGTCACAGTGGATTATAGTTGTAATTATATGTTCAAAAGAACGAGTCCTAAGATTAGATCAGTGCATTGGATTTTCATTGATTAGGCAATCTACAATATGATCTACTTACACATTCAGGGTGTGATGTCTTGTCCAAGGCTTCAACCAAGTAGATAAGATCGGATGTATTTAGTTACATCGGACTAGGACTGATATTGATTATTGATTGATAAATAAGTATCGTTGTTATCAAATCTAATCAATGTCACAACGTTGACCATATATTAAGTCGATCTTAATTCTGAGTGATAATATTCTGCTAATTATATTATTTAAATCTTTTGACTTGTTCGTTACCCGCTTACCCTACGGTCTAGCCCATACTTACGTCTTGGAGATTTATTAGTGTAATTGAGTGGGAGTATTATTCATAGATACAAAATCTATAACTTCTGTATGAGAAGTGAAAAGATGATTTCCTTAATTGCTTTGTTCAAAAGGTTAAATGATTGAGATCTCATTTCTGTGATTAAGTTCACGGAAATATCATTTATTAGGAACTTAGTGGGAGTTAAGGATAAAATACTGATGAGGGGTAAAACGATAATTTGCACCCAGCTCATTAGTAAGTCATCGATAGAGGATTGACTGATTGTAATGGTTATAACAATGGATAATGTATTTATGATTTTAAAAATACGTTCTATGAATTCAAGAGTTCAATTCCGAGTCTATAGTGGAGTCACGAGGAATTAATAAGGTAGTGAAATTATTCGTAAATAAATTCACGATAACTTGTTCGAGCTTGATTTCATGGATCCATGGTCCCCGCATCACCTTTGAGTAAATCATCTAGAATGTCTCAATTAATTGATTTAATTATCAATTAGGATTTTCAAAGTTGACTAGGTCAATTTTGAAAAATTTACAGAGATATGAGATTTAGAGAATAAAAGAGAATCTTTGGGTAAATTTATTAATATTGATAAATTGGTATCAATATAAATAAATAATATTAAATCAAGTTTCAAATTATAATTAGTTAATTTGAATAAGGATTTAATTAATTAATTAAAAATAAATAAATAAATAAAAGGTTTTGAATTTAGGCCCAGTTGGGATTTAAGTTCAAAACAAAGAGATTGGGCCCAAGTCTATTTATGGCAGCCCAAGGCTTTTATTTTTGTTTATTATTTTTAATTAATTTAAACTTAAATAAATCCCATTAAGTTGCCTATATAAGGAATATGATATCTAGGGTTTTCATAAGCAAGTCAGTCTCAGTAGATTTGGGTAAGTGAAAAACTAGACAGTCTAACCTTTCTTGGCCACTCTCTCTTCTTCTTCTCTTCAAGATCTCTATCTCATGTGTTGAGAACCAGCCCACACTAGTTCTAGGTTGATCAAAGGCTTGGTGAGGAACACTGTGTTGCTGATCTTGTTCAATCTCTTGATAATACTCTGCTACCAAAATGAATCAAGGGTTAGAGAGATTGAAGGATGGAGTTGTTCCAGTTCCGCTGCGTAATGTAAGTTTTTTACTTTACTCTGTATTTGTATCAATTTCATAGGAGCATGCTCTAGGAATTTGCATGTTTGTTTGATAATATGTAAATTGCATGTAAATAAATAAAGATCCTGCAATGAGTTTTTCCAACATGGAGTTGATAAAGGACTGCGAGGGAACAAAACAGTGATCACCGTATCTAGGGAAGAATTAGATCTAGCTCAATTAGTTGTGATGCAAAATAATCCTAAGATTCAATCATATATAATGTAAGTAGATAATATATTTCAATCATATATATTAGAGTAGCGATTTTCGTTTTGTTGTTTAAAATTTTTTGTGCTTTTTTTTTTATGTTTTAGTGATCACATGGAGTTATTACAGTTGATAATAAAATGTTTTGCCGGTGGTTGAAGAATACAACTTTGACGAAGTTGGGAGAACAAAATCTTGGAGTGTCAACTGAGTTGAAGTGCATATCTCATGGAGCAAGCATTGATGTAATAAAGCATCAAGCTTACATTGTCGGAGGGAAACGATTTCATACTAATTCAAGAGATGATGCTCGACTAGTTAAAAATAGTGGAGTAAGTATAGTTGCAGAAGCTATACATTTTTCCAGTGCAAAAGATATACTACATGATTGTTGAAGAAATATGGGAGCTAGATTATTCATTATTTCGTATTCCTCTTCTTAAATGTTCTTGGGTAGACAACAATACTGGAGTTAAAACTGGCGAACTTGGATTCACTTTGGCTGATTTAAGTAAGAAGGGAAGCAAGAACGATCCTTTTATCATGGCTTCCCAAGCAAAACAAGTGTTTTAAATAACTGATCCAGTTAATAATAAATGGTCAATCATTTTATCAGTTCCAGAGAGGAAGTTCTCAGAAAAAGAATATGACGATGAAAAGTATGATTTATATCATGATTGTCTCATTATTGGACAACCGATACATGAACAAGTTGAGAATATTCAGGATAATGATAATGATAGTGATACCGATGATCGTGATTATCTTACAAACGACATCAAAGAAGGAATATGGGTCGATTGTGAATCAACCAAAAAGAAAACATGTTTAGTAAGTTATATAATACTTGTGTTTATTAGTTTGTGTAATTCATTAATATTTGTGATTACTTATTTGTATAATGCATTAACACTTGTGATTATTTATTTGTGTAATGCATTAATTTAAAATAATACTAACTGATTTATGTGTTGCAGATAAAAGAGATGACAATGAGAAACATTAGGGTCATGGTAAAACAAGAATGAGTTACATGACCCAACAAAAAGCCAAAGGAATCAAGAGAGATCTTGAATGGAGTGATTTGGGACAACCAATAGGTGGTTTGTATACAAATATTATGACAGTCAGAATCCCGTGATCCTTATAGGGAAAGGCCGGGTAAAAACTATGCAATCCCACATTGTCTGAGGAAGGTCAAGTGTGATGATTGTAAGACTGCGTAGGTATGGGACTACACAGTTAAAGAGGGCTTAAATGGATTGATGGGTACTATCTATGCCAAGAAGATGCATCTTCTTTTCAGTAGCCCATCACTTGAGAGCTCCAAAGTTAAGCGTGCTTGACCCGGAGTAGTCTCTTGATGGGTGACATCCTGCGATGTTTTCCCAGGAAGCATGCGAGTGGGGACAAAGCACGTTGGAAAGACTCGTGCTGGTTTGAAGGGCCAGTCATCATTCTAGGAAGCAACCATAGTGATGTGGGGCGTTACAAATATGATATCATATCTTGGATCTAGAGTACGAGCCACGATTTCTATCAACTTAGGTGATTGGAGGAAGGTCCCACAAGATCTAAAAGACAGTCTATGGGAGGATATCATTGTAAGAAATTATCATTATGATATTTATTTATTCTCGTGTGATATCCAAATTTAATAATTTCTTTTCATGATTATATTCTTAGGGTGGTCACAACATTCCTCAAACCATCAAACGTGAGATTTTGAAAAAAGCTGGTCATATAATGGGGGATTTTAAAAGTGAACTCACTATCGAGTACATCAAACCTTTGGATGAAATGGGTATGATGGAAGAACTCAAATTTCCTCTGAAGAAGTATAGCGATATACTTGACGAAAGAGAATGGTTAAACTTTGTATCTAGCCGTCTAAGTCCAGAGTTTCAAAAAGTGCTTCAAGAACAAAAAGCACATGCATTACAAATGAAGTCAAGGCATCGAACATCTCGTAGAGGGATGACTTATATAAGAGAGGATTTGGTAAGTATAATTGATATTAAAGTTTAAATAATGGTTGATATTATCACAACATATAACTATAATTATCTTGTACGTTGTAGCAAAAAGAACGAAATATTCAAAATCTGGAGAGGTATCAAGATAGTAAGTTTTCTATGGTTTTATAATTAACATATTGATTTTATTTAGATAAACCAATTTTACCAAACAATATCTTGAGTAAGAGGAGGTCAAAGAAAAATTGAGTTATGGCGAAATTACAGCTCAGGGTCAAGATGACATCTTGACTCAAGCATTAGGGACACCAGAATACCCAGGTCGTGTTCGAGCTGGCGGGTATGATACTTTATAATAATTTTTTTCTTTTAAGAATTATTTAGCTTGATTTATTGATATACTTGGTTGATTATTTTGTAGGTTCATTGCGACTGTGTCCAAAATGTTTGGAAAAAAACCAAAAAAAATGACTGCAAAATAAGAGATTGCCCGGCTAAAAGCTGAGATTGAGGAGCTAAAAAGACATAAATCTACAACAGAAGAGGAATTAGCTCAAAATGAGGAATACAATGAGGAAGACAATGAGTGGGGATACTACGATGAAGGATTATTTGAGAATCCAATGAGGGATGAAGAATTAACATAAAATGAGGAATACAATGAGGAAAACGATGAGTGGGGATACTATGATGAAGGATAATTTGAGAATCCAAATGATGAAGGACAATATTGTGAGAATCTAAATGATGAGTGGCAATGAGAATCCAAATGATGAAGTCTATCAACCTGCCTCCTACGCAGATGATCTTTTCACCAAACCGAAGACTATCCTATTGGTGAATTCTACCAAACCACAGCGAATCCTTTTGATGAAGATGATCGATCATCAATTTATGATTCTTCGCCATCGCCGAGCTATGAAGTGCAATTGTGTTATGATAATATTGACAATGTAGTGGCTAAGGGTGTAATCATTGTACCAAACATGGGTAGTCAAATTACCATCCATGGAATTGTACTTGATGATTCAGTCGCGAGGGTTTGGCTTATAGGTGTCTTACAAGAAGAAGCTGAGATCCCTATTCCCTTTGGTAACATACGATATGTTGGGGACGCATGAGACACATTCCTGCCTTGGCCAAAAAAATTAATCATGACTTGTCAGGTATAAAACTATTTGCTCAGATGTTTACATTTTATTTTTACATGGGTACACTATATTGATATGTTAAATGATATTATGTAGGGTCCATCGACATCTAAACACAAATCCCTATCATCAAGCCTGGATTTATCATCAGCTGGATCTCACATAGTCGTCCCCACTGAAATAGCTCAATTAGAACCTTCAAATAGGTTAAATGATGACCAATGGGACAAAATTGATCTTAGTTTAAAATTTATAGTGAACGAGTACTATTCCATTAAAGGAATAGATGGGGTTGTACAAGTTCCCATTAACCTAGAGTTTATAGGAGATTGCGAGGTTATCTTCATCACTTCGAAAGACGTTTATCAAGCAGTCTCTATGGATAATATTGGATCCTCAACTATGTTGTTTGGTATGAGGTATGTATCAATTCAAATTGAACTCAATCTGTTATGTCATAACAAAATATTAGAGGAGTTTGAATGTATTAGACATTCATCCGTAGTGAAGTAGGTTCTGAGATGAAATTGTGTGTTGTAGAGATAACAGAAGGTTGAGAACATGTGTGTCTTAGTGAAGTAGGTTCTACGAATTTTGTGTGTTGCAGTGGCTTATGGTTGAGAACATGCATGTTGTTTGTTGTATGTTTTGTTTGAATTGAATTTATAGGTACTAATAATTTTGGATGTGCTATAGAAATAGAGGAAACTCTGCCCAATTTTTTTTATGATATTAATTTATTAATTGAAAATGTAATATGCATGATTGATTCTTCAGATACATTTGGGAAAGCATGCACCCAATTTCACGACAGCTATACAAATTTTTTGACACCAAACATCTTTCTATTGGCAATGATGAGAGTAAAAATTATATGGTGGATCTTATAGCCAAATTGATGATGACTATGGATAGCCGAGGCCAAATATATTTCATTCATTGGATTGTTGAGTAAGAACGAACTACTTAAATATTATCACTAATATGGTTGGATTTTAATCTTATAATAATTATAATTTATTATTATTTTAGTCGACATTGGATGTTGGTGCTTGTGATGATGCATGGGATGACCATAATTTTGGACCCTTAGAAAAATCATAAATCTCCACCAATAATTAAGGAGGTTATGGAAAAGTGAGTTCTTCAATTTTAATGTATGCATTGTTAATTTTTAAGAGTTGAGAGTATAATATGTATTCAATTAATTTTAAATTTTGTAGAGCATACGCATAATGTTAAGAAAATGAATACATTGACACATTTACAAAATTGATGAGAGGCTCTTGTCCAAAACAGCCCGAAAGTCATGAATGTGGTTATTATGTACTAGTATACATTTATGATCTTATAAATGCATCGAATCCGGCAGAAGTTATCAAGAAGAAAGTATGTCATATTTTATACTCTTCTCTGCTTAAGAAAAGCTAGATATAGTATTTAATCATCAAATCTATATTAACTTTTCAATTTTGCAGTGGTTTGACAAAAATGAATACAATGTCAAAGACGATCTACTACCACTACAAAGTGATTGGTTTGCAAGATTAATGGCATTTATTTATGAAGTCTAATTTTTCATATGTATGTAACTTGCTAACTTATTGACTTATATGTTAAATGATATTTGTATGTTCTTATTATGTATATACAAACTACTTGTATGATATGTGAATGTATATAATAATATGTTATCTTTTAATTAGATAATAATTTATCAAATTATGTATTTTATATTATTATATAAAATTTGGGTATATAAAGGGAATTGAAAATTAGGTAATATAAACAGAATTGAATATGAAATAATATTTGGGTATATAATAATAATTAATGAAATTAGGTAATATAAACGGAATAGAAAATATATATAAAGAAGCACGTCCAATAGTTAAAAAAAAAACAAATGATTCCTCTGCGGTTTTGTTAACTAAACAGCAGAGAAAGAATTTCTTTCTCTGCGATTTTGTTGAGAAAAAGAACACTTTTCTCTGTGGTTTGGTTATTACTTTTTTCTACAGTCTCAAACATTGCAGTTCTTGGTAATCCTAAAAGCTGCAATGTATTACGGAAAAAAAACCACATAAAAAAGTCTTTTTTGTAGTAGTATTATATCAATCAAAACAATTGAAAAAAAAAACATGAGCCATAAATTGAAAGGAAGAAACTATATGAATTACCCTTGTGACAATGTCCATTAGTCATAAACAGTAGTCACAACAATTATGTAAAAAATACTAATAATTCAATTTATTTTATCTATTATCGGTTGGATATAATTATATATCTAATAAAAAAATTATATCATATTTAGAAAACAAGATACCACTTGATTGTATAACTTTTATTTTTATATATATTCTAGTTGTGTAATTAAAGAATATATTAAAAATTACTTATTATAGGATTTTTTTTTTAATTTACATAATTTTAACCTATTTTGTTATATCCATTTTTGGGCATGACAACGTGTCAAAAGAATAACAATATTAATGATCTTGGACCTGCTAGTTATTTCATTAAAATGACCTAACGTCTTTGACAGTCTTAGGAGTAGGCAGGTTGGAGATAAGGTTGACTTTTAATTGATCAACCTCAATTCCTCTTTCAGAAATAATGTGGCCTAAGATTATGCCAGAAGATACCATGAAGTGACATTTCTCTCAATTGAGCACAAGTCCTTTCTCAATACACCATTTTAAAACAGCTTCAATATGAAGAAGAAGAAGACATATGTCCAAGGAATTTCCAAAAACGATCAGGTCATCCATGAATACTTCTATTGATTTTTAATCATGTCACTAAAGATGCTCATCATGCATCTTTGGAATGTAGCTGGTGCATTACACAAGCCAAATGGCATACGCCGGAAAGCAAAACTGCCAAAGGGATGAGTGAAAGTGATCTAATCTTGATCCTCTAATGGAATCTCAATTTGATAATAGCCTGAATAGCCATCAAGAAAGAAATAGAATGGATGACCAGTTACTCGCTCAAGGATTTAATCAATGAATGGGAGTGGAAAATGATCTTTGTGGGAGGCGGAATTAAATTTTGATAATCAATGCACATGCGCCACCCTGTCACAGTTTTTGTGGGAACAAGGACCCCTTTTTCGTTTTGGACCACAGTGACACCAGATTTCTTGGGCACGACTTGAGTTGGACTGACCCATTTGCTATCAACTAATGGGTAAATAATACTAGCGTCTAGCAATTTCAAAACTTCATTTTTTTACAACTTCTTTCATTGAGGGGTTCAATCGCCTTTGAGGATCTCTTCGAGGGATAGCCTCGTCCTCCAAATTGATTCGATAGGAGCAAATTAAAGGGCTAACACCTTTGATATCAGCAAGCGTCCAACCTATCGTAGATTTATGCATTCGCAGTAGCTCGAGTAACTGCAATTCTTGAGAATTTTAAAGGTTAGACGAGATGATAACTAGAAAGGTTTCACCGTCTCCCAAGAAGACATGTTTTAGACCCTTAGGTTGTTGGGTCAATTGAACAATTGGAACCTCTTCAACTAAAAATTTTGGTTGTGCCTTCTCATGAGGTAGCTATTCAAAGTGAGGTTGCCAAAACTTAGTCCTTCTATTGCGTGAGTCTATGTGATCTGATATTGCAAGAGTAGACTCAATAGAACCGGGACTTTCATTGTCAGAAAAAAGGAGGAGTTCATCAAGATTATCGAAGTTTCTTTGCAATTGAACCTCCTCAGGAATTAAAGTGTCAATCATGAATGTTTAATAACATTCATCATCTTCTCGGAGTTGTTTCCCGATGTGGAAGATATTGACTTCAAGAGCCATGTTTCCAAACGATATCTTCATTAGGCCATTACAAAAATTGATTAAAGCATTTGCAGTAGCAAGGAATGGTCTTCCGAGGATAATAGGAATTTTTTACTCCATTTTTACCACAAATTGGGTATCAATGATAAGAAAGTCCACAGATTAATAGAATTTTTCAATTTGAACTGAAACATCTTCAACAATACCCCTAGGCAATTTGGTAGAGCGGTCAGCAAGCTGTAGCGCAACAGTTGTTGGCTTCATTTTCCCAAGACCGAGTTGCGAGTACATAGAGTAAGGCATGAGATTTACACTTGTGCCAAGATCAAGTAAGGCTTGGCTGACTTCATGAGTCCAAGTTTGGAAAGAAATGGTGGGACAACCAAGGTCTTTGTATTTCGACAGTTTCTTTCGTTAAATCACCGCACTCACTTGATCAGTCAAGAAAGCAGTCTTCTTGACATGGTGCTTCCTTTTTGTAGTGCAAAGATCCTTGATGATTTTGGCATAAGTCGGCAGTTGTTTTATGATGTGAAGCAAACGAAAATTAATCTTCACTTGTGTCAAGTGCTCAAGGATTTCAACTCGGTTATCAGGAAGTTTCCCAAAAGGTTTCAAAGCCTGGGGAAATGGTACTTTTGGGGAAGCATTGAGTGGTGCATTCTCAGGATTAACATTTGGAATGTTAGGAGAGGTGGCTTTTATGGATGGGTCTTGCAAAGTTTTACCACTTCTAATTGTGATGGCATTTATTTCCTTAATATTTGGATCATTGGAATTTGAGGATTGGGCCATGTGTTGGCCTTGCACATTGAATTTAGGTTGGGAAAGAAGTTTGACATTCTTTTCGAAATGTCCAAGGATTCAGTCAATTTTGAGAATTGACATTTCATTTCCTCGATTTCTTCCATCATTTGGCGATTTAGTTTGGATTGTTCTTCTATGAATGCATGAAGGGTATTCTCAAGAGAATTTCGTTGTGGATGAGCATTGTATTGAGGTGCAGAATATGCCTTTGATGGTTGAACTTGTTGCTCATTTCTCCATTAGCCTCCTAACAATTGAGCTTGGTTAGAATCCCTCCAACTGAAATTTGGGTGGCTTCTCCAACCAGAGTTGTACATATGGGAGAATGACTTGTTGTACGCCCCTAAGGCATTGCATTGCTCCTCATAAACCCCCCTCATTTCATTAAAAGCTAAGCAGTCCTTAGCTAAATGATTTGTCCCTCCACAAACAAAGCAAGGTTCTTGTGGTTCCACTTGAGCATTGATTTTCGGTTTTTGGCCATATTTCGTCATTAAGACATCAAACTGCTTTTTCAAAGCTTCGAGTTAGGCCTTAACACTATCCTTTTCTCAAAGTTGATAGATCCCAGATGGTTTATGTCGGTTGGTGCTATCAGTAACACTTGGACCAGTCCAGGTATGAGATTTTTTTGCGATTTCTTCGAGATATTCAAGAGCATCGTCTGGCTCTTTTTCGAGGAATTTTCCATTGCATAGCATTTCTACAAACTGACGCTCACAGCTCATGAGACCTTTATAGAAGTAACTGATCAAACGCCAGTTTTCATAGCCATGGTGCAGGCACTGATTCAACAGATCCTTGAATCTTTCCCAGACTTGATAGAACGTTTCATTGTCCTTTTGGGAAAATGTGGAAATCTGTCGTTTTCGATTGTTGGTCTTATGGCTAGGGAAGTGTTTCAGAAAGAAAGATTTGGCCATTTCCTCCCATGTTCCAACAGGCCTAGGTCTCAAAGAGTATAACCAGCTATTGGTTTTGTCCTTCAAGGAGAAAGGGAAGAACTTTAGTTGCACTGAATCGGCATTTTTGACTCGATTATAGAACGTGGCTACTACCTCCTCGAATTCTCTAAAATGCATGTATGGGCTTTCATTTTCCATTCCATGAAATGTGGGCAAGAGTTTAATCATGCCATGTTTAAAGTCTAATGCAGACATATTAGATGGGAAGATAATGCATGAAGGCGTGGAAGTGTGAGAAGGATGGAGGTTGTAACGCCCTGGATAGCCAAGACCGCTATACTGTGTACTTATAAAGGTGCAAGGCTTGCTAATCAAGTCATTAATTTAAAAATGTGTCACTAAACGTGTATGAGCTAGGGTTAAAAAGGTTTCGGTCTCAAAAGTTTCATTTTATATAATTAAACAGTTATATACATGGGATCCTAAAAGAAACAGAGTTTAAAAGTTGGATTACAGACTTCCAAGATAACACAAACATCTGACAACCATACTAAGGCAAAATGGACAATTTTGAACTCAGTGCATATTAAGTTGTCCTTGGCTACTAGTGGCCAAGCCGCACCCTGTGCGCTAGTGTAACCCTTGGCACCCTTAGGCCGTTGGTTCACTAATTAGCTTGCATGGCATAATACCATCTTTTCAAGCATACACAATAGGGAACCCTTAGTCCCATTACATAAATTCAACCAGGTGCAGTTTTCTTACCTTTAATCTTTGCGGTTATTGTTTACGAGCAACGCTCCTCAAGCACTATCCATTCCCGAGCCTAAGCTTTTATCACCTAGTCACAACCAAGGTATAAGGTTCCATTAATATTCAGATAAGGATTTCCAGGTACAAAACTAACTTCCGAGAATCTGAATTCCACCAAGCACGGTGGTGAAATCGATCCCGAGCATTCTAGACCACATTCCCATGCCTAAGATCCCCAAATGTTCAAGTGTGCACCCAGGGATGCGGCCCTTGAAGCTTAGTCGCGACCCTGCCCTCAAAACAGAACCAAGGGCTTGCCTTGGGCGTCGCGACGCTCACCTTTGGCCGAGCCCTCCTGGCTCATCTTCATCCTAGGGCCGCAGCGCTCTAGAACAGAGTCGCGGCTCTTCCTTTCGAGCCTAGAAAACCCACCATTTCCAACATCTAAACCTCATCCAAATCCATCCCAAAGCTCCCCAATTCAAAACCCTTTAATCACAACCCCTTTATCATGATTCTAACAACACATTCCAACAGAAATACAGCCCAGAAACCCAATATAATCCCATTTCCAATTTCTGAAACTCAAGAACCTCAAACACTAAAACCAACCATTCAAGCTCAGATTAAAACCTCTAAATCACGAATTGAGACTTACCTCTTCTGTTGAACCACTTCACCAAGCCAAATCCGAGCTATTTCCCAAGCTTTCCTCCTTAATTCTGCCCTTAAACATCAAAACCACATTTACCTCAAAATCCAACCAAAACCCAGAATTTCTAACCACAGAAAAGGAAATTCAGTGCTTACCTTAGTCCTGATTAACTTCTTGGTTGATTCTTGAGCTAAGCCTCTAAACCACTCCTTCAATCTTCTGAATTCCAGCTGAATTCCCTTAAGATTTCAGTGTTTTCTTCCTTGTGTTTTCCTTGAGAGAGAGTAGAGAGGAAAGGCTGAATAAAGGGTCGGTTTAATTTTCTGTCTACTGTTTTCTAAAGCTTCAGTCCAATCTTATCCCATTAAGTCAATCTTGAGGCTCGGGGTGCCAGAAACGTCCCCGAGGGTAAAACGGTAAAATTCCCCAATATTCCTGCCTAGACTTCCTAACCTAAAATATATCTCCATATATTTATTTTCATAACCCGATCGTCTAGATAACTACCCGATACCTAAAATACCCTTTACTTATCCAAAGTCAACCGTTAAGCGCTGTTGTGACTTTTCCCCGCTATCTAGCCCTAGGATCACCTCGAGTCGTGCTCTGCAGACCTACCCACATAATAATGTGGTTCTCACAAGGTCATATATATCACATTAATACCAATATAATCATACAAGCATTCTAATCATAAAATTATGCATTTAAATCAATAAAATCATTCAAATCACATTTAACCCAATAATGCCCTCTCAGCACACTAATCAAGGCCCTTAAGCCTCATTAGCGAATTTGGGGTCGTTGCAACTATCCCCTCCTAATGAGAATTTCATCCTTGAAATTTACCTGAATAGCTCGGGATACTGATTCCGCATCCCTGTCTCTATCTCCCAGGTCGCTTCCTCGACCTTGCTATTTCTCCACAACACTTTCACTAACGGAATTGTCTTATTCCGTAAGACTTTGTCCTTCCGATCCAAAATCTGAACTGGTCGCTCCTCATAGGACAAGTCTGTCTGCAATTCTAAATCCTCATACTTCAGTACATGTGTTGTATCAAAAACATACTTCCGCAACATGGAGACATGGAAAACATTATGAACTCCTAATAGCGACAGTGGCAAGGCCAGTCTATAAGCCACTTGTCCAATCCTCTCTAGGATCTCAAAAGGTCCAACAAACCGAGGGCTCAGCTTGCCCTTCACTCCAAACCTCCTCACTCCTCTCAATGGTGAAACTCGCAGAAACACATGGTCCCCAACCTGGAACTCCACGTTCCTACGCTTAGGATCAGCGTAGATTTTCTGTCTACTCTGCGAAGCAAGCATTCTAGCTCAAATCTTCTCAATAGCCTCATTGGTCTTCTGAACCATGTCTGGTCCTAAGTACCTCCTCTCACCCATCTCATCCCAATGTATGGGTGATCTACATTTTCTCCCATATAACATCTCATAAGGAGCCACTCCAATCGTAGACTGATAATTGTTGTTATATGAAAATTCAATCAACGAAAGATACTTACTCCAAGATCCCTCGAAGTCAATCACACACACCCTAAGCATGTCCTCTATCACCTGAATCATCCTCTCAGACTGTCTGTCAGTCTGAGGATGAAAAGTTGTGCTAAACTTCAGCTGAGTCCCCATGGCTCTCTACAGAGCTCCCAAAAACTTGGAGGTAAAGATAGGGTCTCGATCAGATACAATAAACTTTGGAACCCCATGGAGACGAACTATCTCCCTCACATACAGCTCTGCATACTGTTCCATTGTATAGGTTGACCTCACCAGTAGAAAATGAGCTGACTTGGTGTATCTGTCCACTATCACCCACACCGAGTCATGAAGTCCAGTTGTCCTGGGTAATCCACCCATGAAATCCATCGTAATATCCTCCCACTTCCATTCTGGGATACCTAAAGGCTGAAGCAACCCCACTGGCCGCTGATGCTCACCCTTAACCTGCTGACATGTTAAACATCTAGACACATACTCTACCACATCCTTCTTCATCCCAGGCCACCAATATAATGTCCGTAGATCCTGATACATCTTCGTGGTACCCGGATGAAGTGAGTATGGCGTAGTGTGAGACTCATCCAGTATCTCTCGTTTGATCCCCTCATCTGCCGAAACACAAATCCGTCCCTGATACCGAAGTAAACCTGTCTCAGAAATAGAATAATCCTTAGCTACCCCCGCTAAGACATGCTGCCTAACTTCCTGCAACTGCGTATCCACTAACTGACCCTCCTTGACCCGCTCTAACAGGGTTGATTGCAAAGTAATATTGGCTAACTGGCCTACCACCAGTTCTATCTTTGCTTTGACCATCTCATCAGCTAATTCCCTCGAGATCTGGGTGGAACTATACAACTGTCCTAGGCCCCTCCGGCTCAACGCATCTGCCACCACATTGGCCTTCCCAGGGTGATAAAGGATATCACAATCATAATCCTTAACCAACTCCAACCAACGTCTCTGCCTCATATTCAGATCCTTCTGAGTGAAGAAATATTTCAAACTCTTGTGGTCAGTGTATATCTCGCACTTCTCCCCATACAGATAATGACGCCACACCTTCAGTGCGAATACCACTGCTGCTAGTTCCAAATCATGAGTCGGATACCGCTGCTCATACTCCTTCAGCTGCCGAGATGCACATGCTATAACTTTCTTATTCTGCATCAGCACACAGCCTAAACCATCCTCGATGCATCACAATAGACCACAAACTTTCCTTCCTCCGAAGGAAGACTCAACACAGGTGTAGAAATAAGCCATCGCTTCAACTCTTGGAAACTGTTCTCACACTTCTCTGACCAGACAAACTTCTGATTCTTTCTTGTCAACTCTGTCATCGGTGAAGAAATCTTTGAGAACCCCTCTACGAACCGTCTGTAATAACCGGCCAACCCAAGGAAACTTTGCATCTCTGAGGCGTTCCTTGGTCTCGGCCAATCCCTTACTGCTTCTACCTTGGACGGATCCACCTTAATCCCTTCTGCCCCAGCTATATGCCCAAGAAAAGTCACCTCTGACAACCAAAACTCACACTTCTTAAACTTGGCATACAATTGATGCTCACTTAACCTCTGTAAAACCTGTCGGAGATGTTGCTCATGTTTTTCCTCTGAACTAGAGTAAACCAAGATGTCGTCGATGAAGACAATGACGAACTGATCCAAGAAGTCCCTAAACACCATGTTCATCAAATCCATAAAAGCTGCTGGGGCATTGGTCAGACCAAAAGACATGATAAGGAACTCATAATGCCCATACCGTGTCCAGAAGGCCGTCTTCGGTATATCCTCATCTTTGATCCTCAGCTGGTGATAACCAGATCGAAGATCAATCTTTGAGAACACCGTCTTTCCCTGCAGCTGATCGAACAAGTCATCAATCCTTTGTAGAGGGTACTTATTCTTGATAGTTAACTTGTTCAATTCTCTATAATCTATACACATCCTCAAAGTCCCATCCTTCTTCTTAACAAACAACTCTGGAGTGCCCCATGGAGAATAACTAGGCCTGATGAATCCCAAGTCCAGAAGTTCTTGCAACTGTATCTTCAATTCTTTCAGTTCTGTTGGTGCCATCCAATACGGCGTCCTAGATACTGGTTCTGTCCCCGGTGCTAACTCAATCTCAAATTGAATCTCCCTGCGCAGCGGCAACCCTGGTAGATCCTCAGGAAATACATCCAAGAACTCACACACCAACCTGGTCTCTCCCGGCCCTGCCGGCATAACCCTGGTAGTATCCACCACACTAGCCAGAAAGCCCATACATCCACCCTGCAGCAATTCTCTGGCTCTCAATGCTGAAATCATGGGTACGCGGGGTCCACTTACCGCACCCACAAAGACAAAAGGGTCCTCGCCCTCAGGCTCAAAAGTAACCATCTTCTTCCTGCAGTCAATGGTAGCCCCGTATCTGACTAACCAGTCCATCCCCAAAATCATATCAAAATCCTCCATATCTAACTCAATCAGATCCACCGAAAGTTCCCTACAATCAACCATCACTGGCAGTGCCTTAATCCATCTCCTAGAAACTACCAGTTCCCCTGTAGGCAATAAAGTCACAAACCCTGCAATCTGATACTCACTAGGTCTGCACAATTTATCAATCACTCTACTAGAAACAAAAGAATGTGTAGCACCAGAATCAATCAATACAGTAAAAGGAAAGCCAGCGCTAGAAAGTTGACTTGTCACTACTGAGGGACTAGCCTCGGCCTCTGCCTGATTCAAGGTGAATACTCGAGCTGGAGTCAAGCTATCCACCTTCCCTACTTCTCCTTTCTTCACCGTTGGGCAGTCTTTCCTAAGATACCCTACTGCTCCACACACAAAGCATGCCTTGGCCTGACACTCGCCCAGATGGCATCTTCTACACCTCGGGCACTCTGGATAGGTCTGCCATGCCTCACCGCCACCCTGACGGCCACCCTGACCACCTCGACCCCTCTTATTAGGACCAGCAGCGGTCAAAGTGTCAGGAGCCTTTCTCTTGAAGTCATTGGGGCCTCCGCCCCTACCTGTCCCTGAATAAGGAGGCACCGCTCTGCGGCCCTCACGCCTCACCGCACTTTACCTCCATATCTTGTTCTCCGCTTCCTCAGCGGTAAGAGCCTTCTCAATGGCCTGGGCATAAGTTGTTCCTCCAGGTACCGTTGTGATTCTGACATCCCGGGCTATCATGGCATTAAGCCCTCTGATAAATCGATCTTGCCTAGCAGCATCAGTAGGCACAAGATCTGGAGCAAACTTCGCAAGCCTATCAAATTTTAGGGCATATTCAGTAACAGTCATGTTGCCCTGCACAAGACTCACGAACTCATTGACTTTTGCCTCCCTAACAGCAACATTGTAATACTTATGATTGAACAAGTCTTTGAAACCTTCCCAACTCAAAGTAGTAACATCCCTGGTCTGTGATGCCACTTCCCATCAGATGCAGGCATCCTCCCTCAACATATAAGTGGCACAGGCCACCCTATCATGCCCCTCTATCCTCATGAAATCCAGAATTGTAGTAATCATAGTTAGCCATTGCTCGGCTTTCAATGAATCCGGTCCACCCTCAAAGATTGGGGGTTGTTGTTTCCTGAACCACTCATATAACGGCTCCCATCTGTTACAAACCTCCCCCGGACTGCACAACTGGTACCACTGTAGGTGGTACAATAGGAGAAGCACTCCCTTATGGAGCCTGCTGTCGCAGAATACGGATATACTCATCCTGACTCTGTAATCGTGCCTGCATATCTGCCATTAACTGCTGCCAGTTCTCAGGTACTGGCGGAGGAATCTGGCCCTGGTCATCACCCCCGGTCCCGGACCTAGTGCCAGCTAATCGTGTAGTTTTTCTTGGACGCATAGCTATCCAAGTCAATCTGCAAATAACGACTCGGCAGTCAGACCATGATGACAGGGTAAAACTTCTCCAAGATCCACCAATAAAACATAACCAATCACAAACAATCAACATATAAGCATCCATCCTCATGCACTGGCTGCTAATAAGCACACCTCCAATCTCATTACACAATAGCTATAAAACAGGCATTCATCCATGCACAATATACAATTAATCATCTACATATTCATTTACATGCACAGCGATGCTAATAAACATGCCCCAATATTCTCACACAACAGTCAAGGGCCAGGCCCTATCAGTATCTCATGCTTCCTATTAATCCAATAAATAACAGCATTCATAACCCATTTCAGGCACATAAACACATATACACATTATCGAACCCTGATTTGAGCTTGTCCCTAGCAGCGAATGTACATGTCCAGCCTGTCTTCAGGAACCCTTAAACCTAGGACGCTCTGATACCAAGTTGTGACGCCCTGGATAGCCAAGACCGCTACACTGTGTACTTATAAAGGTGCAAGGTTTACTAATCAAGTCATTAATTTAAAAATGTGTCACTAAACATGTATGACCTAGGGTTAAAAAGGTTTTGGTCTCAAAAGTTTCATTTTATATAATTAAACAGTTATATACACGGGATCCCAAAAGAAATAGAGTTTAAAAGTTGGATTACAGACTTCCAAGATAACACAAACATCTGACAGCCATACTAAGGCAAAATGGATAATTTCTGGGTCTCGCGTCCCTGCCTAAACCTCAACCATGGCGGCTGAGCAACTGGCCATGTACATTTCGCTCACAGAGCTCTCCTAATCAAGGCTGATCAAGTTTACCCTTGCCTTTACCTGCACCACGTAGCACCCGTGAGCCAAGGCCCAGCAAGAAAACATGATGTGCAACACAAGCACTAATAACACATAAAAAATTCACTAAGCATGAACTTTCATCATATAATCCACATTAATCATTCAGCATAAATTCAGAATCATGGATGTAATCAAACACTTATAACATTCATATCACATAATAATCAGGGCCGACAACTTAGGCCGCACCCTCTGTTTAACCCACTGACTCCGGCCTGCTTAAACCGAGCTCAGTGCATATTAAGCTGTCCTTGGCTACCAGTGGCTAAGCCGCGCCCTGTCCGCTAGTGTAACCCTTGGCACCCTTAGGTCATTGGTTCACTAATTAGCTTGCATGGCATAATACCATATTTTCAAGCATACACAATAAGGAACCCTTAGTCCCATTACATATGTTTAACCAGGTGCAGTTTTCTTACCTTTAATCTTTGCGGTTATTGTTTATGAGCAATGCTCCTCAAGCACGATCTGTTCCCGAGCCTGAGCTTTTATCACCTAGTCACAACCAAGGTATAAGGTTCCATAAATATTCAGATAAGGGTTTCCGGGTACAAAATTAACTTCCGAGAATCCGAATTCCACCAAGCACGGTGGTGAAATCGATCTCGTGCATTCTAGACCACATTCCCATGCCTAAGATCCCCAAATGTTCAAGTGTGCACCCAAGGGATGCGACCCTTGAAGCTTAGCCCCGGCCCTGCCCTCAAAACAGAACCAAGGGCTTGCCTGGAAGGAGACACGCGCTGCGGCCCTTGCCTTGGGCACCGCGGCGCTCACCTTTGGCCGAGCCCTCCTGGCTCATCTTCATCCTAGGGCCACAGGCTCTAGAACAGAGCCGCAGCCCTTCCCTTCGAGCCCAGAAAACCCACCATTTCCAACATCTAAACCTCATCTAAAGCCATCCCAAAGCTCCCCAATTCAAAACCCTTTAATCACAACACCTTTATCATGATTCTAACAACACATTCCAATAGAAATACAGCCCAAAAACCCACTAGAATCCCATTTCCAATTTCTGAAACTCAAGAACCTCAAACACTAAAACCAACCATTCAAGCTCAGATTAAAACCTCTAAATCACGAATTGAGACTTACCTCTTCTGTTGAACCACTTCACCAAGCCAAATCCGAGCTATTTCCCAAGCTTTCCTCCTTAATTCTGCCCTTAAACATCAAAACCACATTTACCTCAAAACCCAACCAAAACCCAGAATTTCTAACCACAGAAAAGGAAATTCAGTGCTTACCTTAGTCCTGATTAACTTCTTGGTTGATTCTTGAGCTAAGCCTCTAAACCACTCCTTCAATCTTCTGAATTCCAGCTGAATTCCCTTAAGATTTCAGTGTTTTCTTCCTTGTGTTTTCCTTGAGAGAGAGTAGAGAGGAAAGGCTGAATAAAGGGTCAGTTTAATTTTCTATCTACTGTTTTCTAAAGCTTCAGTCCAATCTTATTCCCGCTTGGACTTCCTAACCTCAAATATATCTCCATATATTTATTTTCATAACCCGATAGTCTAGCTAACTACCCGATACCTAAAATACCTTTGACTTATCCAAAGTCAACCGTTAAGCCCCGTTGTGACTTGTCCCTGCTATCTAGCCCTAGGATCGCCTCGAGTCGTGCTCTGCAGACCTACCCACATAATAATGTGGTTCTCACAAGGCCATATATATCACATTAATACCAATATAATCATGCAAGCATTCTAATCATTCAATTATGCATTTAAATCAATAAAATCATTCAAATCACATTTAACCCAATAATGCCCTCCCGGCACACTAATCAAGGCCCTTAAGCCTCATTAGCGAATTTGGGGTCGTTACAGAGGTAGTCATTGAAAGTTCTTGGTTGGATTTCATCATTGCGAGCCATTACGAATGGATTATTATCAATTAAAGTTTGTGGAGAAGCAAGAATGGTGGAAGGAGTTCCGAAAGGAGTGGCTGATGAATTGGAAGAAGTTTCACTAGAAGTTTCGTGTTGACTCATCCACTCTCGGAAATGAGAATTTATTTTATGTTTTTTTTTTAATTTTTTTTGTATTTTTTTTTAAATTGTTCCCAGATAGATTTGAAGGTTTTAGGGTGACCTCCAACACCTTACTAGAACTCCTTGAGGTTACCGAGTAAGTATGGTGGATCACAAGTTAAACCTTTTCGACCAAACAATATTTAAGCATAGTGAAATTGCTTATTTTGATAGAACAAGCTTGGTTTTTTCTTTTAGTAATGAGTTCAAAAATGTAATAGTGCAAAGGTATATGCTCGAAATGTACCCAGGTTGATTGGAAAGGTTGCCAAGGTACTGCTTTAGACCCACACTTTCCTAGACAGAACCCCCCGAGACTCCCAGGTAAGTGTGGGGGGTAACGCTATTACAAACTTTATTTAACAACCAATCTTTCTAGACATAACAGTATATGTTTTTACCATTTGTAATATTACACAATTGTTCTCAATACTAAGCCTTTTATGATTGAAATTTTATGAACAATTTTATGCTTTTTTTTCAAGGAAGAACTAAATTCTAAGGAAGATTAAGGAAAAAAAAGAATGAAAGATCTAACCTAAGAACCTAAAGCAACAAAATAGTCAACACAAAAATAAAGAAAAGAGAAATGAAGTGAAGATAAAATAACAAGCTTAATCTTTTTTTTTTAAATATTTATAAAACTAAAAAAATAAAAAGAAATTAAGAAAGAGAAATTAAATTAAAGTTAACTAAAAAGAAAAAAATTATATATATTTATATAATTATTTTTTATGTAACAAAAAGAAAGAAAAAAATTAAAATAAATATTTTTTTGTATTTTTTGTTTTTACGTTATTCTCTATTTTTTATGTATATATGTCTATATATATATACTTTTTCTTTATTTTACCAAAAAAAAAAGAAATATAAAGAACTAAAAAAAATTGTTCTTTTAATAATATTCAAATTAAGTAAAAATTAGTAAAAAAAAAGAATACAACACACAAATGAAAGAATATTATATGAACACAATATTCATACCAACAAAAATACAAATCAAGTTGCTAACATCTTGGTAAAAATATCACTAAAACTTTTGAAAACTACCTCCCCGGCAACGGCGCCAAAATTTGTTTAACGCCTAAAATGTGACAACCACTAAGCGGTAGTTGTAATAAAAGTCGGGTGCTCGATCCACAAGTTGGTATCCTAAAACCAAATGATTAGTAGAAAACTAACACAAAATGTTAGTAAAATTAAATAAATAGAAATGGGAATGAAAATAGATTTCTGATTTTTTTTGTCTTTTTGGTGAAATGGTTAAATGAGACAAGTCAAGTGAAATAAAAATAAGATGTGATCAAGAGTTGAAAAGTAGGAAGGTTTCAAGAATCATCCATATGCTTGTTTAGTTACTTAGTTACTTGATTTACAATACCACACAAGTAAATAGTTCACATCCCAACATTTACTTGGAAAATCTAACATTAAAGTCCATATTCTTTTCTAACAAAAGTCCATTTGAGTTATAAAGTTCTTTACTTTAGGAGCACAATGTTAACCTTATGAAAAATCTAAAAATGACAAAATACCCAAGGGCAATAATGCAATAGAATATTATACATAAAAGTGTGTATCAATATTACTTTTACTAATTAGAAGCACATAGAAAGAGCATGACTAATTCTATATACTATTAGCACAAGTAAATAAAGATAACAAAATAAAGATGAGGATGAAATAACATAAAAAACGCAAATGCATTATATTAAGAACATAGTAAATCAAAGTAGCAAAATAACATCACTAACATATGGAATCATCCCTAACTTTCCTAGGAAGATTGGGTCATTATGCTCATGATTCTCACAAAATTCTAAGAAGAAAGTATGAGAAGAAAGTGAGTAGAAATTTTGCTATAGTTGTTTTACTCTAAAAATTACATACTAAATGTGAAAGAAGAGTCCCTATTTATAGAAGAAGAAAATGACTAAAAAGAAATTAAACTACAAATGGGGTTTACAAAATAAATCTGAAACATTAATAATAAAATATGATTTTAAAAAATCAAATCTTATTATTAATATTAACCTAGCTATTTTAGTGAATGATCAACATGCCCCTTATACTAAAACACCACAAAATGTGAGCATTAAATATCAAAATGGAAGGTCCAAGGCCCAAAAAGCACACAAAATGGGTTAGTGGCAGCTGGTAGTGTTGACCCAGCCGCAACCAATAAAAGTACACCTGGCGACGCATGGCGGGTTGCGAGGATGACACCTGGCGGGCTGGAAAGCACGAGGAGCTGGAGAGGACGCATGCATGGGCTACTATTTGGGCTTTCTTCTTTCAAAAATGCCACATTTTCTTTCTTTCTTCTTTTTTTTTTCTTTGTTTCCAAGTACCAAAAATGCCAATTAAATCCTACAAAATAAAACAAACTAAATATTTTCATTAATAAATTAAATCATATTAATTCCATGAAAATATTAATTAAAACTTAATTTATTTTGACTATTAAAATCAATAAATGTGTATTTTTGGGCACTAATCAACTATAGAACAAACGAAAATGTAAGTTTGCCAGAAACTATGGTTCTCCAAGCATAAATATCAATAAAAGTGACTAAGTGGACGTATGCCATCTTTTTGGGGCCGAACCACTATAATGTTTTTGTTATTTATTTTATTATATCTCAATTCTTGAATCCATGCTTTTATGTTCTCAAGTTGACGAAAAATCGCGTCAACATTTTGGTGCTTTCATTGAGAGAGCAGATTCAAGATGAAGAGATTCAATTTGATGAAGTCTACAAATAAATTTTTTGATGAAACCATCTATAGCAAACCCCCAAGTTCGCCAAGGGCTAGATCAATCCATTTGTTCGTTTGTACCTAGGCCATCTGTGGTTCAATTGCTGATCGTAAGCAAACACCAAATTCATCCAAGACAAATCACGGATCCATATGGAAAATAATTTCACTTAATTGCGTTCAAATTAGGGCAGAATGTTGAAATTAAAAAGCCATCAATTCTGATTTACAAGGTGGAGCGATCACGACAGTTCAAGGAAAGATACACCTATGGCGGCGACTCAATCAAGCTATTAAGAGTGATAAATAAGATATTTGAAACCCTAATCGCATAAATACATTTATGGAATAAATGGGTATCAAAATGAATCTTGTACACCTCAAAAAAGTTGTCTGTTCGCTCACTTATGCATATCAAATGCGAACAGAAACTTCGCAAAGATGGTGGATCCCACAATGAGAAAATTTGTTCGAATATCCCCCTTAAATGCAACATGCTCATTTAGGCATGCATGCATGGGGCAAACAGAACCAAAATTAAGGATGAACTTACTTGGGTGTAACTTGTTCGCCCATAGATGCATACAAAGGACGAACAAGAACCAAAGCGAAGAAAATTAGCAAGATTTAGTTCATTTCAACATTGTTTCAAGTTCTCACCCCCAAGAGGAAACATGTTCGCTCATCTATGCACACATAGTATGAACAAGGGTCATGTTCTCTCATCTTCACATGCAAAATACGAGCATAATAAAGGAAATCATGCAATTTCGAGCTAA
Source organism: Humulus lupulus (assembly GCF_963169125.1). Taxonomy (NCBI): domain Eukaryota; kingdom Viridiplantae; phylum Streptophyta; class Magnoliopsida; order Rosales; family Cannabaceae; genus Humulus; species Humulus lupulus. Next base: position 68,565,647 of record NC_084794.1, on the reverse strand, counting down.
CTTATACGAGTCGTCAAGGACATCAACTTGCAAGATTCATGACACCTAAGTTCAAATTCAATCTCTCATAGTAAAGATAGTCTGTTCGTTCGTTTATGTGTCTTTAAAACGAGCAGGATTGAACAGAGCTTCAAACAACAAAAAGGATCTTGTCCACCCACATGCCCTTACAGAGGGAAAACAAGGATCAAGATTGTACTAGTGGGATTGAACGAAGCTTCAAAAAACAAAAAACAAGGGATCTTATGGAACAAACAACTCGCAATCATTGGTGCAATTCTAAGCAAATAAGGGTCGTCCGAGCAGTATCTGGTATCCATATCCGAGTTGTTTGCCACTCCATATGTCATCACAACAGTATCTGATATACACATCTGAGTTGATCGCCCCACTATAAGAATTATCAGAGCAGTATCTGGTATCCATACCCAAGCTAATCGCCACACTAGATGAGAATAACAAGTCTCTGGTATCAACACCTGAGCTGATCGCCACTCTATATGAGTCATCGGAGAAGTATCTGGTATCCGTACTTGAGTTGGTCGCCACTCTAGATGAGAATAATGAGTCTCTGGTGTTATATTATTTCATATAATATAATATTAGATTAAATAATGTGACAAAATGTGATTTTTCACACAAATGTGATTTGTCACACCTTGTAATATATTATTGAGAGTCACAAAATTGGACACATGTGTGTGCCCAAATGTGACATATTTTGGAGTAACAAAATCAGTTACAAATTTGTAGCTCCCAAATATTACCCAATAATGTGTATATTATATGTTACACATTTGAGATTGGATTTCATAAAGCCATAATGAAATATGGATGTTGGAGACATGTTTTTAACTCCCAATAGGTGTTTGGAGGTTACAAAATCATGTGGGAAAGGATTTGGGACGTTTTGGAACGATTTGGAAAAATGATATTTTTTGGCTGGAAAAAGGTTGTGGCCATGGCCACTGTCTTTCCCTAGCCGCGGCCTGGGGGTCAGAGAGCAGTGGCCACGGCCACTGATGTCCCTGCCGCGGCCATAGGTGCATTTCAGGCCAATTTTTCAGTTTTTTCCAAATGTGTTGAACGGTTCTAAAAACCCAAATAACTCCCAAATCTCAATTTTAATTCCATAATAATTCAATTAAACATTGGTAACAGCCATGGGATTTGATGGAATTTGAAATCCAAAGGGTATCTCAAACTCTATAAATAAGAGCCTAATGCTCACTTGTATGACACACCATTTTTCCAACCACAAAGCACTTGGCTGGAAAATACTGTTGGTTTTTATTGATCAAATCAGAGATTATACGCAGCGGAACAACAATCAAATTGTTAGATTAATCCCATAAGATTTCTAGATCTACTTCTTCACATGCATATATATATTGAATCAAGGACATGAACAGAAAAATTACCTCAGGTCCTTCCTTGCTGCTATCTTTTCGTATGGCTAAATCCTCGAGATCTCACACCAAGATCTTCCAAAATGTTCTCAGGCACACAAAGAACGAGTGTGGGCTCGCTATACAAATAATAGGCAATAAACTATTTATCAGATGTTCTCAACACATGAGATCTGATAAAGTTTTGGACCTAGGTTTTTTGAAGAACAATGACTTTTGTTTATGTCACTGTACTCTTTCTCTAAGAGAGATTCCTAGATATTTTTCTATCCCTGAAAAGTTACGTTCTATGAAAAACTGATATCCTATATTTAATATATCCTATATATTAAAATATTTTTTATTTTAAACAAATTCAAAATAGCTGGTCAGTTATCAGATTTTTGTTTAAATAATAATATTTTAATCATATTAAAATATCTCATTATTTATTTAATATTTAAATAACTAAAATTGTGGAATCAAGAGACTGAGTACACTCTCTTATGCGTGTAGCACAGTGCCTGTGCACTGTGCCACACGTGTACCACATGCCTGTGATGGCATGTGATTTTTCCCAATTTTTATTATTATTTAAATACCAAAAATCCAAAAAAAAAAATTAATTCAAAATTAATTATATTTTTGTTAAATCAAATAATTAATTAATTCTTAATTAATTAATTACACATAATTAATTAATAATTATGTTTGATACATAGAAAAATATTTTACTTAGCACATAAGTCATTTTTGCCCATTTTTGTATTTACCTTTGTCAGTGTTTGTTTGAGCCATTTCAAGGACCATGGACCTATAACATTAAGCTCCAATAAATTGAAACTAAATAATTAAACTCTTTAATTATAATAGTTAATTTATTAATTCTGATATTACTCCACTATAAATTCAGAATTGCACTCTTTATGTTATAGATATACTTTTACAGAAATCGTTTTCTTAAGTCGTCCATTGATATAACCATCTTACAATAGTTCAACCCTTTAATTAATTAGTTCATAAATTAGAATGGAAGAATTACCCTTTTACCTTTCTAATTTACTTCTTATTCCTCAAGTACCATTAATTCACTAGTGAATAATTAATCTATAATCTAATTATAGATTTGAGCTCAAAATCATTCAGTTCCAGAATTAACCCTTAAGGGAACTAATATATGATCCGTTAGGAAAGATTAGATTCTGTATTGTTGATACATGTTCCCATCCATCCGTGATATTAAATCTCCAAAACAAAAGTCATTAGCCTTACTATTTGAAGAGACCTTAACGAATGAATCAAAAGATTTAATAAACATGAACAAGAGTTCATGAACACTCAGGATTTAGGTTGATCTATAAATGATCATCAGTTATGATATGAATTACAAGTCTTTATTATTAAATGGTTTTTAGATAAAGACTTTAATTCATATCGGTCCATGTCATATATAATCATATTATATAAAGCACCTTTACCGAGATGTCTTTCAACATCAATAATCCGGATCTAGATTATTTGTATCATTATGATACTCAGTAAATCGTACTTACAACTCCAATTAAAGAATTCCATAACTTTAATTTGTTGTTGTTGACTATTTTTATTCATTCATGTGATCTTAATTCTCTCGTACTAATACAAGATCACACCCTCAATAATGAATATGGAATTTTTCTGATATTTACAAAATTATTCAAACAATAATTTAACAATCTAAATATGACAAATAATAAACCATTATATTTATTTATTCACAGAAAAAACAAATGTCTTTACATGCTTTTAGGACACACTCCTAACAAATACACCAAAAGGTTTGATAATTCCAGAGAGCTATTTCCTAGAGAGATCCCTTAGTGCTTAGAGAATAGGGGAAATAAACTTTTGGACAAAGGTCTTGAACCTTGTTCAAGTTGGTGATCCCCACTACTCTACACTTTTGGTTGTGTGGGAGTTTCTTTTATTTTCATTCTTTTGATCTTGTTGATCTTATTTACTTGTATTATTATTGTTTTGAGTTTGTAATCTTCTTCTTCTACATCTTTCTAGTTACTTGTATTTTGAGCAAATGAGTTGTAATATTTATTTAATCAATTACCTTGTCTATTGTATTTTTTTCATAGAGTTGTATATTGGTTTTTCCATATTTCCATTGAGCAATAATATATATTCTCTAACAATCAAAAGCTTATACCTCTTTGTTTCAATGGAAGGGGAGACCATCAAGATCATGAACCAAGACCCTAGTGAGGCTGGATAGGTTTGATGGATCCAATTTTACTAGGTGGCAAGACAAGGTGAAATTCCTTTTGACTACACTCAAGATAGCCTACATCCTTGAGTCATCCTTGGCACCTCTAGCCGAGCCATCCGACAAAGACACTCCCGAGGAGGTGGAGAAAAGAAGGAAGAGAGAAGAGGACAACCTTCTTTGTAGGGGTCATATCCTTAATCCCCTATTTGATAGGCTATATGACCTCAATACCAATACCAAATTCGCGAAGGAGATTTGGGATGCCTTGGAGAGTAAGTACAAGGCTGAGGAAGAAGGTACAAGAAAGTTCTTAATTTCTCAATATTTTGAATTTCCTTTCATTGATGGGAAAACTTTTTTACCTCAAATTCATGAGTTACAAGTGATTGTGAACAAGTTGAAAGTTCTCAAGATTGAGCTTCCCGAGGCCTTCCAAGTTGGTGCAATAGTGGCAAAATTGCCACCAACTTGGAGGAGCTACAGGAAAAGAATCCTCCATAAGAATGAGGATTACACTTTGGAAGAGATCCAAAAACACATTAGAATTGAAGAGGAATCGAGAATAAGAGACAAGGGTGTGAATGAGTCTAAAGATGAGACTTCCAAGGCCAATGCGGTTTCACACAAGCATTCCAAGGGCAACAACAATAACAAAAAGGGTAGTGGGACCCTTTAGGTCCAAAGAAAGATCATGGACAATTCAAAGACGTGAGAGGTCATTGTTTTGTTTGTGGAAAACCCGAGCACTATGCTAGAGTATGTAGGTACCGAAAGGACCCACATGAGAATGAGGTAAATGCTATAGAAAAGGAAGAAGAGATCCTAGCATGATTACCACGTTTATGTGCCTTGTTGGGAAAATTGTTATTTTGTAATAAAGCTTGTACTCTTGAAAGCTATCAATAAAATTAAAGTATTATTCTATGATAATTCTTTATTTTTCTATGAGACATTTGTGTGAGACATTAACAACGTTTCAAAATGAACTTGTTAAAATAATAGGTAAGTGTGTAGACCTATTATTTCATAATGTGATCATTTGTTTGAGAAATTCTCACATTACACTTGTGTTCACATTTTATTTTGTGACAAAAATAAAAGATAGCAACCAAGTGAAAGTTATTTTCAAATAAGTGTGCCTTGCTTTAGCAAGTAAATAAATCAAGATAAACATTGAGGTTTTATCTTGAGAGTTTATCATGTGGCAGAGAGGACTCATGATGAACTTTGAGAATCATAGGTCTAGATTTATCTTGGAGGATAAATGACTTAATAGAAATGAAGAGATTTCTATTTTAAAGTGATATTTTATTATCACTATGTGAGAAATATGGGGGTGATGCTCCAAAGTTAATCAATTTATTTTGTTGCTAATCAATTGATTAATTTGGTCATCTTATCAAATAGATGATTTGGAATTCCACATTCTAAATCACATTGGCTATATGTGTATAAAACGGACAAATCTAGACATGTTTGGTGTCTAAAGTCAGTGTTTGTAATATTTTGATTCAAGAAGGAATCAATTTAAAACATAAAGGAGAATTTTAGAAACAAAGATGTTTCTAGAATTAATATTCAAGTAAAATGTTTATCTTGGATATTAAACTATAAAATAGTGGGGGTGTTGACTATGGTCCAAATTACTATTTTAAAGAGATAACTATTTTAATCAAACTATGGCTAGCAACAAAGTTTGAATAGAATAAAGAGAGTGTTTAAAGTATGCATACATGAGAAAAGAAATGATTCAAATGGAATTATTTCTACATCTCAAGGGGTGGGACTTAGACTCCCTAAAGAGATCCACGGTTGATGGTAACCTATCTTAATACTAGTCACCAAACTAGTATTAGGTTCAATAGGTAATAACAAGTCAATCAAGTGAATAGTAGTAGTACTCAAAATTTTTCCCATCTAAGATATGAGTACTAGTGTGTTACAAAATGAGGGTTAAAACTGAAAGATTTTTTAATAGAACTCAGTCTTGAAAAGACAAGTATTTTAGGGTAACAAAATACTATAAGAGTTCTACCTATATAGACCTAGGGGTGGTGCCGCCCCTCATGAGAATTGGGACTCATTCTCAAGAAAATTCTATGAATGGAATGTGCCCATGGCCATTAACGGTGCAAAAGCGAGACATTGAGGTCTCAAGTGAACACAGCAAAGGTGTGTGTGTTATCACCGATTTGTTATCAAGGGATAGTGGTTCAATGCTTCGGCAACCAAAATTTCAACAACTTTGTGATAATTACACTAAGGTAAAATTCAAGTCGAAAGACATTTTACTTTATGCACCAATGCAAAGGTTTCTATAGAGAGTGATTATTTAATCAAGTGGGGGAATATTATATTTTAATATAATGTTTGATTGATTAAATAAGTGTTACAAAAAGTGATTATTTAATCTAATGGGGGAATGTTATATTATTTCATATAATATAATATTAGATTAAATAATGTGACAAAATGTGATTTGTCACACCTTGTAACATATTATTGAGAGTCACAAAATTGGACACATGTGTGTGCCCAAATGTGACATATTTTGGAGTTACAAAATCAGTTACAAATTTGTAACTCCCAAATATTACCCAATAATGTGTATATTATATGTTACACATTTGAGATTGGAGGTTACAAAATCATGTGGGAAAGGATTTGGGACGTTTTGGAACGATTTGGAAAAATGATATTTTTTGGCTGGAAAAAGGATGTGGCCGCAGCCACTGTCTTTCCCTGGCCGCGACCTAGGGGATAGAGAGCAGTGGCCGTGGCCACTGATGTCCCTGGCCACGGCCACAGGTGCATTTCAGGCCAATTTTTCAGTTTTTTCCAAATGTGTTGAACGGTTCTAAAAACCCAAATAACTCTCAAATCTCAATTTTAATTCCATATTAATCCAATTAAACATTGGCAACAGCCATGGGGGTTGATGGAATTTGAAATCCAAAGGGTATCTCAAACTCTATAAATATGATCCTAATGCTCACTTGTATGACACACCATTTTTCCATCCACAAAGCACTTGGCTGGAAAATACACCAAAAGGCTTGATAATTCCAGAGAGCTATTTCCTAGAGAGATCCCTTAGTGCTTAGAGAATAGGGGGAAATAAGCTTTTGGACAAAGGTCTTGAACCTTGTTCAAGTTGGTGATCCCCACTACTCTACACTTTGGATGTGTGAGAGTTTGTTTTATTTTCATTCTTTTGATCTTGTTGATCTTATTTACTTGTATTATTATTGTTTTGAGTTTGTAATCTTCTTCTTCTACATCTTTCTAGTTACTTGTATTTTGAGCAATTGAGTTGTAATATTTATTTAATCAATTACCTTGTCTATTGTATTTTTTGCATAGAGTTGTATATTGGTTTTTCCATATTTCCATTGAGCAATAATATATATTCTCTAACATCTGGTATCCATACCCGAGCTGATCATAACACTATATGAGTCATCCAATCCATATCCAGATTTCATCTTCGATTTGACCCATACGTTTATATCCGAGTTGTATTCAAGGTTAGTCTTTGAACTGATGTAATCATCCGAGCCAAACTTGGTCACCCATGTATATATTAAGGGGAAGACCATGAATAAAAAATGAGACAATGGCAAAAATAAAGTCTATTAGTTCATGAACACACTCAAGGGGCGAGCCAAACTACGAAAAGTTGGTTGAACCAAAAGTTTATGAACACAGGGAAGGATCTGCTCATTTGTTCTTTGGATGAAACATGTTCAACCATGCATTCATACATGGGGCGAACAGGACTAAATGAAGACAACTCGAAAGATTTTACTACTCAGTTTAACCTTTGGATGAAATTTGTTCGCCCATGCGTTCATACATGGAGCGAACAGGACTAAATGAAGACAGATCGAAAGATTGTCCACACTCAAGTTCTGTTTGCAAACTTGTAAAACTTGTTGATGAAGCTTTGAGTGGATCGACACACGTTATTTGAGCTAACCTATACACATCATTTGAGCTGAATTTGTAATGTCTCTTTGAGCTATTTTCTGAAAAAATCAGACCAAAGGAAATCTTGTTCACTCATTATAGCCTATATTCGAAATCATTCCCGAGCTGACTTGAACAAGCCATCTCTAAACTGACTTGCACTTGTCATCCGAGCTAACTTGAATGAGACATCTTTGAATTGACTTGCACTTGTCGTCTGAGCTAACTTGAACGAGTCATCTTCGAACTGACTAGTACTATGCATCCGAGCTAAACTCTAGTGATGAATACGACCAAGCCAAGACTAAAAAATTGCAATGTGATGGCAAAGTAAAATCGTTCTTTCTTGTGCTAATTAGTGGATCGAACAAAATGCAAAGAAGAATCAAAAGAGAACATGTTCTCCCTTTATACAAAGTTGTTCACCTATAGTGCATTGTACAAAGTGAACAGGAAAATAAAATTATGGTTGGAACTCCTCAAAACTACCACAAGAAGTCTGGTTGTCCACAATCATTCATAGAGGCTAAAACAACTCATTTTCACATGTTCGCTTACAATAACAAGTCTATTCCCTGAACAATGTATATCGTAAACGAACAAACACATGGAAGTTAGAAACAAGCTTGTCGTCCAACAATGTACATAAAGAATGAACAGAAATGAATAATAAGTCTATTCGCTTATGGCATGAAGACATACTCTGCTCATCAACCACAAAAGAAGTCTTTTCACTCATGTATCTCTACAAGGAACTAAAAGAGAAAAAATGACGTGCGTCATAACCAAGACTATGTTCATTAACCTATGCAAATACGATGCTAACAGACTAATGGAACAAGCGAAATGAAGGACCTGTTCGCCTAAGGTTAATATTAAGGTAAGAACAAGAGTCAAAAATTTCAAAGCACATGTATACTCGCTCGAAAAACTTTGTTAGCATTATATGTTCATCCTTTCATCTCCAATATTGACACCCTTCTCCAACTCAAGATTTTACCAAGCTAATCTCCCATTAAGGAGATGAGAGAAGAGTTGGCCCAAATTGGAAGGAAAATGAATGGAGATGCTTCTCATAGATCATCTCGCGAGCTGAACCCCAAAGACAGGCATTAAGGGGATATTCTGGTGGCCAAAGCACATACCCAGTATGGCCAAACCTGCTGGTGTATGACCAAAGGTTGTTTCACAGAGATATCACTAGAAAAGACTGCTTTTTAAAGTGGACACGTTCAGAAGAGAAGATAACCTCGAATTCTGATCATAATCAGGAAAGAGTACAACTTTGAAATCTGAATTATAAAACCAGCTCGAACCTGAACTAAAAATAGACAAAGATTTATAACTTTGTTACTCGAATTCTGGGGTCGAAGTTTGTGGTGAGACGGATAATGCAGCGGTTAGTCATTTCCTTACACAGCCGAAACTGACCCCTAAGCAGGCTCGATGGCAAGAGTTCGTGGCAAAATTCGACTTCCGTTTTGAGCACAAGGCAGGATGCTTGAACTAGGTAGTTGATGCCTTGAGCTGCAAAGAAGAATTGGCAACTCTAAAAATCTTGGCTAGTTTTTCGGCTAGCGTGGTGAATACTCCACTCAAGGAGCACATCAAATAAAACCTGGAGAAAGACCCGGTTGTCAGAACCATCCTAAAGCTCTTGAAAGAAGGCAAGACTCGCCAGTTCTGGGTGGAGAATGATCTTCTATGGGCCAAAGGGGGCCGCTTGTATGTTCCGAAAGCTGGAGATTTGCGGAAGACATTACTAAGCGAGTGTCGACACCTTGTGGGCAGATCATCCAGGGTGGCAGAGAACACATGCCCTTTTGAAGCAGGGATACTACTGGCCACAAATGCGAGATGATGTAATGGAGTACACCAAGACCTGTCTCGTCTGTCAGCAAGACAAGGTCGAAAGGAACAAGACACCTAGGTTTTTGGAGCCGTTGCGAGTCCCAAGGAGAGTGTGTCGCTTGACTTTATAACCAGCTTACCGAAGACAAGGGACTTAAGTGCGATCTTGGTGGTCGTGGATAGATTCTCGAAGTACGCAACATTCATCCCGATGTCGAAGTACTATTCGGCAGAGGAGAGAGCACGGCAATTCTTTAAGCATATTGTCAAATATTGGGGGAGTGCCCTAGAACATTGTTAGTGACCAAGATGGATGATTCACTGGGACCTTTTGGTCTGAACTATTCAGTCTCTTGGGGTCACAATTGAACATATCCTTGAGCTACCATCCACAGATAGATGGGCAGACTGAAAGATTCAACGGGATGTTGGAGGAGTACTTGCGCCACTTTGTCAATGCCAATCAGAAGAATTGGCCTCAACTACTCGATGTAGCTTCATTTTGCTTCAACTCTCAAAAGAGTTCTTCATCGAATAAGAGCCCTTTTGAAGTTGTTAATGGACAGCAACCACTGTTGCCCCACACAGTGGACGAATACCGCGGTTAGAACCCGCGAGCCTTTCACTTCACAAAATACTGGAAGAAAACGACAGAGATTGCTCGAGCTTATTTAGAAAAATCATCAAGAAGAATGAAGAAGTGGGAAGATCAGAAGCGCAGACCACTGGAGTTCAAAGCAGGTGACTTAGTGTTAATCAAGTTGAGGCCCGAACAGTTGAGATTCTGAGGGGACAAAGACATCAGACTCGTTCGTAAGTACGAGGGTCCAGTCTCAATCATCTCAAAAGTTGGCCTAACTTCCTACAAAGTCAACCTACCAGCATGGATGAAGATACACCTGGTCCTTCACGTCAGCAACTTGAAGTCGTATCATGAAGATCTAGCAAATCCATAGTGCAACCAGTCAACCAGAGGAAGAGTCATCATTCAGCCAAGGAGCAAGAATCAACCTGAAGAAATCCTGGTGGAGAGGACGGTCACCACTGATTGTAAAAAGCATAAGGAGTATGTGGTAAAATGGAAGGGGATCGCAGATGACGAGATCAGCTGGGAGAGGCCGGAAGACTTGAAGAAGCTCACGCAGAAGATTGAATATCTACAAGCTACTTCGTCGAGGATGCCGAAGAATTGAGTGGGGGAGAGTGTGGCGTGCTGCCCCTTTGGCACACCCACATGGGGCCATTTTGTAAGTGAGCATGCCTTGGTGCTTGATCTTTAGTCAAGTCTTGCACCAAGCAACCTCATGGGGTAGGGTAGTGGCACTTTTGTAATTATGCATATGTCTCCTAGACAAAAATCATATATGTTACTGGGAAGACCTTGTATCCCTAGAAGGCTCCTTAGGGGGGGGGGGGGGGGGGGGGGTTGACCTGGTGACTTAGGGAAGCACCATGACCACCAGCAGATAGGGGCCAAAGTTGTGTACTCCCTTGCCCTATCAAGGTTATGTATTAATAAAACGATGCTTATCCATACTTTCCCTTGTATGCTTCCTTATTGCCTATGTGTTACTTGTTTGTCATCTTCGTTGGGCCATCGCGTGCCACTTGCCTTGTTGTGTGCTTTGTGTTGTGTGGATGTTCCAAGGAATGACTTGCTTTGTGCTTGCTCATACTTCGTTATTGCCCGTTGCATGTCCGAGATGTGTTTGTGGCTAACCACTGAGTTTGTTTGCCTACAGGTGTGTGTTGTAGGCTGACTTCTAGCATGAAGTGTCTGCAAGTACCGCACGTTTTGTCTACTTGAAGTACCCAAATAGTCAGCCTGTGACATGGCGCAGGTCTATTAGAGTCGCGGAGCTTGAGCAAGTCAAAGATGAGAGAATTCCAGATTTTGAACACGGGCCGCGACGCCTCATTATAGAGTCGCGACGCTTGAGAGGCGTATTTCACAGAAAAGGGCATTTTATGCAGGGCAAAAGCGGGATTTCACATCCAAAGCACAGATTACTATTTAAGCATCATTATGATGATTTCTGAAGAAAAAAAAAAGACCCTAAGGAAACTGCTTGTTTTATCTGTTTATTGTTTTCTAGAATTCTTCTTCATCTTAATTCTTTAGGTTATTTTCTACGAAAAATTATTTGAATGTTATTGTTATTATGTTTGATATGAACTAAATCTTCTATCTAGGGGTTAATGTAGTCGCTTGGGTTTCTATTTAATTTTATTATGATGTTCTATTGATACTTCTTCTTTATTCTAATCTATATAATGTTTGTATAATGCTAGTAAATACTTGATCAATATTTGCTTGATTTATGGTTTTGATTCAAAATTCGAAAGATAAGAATTGAATATACTATCGTTATATAAACATAGATTACATATTGCACAAGAGTACCATATGACTTATGTAGCAATTAGGTTACCATTCTTAACGCCTCCTATATGTTTAACTTTATCACAGAGATGTAGAGAACTTGCATATAGGTTGAGATCTTCTAACTTGAAAAAAAATAGGAATCAATTTTTGTTTACCTACTATTAGAATAGGAATAAGAGATTTAGAACTGATTAATAAAATTAATAGAATGAAAAGTTGATGAAATTAATTCCCTAGGCTTTTTGTTATTGATTTTTATCCTTTGATTAATTGTTTAGTTTACATTTATTTAATTTGTGTTCGTAGTTAGAATCATTCATCTAATTTTAATTACCAAATAGAAAGTGAAAAGCAATTATTGGTAATTGGGTTATAGTCTCTGTGGGACGATATCTGTTCTTACAGAATTTATTACTTGACACAACCACGTATACTTGTGTGCATATTTTACCGATAAATTATTCCACTAGAAATTCATAGTTGAACTCTCAAAACTATAGTCTTATATTATTAGAAGCTATAACTATAAATCCGTCCAATGATTTAGTCATTTCATGAGTTATGACCCTCTGCTAGTTGTTCATAATTAAAGCCAGGTCTTAATGTCCGTTAACCTCTTTAATTATGTATCTATCAATTAGTTCCATTGATCCTATAATAAACATTATTATATAAATTTAATTATAGAATGAAATTTCTGTTCTCTAATAGAAATTGAGCGCTCTATGTTCAAGTCCTGAATCAACACTAAAAGGAAAACCTAATCTGCTTTCATTTAAATAAGGATCAGATTCCATCTATGTGAAGTATATTCCCATCCACTTGTAGTTCTATGACTCCAATATATTAGGAATTCGGTCGTAGGAATATTGAACCTTACCCGATAAGGCGAAAGTTATAAAAGCACAAATAAGAGTTCATTACTCACTTCAAAATTGAGGTCAAGTCTCAAAAGACCATAGATTGATGAATGTTGAACTTCTATATTTTAACGGAGATTATTAGAAGTTTTTTCTTTCATCATGTCCCAGTCCAATACAATCTATATTGTATATGGTACCTCTATCTCTTTGTGTCGCTACACTTAACAGGCTGGATAAACAGCTCTGTCTGAAACAGAAGATAGACCATACACATAATCTTTATTAAATAAAGCTCCCACTTTATTTAGCGATCACAGACAATCTTTATATTATATTATTGAATTAAATCATCTTGTATATATATCATTATACATATACTTAATTCAAGACCACATCAATAATATTGGATCTTCATGATAAATGACATGTATAATTAAATATAAATATGAGTACAAAATATTAACTTTATTTAATTAACAGTAATCGTTCATATAGAAATACGCTTTAAGGGCACAAATCCCAACACCTTGATGGTACTTTTCCATGGGGGTCCACTTGCATCCCTTAGGCTACCATAATGGCCCTCATGGCGTTAACCATGTCCTGTAGGGCAGTTATGTTCCCCTCTTGGGTATCAAGCTTCTGTTGTTGAGAGGCAATCTGGCATTTAAGAGCTACCACCTCTAGTGTCTCATCCATGTACACGGATTGGGTGTAGTCAGTGTCACCGTAGTATTCATTGTCCTCATCGTCGTACTCACTGTCGTACTCAGCATTGTACTCAACGTTTTCAGGGTATTCTTCTTGAGCTACCTCCAGGTTTGCAGGCGGAGGTGGTCGACTATTTTCTCCTCTTTTAGCAGCATTGTGAGGAGCAGTGTCATCGTTGGCATTTCTTCTTGTTGTAACCATTGTTGAACTTTTCAATGCTTCCTTCTCGCTCTCAACGAAAGCACCAAAATGTTGACTACATTTTTCGCTATCAACATTAAATAAAGAGAACTTGAAAGAAAATGAAAATGACACTGAGTTTTACGTGGTTCAGGTTATAAAACAACCCTAGTTCACGAGTCTGTTATATTGAGATGCTTGAAGCTTGAGAGGTCAAGCTTCAATGAAGGTTTTTAGCAGTGTATATGCTACTCAAATTACACAAACGTTCAACCCCTTACAATGGGGGTATCCCCGCCCTATTTATAGTGGCTGAGGAAAATTAAGTGGGACTTTAGTAATTATTATCCCTCATAATGATGGAATTTTAGTCCCAATTATTACAATTCTTGTGATAATAAACTAGAATCTTGTAGGGATCATACGCAGCCCATTTACGAGGTATCAGTCCACCACTTTTTGAGAGGACACGTCGCTGACAGTGTTAGAGAGTGGCTGCACATCTTCTCATGTCAGGCGGCACATTGGGACATGCTATTTATCTAGAGTACAGAAACGACATCAATAGACAAGAGGCGTGTCACGTGTTAGGATGTTGTTGGTGGTCCCAAGATGTTGTGTTTGACAGCTGGCATCGTTCTTCGGGGGCGGAGAACCATCATACTATAACTTTTCGACTAAAATGCTAAAGTATACCTAGCAGGATCTAAGGAAGCCTTCTCCGGGGCTGGGGCATGCTAAATAACCTCTCGAGTACCATGAATACTCAACAAGTGTCACATGTCAACTTGATGAAAACACAGACAAAATTTGCCCCCCAAGTCTCTACTCGTCCTCGGACGGTGGAGACTTAACCAGATGAGTGTCTCGGGGGAGTGCTCGAGGGGAAACGCTTGGGCTGGACCTTTCCCTCTTTACCAATAAGGCAACGCCACGCATCATATTCCCCATTGCAAGGCTCGTATATCAAGATGAATTAATGAGGGGTCTCATCCACGCCCAAAATGTCTATTCCGTACCTGGCACATCCATCCACACACTACCTGAAGTGCCTTTTCTCCTACCTTTTTTATCGTGATCCACGCCTCGACAAACTACGATCACAGGATTACTCCCGAGTAACTTCGTAGGTAATCAATGACTAGGGATCGAATACTTCCCTTGCACAATTTGTGAGTATAAAATTTGAATTTTCGGGTCCTCAAAATCATTGTAATTCATTTTAAACACTCAGAGCCCAAGTTTCCTTGTACCCAAACGCCTTTCTTCTAAAAATTCCTCTATGTAACTCTTCCCTTCAAGGGTTCGTTGTCCTGGACAGTTGGAGAGAAGCACAATACTTTTGGGCAAACAACACAAAGTATCTCCGCATTCGCATGAGATACAACACTTACCGGAGCTACATTTCAGATAAGTCTCATCTTCTTTTTCTCTTTTGTTTATGCGAATGTTTGAGTTTGGGCATGGCACTTGACACGGGTATGATTTAGTCATATAGGCACATTTAGGTTATTTTTCTTGGCCACAGGCCAACATCCTCATCTACCATGAGGGCCTTTAGGTTGTTCTAGCCTTTCTGGGCCTTTTATTGCCAAAAAGTCATTTTCGAACGTCCCATGAGTTTCACGAACTCCAGCGACGCTTTGCGGGAACCGTCATCAGCAGCCGAGAATGCCCCTTTTTCCTTAGATATTCTCTTCAATTCTTCTCCCCAAGCAGTTGTCTTAGGGTTTTCCGTGTTTTTGTCAAGTCGACACGTGACACTCATTTTTTTTGAAGTAATTTCTATTTTGACATTTTAAAAAAATAAAATAAAAATAAAAGAGAGCTCCACAAACATGTATTGATATTAATTATACATATATATATTTATATATATATATTGGCCAAAGATTTAAGTGGTAAGAAATTTCCTAAAATATCTTATCTCATTAGTTGGAATCATCATTCCATATGAATAAAAAAAATATAGATACAAAATTTAATGCTAAAAAAAAAAACAAATGAATATTGAAAAAAAATATTCACTTGTTGGTGACTTGGTAGAACAATTCACCATTTTGGTCTCGTTTGGAATGGCTATTAAAAAAAAGCTAAAAGTTGTTTTTTGGAAAAGCTGTTCAATAATGGTATTTGGTAAACAGTCAAAAAACAACTTATTGAATAATTTATGCAGAAGCTACAGCTATAAGTTAAAGCTGACAAAATCTAACTTTTAGTTTTTTTCTAAAAATACCTTTTTTGAAAAAACTTTGTAATAAACTTATTTATTATATATTACTCAAAATGACAATATTCAAAATAAATTAATATTATAATAAAATAAATAATATTTAATTCTTAAATATATATTTTTTCAAATAATATTTTTATAATTTATATTTATTATATATTATTTTATTTTAGTAAGTTTAAATTAACAAACCATTTTAATTAGTTATTATACACTATAACTTTAATATAGAGTTTATTATAAACTATAATATTATTTTTTTATCTCATAGTATTTATAAATTATAATTTATTAAAAACAAATCAATTTCATATTTTAGGAAAAAAAATAAAAGGAAAATAATTAAAGACAAAAAATGAGAGTTTTGAGATAACTTAAGTTTTACATATTTGATTCTAACCGGTGAAAAGTGGTGGATGTCCACTAACGCCCATTCCTCGCTCCATGCTATTTCTAAGAGGAAATACAGTAAGGGGAGGCCCTTGATCAATCAATAGAGGGAGGAAAGGGCTGGCTTGCTCTCATCTAATAATTCGAATCTAAGTGTAATAACAAAGGTTATTATTTTCTTATAAGCTCCTTAAATATGATCTTAGGTTAGATTTAGTTATGACTCGAGTTGTACAATAAAGATTTCTTTAAGCTTAAAAGATTTAAGTTATGATTTTATGACTTAGAAATAATTATAGTTTGGGTAATTATAATTATTTTACATATGATTAAATTAGTGTATAGTTTTATTAAGTATTAAATGCACATGTTATTTGATGTATTAAGAAGTGAACATGTGGCATTAAACTAAGTCCAAGTATTAGAATTAAAATGAAAACCAAAATAGCTTAGTCTTAGGTTTGGTACAAAAATAGGAAGGATTTGACTCTTTTTAAATTTTAAAGATCTGGAAGATTAGATCTATTTGAATTAAGTGACTATGTGTCAAGAAGAGTTAAATAAATAGGGATTTTAAATATTTAATTTAAGTAGTCAAATAACTAAGTAGAGATAGTAGTGCGATGGTTGAACTAAGAGTTAGATAAGTAAATGAAGTTTTCGTAACTTTAGGGTGTTGTAACTTCGGACCTAGTTATTTTATGATTTTAGAAAAATAGTATTTCTATAAAGTTGTAGATAATTTAATTAGCTATCCAACAATATAAAACTGGCCTAAATCGGACTCATACAACTCCAGTTAAGTTAGTTGTACTATAGGAGGGTCCATAGGTACGAGATATAGGATAGTAGTATGCAATTTGACTAAAGTTTGAATCAAATGGAGACTATGTGACATACTTGGAGATGATGTAGCAACAAGAAGGGAGTAAGACTAGGCTGGTGAAAATCATATAGTGGAGGGAACATTTGATTTTTAAAATTTAAGTTGAATAGTGTGGAGAAAATCAAGGAAGGGAGTTGGGGTTTGAAGCCTATAAATAGAGACATAACCTTCACCATTTTTCTCACACTCAAAAGCTCTCCAAAACCTCTCATATTGAAATCCATAGTCTTAAAAGCTCTCTCCATTTTGCCATAAACACTCTACATAGTCATAGCCAAAACACTAGTTCTTATAGTGCTCGAGATCTTTTTCTTCTATTTTCTTTATTTTTCCTTAAACACTATTGCCTTTCTAAACTCTATTATAGCCAAAATATTGAACCCTTTCAAGACAATATATAGCCAAAATCTACCCAAGTATCCAAACTCTTGGTGTTGTTGTTGGAGATAGACATTAGAAAGAAGACTCGGGATTTCATCATTTTTGTTCTAGGTTGAAGGTATGACTCTATGAAGTTTAGAAAATTCTTGAAAGTATAGTTTTATTATAAGGCTCTAATATAAATATATTATGGTGTATTTAAGGTTGATTGGATGTTTTCTATAGCAAGCAATCTCTTCTCTTTCTTTTTCTCTCCACACTCAAGGTAAGGAAAATAAGTTAGATTTATGTGCTATGTGCTTTGTGTATGTATGTTTGTTTTTATGTCTTTTAGTCTCTTGGGAAATATAGTTGCTTAGATAACAAATCTCGAGATTTTTATCATTATCGTAGACTATAGTTGTGTCTAAACCTACCTCTAAATAGTAGCAATAGTAATATAGCGGTATCAATCACATACTATGGTAATGAGTTAATGGCCATTAATATTGTAGTCCATTTTTATGTTTTATGTTTTATCTTATGCTTTAGTAGTTTTTCCTTAATGGGTATTAGGCTCATTCCTTTTTATTTAGATTGTCCAGGTAAATAAATATGGGAGGCGAGACTGATCCATGGTGGCTTTGGTATGTGTATCGGGTGAGGATTAAAGGAATGGACTGATGGAATCGATCGAGAATGACGTTGACCCTTGAGTCTTTTTATTACGTATTTATGATTTTTGCATTTAGTATTTGAACATTTAAAAATAAAGGTATAATTTTTCTTTATGATTTATGTATAAAAGATGGGATCCCGTATTTTGGATTTTCTATAATAAAGTTTTATTATTTTATGTATATATATCCAAAATATAGTAGTTATTGTCTTAGTTGTTTTTAAAGGTCTGAGGTCTTTACAGTTGGTACCAGAGTCATGGTTCATATGCATAAATTTCTCCTTGATACACACGCAAAAGCTCTGGATCTAACCGACAATGTAAGTGTTTATGTTATGAATATTATGTTTATGTTAAAATCTAACATTCTAGTCATTATGTTTTCAGTCAAAATGAATGGAGCCATGACTTATCAAGATATTCGTGTCATTAAGGCATTGTAAAGGATTAAAGAGCAAAGTGATACAATAGGAGTGCTATAAAGAATCACTCAAAGATTGGTCAAATTTCACAAGGAGATAGTTCACCTTCAAATCACTAGGCAAATTATGATGAGAGTCATGGAACAATATGTCCTAGTAATTAGGCTTTTTAAAGATATGCCTTCTGTGGTTTCAAACTTGGAAGAATTATGGGAAGCTATAGATGATGAAGATGACTTATCGGTAGCCATGAAATATTATTTTCTTATACTTAGGTTTGCCAATAATATCCTAATGAATATTCCCCATGGTAGTTTCGAGGCTTATGATATTGATGATTATGAGGAAATAACAAATGATATGCTAGATGAATGGTCAGATGTAGAAGATCCTGGTTTTTAGAATTTTACCCTAGTTATTATTAGTATTGTTTCTTTATTTATTTTGAATTATTATTTTAATAAGTGAAAAAAAAATCCAATGAATAAAGTTGTTATTTTTCTATTAGCATGTATGAGTTTTTTTTTTAATTTTTTTTTGAAATCATAATTAATTACGAATGAATTCAATAAATAATGACTGAGTTCAGTGAGGGTGGATACAAATCAATTGACCGGATTCTGTATTGAGAGTTTAAGGGACCACAGTAGTGGGAACGATTTTATTGATTCCAGCCCTCCTTCAATATGGTTAACTTTGCAACAGCGACAAGTTTCAAGCCTAAGAATTAAGTCATATAGGGTGGTTAGAAACAGACTTAGAGAATAATAAAGATGACCTAATAGTCTAAGTATAGAAACACACCCCAATTTATAAAGATGACTTACATAAATTTTCATAAGAAATCATAACTGATAGGCCTGATTTATGTTTGCTTAGACTAAGTTTTTGTCTTAGAAACTATTAGGGTAAGTTCTAGAGTGTTCCTCTCGACAGTTAGAATTCTACCGAAGATGTCACTCTGAAGGTCTGCACGCCCCAGCACCACCAACGGGACACTCGAGACCCCTCCAGTCAGAAGAAGGGGAAGACTTGCTATTAATGAAAACGCACCACCTCCAGTTGACAACAATGGTGAAGTTATTTGGTTACGACAACAAGTAGAAGAACTATTGCAACAACAATGACAACCTCAGCCGCAGCCTCAGCCAGCAACTCAAGCACCCCAGCCAGAGAAGAGCGGAGGATATCCAAATGGCAACTATCTGAATAGAGGATATTTGTACGGGGGATGGCCGATGAGCTCAGTACATGGAACCAGTCTACGAGCGTTTTCGGAAGCAACACACTTGTATATCTTGTTAGGAATGATAGAGAAATTATACAAACCTTGTGAAATATTTAGAAATAGGTTTGTTATGGAACTACCTTCGAGCGAAATTGTTCTATCATCACGAATAGTACGGGGAGTACCGATCAAAGTCGAGGGCACAGAGCTAGAGGAAGCATGATAGAGCTAAAGATCAAGGATTTTGACGTAATACTGGGCATGGACTGGCTAGCAAGACATGGTGCAACCATCGACTGTCGACGCAGGAAAGTGACATTCAAAACCCTGAGGCTTAGAAACTATGTTTTATGGGAAAATTTTCAGGACTTCAGACACCGCTTATCTCATCTCTAAAAGCTCAGAGGATGATAGAGAAAGGATGTCACACATTCTTAGCAAGTGTCACAGATGTAGCACAAGAAACACCATTAAAGGTAGGAGACATCCACATTATAAAGGAGTTTTCATAGATATTTCATGATGACTTACCAGGGTTACCCCCTAATCGGGAAATTGACTTCACAATCAAACTAGTACCGGGAATCAAGCCTATCTCAAAGGCATCGTACCGAATGGCACCTATCGAACTCAAGGATTTGAAAACGCAATTACAAGAGCTCTTAGACTTGGGATTCATTAGACCGAGCCATTCTCCATGGGGGCACCATTTCTATTTGTGAAAAAAAAGGATAGAAGCATGTGGATGTGTATCGATTACCGCAAGCTGAACAAGGTGACAATTAAGAACAAGTACCCGCTACCCCGGATCGATGACTTATTTGATCAACTCCAAGGAGTGACGGTATTTTCAAAGATTGATCTACGGTCCGATTATCACCAGTTCAAACTAAGGGAAGAAGATATACCAAAGACAACTTTTAGGATTCGATACGGACACTACAAGTTCCTAGTTATGTCTTTTGGTCTTACCAACGCTCCAGCCGCATTTATGGACATAATGAACTAGGTCTTCAAGGATTACTTGGAAAATTCATCATGGTTTCATAGACGATATATTGACGTACTGCAAGGACGAAGTCAAGCACGAGGAACACTTAAGACTGACCATGTTGCGAATAAAGGAGCACCAACTTTATGCTAAGTTCAAGAAAAATGAATTTTGGCTTTCACAGGTGGCGTTCCTCAGGCATATAGTATCCAAGGATGAAGTCGCAGTAGCCCAACTAAAGTAGAGGCAGTGAAGGATTGGCCAAGACCTAAGAATGCGTCAGAAGTTAGAAGTTTTCTCAGGCTAACAAAATATTATTGGAGATTTGTAGAAGGCTTTTTTAAGATAGCCACTCTGCTTACCAACCTAACCCAGAAGCAGCAAAAGTTCAACTAGACGGATAAATGTCAATAAAGCTTCCAATTGATCAAAGAAAAATTGTGTTCAGCACCAGTACTTTGTGTACCGACACCCAACGACAAGTTTGTAGTATATTGTGATGCGTCCAAGCAAGTTTTAGGTTGTGTACTGATGCAAAATGACAAGGTGATAGACTATGCCTCAAGACAGCTGAAAAAATACGAGCAATGCTATCCAACACACGATATGGATTTGGCAGCGGTGGTCTTCGCACTGAAAATCTGGCGCCACTATCTTTATGGAGAACGGTGTGAGATTTATACGGACCACAAGAGTCTAAAATATTTCTTCACGCAAAAGGAGCTCAATATGAGGCAACACAGGTGGTCAGAACTAGTAAAGGACTATGATTGTGAAATCCTATACCACCCAAGAAAGGCAAATGTCGTTGCAGAGGCATTAAGCTGGAAGAATTATGGAAGTCTGACAGCATTATCTGGAATTGAGAAGCCGCTACAACAATAGCTGATTAATGCCGAGATAGAAATAGTCATGGGTCAACTGGCTAACTTGTCCATCCAGTCAAGTTTACTAGAGGATATACGAATCGGGCAAGGGCATGATGACGCATTATTATCACATATGGCTGCAGCAAAGAAGGCAAGACTATGGATTTCTTATATCAGGTCATGGGTTCTTGAAATTTAAGGGTTGGGTATGCATGTCGAATGACCATGGGATTAAGATGAAGATATTAGAAGAGGCACACACTACCCCATACTCAGTTCACCCAGGGTCTACCAAGATGACTCACGACCTTAAGGCACTATATTGGTGGTTGTGAATGAAGAAAGACGTAGCAGAGTATGTGTCCAAATGCCTAATATGCCAGCAAGTAAAGGCAGAACATCAGCGACTCGCAGGCTTATTGCAACCGCTTAGTATTCCTAAATTGAAGTGGGAAGACATAGCTATGGACTTCGTGATAGGATTACTGCGGACAAGTAAGCAACACGACTCGACTTGGGTTCTGGTGGATAGACTCACAAAGTCAGCTTACTTCCTATCTGTCAAGACTACGTATACTGCAGACCAGTATGCAGACATCTATGTTCGAGAAATTGTATGATTGCATGGAATCCCTAAGACCATAGTATCTAATAGAGGTTCAGTGTTCACATCGAGATTTTGAGGAAGCTTGCAGCAAGCCAAGGGTACCAAGCTAAGTCTCAGTACGAAATTTCATCCTCAAACCGACGGACAGTCCGAGCGTACCATACATATTTTAAAAGATATGTTGCGCGCTTATGTACTAGACTTTGGAGGATCATGGAGTAAGTGTTTGCCACTTATAGAGCTCCCCTACAATAATAGCTACCAAGCAACGATCGGTATGGCGCCCTATGAGTTACTTTACGAAAGGAAATGCCGATCGTCTTTACATTGGGACGAGGTAGGAGAAATAAAACTTCTTGGACCCGAGGTTGTTAGAGAGGCTCAAGACACAGTGGAATTGATTAGAAAGTGTATGCTAGCTGCTTAGAGTCAACAAAAGAGTTATGCAGATGCCAAGTGACGAGATGCGAAATTCAAAGTTGGAGATCAAATCTTCTTAAGAATATCTCCAATGAAAGGAGTGAAGCGGTTCGGGAAGAAAGGCAAACTTAGTCCCCGGTACATAGGTCCTTTTGAGATCTTGAACAAGGTGGGACCAGAAGCGTATAGATTAGCCCTACCACCAGCTCTTGCACGTTCACATCTCGATGCTGCGTAGATATGTGTCAGCCTCATCCCACGTTCTCAGTACGATACGTTAGCACTCTAGAAAGACCTTAGTTATGAGAAACGACCGGTTCGCATCCTAGAGAAGAGGGTGCAGGAATTACAGTCGAAGAGTATTCTGATAGTCAATGTCTTATGGAGTAATAACACAGAACAGGGGGCAACGTGGGAATTGGGGGAAGACATTCTAGCACGGTATTCAAAAGTATATGGTAAGTAAAATTTTGAAGACGAAATTTCTTTAAAGGGGGAAGAATGTATTAACCAAGGTTATTATTTTCTTATAAGCTCCTTAAATATGATCTTAGGTTAGCTTTAGTTATGACTTGAGTTGTGGAACAAAGATTTCTTTAAGCTTAAATTAATTAAGTTGTGATTTTATGACTTATAAATAATTATAGTTTGGATAATTATAATTATTTTACATATGATTAAATTAATGTACAATTTTATTAAGTATTAAATGCACATGTTATTTGATGTATTAAGAAGTGAACATGTGACATTAAACTAAGTCCAAGTATTATAATTAAAATGAAAACCAAAATAAGTTAATCTCAGGTTTGGCACAAAAATAGGAAGGATTTGACTCAATTTAAATTTTAAAGATAGGCAAGATTAGATCTATTTGAATTAAGTGATTATGTGTCAAGAAGAGTTAAGTAAATGGGTATTTAAAAGATTTAGTTTAAGTAGTCAAATAATTAAGTAGAGATAGTAGTGTGATGGTTGAACTAAGAGTTAGATAAGTAAATGAAGTTTTCGTAACTTTAGGATGCTGTAACTTTAGACCTAGTTTTAACCCATTTATATTATTATTTTGGAAAAATAGTATTTCTAAAAAGTTGTAGATAATTTAATTAGCTATCTAACGATATAAAAATGGCCTAAATCTAACTCCTACAGCTCTAGTTACATTAATTTTACTACAGGAGGGTCCAGAGTTACGAGATATGGGATAGTAGTTTGGACTTTGACTAAAGTTTGAATCAAATGGAGACTATGTGGCATACTTGAAGATGATGTAGCTACAAAAAGGGAGTAAGACTAGGCTGGCCAAAACCAGATAGTGGAGGGAAGATTTGATTTTTAAAATTTAAGTTGAATAGTGTGGAGAAAATCAAGGAAGGGAGTTGGGGTTTGAAGCCTATAAATAGAGACTTACCCTTCACCATCTTTCTCACACTCAAAAGCTCTCTGAAACCTTTCACATCGAAATCCATAGTCCCAAAAGCTCTCTCCATTTTGCCATAAACACTCTACATAGCCATAGCTGAAACACTAGTCCGTATATTGTTCGGGGTCTTTTTCTTCTATTTTCTTTATTTTGCCTTAAACACTATTGTCTTTCTAAACCCTATTATAGCCGAAATATTGAACCCCATCAAGCCAATATATAACCAAAATCTACCAAAGTATCCAAACTCTTGGTATAGTTGTTGGAGATAGACATTAAAGAGTAGACTCGGGATTTCATCATTTTAGCTCTAGGTTGAAGGTGTGACTTTATGAGGTTTAGAAAATTCTTGAAAGTATAGTTTTATTATAAGGCTCTAATATATATATCTTATGTTGTATTTAAGGTTGATTGGACGTTTTCTATAGCAAGCAATCTTTTCTCTTTCTTTTTCTCTCCACACTCATGGTAAGGAAAATAAGTTAGATTTATGTGCTATGTGCTTTGTGTATGTCTGTTTGTTTTTATGTCTTTTAGTCTCTTAGGAAATATAGTTGCTTAAATAGAAAATCCCGAGATTTTTATCATTATCGTAGACTATAGTTGTGTCTAAACCTACCTCTAAATAATAGCAATGAGACTATAGATGTATCTATCACATACTACGATAATGAGTTAATGGTCATTAATATTGTAATACATTTTGATGTTTTAAGTTTTATGTTATGCTTTAGTAAATTTTCTTTACTGGGCATTAGGCTCATTCATTTTTATTTAGATTGTGCAGGTAAATGAATATGGTAGGCGGGATTGATCCATGGCGACTCTGGCATGTGTATCAGGTGAGGACTAAAGGAATGGACCAATGGAATCGATCGAGGATAACATTGACCTTTGAGTCTTTTTATTATGTATTTATGATTTCCACATTTAGTATTTGAATATTTAAAAATAAATGTTTGATTTTTCTTTATGATTTTATGTATAAACAATGGGATCTCGTATTTTTAATTTTCTATAATAAAGTTTTATTATTTTATGTATATATATATGTATATATCCAAAAGATATATAATTATTGCCTTAGTAGTTTTTAATGGTATGAGATTTTTATGTTGGTCGGGTCTTTACACTTAGCTACATCGAATAGTTATGATATATATACACACAATAACATATATTATATAATATAATATTTTTTATTTATAATCACTTTAATAGTCTTTTATCAAAAATATATTTAATTTAAACATGTAAATTTGTTTAAATAAAATAAAATAAATATCACATCCTCATACAACTTTTTCCATGTCACAATACTTAATTTACCAAACACAGAGTTGTTTTTCCTCACAATACAGCTGTATCAAACTGTCCCTTTGTCATGTCGTCAATTTTTAAAGTAATCATTCATAGATAGTAACATTGAGATGGAGTTCACATGTATATATTGATTCATTTATCATTTTTAAGAGTTTTTTTTTTTTTTTAATTATGATCTTTACAAATGTAAAACATCAAAATTATAATTTTACCAACAATTTTTATTCCAATAGAATAATTTTTTTTTTAGTTGAAAAGTAAAAGTGAAAATTGTGATTAAGATTTTTTATTCTTAAATTATATTATTTTTGAGTTGAGAATGTAAAATTGTTTTATTTTTTTTAAACAATAAATATTTTTTAAGATGACCTTTTTTTTTTTTAATTTCTAATAGGGAAAGTTGTGTACTTTACTTTTTTTTAGAAGGTGTAAAAAGAAAGAAGAGTTATATTCACACCTCATAAATGTATGAACGCATACATAAATGTATGAATACACTATTACGCCTCATCAATGTATTGCTATTTCTAGAAAATGAAACTATTACATATTTATTATAAAAGAAAATGAATAAAATGTACATTTTAAAATCTTTAGTTATATATCTAAAATTTTAGTTAGTACACATTTATTATAAATAAAATTAAAACTATGATTTTTTTTCATTTACATACACTCTGTCTAATCTCTAAAAATTAAATTGCAATACAATAATAAAAAAAAAATCACTAGAAAAAAATAATATAATATGATAATTTTATTCTATTTTTTTGAATTTATTTTTAGGATTTAATACAATCCTTATTTAATTATCTACTTTTATTAAGAGGCATTCAATTTGTTATTTAATTTCTACTTTTTAATAAATGTTGTGCATAATTTTATTTTTATTCTTTGTAAAATATGTATAGAATTGAAGACCTAATCTATATAGAAAATAAATAGAGTGTAATTATAAATAAATGTACTTTTTTAGGGTATAAATAGTTTGAGGTGTAAATACAACTCCCCGAAAAGAAATTTTTTAAATTTATGAAGAAATTATTTAGAAAGGGGTGATAAGAGAAAAAAATATATAGAAGGTTTTGCATGCATATAGAAGCACCCATATATAATGCCCAAATTTTTCTTTAGAAAATATGTATTATTTGCATTTCATTAGAATTAAAATATTATTACTATATAAAAAACATCGCAAAAAATAAAACTTTCCAAAAGTAAAATATAATAAATAACATTAAAACCCATTAATGTTGAAATATATATGTATTAAGCATTATAAAATATATGAGTATATGCATTAATATACCCCATGTTGATATATACCCCACACCAAACGGCCTATTAAAAGATATCTATTTATTTATATCAATAATTGAATATGGCAGTTCTTCAAAAAATAAAATAAAAATAATAATTGAACACGACAGACACTAAAGTTAGTGGAAACGGTGTTACTCTTGTTTGGCTCACTTCATTAATACTAACATGTTACATGTATATGTATTGATTAATATCTAGGATTTCTCCAAAACGAAAATTAATATTTATAGGAGAAAATAAAATACATAGAATTTTCAGACGAGAGAGTCAATATTTGGGTCAACTACAACGTGTTGGTGGTTGTTCATCTTGGTTGGAAGTTTGAATGAATAGGAGGGAGAGATTGCATGGACAGCTTTGTCATCCACTCGAATCATTCTGTAGGCCCACGAGCCCATCATCGTTCCCATGACTGGGCCAACCATATACACCCAAAGCCCTTTGTACTCTCCACTCGCAATTGCTGGGCCCAGTGTTCTTGCTGGGTTCATTGATCCACCTGATATTGGTCTGTATTCACAAATACCACTTATTTTGTGTAATGAACTAATCTAATTAAAACTTTAAAAATTTGAACTTAATTTCCCTTTTCTCTATTCTTACTACTAAATAACAGGTAGTAAAACCTTATAGAATGATATTAGTCTGTGGTATTAAATTTGAGAAATTTTTATGGACTGTGAAGTAGACTTATTGTCAGTCCCTTTTTGGGCCGGTTTGGGCCATTCCCATTTTCTGAACCCATAATTGCTTACCCAGCAAAGATTGATGTTATGCACACAGCTGAACCCACTGCTATACCAGCTAGCTCTCCAACCTGGAGGCAAAGCAAAAAACTTGAGTCAAGTATTGGACGAAGATGAATTGATTATAATACAAATATAAGAATAATCATATATCTATCTATCTATATATATATATATTGTAACATACAGCTTTAGTATCAGTTGCCACAGCAGAAGTGACAAACATCATAATAAAGGTAACAACTATTTCCATGATCAAAGCCTGAACATCTGTCCCTGACGGTGTTGTGGTGCCAATATATTGTATTGGGTCTAGCACTTCACGTAGTGTATATGCACCTAAAATTGCTCCTATGAGTTGAGCTGCTGCATACAACGGAACCTGCAATACAATGATCGATTTATGTATATATTTGCTAGCTTATATTGTATTCATAATAATTACACATTCACTAATAAATTTTATCAAGCTATATATACATATATATGTTGCCCAATCCTTTAAAAAACTTATTAATCTTTTTTTTTCCTTCATAATTAACGATCATTTCCTCTTGTATACAATCAAAAACTTAATTTATGTCCCTATTCCAAGTTTTTCCAATAATTAATGTTCGAAACACTATTTTGGAAAACTATTGGATTCTTGTGACCGACTTCTCTTCACTCATCTATGGCATAGAAACACGTGTGTGTCATAATGTTTATTAATTAATTTGTTTAGTTAACAAATTAAGTGTCATGATCTCTTTATCTCATGACCAATGAAACGAAAGAAACAAATGTATCATGACAACTTGATCGTCAATATATATTTATATATTCTCAATTTATAATTTCTTGCAATCAAATTATCTAATATATTAGCATTAAAGCAAGTGATCATCAAGTGTTAATTACCTGTTTCCATGGAAAATGTCGAACCGCTGCAAAAGCTAGAGTGACGGCAGGGTTCATGTGTGCACCGGAGATGTGACCCACGGCGTAGATCATGACGGTGACAATGAGGCCGCCGGCAAGTGATGCTCCCAGCTGTGGCACTCTGCGCTCATCACTTTGGCTTAGGGCAGCCGCACCGCATGTCACAAACACCATCAGAAACGTTGCTATGATTTCTGCCAGCACCTATCATCATTATATTTAAACAAGATTGAGCAATATTGTTATTATATTAACCTTAAACCGCTCGACGTATTCTTTTTCCAAAACTCCCATTAATTCGTTTCATGTATTACATATAAGATATAAATATACATATATAAATATATGTATATGTACTAACTTAGTACATATACATATATTTATATATGTATATTTATATCTTATATGTAATACATGAAACGAATTAATGGGAGTTTTGGAAAAAGAATACATATACTGTATATATGTATATGTACCTTTCGAAGAAAATTAGATTGATACTCCTTATAGTAGAGTACCCAAAGAGGGGATGATGATGGGCTAACATGATTTTGTGACTGATCATGGTCAGCATGAATAGTCATTTTAGTTTCTCCTTCTATTGATATATCCATTTGTGAACTGGAAAGGTTGAAAAGTGTAGTTATATATACTAAAAGAGCGCAATCTACAGTAGATAAAAGTGTGATGAAACTTTGGTAAGCTAGGTCTCTATCTAGGGTTTTGTAATTTTAGGTATGCACTAATGAATCTTGGACCGATGACTTAAATAGAGATCGCATGCTCCTGTGTTGTCATGAGTTTGTGAGTTGTGACCGTGCGTGATAAAATCTCAAAACTATTATATTATCTATTTTTATATCATGTCTCGCTAGATACGTACTTATCTAGTAATTCAGTAGATTAATGGAAATTTAATCACATCTCAAGAAATTTATCATCGTCGTACGTCCATCGGTCTTTGATAAATAGATATAGTGTAAAAAAATGAAAAGAGGAATCAATCATGAGATAATAATATCTCTGTGTTTGTTTTTTTTATGTTCATGATATGTTTCTTTTTAACAACTAATTGTTATACCAATTGGTTAGTAGAAAATATGATGATGCAAACATATGTATGGGCATACACTTTTTTCCTTTTTCTATTCTTTTTTTCTGTTCAAACCGCGTACTTTGGATCTCCTTTTTGCCCAATCTTTCTCACTGATCATAAACTTTGAAATAAAAAATAAAGCATAAACTTGCACACATCAGTGTATATACACATACACATTATTAATTCCATATACATATATAAGATCAGTAATATAGCAAGATTCAGTTCTATATCTACTGGTCAGCCTAAATAGATACCAGAAAGTGATTTGGTCTTAAGGGCCGGTCTTCCTCAATAAATTAATTTTCCACTCATACAAATATATATATATATTTATTAAGCACGATATAACTTGTTTCCACTAACCAAGATTGATTGATCGATCAAGTTGCAAAGGGAGAGGTGCTTCGTTGCCAAGTGTTTATTGGCAAGCAGTATCAGGTGCCAACTGGCTGCCAATATATCATCACATAGTCCGGTATGATCTATTCTCAGTCTCCTAAATCTAAACCACCCCTAATAAAATTATGAGCTTTTTTTCTCCACTTTTTTTAATGTGTAACTTGTGGCTACAGTAATTTCTTTATTGTAAATAATTTATCATCAATCAGTGAAAAAAATCACAAATTTATTAGTGACCACATTATCTAGATGAGATCAACTATATACTTAATTATATTTATATACAGAAAAGTTAAGAAAATAGTTTGGCAACTATTATACATGTTGAAGTAAAGATTTGAAAAAACTACCTTCTCTTTTTGTTTAGAATTTTACTGGTTAAATAATGACGTGACTGAAAATAATTAAAATTAAATCAAATAATAGTTTACGTCAAATATCTTTATCTGATAATATGCCTAATCTTATAGTTTGTTCACGTGTCAAAAAAATTTAATAAATATAAGTTTCAACATTACAAAAATAAACACAATAAATTTGAAATAAAAATATAGATTCAATGCTACAAAATTAGAGTATAAATTTAATTAGAGTATAAAATTTTATTAAATATATTTGAGTTAACTGATCAATGAATACGTACAAACATCAAACTCATTTAATTTTTCTTTTCTCAATTTATTTAACTAATTCTTTTTAATTTATATGGTGTACAGTTATCTACAATCTAAATTAAGATAATATATATTATAGATCCATGTGCTTTTTTGGTTTGGACCTCGTTTTGTCGGCATTCTTGTTATACAACTATAGTTTTATGACATTTGTGTTAAGTTATGGTAACTATATCTCTCATCATTAATTTTGTTAACCTCGATCTAAGAACTTTTGATATGCAAAAAAAAAAGGAAAATAGTATTAGTGAGGGTAAAAGATTTACAAGCTTTCACTAGCTCTTTAGATGGAGTATCACTACAAAAAAAACTAGTATTACCGGCGGAGGATTCCGCGGTAATAAATGGTGTGTCCGTCGGTAATATATATTACCGGCGGCAGTCCGCTGGTAAAGGCCCGCTGGTAATAATCAGTCGGTATTAACGGAATTACCGACCGACTGACACACCCGTCGATATTGTATTAATACCGGCGGATTAATAGAGGCGAGACTCCGCCGATATAAAATAACTCTGTCAGTCTCGTTTAACTCATTTAATACCAGCGGGTTCTGCCTCTATTAATCCGTCGGTAATAAAATACTAATATTAAAATAGAATAATTGATTTTATTTTATTTCATAATAAATATACATATAATACTTATTTAAAAATAATAATATTTAACGTAAATTATAATTAATAACACAATTAATATTCATAAAAAAAAATAGCATTATAATTAATCATAAAATTAACATAATAAAAATATCAATTGTCTCATTTTAATTACATATGAACTAATCATAAAATAAACATAATAAAATTTCAATTGTCTTAATATAATTAAAAAAACGTAATCTAATTATTATTGTTTTGATCGGGCCAACCAGGTGTAAAATATTCATTAAGATCAATATCTTGATCACTAGTATTAGGGCGCGGCAATGGTGGTGAAGCAAACTGTGGTGCTTGTGGAGAGTGCTGCTGCGAAGATAATCTAAATTGTCGAGTATGTGGTCGCGCCGAGGGAGACTGATGCAATAAACTCTCAAACTGACCATACATCTACTACTGCGACAAACTCACAAATTGACCATACATCTGCTGTGGATGTTGCTGCTGCGATGAATCCCCGAAGTCACGACGCCTAGGATGTGACGTCTAAGATCCCGCAGGGACGTCGTGGTAATAAAAAGGAGGGGACTGGGAGGAGCGTCCATACATGTTTGGATAATTCTGTTGAGGTGGATAAAAATGTTGTTGTTGTTGTGGCATCGACCAAGGAGGTGGACTTTGAGAAGATATACCACCTTCAGGTTATGATGGTAAATATCGTTGCAGAAGGCTTTCAAACCGCGACTCAGTTTCTGTACTGGTATGCTGAGGATTACCATATGGACCTTGTTGAGATTTCAACATCCGGATCTCTTCACGCATTGACTTCATCATTTCTGCCATAGTAGCCATGTCTTCCTGAGGTGTATGAGCAGGTTGGGCCTGTGACTAACTTTGACTTGTGGAGCTGGAAGCTGATTTTTTCCCTTTGCCTTTGCTGTAACCTACTCCTCTTTGAAAGTCAGACCTCTCCCCAAGTACTTTACTCATAATCTCGTACTGATCGATCGACGAGGAATCAGCAGCAGATCCAGTTTCAGATCCCTCCGTCGGTCCTTGAGACTGGCTTTGAAGTCGTGCCCTCTCAAGCACTTCCGTCATTTTTTCCTGTTCATAAAAAGTGTTAGAAACACATCAGTAACATAGTTTAATGAAAATAATAACACAAAAGTTTAAACTTACAAAAGTTTCTCGAGCTGTGTCGTTGACAAAAAAATTTGTCGATTTTCTCAAATGGCTATCTTTCCAAGTATCAATAACATGTTCATCAGGGTTCGCCTATACAAATGTAGAGATAGGAAGTTAGAATGTAAAATTTTGTTAAATTAAATTAATATTTTTACTTACAAATTGGTGACACTTAGCTGCCATCGATTTTGTGCCTTGCGTCGATGTATACTTCATTTCTTTTTTGTTTTTCTTGTTTTGGTTGGATCGCGCAATAAATTTTGGGCTAAAAAACAACTGAACAATATCTTTCCAACTCTCCTTGGTGCAATGGTCAGGTGGGGCAACTAAAACACTCTCCAAATCTTCCAGATTAGAGTAATATTTTTTGAAGTGAGTACGTCTGATGTTCTTTCTCACAGAATATCTTTTGCATATCTCTGTGTAGATAGTTTTCATAACTCTCTCGGGTTCTGGATGACCGTCAACATTATAAAAATGCTACATTAAAAAATAACACGTTAGTTTAGTTTGTAAATGATTTTAATAAAAAATTTATACCACAAGACTTGTTCTAAATTTTTACCTTCATCTTTTGTACGACTTGTTCCTTAAATTGTTGAGGTACATCAGCAAAATCCAAGTAATGTCCTGGCAACAACAAGGTGACTTGGAGGCCTATCTCGCGGAAAAAAGCTTGGTCCTCCAAGCCAACCACTTTGTCTGTCCTAGGATCAAGCTGAAGATCTAGTGGTTTCCCGGAATTTCGCCTTCGAATTGCAAGTGGTGTGTTATTAGCCAGGCCACGACCCTTTCTTCTCGGCACTTCAGCTATCCACATTTTCAACAATAACCAAAATTTGAAATATTAATATATATTAAACATTCGTTAAGCTTGACTTTCAAGCTATGAGCAAAATTTGAAAATTATTATTAACCTGACTCGCAGGAAGAGGGTACTCTACTAGGATCTGGCGGGCCTAGACCTCCACCATCTCCGCCGTGAGAGGTGGCTATATCCGCTGACATTGTACTTAGGAACAAAAATTATTAGTTAGTATCAAATATCACCAATGGAAATGAACAAAATGATTACAAGTCCCATATATTATATTTTAAACAATTGTCTTTATTACAAAAATATAAAAACTATGTAGAATAATCACTATCACTTTCATCATTAATTAAATTAACATCAATTGGAGACACATAATTAACATCATCTTCACAAATATCAACTAGCAATTCATCTTCTTCATCGACTTCTTCTTCACCTAAGTCGTCATTTATGAAATTATCATCCAATTGATCAGCAAGTGAATTTTTTATAGTGCCAATATATGTTGCAGGTTCATGAGACTCCATAACCAACTGACCGAGATCCATGGTCAACACAAAATTTGATGAGCTTCTGTCACGTACAACATCAACATCTGCATCAGCTTCATCGTCCTTGATGTCCCAAATTTGACGATGATTGACATCCTCAACCATTTTCCAGTGTCGGCCTCTAAGTAGATCATCGAGATAGAATACTTGCTTAGCTTGGCTAGCAAGTATATAAGGCTCATCTTTGTACCATTCACTACTGACGTTTATACTGGTGATATTATTTTCAATGATTGTTTTCTTCTTGCTTGGATCAGTGTTAAACCATTTACACCTAAACAATGCAACTGAATATGCACCAGTGAAAGATAAGACCAGTGTAACGACCCGGATTTTCAAGACTCGATAATGTGGAAATATAAATGTTTTCATTTAACAAAATGTCTCAAAAACCCGTATAAAAAAAAACTTTTTAAAAAGTCGTATGGTCATACTTAACATTTAGTTACAAACATGTTTTATAAAGATTAGAGTGAGCCTAGTTTAGGAAAATTACACAACATTTCCAAAAATAAAAAGGCTTCCCAAAAGGTCGGTCCACATGTACATTTGCAAGGAAGACTCCAGCGCTCACTGCTCTGCCTTGCCCTTGCTCTTACCTACAACATGAAACAACTAGGTAAGCGAAAACGCTTAGTAAGATCAACTTTCAAACAAAGCAGGTAGAGAAATAGGGATCCGGACCCATCCGGACCCTACACAATCAATTTCAAGAACGCCAAAGCATCCTGGCAAACTTATGGTCATGCCTGATAACCAAGGATAAATTAATTCATATCTAGATAAACATCCTGCACTCAGAAAATCCCAGAACAAGCAGATATATTATATCACAACTATATCTTACCAACAATTATATCCCTGCACTCAGAAAATCCCAGAGCAAGCAGATATATTATATCACAATATAATTCGAGACCAACGCTCGACAATTTCCAACAATTCAGGCGTAACGCGCCCTCCAACATAATTGCTAATCTGTAAAAGAGAACCGAGTCTCCACACTAAGATCTAGCCAATAAATATTCTCATCAAGGGTAACTATCGTGTTACCTAGGGCATCGCTACTTATCCAAGAGTGTAATCCAATTTACACGGTTTTACGGAGACATCTATGTTAATCAGTGGTGCTGGTGAGCAATTGCCCCTAGGGTGTTCAGCCTCACTCTATCTTGGCAACCCCTAGTATCTCTAGGCACTCTCACTGAATGGCCAATATTCACGGCTGCTATCCGGGAATAACTTATCAGAGCACTTGCTCGGATTCTAACCGTCCAATGATTAAGTAAGCATGAGGGCCCCTAGGTCCCATTTATCTTGGCGCCCCTAGGTTTAACCAGCTTATCCTCATCTCATGGCCACTCGTCGTGGTAATGAACCGGACATAAATAAAATCAAGCAGTGTGACGGGGATCAACCGTCTAGGATATGACGGACTTCTATCGTTCATATTTTCTAAATCAGCACTCACTAGACTAACGTCTCTAAGCAACTTTCTATGACAGCCTATATATGTGCATGTATCCCTATACTAACATACAAGACAATAATCATTTCATGTTGCAGCCATACAATATAAGTTGACTTACTTGGAGTCCTTAGCGCTCAGCAAGTTTCACCCTCCAACGTTCAGTCCAGTTACGCTTAGCCAATACTGTAGTTATCCATACAGTATACTCGGATTAATTATGGCACTCATAATTCATTATTATTATTTTGGGCAGTTTGGTCATTTTAATAAAAGTCATTTGTAAGGATTTATAATCCTTATTTGGTTTTAAACCTATTAAGGAAAGTCATACAAAATATTCGAGACTAAACCCTAAGTCTCGGGGAGACCTATCCTAAGGTCTCGATACCTAGGCTCGGGTATCACAATGGTATTTCCCCACAACCCGCTAAAAATCTTATTCTTTCAAGGTATCGCTATTAACCCGCACTTTCGACTAGTCGGTTAAAATATGTAAGATTTTAGCCGGTATTACATCCAGAAAATACAAATAAATTCCTTAAATATTTTTAAAGAAAATAAACACTTTAAATTTTCCTTTTAGTTTTCTTAAGGTTTTAATATCTAAAAACCGATTTAAGAAAATTGCCTAATTTGTCTTAATTAGGAAAACCGTTATAAATTTCTCATCTTGACTAATTAATTTTCCAAAAGCAATTAATCAATTTTTACTTACTAGAAAAATAATTCATTTAATTATTTTCTCAAAATATAGGGTTTTAAACCCTCTTTTAATTTATTAACTATTAATAAATTAAATCTCTTATTTTTAGAAAGAATAAAAACTCTTTAATAAAAATAATTCATTTAAACTCAAAGGGGTAATTTTAGTGAAAATATGATTTCAAGACTTACCAATTTATATCTTGAAATAAACAAAATTTTACTTTTTACCTTATGTTCCAAAATCTCATTTTTACACTAAGTGTGAAAAACCTATTTTTCATATTTTTAACTACATACTTCGTTAGTTCATAACTTGAAATTTACTTACCCAATTGTTACCAAAATTTCTCAATTCCATTTTTGTTATGTCATTTAGGTCTTTGTAAAATCTTAGGTCAAAATGAGCATTTTTTATTGGTGAAATCATTTTCCAACAATGAGGTAAAAATGACCTTATTTTCAAGCCCTTATTTTTTCCAAATTTTGACAGTTAATAACTTTCAAACCATTCAATATTTTCTTACCAAATTTTACAGTAGAATAATAGGTTATGCCAAAAATATGTCCACAAAATTTTACAAAAAACTGGGTTCATTTTCCCTATACAGTGGCTGTCCAAACTTGGTTCCGAAAATAAGAATACGAAAAAACAGTTTTTTACCTAAACTTTGAAATAGCATAACTTACTCATTTCTAAACATTTTTTAGTGTTTCAAAAGCTCAATTTTATGTACTCAATCTCAACAACATCACAGTACAATTTAATTTTACAAAAAAAATATACAGTGGCTGCTTGACCCCTTGGAAGTCACAACTTAAAACATGTTTTGTTTTAGGGAATCCTACAAAACTCTTGGGGGTTTTGGTTCCCATTTTCAAAAATCAATACACATGCATCATAAAAATTATTAAACAACTACCATAACCTTATTACATCACCAACAAGAAACTTTAAGCATTAAATATACAAAATAATGCTTAAAACTAAAAACCCTACAACAAAATCATCAAGAGTAAACTTTTTACCTCTTTGGTGTTCTTGCTTAAGGTTTTGACCTTCCTATTAGCTTTGGCTCCTCCAAAACCTTTCAAAAACCCTAACCAACTTCCCCCAACAACATAGGTAATTAGCTATTTGAAACTCTATGATTAAAACTTGACAAAAGTCTAGATTAATGAAACTTTACCTTAGGGAAAATCCTTCCTAGACCAAGACTTAGCTTCCAAGTTTCTTTGGTGTTCTTGGGGTTGAAAATGGAGAGAACACTTGAGAGAGTCTTCAAAAATCAGATAAGAGTGAATGAGGGAGTGTGGGGATCGGTTTTGGGGGTTAGAATAGCTCACAATACTCTTCAAAATATCACAAAACACTTGAGTGCTTTTCTACCCACTTGCCCACTTGACTTCTTAATTAAATGGGATTTAATCTTTATAAAATTGGGTTCACACCACCCTAAAATACCACATGGCCGACCACCCTTTGCCATATATGTGATCATTAATTTTTTTTTTTTAAAGGTTAATAAAGGTTTCATAAGAAGAAAAGTCCAAATTGGCTTTTGACACCTTTTTCACTCTTATTAAGTTTTAATCACCAAACTTAACATTAATTAATTAAATTTAATGTCTCTCACATTTAATTTAATTAATCACATAATAAAATTTAACCTAAGGTCCATTCATGGAATAAAATTCCCCATTTCGGCAAAATTAGGCATTTACCACAAAATGCCTTAAAATTTCCATTTTCTTTTAGGTTTATTATTTTTGACCAAACCTTAACTTTTATGAATGTATTTTATGCCCAAAATATAATTGCCATGATTTTTCGTTTTATTTTCCGAGATTTTTACCCGATCAGGGTTTTTGTGTCGGTCCAGGACCGAAAGTCTTATCTTGACTTTTAAAATCACAAAATTCATATTTTGGCTAGCAATAACTCATGGAATACTTACAAACAAAATATAATATTATTTAAAATAATATTCTTAACCCGGGGGAAAAATCCCAACCCGAGTCGTTTAAAGGTACCCAAAAACGTAGGACGTTACAACCAGTACTTCTTGAAGCGTGCCATAATAGTTAAAACCTTCAGTTCCCGCAACAGACACTCCACTATTTTGTGTGGTGCGCTTTTGATCTCGGTCATAAGCGATAAATCGAACACCGTTAACTATACAACCTTCGTAGTAGGTTGCCAAGTGATCTGACCCAGATGCTGTTACATTATTTTATAATATAATGTAAAATTATATTATATTATAATATAATGTTTTAGATTAAATAAATACGACAAAGTGTGTCACATATTGTAACATATAATAGAGAGTTACAATATTTAGATATATGAGATACATCCAAATAATGTAACATATTTGGTGTTACAAATTTGTAACTTCCAAATATTACCCTTTATTGTGTAAAATTGTTGTTACACAATATTGAGATGAATTTCATAAAACCATATGTGATATGGCTGTTAGAGATATGATTTTAACCCCAATAATGTGTTTTGGGAGTTACAAAATCATTTGGGAGGGTTTGGAACCGTTTGGAAAAACAGCACAATTTTTTGTGCTGAATTTGGTCAGTGGCCGCAGCCACCAACATTCAATGGCCGCGGCCTGTGGGACAGAGACCAGTGGCCGCGGCTACCATTGTCTCTGGCCGCGGCCACAGGCCAAAAAACTGATCAATTTTCAGTTTTTTCAATATTTGTTGAACGGCTCAAGAAACCCAAATAACTCCCAAATCTCTTTTTTAATTCCATATTAATCCAATTAAACATTGGTAACAGCCATGTGGGTTGGTGGAATTTGAAATTCAAAGAGTGTCTCTAAAATCTATAAATAGGAGCCTATAGCTCACTTGTAAGACACAACTTTTCTATCCACTAGAGCACTTGACTAGAAACACCCTGAGGCTTGATAATTCCAGAAAGTTTTTCCAATATCTGAGAGAGATCCCTTAGTGCTTGAGTTAGGGGGAAATAAGCTTTTGGACAAAGGTTTTAAACCTTGTTCAAGTTGGTGATCCACAATCCTCTTCACTTAGGTTGTGTAAGTGAGAGTTTGATTATGTTTCTGTTCTTCTTTTTATTCTATTGCTTTTCTTCTTATTCTCTTGTTCTATTTACTTGTATATTTTGTTTAAGAGTTGTAATCTTTTCATTTGGTCTAAACACTTTATTTTACTTGTAATCTTTTGCTTAGAGTTGTATTCTCACTATTCTCTTCTTCATCATCATCTTCTTCCTTTCTTTAGTTTATTTGTATTTTCAGTTATAGAGTTGTAACCTTATTTAATCAATCTATATTTACTTGTAATATTATTGCATAGAGTTGTAATATTATAATCATTTCCATTGAGGCAAAACAATATTTTCCTAACATTCAAAAGCTTAGCCTTTTTTTGTTTCAATGGAAAGGGAGACAATCAAGATCATGAACCAAGACCTAGTGAGATTGGATAGGTTTGATGGATCAAATTTTACTAGGTGGCAAGACAAGGTGAGGTTTCTTTTAACCACTCTCAAAATCGCCTACATCCTTGAGTCTTCCTTGGCTCCTCTAGCCGAGCCATCCGACAAAGACACTCCCGAGAAGGTGGAGAAGAAAAGGAAGAGGGAGGAGGACAACCTTCTTTGCAGGGGTCATATCCTCAACGCCTTATCCGATAGGCTCTATGACCTCTACACCGAGACCAAATCGGCCAAGGAGATTTGGGATGCACTTGAGAAAAAGTTCAAGGCGGAAGAGGAAGGTACCAAATTTTTTTTGATATCTCAATACTTTGATTTCAAATTTTTTGGTGATAAACCTATTCTTCCTCAAATACATGAATTGCAAATTATTGTTAATAAATTGAAAGTGTTAAAGATAGAGCTTCCCGAGGCCTTTCAAGTTGGTGCTATTGTGGCTAAATTACCACCAACTTGGAAGAGCTATAGGAAAAGAATCATTCATAAAAATGAGGATTATTCTTTGGAGGAAATCCAAAAACATATTCGAATCGAAGAGGAATCGATATGTAGAGATAAACTTGTGGAGGGGTCTAATGGAGAGACTTCCAAAGCAAATACGGTGTCACAACCAAAACATCACAAAAACAAAGGGAAAAAGGGTAATGAGAAACCTTTGGGTCCAAAACCCAACCCAAACAAGTTTAAGGGCGAGAAAGGTCCTTGCTTCGTGTGTGGGAAAAAGGGTCACTATGCTAGAGAGTGTAGACATAGAAAAGACCTACAAGGACCTAAGGTGAACGCAACTCAAGAGGAAAACATAGTTGTTACCCTTAGTGAGGTGAATGCAGTCCAAGGCAAGGTGAAAGGGTGGTGGTATGATACATGTGCCACCGTCCATGTCACCTATGACAAATCATTGTTCAAGACCTTTGAAGAGTCAAAGGGCAACCATGAGATACAAATGGGCAATGAGGGCAAATCCAAGGTACTTCGCAAAGGTACTATTGATGTCTACTTCACCTCCGGCAAGAAAGTCACATTAGTGAATGTACTTTATGTTCCCGAAATGAGTAGAAACTTGGTAAGTGGTGATTTGCTTGGCAAGCCCGGCATTAAAGCCATTTTTGAGTCCGGTAAACTTATACTTACCAAATCAAATGTATTTTTGGGAAAGGGGTACTCTTGTGAGGGTATGGTTAAGTTGTGCACCAATGATGTAACTTTCAATGTTATCAATAAAAATGCTAATTTTGCCTATATTGTTGAATATGATTCATTATTTTTGTGGCATCTTAGACTATCGCATATATGTTTTTCTACCATGAAAAAAGTAGTAAAATGTGGTATGATTGCATGCAATATTAAAAACTATGGTAAATGTGAAACATGTGTTAAGGCGAAAATGATTAAGAAACCATTTCCTAGTGTAGAAAGATCATCTAATTTACTAGATTTAATCCATAGTGATCTTTGTGAATTAAATGGTGTTTTAACTAGAGGTGGTAAAAGGTATTTTCTTACTTTTATAGATGATTTTAGTAGATATACCTATGTGTTTCTTTTAAAGCATAAAGATGAGACTTTTGATGCTTTTAAATTGTATAAATTAGAAGTTGAAAATCAACTAAATAAAAAGATTAAGGTGCTAAGAAGTGATAGAGGAAGAGAGTACTTCTCTAATGAATTCAATACATTTTGTGAAGAAAATGGTATAATTCATGAGTGCACTGCACCTTATACACCACAACACAATGGTGTTGCCGAAAGGAAAAATAGGACTTATCTAGAGATGATAAATTCTATGTTGGTGTTTTCTAAGTTGAACTTCAACTTATGGGGTGAAGCGCTTTTAACCGCTTGCCACATTCTTAATCGAATACCGATGAAGAAAAATGAGATATCTCCATATGAGTTATAGAAAGGAAGAAAACCCAACATAGGGTACTTCAAAGTGTGGGGGTGTCTTGCATATTGCAAGAAAACCGAACCTAATAGAATAAAGTTAGGTTCAAGAGTCATAAAGTGTGCTTTTGTTGGTTATGCTAACAATAGTAAAGCTTATAGGCTATTAGACTTAGAGTCTAATATTGTGATTGAATCTATAGAAGTTGAATTCTTTGAGAACATGTTATGTGACAACAATTCTCAAGCTTCAACATCTCTAAAGGAGAATATGTTATATGAGAACAATTCTCAAGCTTCTATATCCAAAGTTGATTCTCAAGAGGAGAATTCTCAAAAGGATGTAAAGCAACCCTTTGAACCTAGAAGAAGTCAAAGGCTTAAAAATCATAAAAGTCTAGTAGTGGATGAGATAGATTCTAAACGAATTTCATTCTACATGGTAGAAGGAAATAGAGAGGAAGTCATTAGGAAAATACCTATTGTACTTCTCGTTGAGGATGATCCTAAGACTTATAGAGAAGCTATGCAATCGAGAGATAGTGCATTTTGGAAAGAAGCCATCAATGATGAGATGGATTCCATTCTTTCCAATAACACTTGGGAATTGGTAGACCTCCCACTGGGGTCTAAGCCAATTGGGTGTAAGTGGGTATTTAGGAGAAAATACCACACTGACGGCACTATCCAAACCTTTAAAGCTAGATTAGTAGCTAAAGGGTTTAGGCAAAAAGAGGGTATCGATTATTTCGATACCTATGCGCCTGTTGCAAGAACAACTTCTATAAGAATTTTGTTCGCTTTAGCTTCTATACACAACTTGTATGTTCATCAAATGGATGTCAAAATGACATTCCTTAATGGTGACCTCAATGAGGAGGTCTATATGGAACAACCCGAAGGGTTTGTCCTACCAAAATATGAACATAAAGTTTGTAGACTTGTAAAATCCTTATATGGATTGAAACAAGCTCCTAAGCAATGGCATGAGAAATTTGATCAGGCCATCATGTCTAATGGGTTTAGACATAACAATGGAGACAAGTGTTTATACTCCAAAACTTGTAAGGGATATGTGATCATTGTTTGCTTATATGTGGATGACATGCTTATTCTAAGTAATAGCATGAAAGGGATAGAAGAAACGAAGAGGTTTCTATCATCAACCTTCAAGATGAAAGATCTTGGAGAAGTTGATACCATACTCGGTATCAAAGTAAAGAAACATAGTGGGGGTTTTGCGTTAGAGCAAGCCCACTATGTTGAGAAAGTATTGAACAAATTTAACCATCTCAAGGTTAAAGATGACAATACTCCATTCGATCATAGTGTAAAACTAGAGAAGAATGAAGGAAGAGTGTGGCTCAATTGGAGTACGCCAGTGCTATAGGGAGTCTAATGTACGCTGCCCAGTGTACTAGACCTAATATAGCATTTGCGGTAAGTAAACTTAGTAGGTTTACAAGTAATCCAAGTGTGGATCACTGGAAGGCAATTGGAAGAGTCCTAGGTTATCTTAAGAAAACCAAAGGACTAAGCCTTCACTACTCCAAATTTCCTTCGATTTTAGAAGGATATACAGATGCAAGTTGGATATCCAATCTTGGGGACAACTTGTCCACAACTGGTTGGGTATTTACACTTGGTGGAGGTGCAATTTCTTGGGGTTCCAAGAAACAAACCTGTATATCTCATTCCACTATGGAAGCAGAGTTCATAGCTCTAGCTGCTACCGGCAAAGAGGCCGAATGGTTAAGGGATCTGTTGATAGAGATTCCCCTAATGAAAGATAATGTATCTACTATATCGATACATTGTGATAGCCAAGCGACATTGGCTAGAGCATATAGCGGAGTGTATAATGGGAAGTCTAGACACATTAGTCTAAGACATGGATATGTAAGAGAATTGATTCAAAGAGGAGTCATCTCAATATCCTATGTGAGAACAAGTGAAAATCTTGCGGATCCTTTCACTAAGCCACTAACGAGGGATTTAGTGGCTGCATCATCTCGAGGGATGGGACTTAAACTCCCTAAAGAGATTCACGATTGATGGTAACCTATCTTAACACTAGTTATTCAACTAGTGTTAGGTTCAATAGGTAATAACAGGTCAATCAAGTGAATATTAGTTGTACTCAAAACAAGTCCCATCTGAGATATTGAGTACTTGTGTGTTACCAAGTGGAGGGTTAAAACCAAAAGGTTTTTTAATAGAATTCAGTCTTGTAAAGACAAGTATTTTTGGTAAAAAAAATACTGTAAGAATTCTACCTATATGGACCTAGGGGTGGTGCCGCCTCTCATGAGAATTGGGAGTATTCTCAAGAACGTCCATGAATGGAAAGTGCACATGGCTATTAACGGTGCAAAGCGAGACATAGAGGTCTCAAGTGAACATCGCAAAGGTGTATGTGTTATCACCGATTTGTCATCATGAAAAGATGGTTCAATGCCTAGTGCAACCTAATTTTCGAAAAATTTTGTGATAATTACACTATAGTAAAGTTCAAGTTGAAAAACACTTTACTTTATGCACTAATGCAATGACTCCTATAAGAGAGAGTTCTTATTTAATCAAGTGGGGGATATGTTATATTTCAAAATATAATGATTGATTAAATAAGTGTTACAATAGATAACTATTTAATCTTGTGGGGGAATGTTACATTATTTTATAATATAATGTAAAATTATATTATATTATAATATAATATTTTAGATAACATATAATAGAGAGTTACAATATTTAGATATATGAGATACATCCAAATAATGTAACATATTTGGTGTTACAAATTTTTAACTTCCAAATATTACCCTTTATTGTGTAAAATTGTTGTTACACAATATTGAGATGAATTTCATAAAACCATATGTGATATGGCTGTTAGAGATATGATTTTAACCCCAATAATGTGTTTTGGGAGTTACAAAATCATTTGGGAGGGTTTGGAACCGTTTGGAAAAACAGCACAATTTTTTGTGCTGAAATTGGTTAGTGGCCGCGGCTACCAACATTCAATGGCCGCGGCCTGTAGGATAGAGACCAGTGGCCGTGGCCACCATTGTCTCTGGCCGCGGCCACAGGCCAAAAAACTAACCAATTTTCAGTTTTTTCAATATTTGTTGAACGGCTCAAAAAACTCAAATAACTCCCAAATCTCTTTTTTAATTCCATATTAATCCAATTAAACATTGGTAACAGCTATGTGGGTTGGT
The DNA here is from genome assembly GCF_963169125.1 of Humulus lupulus. Taxonomy (NCBI): domain Eukaryota; kingdom Viridiplantae; phylum Streptophyta; class Magnoliopsida; order Rosales; family Cannabaceae; genus Humulus; species Humulus lupulus. Next base: position 68,521,128 of record NC_084794.1, on the reverse strand, counting down.
GGAATTTGAAATTCAAAGAGTGTCTCTAAAATCTATAAATAGGAGCCTATAGCTCACTTGTAAGACACAACTTTTCTATCCACTAGAGCACTTAACTAGAAACACCCTGAGGCTTGATAATTCCAGAAAGTTTTTCCAATATCTGAGAGAGATCCCTTAGTGCTTGAGTTAGGGGGAAATAAGCTTTTGGACAAAGGTTTTAAACCTTGTTCAAGTTGGTGATCCACAATCCTCTTCACTTAGGTTGTGTAAGTGAGAGTTTGATTGTGTTTCTGTTCTTCTTTTTATTCTATTGCTTTTCTTCTTATTCTCTTGTTCTATTTACTTGTATATTTTGTTTAAGAGTTGTAATCTTTTCATTTGGTCTAAACACTTTATTTTACTTGTAATCTTTTGCTTAGAGTTGTATTCTCACTATTCTCTTCTTCTTCATCATCTTCTTCCTTTCTTTAGTTTATTTGTATTTTCAGTTATAGAGTTGTAACCTTATTTAATCAATCTATATTTACTTGTAATATTATTGCATAGAGTTGTAATATTATAATCATTTCCATTGAGGCAAAACAATATTTTCCTAACAGATGCTAAAGCTAGCAACTCATCACCATTCTCTAAAGATCCAAGTTTGTGCAAGTCATATATCTAAATAAATTAATAAACCTATATTAGAATGATAAAAATATCATTACAACAATAATGGTTTAAAAATAATCTCAATTTTACCTTCTTATGAAACCACTGGTGAAAATTTTTCTTGTGTAAAAGATTATGATCACTATCTGGGTATTTCAGTTTGATCTCTACTAGGTGTTCGCTGTAAATTTGAATGCTTTGACTATATTAGATAAAATAATTTTGAATGAACATAAATTTCACTTTAAAGGGAATAAACTTACTCTAAGTAATCCTGAATTTCGGGTGAATTGTCAAGAATGAACCATTCAGCCATTTCACGAGTCACAAGGTCGAGAGGCTTGAGAGTTCCCTTTGTCAGGGGACGACATTGAGATTGAAACACAGTAAGGTGTCGTGGGACATACACCTAATCTTCATTGCGATCAAGACGGTTAAATTTTGTTTCAACCCCTTTGAAATACATCAAACAAAATGTCATAGCCTCATCAGCGACATAGCCTTCAGCTATCGACCCTTCAGGATGAGCTTTATTTCCCACGTAGTTCTTCAATTTTTTCATGTACCTTTCAAAAGGATACATCCACCTCATAAATATCGGTCCACCCAAAATTGCTTCTTCAGGCAAATGTAAGACCAAGTGAATCATTATATCAAAAAAAGCCGGAGGAAAAATCAACTCCATCTTGCACAATATCAGAACAAGGTCTTTTTGTGCTTCCTCCATATCTGTAACATTTATAGTCCTCAAACATACTTGCTTGAAAAAATTACATAGTTCAGAAATGGTGGTCGATATATCTTTTGAGAGAAACTTGCGAACACCCACTGACAGTAATCGTTGCATTATAACATGACAATCGTGGGATTTCAACCCAATGATATTTGTTTCATTCTCGATTACTTTTTTCTTCAAATTTGAACAAAAGCCATCTGGAAATTTCACTTCTTTAATAAATTGACAAAATTGTTGTCTCTGAGTAGGAGTTAACACGTAAGAAGCATGCTGCTTCATCAACTTTCCATTCTCATCTTCATAAATCCACAATGATTCCCTTACTCCCATCTTCTTCAAATCATATCTTGCATTAGTGGTGTCCTTAGACTTATCATTGTCCAAGATTGTGCCGAGGAGACTATCACACACATTTTTTTCGACATGCATGACATCAATGTTATGTTTTAAAATGTTTGTACACCAATAATCAAGCTCGTAGAAGATGCTTTTTTTCCTCCAATTTCTGTCTTCCGCAACTCTTCTACATGTCACACCTCCAAACTACAAGTGTTTTCCAGGAACTTGGGGTGGAAGGTTGTTCACTTGTTCTAATATTTCCTCACAAGTAAATCGTTTCGGAGGACGTCTTCTCTCAATTTGGCCATCGAACTCAGTGTCCCTTCTCATTCGATGTGTACTGGGCAAGAATCTTCTATGACCAACATAAGATGTCTTACCGATCACTCGAATGGAAGATGTGTCTTCATTACATGTGGAACAAGCTTTGTATCCCTGACCACTCCATCCATACAAACTACTTTGAGCTGGAAAATCATTGATTGTCCATAAAAGGGCTGCGCGCAGCTTGAACATAGTGTTGGTCGTACTACCTCTCGTAACAACTCTGTTAACCCACAACTCCTTTAACTCATCCACCAATGGTCTTAGAAATACATCTATGTCCTTACTCGGTGATTTTGGACCAAGAATAAGGATGGTCAGCATCAAATTATTGTCTTTCATACATAACCAAGGTGGAAGATTATAGTTCGCCAACACCACAGGCCACATGCTGTATGCTAAGTTCATGTTGCCAAATGGATTAAATCCATCAGCAGCTAAGCCTAAACGAACATTCCTAGGATCACTTGCAAAAGCAGGATGATTGATGTCAAAGTTCTTCCACGCCGTCCCATCCACCGGGTGTCGCATCACTCCATCATCTTTCGATTTCCCAGTGTGATGCCATAGCATGTCCTTCGCTGTAAGCCTTGAGCTGTATAGTCTTTTCAATTGGGGTGTCAATGGAAAGTAACGCATCACCTTATGCGGCACCTTTTTTCCTTTAGTTTTTTCAAAAGTAACCCATCAACTAGTTCCACAAACTGGACATTCCTCTTTGTTTGCATGCTCTTTGTAAAATAAACGGCAATCATATTGGCACACATGAATCGACTCGTATCCCAACCCTAATTTCTTCAATCTCTTTTTAGCCTCGTAGTACGCTGATGGAATTTTATTTTCCTTCGGAAATGAAAGCTTTAACAACTTCAATAATTCATCGAATATGTTGTTAGGAATCTTCCCTCTAACTTTCAAATGTAATAGCTTAGCTAAGAAGTTAAGGGAAGAAATCCAATCACATCCAGGATACAACTCAGCTTCAATCTCCTCAAATAACTCGTCGTAATATTGACTTGCGCCGTAATTATTGTCTACTTGCTCAGTTGCGGTAAGAGGAAGTCCTCCACTATGGGAATCATCTCGTCAACTTCATCATCATCAACTACCTCATCAACAACATCTAGTTCCGCTTCCCCATGATAAATCCACCTCTCATAACCTTGATAAAATCCCCTATCGAATACATGTGATTCGACAACAGGTAAAATTTCAAGCCTATTATTTATGCATTTGACACACGGACACCTAATTCTTCCATCATAATCCTTATATTCCGAGGCCATCGTCAAAAAAGATTGTAGACTATTCCAATATTCTTGACAAGCACGATTTCTCAATGTTGTCCAAGTCTTGTCAATCGCCATCTAAAGTGTTACAAGAGTCTGTGAGTTTTAGTAATGTGAATAGGAATGGATAACAAAAAAATGTGTTATCATTTTTTAAATCTTATGCAATATTATAATATATTATGTTATTTTATGATGTTTTATTAGATAATTTTATTCAAATTAAAAAAAAAATTCATTCATTATTTTATTATTAATATTTTAAACTTATCATTTCTGTGCCGATATCCCTGTAGTTGATGGTTGTAGTCAACAACCATCAATCACAAGCATACCGGGACAGAAAAAATAAATTATTATAAGATATGTAGTAATTTTTAATTTATCATTATTAATTGTAAAAACTTTTATTAAATAAAATTTTTAATTTCTATATTAAAATAATTTAATAATAGTTAATATTATTAATTAGATAATATTAACTATTAAATTATATAATTAATAATATTAACTATTTAATTAATCATTATTAATTTTTAAGACTTGTATTAAATTAAATTAAATTATTCAATTAGATAATGTTATTTAATAAAAAATTAAATTAAATTATTTAATTAAATAATGTTGAATCAAACTTTTATTATTTAATTAATTAAAAAATTAAAAAATAAATTATTATAAGATATGTAGTAATTTTTAATTAATCATTATTAATTGTAAAAAAAATTATTAAATAAAATTTTCAATTTATATATTCAAATAATTTAATATTATTTAATATTAGATAATAATATTTAATAAACAAATTAAAATAATTTCTTAAAATAATTTATTATTTATTTAATTAATCATTATTAATTTTTAAGACTTATTAAATTAAATAATGTTGAATCAAACTTTTATGATTTAATTAATTAAAAAATTAAAAAAATAAATTATTATAAGATATGTAGTCATTTTTAATTAATCATTATTAATTGTAAAATTTTTTATTAAATTATAATATTAAATAAAATTTTCAATTTCTATATTCAAATAATTTAATACTAGTTAATATTAGATAATAATATTTAATAAAAAAATTAAAATAATTTATTATTTATTTAATTAATCATTATTAATTTTTAAGACTTTTATTAAATTAAATTAAATTATTCAATTAGATAATGTTATTTAATAAAAAATTAAATTAAATTAAATTATTTAATTAAATAATGTTGAATCAAACTTTTATTATTTAATTAATTAAAAAATTAAAAAATAAATTATTATAAGATATGTAGTAGTTTTTAATTAATCATTATTAATTGTAAAAAAAATTATTAAATTATATAATTAAAAATTAATCATATCATTAATAAAACAAAAACACATCCAAGTGTGAAAATTGTACACATTGACATAAGCTAAACATCAATCAATTACACTTTTAAGCAAAAATACAAACAAAGATATATCAATTAACACAATGCTCTTCATCTAAATCCAACAAAAATATTAATTCCAAAATTGACAAAACTGAAAATCAAGCAAAATATAAATACAAATCAATATCAGATTTTGCAATAAGAAAAATGAATAAAAATAAATATATAAATAATGAGATACATAAACAAGAAATGAAGATTTGATTTCATAGAATTTCATACCACTTGACAATGGAGATGCACAGGCTTGGACTGGGCAGGGGGCGGTGGATTCGTGGACAGAGATGCACAGGCTTGAGATACCACTTGACCTTCTTCCTTGCTGCCGGCACCGGGAAGTCGTGGACTGCTACTGCGAAGAGACGCCGACGGTGAGAGGTCAGAGATGAGAGGATGAGAACTAAGAAGGAGGGAGGAGAGGGGAGCGAAGAGAGAGATATGAGGAGGCCGAAGCCTATCAGGAAAAATCATTAATAACATTATTACCGACGGGGACCCGCCGGTATTGATATTCACCCGACGGTAATACACTATTAGCGGCAGGTCCCGCCGGGACAATGGTTATTACCGGCAGATATAGACCCACCGCTAATGTTATTAGCGGCGGGTATTCCGCCGATAATTGTGAAAAATACTCGCCGCTAATAAATTTGAAATCGTTCTCTTTATCTTCTTCCGGACATTGTATTAGCAGCGAACAATCCGCCGCTAATAATGGGCAAGTCCGCCACTAATAAAAAAAATTAATTTTTTATTTTAATTTCTCCATTATTAGTGGCGGACCCAGTACTCCGCCGCTAATAACCTGTTCATTACCGGCGGACTTTGTCCGCCAGTAATATTTCCGCCTCTAAAAACACTTTTTCTTGTAGTGTATGAGAATTGAATGTTGAGCTTGGGGACCAGAACCCTATATTTATATAGCTGAGACATTTCATGAAGGTTTCTGCCACAATTAATATAAAAATATTTGACAATCAATAGGATATGAAATATTAGGTAGCTTAATATTGAGTAACTACCTTAAATAATGATGATCATATTGAGAATATCTGTCAGTTAATACCAATATTGACTTTAATCATAATTAATTAGAATTATAGATTTTGGTAACTCTAATTAATTAAATAAAATATTCTAACATTCTCCCATTTGGTCTGCATTTAAACTAAAATAGCACTTAAGCCTAATGATTATCCTTGTTAGGTAGCAAACACCTGAATCATAGTGATAGGTCATCTTTTATGATAAATATTATCTTCCATATATTACAATGTATTTATTACGTACTCAACAATAAAATGTATGTGGTGATGCAACTTAATGAATAAATCATATGTTTATTCACGTCCTATGAAGATAAAATTTTCTCAAATAAAATTAAAAATGCCCATAAATATGAGAAAACATCAAAATAAGAGTCTCATTGATAATAACTTTAGTTGTACAATAAAAACTACATAAGGGAACCAAGTCCCATGTTCACTACATGATCCTTGAATTTATGAGGTGGCAAGTCATTCATCAAAGGATCAGCTATCATCAATTTAATGCTTATGTGTTGAATGACCACTTTATTTTCTTTAACACGTTCTCAAACAACTAAGTACTTAATGTCGATGTACTTTCTTCGACTACCACTTTTGTTGTTCTTAGCCATGAATACAGCAGCTGAACTGACACAAAAAATTCAATGGCCTAGAAATAGAATCTATAACTCTATGACCTGAAATGAAACTCTTTAGCCATACACCATGCGATGTAGCCTCAAAACATGAAACGAACTCGACCTCCATAGTAGAAGTAGCAGTCAATGTTTGTTTAGTACTCTTGCATGACACAGCTCCATCGGCAAACATAAACACGTTGCCAGATGTTGATTTACGTGAGTCAACACAACCAGCAAAGTCTGAATCTGAGTAGCCAACTACTTCCAGATTGTCAGTTTGTCTGAACATCCGTTTGTAATCCCTAATACCTGGAGGTACCTCATCATTTTCTTCGCAACTCTCCAGTGGTCTAATCCTGGGTTACTCTGGTATCTTCCTAACATTCCGACATCAAATGCAATGTTAGTTCTTGTGCACACTTGAGCATACATTAAGCTTCCAATAGCAGAAGCATAGGAAATTTTCTTCATTTCTTCCATTTCAAAATCGTTCTTTGGACACTGGCTTAAATTTAATTTATCACCATTAACAATATGAGCAACACTTGGTGAACAATCCTTCATCCAAAATCTCTTTAAAACTTTGTTGATGTAGACTTCTTGAGATAAACCTAAGATACCTTGATGTCTATCTCAATGGATTTTAATGCCAATGACATTAGAAGTATCACCCATATCTTTCTTCTCAAAATTCTTTGAGAGGATTTGTTTTACCTCATGGCGAAAACCTTTATCATTAGTTGCAAGAAGAGTATCGTCCACATATAAAACAAGAAAATAAATCTTACTCCCACTGACCTTCTAGTATATATACATTGATCCATGACATTCTCTTCAAATCCAAATGAAGATATGACATCATAGAATTCTAAATACCATTGGCAGGATGCTTATTTTAATCCATAGATGGAATTCTTAAGCTCGCATACAAAGTGCTCATCAGAGGAGAATCCTTCTGGTTGTTTCATGTTATACCTCCTCCTCTAGGTCACCATTCAGGAAAGCATTTTTCACATCCATTTGTTGTAGCTCTAAATCAAAATGAGCAACTAATGCCAAGATTACTCTAAGGAAATCTTTCTTAGAAACAGGATAAAAGATCTCTGTGTAATCAATTCATTCTTTTTAAGTGAATCCCTTAGCAACGAGTATTGCTTTATGTCTCTCAATGTTGCCTAATGGGTCTTTCTTTGTTTTGAAAACTCATTTACACCCAATGGCCCTCGCCCCATTAAGCAATTCAACAAGTTCCCAGACTTCGTTGCTCTTCATAGATTCATTTCTTCAATCATGGCATTGTACCACAGTTTCAATCCTTGGCTATCCATGTCTCGTGAAAATGTTTTTGGATCATTTTCAGCTCCAATATTGTAGTGAGATTCTTGCGAATACACAATGTAGTCACTAGGAATTGGCGGTTTTGTCGTTCTAGTAGTTCTCCTTAATCCTACACCAGCGGGCTCTTAGAGAACAGGTGGTTCAGCTGGTTGTTCATCAACTGTAGGTAATTTGTGAACAGTTTGATCCATTTGAACTTCATCATCAACTTGTGGATTTTCAATGACTTGTTGTGGTTGTTCAATATTCGTTTGAACTTGAGGGGTGTTTTGAACCACAATTATTCTTGATCCTAAGGTGCAAGGTTCTGAATGATCATTCTCAGAATTTGAGTCATTTGATTGATCACTCCTACTAATCAAGTCATTTTCAAGAAATTTTACATTTCTTGATTCCACAATCCTAGTGCTATGAGATGGACAATAGAATCTGTAACCTTTGGACCTTTCAGCATAACCAATAAAATACCCACAAATGGTCCTAGGGTTGAGTTTCTTTTTCATGTGGATTATACACCCTAACTTCAGACGGGCATCCCCAAACGTGTACATTTTGCAAACTTGGTTTCCAACCTTTCCATAATTCAAAAGGCATTTTTGAGACTGCCTTGGTTGGAATACTATTTAATATGTACACAACCACTTTTAGAGCTTCAGTTCACAAGGATCTAGGAATTTTTGAGTTTACGCTAAGCATACTCCGCACCATGTCCAATAATGTTCGGTTTCTTCTTTCTGCAATACCATTTTGTTGGGGTGTATCAGGCATAATGTACTGGGAAACAATCCCATTTTCTTCAAGTAACCTCGCAAATGGACCAAGTGCTTGTCCATCCTCAGTGTATCTACCATAATATTCTTCACCTCTATTTGATCTCACTATCTTAATTTACTTATTGCATTGTTTCTATACTTCAGCTTTAATGTCTTAATAAAGACATCCAAAGCTTCACTTTTGTTATAAAGCAAGTAAAGATACATGTAGCATGAGTAATCATCTATAAAGGAGATGAAATGATTTTGACCATATGTGTCCATATTTGGACTACATATATAAGTATGTATGATTTCTAATAATTTTGAACTCCTATAGATACCACTTTTCTTAGACTTGTTGGTATGCTTTCCCTTAATGCAATCCACACAAGTATCAAAGTCAGTAAAATCCAAGGTATTAAGTACCACATCCTATACTAACTTCTTAATCCTATCAATGGAGATATGTCCCAATCTCCGGTACCATAATGTAGAGGAATCCTTATTAATAACACATCTTTTATTACCAGTGTGATCATCCATAACATTAAGAGTGGTATTATTTTGTAAGTTAATGCAGTAATAACCATTAGACAAGATACAATTTCCAACACATTCAGATTTATATAATGAATTAAAAGATTTATCTGAAAATGTAAAGGAATAACTAAAAGGTACAAGCCTTGAAACTAAAATCAAGTTTCTAGAAAACCTTGGAACATAAAATGTCTTTTCTAACTTTAAAATAAAACCACTAATTAAAATTAAATTGCATGTTCCTACAGCCTCCACATGCGAGCCCATCTTGTTTCTAGATAAGATGATTTGCTCACTTCCCACTGGCTTCCTTAGGTTTTGTAAACCATGCAATGAATTTTATATGTGAATTGTTGATCCATAATCAATTCACTATGTGTTAATATTGACATTAGCTATATTAGATTCATAACATAAAATAGAAATTAGATTACCCTTCTTCTTCATCCACTACTTAAACTTGACACATTCCTTTTTCACATGTCCTTTATTTTTACAAAAAAAATACTTGTTGGAATCCTTCTTTATGCCAGCTTTGGGAGGCATTTTCTTATTTTTCCCTCTGTCCTTCTTGGATGGATCTTTAGGCTTTCCCCGAGTTTACACGTGAGTGCTTTCTCCTTGCTCCATTAACAACCTTCTTTCTTCTTGTACACACATGTTCATCGGTTCATTGATACTCCACTTGTCCTTATGTGTGTTGTAGGAAATTTTTAAAGGCGTGTATTGGGAGGGAAGATTGTTAAGGATGTAAAGAACCAGGAATGAGTCAGCTATCACCACTTCAAACTTCTTCAGTTGTCCAGTGATGTCTTTCATCTTGGTGATGTGCTCATGTATGCCTTTAATTCTAGTGAGCCTTGATGATGAGAGTGTTGCAAATGGTCTTGTCAAAGGTGTCGTACTGCTTGTCGATGGCCTTAATCAAGTCGTTGACCTATTCATGTTGCTCCACTGATCCACACATTCCTATAGGAATCTTAGTCATGATGAACATGATACTCAGAAAGTTGGATTGTTCCCATTTGTAGGCAACGCGATCTCATCATCGGTGCAGGTTTTCTTGATTGCAACAGGTTTATCATTCGTGATCGCGTAGTCTATTTCCGCGCATCCTAAATGGAAGAGAACTCTCTCCTTCCATATCTTGAAATTGTCACGCCTAAGCTTAGGAACTTTAGTTAGGATAGCAGTAAAACTAGAGGCGGACTGAGAAACTACATGAATATGATTACAAACTTAAGAATCTAAAGAATTGAGGGTTGATGAAATCATGTTTTACCAATGTATAAACATGCTGAAAATGAAATCTAGTTAAACAAAAATTGTACGTGGGCTAAAATTTTAATTTAATAAGATTGAATGTACATTATGATAGATTGATCAAACAATGGAAAAATTTAAGGTTTGATATTTCTATCTAAATAAACTTTATGATAAAACTATTAAATTAATTATCATAATTCATGTGGGTAGATTAAGAAAAAATAATTTAATATAATATCCTAATTAATTATATAAACATAATAAAATTTATGTGGGGAAAAATTATTATATCTATATAACCAATCACAATTTATGTCCATTATGTGATCCTAATCAACTTAATGTATAATTTTATATAATTAAAGATGTTGTGACTACTTCCTAATTATTTAAAATTATATGGTTCACTAGACATTATGTTTTAGGCTCTACTTAATTCCTAAGATCAATTGTGCAGCAACATAATAGGCAATCACTAAGACTTCTCCTAGTGTGGTCGTCCGAATATCATTAAAAATCGGTATAGATTGAGCATTGTATATTTCCTATGTTAACTACAAAAATTATTTATATATTATATTCATAACTTAATTATTTTATCTAAGTAATTATTCTAATTAATTAGAGAATAAATTATGAATCTTAATGAGCTAAATATCATTTAACTAATCTATATGTTAATTATAAGCTTAATATATCTAGCACAAATGTAGAATATATCATGCATTTAAAACCGTAAAAGTATACTTATAATATCTCAAAAATTAATTGTACAAATAATAAATATTGCATTAATTAAAATATAAATAAACATACAAATTATTACAATAATCTACATTTATATATATATGATAAAAATAAATGCAATAATTTCATAAATAATTAATTGGCAGAATTAATTTAAAAAATTAATACTTAATACGGCAATAAATTAATTACACAATATTTGATAAATTAATAAATAATTATACTAAAACTTAATAAAACATTAAATGTAATTACATACTCAAATTGGCACAATTATTATAATTGCATGCACGAGATAAATAAATCATGCAAAATATATCAAATAAAAAAAATTGCACATTTTAATTTATTTCTAAATAAAATATAAACTACCTAAATTATATGCATAATTAAAATAAACAAAATTAAAAATTAAATTTATTGCCCAAAATAATTTAGAAATCAAAAATTAAAATTTTGGATTTTTTTCTTATTTGTTTTAAATATGCCATGTAGTCGTTTTTCCCTTATTGTGTCATTTCGCGTGTATAAACGACATATCGTTTACACTTCGGTGGACATGAAAACGACATGTCATTTTTTGTCTTCTTCAAAGATCCAGATCGTGTTGACCTGGTTGCTGAGAAAACGGGTATGACAGATCCGATTACAAAATCTGGCTGAAAAATGACATTCTTGACACCAGAAACATAGGATTTTAACCCAAATTGATTAGAAATACATGAATATGAAGATTAATAGCTTTATTTTTCATAAACAACCACTCAAAAACAAAGTTTAATTTAAACAAAGCTTTAGTCCATTAACATGGTTCTCAAGGTATCAAAAGCTTTGTTTTTAAGATGTGATGCAACAATTTTTTTTTATCCTAGAGGCACTAAGACATATAAACTAAGGTACGTCTAATGTAGTTTGGATAAAAAAATAAAATAAAAAAACAAGTTTGAGGCAAAACAAATGTTTATCTGAATGCCTAAACCAAGAAATTTGAATCCATATATTCAAAACATGGTTTCAGTGCTACTAATTCACAAAAATGTAAGGAATTAATAAACTAAATCATTCCTAACAACAGTGAGCAATAGAAACATAATATAATGAGGGAACAATTTGAGCAATTGGCAAGACTATATTCAGCATATACAAATCATATAAATGTTCACACACACACATATATATATATATATATGCATATACAATAAGATCAAGGCAGAGATATATAGCATGACTCTTAATATCAAATGTACGATAATTTATCTAGTTGCATAATAATCCTAATATGCCGAATAGCCTGAAAATGATTGTCACAAAATAAAGATGATCATTAAAGTATACCTTCAATTATTGATTTTGTTAGCCTCGATCTAATAGTTTTTTATTTGCAAAAAGAAAAGAATAGTATCTTAAATAAATGTTCAATAGAATATGAGATATTGAGTAACTCAATATCGAGTAACTACCTTAAATAATACTGACCATATTGAGAATATATATCAGTTAATTCCAGTATTAATTTTAATTATAATGAGTTAAAATTATGATTTTTGGTAACTCTAATTAATTTAATAAAATATTCTAACAACCGAAACATGTGACGAAATTTCTGCAAGTGTCATAGCAAAAAATAAAAATCTATAAGTGATTGATGTTTCTTTTCAAACTTGGCATTTTATTTTAATATGTTTCAAGGGCTTTCCATATATTATCCAAGTTATGCTGGTTCTTATATGATTGGGAAGGATCGTTGAGAAGTTAAAATAGTTTTTTTGTATGGCTGTTGATAAAATTAGTAAACCACGGTTCCAAACGCAAATCAATCGGGCCAAAATCTAAATCAAAAGAATTTGATGCTAGCGGTTCAATTATAAGAATCACTTTCTTCATTTATGGATTGATCTTGGTGGTTCTGACAATATTTATGTTGGTTCAAACCATACCAGACTAATTAAGTATTTTTTTTTAATAAAAAATAACATTAATAAAAAAAAACATTGGAACCAAACCAATATGCTCTTTTAATAAAATAAATTGAAACAATTATATAAAGTCCAAACCAAGGTTATGAACCAAAATGCAATCAATTTTTAAGTGGTTTGATTAAGTATTTAATTGGCTTGGTTTTACATTTTAAAAAAACAGCTATGCTAGTTTGGTTCCAAAAATATAGAAATCCAGACCAAACCAATAATAAACACCCTTAGGTTTTTTTGAGAAGTTGAAAACCAAATTGTGTTTGGTAAAAATAGAAATCTTTTTATTTTATTAAAAAGCTACAACTAAAAGTGAAGTTGAGAAAAAGTGGTTTTAAATTTAACTTGTGCAAGAATATGTTGGTCATTTTAAATGAAAGTTAAAAAATGCAAAATTAACTTTGATTTTTAAAATACCAAGTAAATACTCTTTTTGCTCGCACCATCAAAGTTTCTCTCTTTAAGAACTCTAAGCTCTCTCTCAATTACTCAGTAACTCTCATTGGCTTGGTAGCTTACCTAGCAATTTGACTCTCTCTTTATCTCTCTCTTACTTATATTAGTAAATTTTAGATTTCTTTATATATCTATCTCGCTAAGTCTCTTTCACCTTTTTTGGGTTTCTTTCAGGTATTTATTTTATATTGGTGCCCTACAAGAAAAATAGGATTTGGCACAAATTTAAATTAAAGTAAATCACATTTGGGAAATTGATGCCAAAGTTGTTGTCGCAAATGGACCCATTTTTAGCGTTAGTATGTGCTAACGTTGTTAGTATGTCACAATTGGTCCCTAAACCTAGATTAAAAAAAATGAGAAAAAAACTTATCGAGTCCTTGAGACTCATCCCCTAGTCGTCGGTCCCATGAGCCACCTGCAAGAGAGAGAGAGAGTCACAGTGAGAGAAATTGAGAGGGAGTGAACAAGAGAGAGATTGAGAGCAAGTGAAAGGGTGATAGAATGAATGTGCGATTGGGTATTTTTAGAAAATGAGGAAGAGATAGAAATATGTATTAGGGTCACGTTAATAATGGAATTTTGGGCAATTTACTTTTTTATTTTATTTCAAATAAGTCAATTGGCATTAGTTTAAAAAAACTTAAGCTAATGGGTTTTATTATTAGCGTCAATGTGTGCACTAACAACAATACGCTAATGGCTAAATTTGAGCAACAAGCTAACTGATGTCCTTGAGTAACACGAAAGGTTGTTTAGTGGAGCTCACTTGAGATAAGTGAATGGCGAAACCCATCGTCTCATGACAAGATGGAGAATGTAGACGATGAAGATGAGAAGGGCAAGAATCCATACCATCTTCACTGCTTAGCAGCCTCATTTCAAGCCCACTTCCCTCAGCCAGGCCCAACTCTCCAGGTTCCAGGTAATCTATTGAATATTCTTCTATGCAATATTAATTTTCATGTTTTTCTTTTCTTGCATTCAATGATTATAGTTGTATTATTTTCAGTACGGAGGTTTTCTTTGTTCGAAGAAAATTGGACCTTTCCATATTGTTTTTTATGTGTTTACTGAGATGCATATTTGGATAATGCGTTTACTCATTTGTTCAACCTATTTCGGTATTTCCTGTATGAACCATATGGATTGTAGATCCTATGATTGGTTGAGAGTACCTGATCTAGCAAGGTAGTGTGGTGAGTCCATGACAATCGGGTAATAATGGATGTTTCATTTTGCAAATTTCTCATTTGGATTCAAATGTATCAAAAAGTGATTCAAGACATCTTAAACAGGGTTATATGAAAAGTACTAGTTGATGATTGTTTTCAATTAATGTCTATGTTTTTCTATACTTGATTTTCTATCATCAGGGCTGGCCCTGAACTTTACGGGCCCAATACAAAATATTGTATTTTTATAAAATAAAAAAATGGGCATGGATCAAAATGACCTTTAATGTTGTGTGAAAGTAAGTAAATGTTCATGTTTTTAATTTTGTAGTAAAATAGTCTAATCATTTATTTAATATCACATATTACCAAATACACTTTTTAACAAATTACTATTTTATTCTAAATATTTTAATATTATGGTATATGTATATTAGTTTTGTTTAATTAGTTTTTATTTTAAAGTTATTTTGATTTTTTTTCATTTTTTATGAGTTGTTGAATGATATACTATACCACAAAATATATATACTGAGTTGAAAAATAATATACCATCAAAACTTACAAAATTATTACTAAAAAATGTATATACTATGCTAACAAAGTTATATACTACCATTAAAATGTATATACCATGATACAAAATTATATACTATCATTATGTATAATAAAATAGAAATTAAATATCACAAAAAAAAATTATATACCATACCACAAAAAAACATATACACTGATTGGAAAATAATATACCAACAACTTATAAAAAACTTAAAAAATCAATATAACTTTAAAATAAAAACTAATTAAACAAAACTAATATACATATACCACTGTATTAAAGTCATACAGTCCTAAATAAATAAATAAATTATAAAAATGGGCAATTTAGGTAATCAACAATGTAAAATGGTCATTTATCTACAATTTTAAAAATGAGGACATTAGCTTCTTGATGGTTTTATTTTGGACCATTTCCTATAATTTCTCATCAAAAAAAAATGAATTTTATGTAAATTAGTATTGTTCAAAATTTGGAGCCTTTTATATAGAAAAATAATGATATTTTTCAAAAATAAATGGAGTCTTTTTAATTGGGGCCTAGGCATAGGCCCAGCCCACCTGTGCTAGGGCCGACCCTGTCTATCATGGAGCTGAATTGCTTTAATTTAATCTTGTAGGTGTTTATATTGGGCTGGGGTTGAGGATGATAAGCTGAATTATGTTTCATTGATATATATTTCTCAAAGAAGAGGCATTTGAAAATGATATGTCATTTGTTCTAAAACAATATGTCATGGAATTTAGTCATTGGCTTGACTGTTGTGTGTGAGATACTTGAGAGTTATGGATGTGTTGTTTGTGTCATTTCATCACAAACCAAATGTTATTGCATGTTTCATAGATTATAAAGAAGAAGAAAAAATAAAGTAAAATTCACCATTGTAATTTGTTGTTCATTAAACAGTTTTTTTTTTATATATATAATATAAATTAAAGGCTTCTATTAGTAAAATAAAAAAATAGGAATGTAAGTACAATTTTTAATAAATATATGTAACAATATTTACAATTTCGTCATCTCTTAAAAATGAGAAACCAAAGATTGTACTAGTAAATTTAAAATATCTAGTGTATATATATATATTAGGTAGAAGCAACGTGCAATGCACGTTTGCTTAGTTATAAAGTTGTAAACATTGCCTATAATTTTAATAAAACTGGTTCACTATTTAAAAAAAAATATATATTATAAAATAAATTATAGTTCTATAGTATATATAAATATTTATATCAATAATCTTTACATATATGACATTTAAACACAACGTCGACATAGATATATATTTACACAACTACATGACATATATATAAAATATAATAATATTTAAAAAGAAATTAATAATAGAAATAAAATAAGAATAGAAAAAGTCACACTATAGACAGAAGGATATATACATCAACTATTTTTAGGTGCTAATATATCTCGCAATGTCCTTTGATGAATTTTATGAAGAAAAAAAACTACAATCGCTTGATAAAAAATAAACTATCACAAAAATTTATAAGATAAAAAAAATGATATGTATGTCTTTATTATTTTAAAATAAATATGATTTAATTATTTAAATTATCATAAAATATTTTTAAAATATCTTATTTTAATTTATTTATTTTTGCTTAAGTTTATGTTTGTTATAGCTTTTCAATTTGGTAGTGACAACAAAATGTTATATATTATATGTTTAATATGATATTAAGTTTAATTAAATTTTATTTAAGTTATAACATGTATGGTTTTATTATTTTTAAACAATTGTCATTGTAAAATATCTCAAAATATCTTATTTTAATTTGTTTAATTATTTATTTATTTAAGTTTAAGCCATGTTTACAATCTACTATTAAATATAAGAATATTCTGTTAAATATAAGAATATTCTGTTAAAGTTAACGGAAAAAAATAAAAAACCGTTAAAATAAAAATTTCCGTTATCTACACACTTTTTATATAAAACAGATATATATATATAAAATGTGTAGATAACGAAATTTTTTATTTTAATAATTTTTTATTTTTTTTACAATTAATTTTAATATTTAATGATAAATTATAAACATGATTTAAACTTAAATAAAAAAATAATTAAATAAATTAAAATTAGATATTTTACCGTAATAATTAAACAGATTTGTTCTTGTATATCTTTTCTTTTTTTTATTCCTTCGGTGATTTTTACCATTTTATTATTTAATGTATAGAATAATCATCATTAACTGATATGTTTAAATTTATTATTGACAGCTGTAGTAAAAATAAGAGACACATGTCCTTCAAAAAAGAAAAAAAAATGAAAAAAGATACATCCCGATGGAAATAAATCATGGGTAATACGTAGGCTATACAAATAGCCACATGGCACTTACTTTTTTTTTTTTAACTTTGATTACTTTATTACACGTATTAAATTTTATTTTCTCTCTCTTCTATAGAAAAAGAAAGACAAACCTCTGTTTCTTTTTGCTTATGGAGAAGATGCAAAACATTATTTTATAGTCCATATTCTAAGACTAGAGGTTTGAATGCTCAATCCCTCATTTATGATTTTGTTAAGGCAAGGTTCACATTCATAGGTTTGTATATCTAAAATTTTATATTTAAGTTTTTTTTTTCTCCTATTCCCTCTTTCTATTTTAACTTTGAATATTTTCATTGAAATTTCTGTTTAGTATCCAAGAAAATAAATTTAACTTCTATTTGATATGAAAATTAATTTTTACAATCAATAAAAGGAATTATGAATCGAATTTCTAGGTCTTCTACTTGCTCCTTTTTTTATGTAAATCAAAATAAAGGTATTTTGTTTATTTATATTATTTTTTTGGTGTATAATTTTCATTTAATTTTTGTTGTTGTTAATATTATATTTATTTAGTTTCATTATCATCTTGTTGCAAGATTTATTATCATTCTATAAAAAACTTTTCACAATGATGACGAGAGCTATGATTGTATATATGCGTTTGAGTGGAGAAATACTAAGAAGTGATATTTTGCTCATTCAAAAGTTGATGCTGATAGCTTGGTATTGCACAAGCCTATCCTAGATTGATACGTGACTAATCAAAGTTTTTAAAGATCTGTAATAATTATAGGTATATATAACTGTTTTGATACCTTTAGTGGGAGGTGTATGTAACTCTAGTCAAGAACTGCATTGACACCCAATTTGTCCAAAAATAGGAGAGCATTAGTAAGCTACAAAGGTTTATCTAATCACACTAAATTAACTAGAAGTTCTTCAGTACAACCATTGTTAAACCAGAACAAAAAATATTACAAAGATCTTCATATTGAACTTCTTCACAATCATGGAACTTCCTCATAATCCTGGAATTGTAAATTCAAATTTCAATATAATAAAATTTCAGTGGAATGCATGTAAAGATAACTAACAATTACATAGCCAAAAATAAAAAAAAATATTCTCCCATTTGATGTTGTCTACTAGTTTGGCCAGAATTTGAAAGGTTTGCAGTTTCTTTATAAAAAAAAAAAAGGTCAAGTAAATTAACAAGGATATAAACAATGTAATAATTTTTCCAATGAATTTTGTTTTTACCTTGTGCATTGTATATGCTACTTGGAAAGATAAAATGATTCAAACTATATGATGGTGGGTAATGGAAGTAGGACATAGGTAAGGTTTGCAAATTTGGTTGGAAACCTAAAATTTGTGTTGTAGGTAGTTCATATGACATGGTCATTTGTATTTGTGCTTCTTTATTCTGAAAAAGAGTAACAGATCAAGTTATACTAGTTACTAGATGATTAAATTAAAAAAAAATAAACAAGTCACTATACAAATTTGATGCTTATTATACCTGGATACTCAATCTATCTAATGTACCAGCAATGTTCGCATTATGTATACTACATTCTCCCTTCTTTGTATCCTGTAAAAATATGGAATACATGCATAAGCTTTAATTGGGAATAAATATTAAGAATATAACAATATATAGCAAGATAAATTCCTTGCCTTTAATTTCTTTCTTTCTTTTTTGATTCTTTCACTTTTTCCTTTCTTTTTCATAGCTGTTAGCTTTTCAACCATTGGAACTCTCTTATTCTTTGGTGGACGCCCATGTCTTCGAACATTAATAGGAGAACGAGGTTCATTACTTTCATTAATCATTTCATCATGATGATTTTTAGTAGGAGAACCTTGAGTGGTAGCCAAATCCACAATATAATCTGCTTCATCTTTAGCTAAGTTCATTTCAAATTCATGAATCAAATTCCAAAATATTTTGAAATTTTCATCAGAGATAATAGCCCAATCTGCTACTTTGTCAAATTGTTTTTGGAGCTCATGATATCGCCGTGCTTCAAGATTGCTATGTAAATCATCATAAACAAGTTTGATCTTTGTATGACATCTTCTTAAATTCTTTCTCCATCTTGCTAAAACATATTTCATTGAAATATTTTGAACTCCCATTTTAATAAGAATTGAGATAGCATGCTTGCATAAAATTCCTTTAAATTCAAGCAATTGACAAGCACATTGAACCTCATAATTTTCTTTATTGAAATGAACTTCTTTACTTCCTCCATCAAAGAATACAACCTCACACACATCGAATAACCCAGAACTTTCATCAACACAGGAAATATCACAATAAATCTTCCCAGTTAACTCCTTTTGGAATTCTTTAAAATTTGTATTTGTGTAGGCTGCTTGAAATTGTTTTTCTATTGCAAAATGAGTCACACATGGAATCAACGTGCTAAAAGATTGAAAATCAGCTCGATTTTCCTTCTCAATCTTGTCTCTTAAAGCACTATCATATTGCTCAACAAATTGCTTAAGTGTTGTCTTTGAGTTGACATATCCATCAAAAAATGCATTCACTTTCACTTCGATGAGTAGTTGACATTCTAGCCCAAAATGTGTCTTTGACAAAAGCAGGAACCCAGCGATATCTTTCTTCATATAAACTATGCAACCGTGCATTATCCTAAAGATCAAAATCATTGATGAGTAGACTCCATGCTCGTTCAAATTCTTCTTTTGTCAAAGAATTATAAACACAATTTTTCAAAGCTTTTTTAATTGGTTTATAAGACTGATAGCCACATAACTTCTCAGGAATCTTTTTCATTATATGCCAAAGGCACCAACGATGTCGACTTTGGGGAAACACTACCTTAATCGCCTTCTTCATTGCTAGAGCTTGGTCAGTAATTACGGCATTCGGAGCACATCCAGACATGCATGCAAGCCACGTCTTAAACAACCAAATAAATGTTTCGGTACTCTCACTTGATAACAATCCACATCCTAACAAAATTGATTGACCATGGTGATTTACTCCAACAAAAGGGGCAAAGGGCATATCATACTTGTTTGTCAAATATGTAGTGTCAAATGTAATCACATCACCAAATTCTTCATATATCGCTTTACTCCTTGCATCAGCCCAAAATACATTTTTGATTCTTGACTTATCATCTAAATCCATCATATAGAAAAAACTTGAATTCTTAGACTGCATTCGAACTAAATATTGGTGAATTGCTTCAGCATCTCCAACTTCTAGTCGTAATCGTCTTGCTTTCTCAATAAGATTTCTACAATCTTTCTCTAAAAATGGAACATTATCATGACCCCCAGCTTCAACCACAAATGATTGAAAATTATTTACAATACTTATTCCTGCTAGATCATTTAATTCAAGTTTTCTTTGAGCACCAATACTTATCTCTCTATTGCACAAATAGAATCGTGACTTTTGAGGACTCAACCCATGGTTAAGCTCAAGTATAACTGAATTAATCTTACATTTTCCATCTTCAAGAATAATACCATTAATTCTGGCTTTACATCCCATTTTTGTCAAAGGATTTGGATTAAGATAGTTTTGCTGCTCGAGAACACGATAAAGTTAAAAATTTTGTTTTTTTGTCTTTTGAAGCACGTGAAGTTTTCTTTGTTATTCCAAAACCCTCTTGCTTTCCATAGTGTCTATAGTAATCATAAAGATCACTAAATGAACTAAAATACATTCCAGGTTGAGGTTCCCGTTCTTTTAGAATTTCTGAATACTCAACCTTCTCTTTTTTATTATCTAAAACTCTTTCACTTCTCTCTTTTATCAAATCCATGTCCATATATGCCTCTTCCATGCGCTAATTCAGCTAAGAAAAATAGGTAACACACAAAACTTGTTCATATATGAATAATTATTCATGGTTAATTAAAAGAACAATTACACACTACAATGAATTTTATTTTGGAGGAAAATATCATGTATAAAAAAAATTATTTAACGATAACATACCTTGAGGAAAAGAATATTACACCACAAAAGGAATTATCTTTCACAGTAAGCCTATTTGCTATGATTAAAAATTATCATATTAGCAATTGATAAAAAAAATTATCATATAGCATCTCTCGTTTATAAATAAAAAAAGAAATAGGAAAAAAAATGAAATGATAAATACCTATGTTAAGAAAAATATCACATTATCGTAATCTTCATTTACCCATAGTTGATGAAAATAGTTATATTGATTCTCCTCTTTGATATTGTAGATGAAAAGAGCTTCTCTTTCTCCTCTTTGATATATTGTAGATGAAAAAAGCTTCTGTTCCGTTCCGTTTTCTGAGAGTAGTTGAAAAGTTATCTTCTTTGCAAAGTAAAAGGAAATGAAAAAGAATAGAGTATATTTTGGTAAAGTAAATAAACAGTACAAAATCTATTTTTTTATTATTAAATTGAACCATATTTTTTAATTAATATGGCATACACTTGTAACTCCACCTGGACTCGTGATTTTTTTCCACCGGGAAGTTTAGGGTCTGATTGGTAGTGGATTTGGATCCACTTTTATCATTTTCAAATATTAACATCTGTGGGGCCTATATAAACTCTTGAGTGGTATAGTATTTTTAAAAATTGTATCCAAATCGAATCCTAATTTTACGTTGTAAAAAAGAAAACGATAAATTCACGTTTTCTCACTTTTCAAAAACCCAAAAAAAAAATCTCTCAACTTCATTCTCTCCTCTAAGCAGCTCAACATCTCAGTCGACCAGTCCACATGTAGTTGCCAACACTCCATCTAAGGTGAGCTCTTTCTCTTTCTCTCTATCCTCTACATCTAATTTTTTTTTTCTTTGAAAGTTTTGTTTTAAGACTTGCCCTTTGAGTATATTTGCTATTGATCTGAACTTCGTCTTCTTCTTCGATTGAATCCCCAAACCCACCTCCGATTTCTGAAGAAGATGGCGAATTAGACATCTGGGAGAAGAAAGAACACCAGTTTTTCAACGCATACACTCGCAGAGCTCGCGACCCAAACATATATTGTTTTGTGTTTATATACATATATATATATATTATATATGGATGTATATATATATGTATATATAGGTAAAGATGCAGAAAGTGAAATCGGACCCAAACATGTATTGTTTTGTGTTTATATATATATATATTATATATGGATGTATATATATATGTATATATAGGTAAACCTGCATAAAGTGAAATCGGAACCCAAACAGATATTGCTTTGTGTTTATATATATATATTATATATATATATATATGGATGTATAAAATTGCTTTTTTTTTTTGGCCCCCAGAGGGTCCAACAAAGTTTGATTTTTTGGTTAGTTTGGGATTGTTTTGTGTTCAAGTCTAAGTCATATATAAATTAACATATTATCAAGGTACATGGGCCTCTTATAGTATGTTCATTAGAAGTGTAAGCTAGTATATGGTGGGACATTTGTTTTAAGGATTCTTTTGATATAGTTGAAGATTATGCAACAAAAAGATTTGTGTTCCTCGGTCTTTATGTTTGCAACACTGGGATTGAGTTGAAATTACTTTCTAATCGTTACCAATCTCGTCTTAATTGAATTTTGATTCTCTTTTTGTTTTCTTTCTTTTCATATTCATACAGGAAAAGCTTTTGCACTGGATTTGTTCTTGAACAGTTTCAGGTAGCATTTTCTCCACTCACTTCGAGTGGAAAGGCATTGGCATCAAGCTACATTGGCAAACGATCTTTTCTGGTTTACAAACCCAATATTTTAAACTCGGCAACATAAGGTGGATGTCAATGTTCATTCACTTTACTGATTAATTTTTTTTTTTAAATTCGAGGTTAATTATCCAATTAGACAACCTCTACAAATTGTACAATCATTTTCATTAATATTAGGTCTCACAAAAATTGATTAAAAAAATACTAGATTACCAACTGTGTACATTTGTGAAAATTTTCTGAGAAAGAGAGGAGTCATTTCCACAATGTTTGATATTGAAAGAGAAATAAATCTGAGTTTAAAAGCTCTTGATTTGAGTTTGAATGTGTTTTTGCTCTTGATCTGAGTGTGAATATTGTTTTCCTAAAATCATATTTGTTAATCTGTTTCTAGCCCTTATCCTATTCCCCTAAAATTAGATATATTATTTTGTCTCTAACCCTCTATTCTCTCCATTATTAATGATAAAATGTTTGAACAATATTCAGTTGATGCCACACTTGTTGAAGATATTGAAGGAACTGAAAGTCAATCTAATACAACAATAGAAAACCAACAAGAAGGAGATGAAGCAGGAATTTATTAGGCACTAGAGATTAATTTTAGTCAAGCTTATATGGCTCAGAAGGAAAATGTTAGAAATGACATTGCCGGACAAATGTGGCTTAGTTATAACAACGTTTAGTTAATTAAAAAATGTAACTTTAATTTAGAAAAAAAAAATTAATGACAATACAATATTGTTATCAAGTTAATCAATGCACTATTATTAATTTATTAATATAATTAAATTTTATTTAATTAAATCTATTGATAAATCAAAATTTAATATTATACAAAATTAAAATAATATTCAGATTCAGCTGAACCAATTACATATTCAGTTTCTGTTATATTTTCAAATTTAATACCAATCACAGATTTTGTTTTTTAAAACTCAAAAACAATTTACTGATATTGAACCAATCACATTTTCAGAAATATGTTTTTAGTCATCAAATTCAAATTTTCATTTCAGAATCCCAATTTTCAAAAATACAGTTTTCTAATCGCGAACCAATCAGAATCATAGCATTTCTAAAAACAAATACATACAAGTTACAACTGCCATAAAATGACAGCTGGTCTACACGGAACTAAAGCATAGTAAGTAAAGCTATACATGTGTAACTTCTACTTTGTAGTATTTTTTTTTATATATATATAAAATAAGTATTTCTTTCCTTTACTTTTTACTTCACTGTACATAACCAAACGGAAAACTTCTCCTCTCCGTAAGACAAAACCACAGTTTACAACAATCTCAGAACTGTAAGTTTTTCTTACCAATTAATCTCTCTGTAATTCTCTCTTTCATTTTTATTACTACTAGCTGAAAAAAATGTTAGGAAAATTTTGAGTTTAAATAGCTTTCCTTTTTCCATAAACGACAGTCATTTAGAGGGAAAAAAGAATTTTCAACTTTGTAACTTGGAAACCTCATTTTTTAATCTCAGATTCTCTGCAGATCATTCAAACCGACCACTGTATATTTTTTTCTTCCAAGTATTTTCTGCAAATAATGGCAGACCTAATTTGTGTAAAGTTGTAGTAGCAACCAGTTCAAAAGATGCACACCATGTGATTTATAAAGTGCCACTAAGTGATTTTTTTGCTCTAGAAACTAATATTTTTGGGTTTTGTTTGTTCATTAAAATTTCTTCTTTATCTTAAACATTTTCTCATTTTTCTTTTAATGGTAGCACATATATATTTAGAAGTATTCTTTCCTACTCGTGAATAGTTTTTTGTGCGATTTTTTTTATAACCGTGTATATTGTAGCTATTTAGAGCATCTTGTAAATTTTTAAAAAATTTCGAATAATTTACATTATCGAAAACTAAGTTCAAATATGTTGCACGCGTGACTATGTTTTTTATGTACGTGAAAAGCAACATGTTTGAACTTAATTTTTGGTATTGTAAACTATTCAGAATTTTCTGAAATTTTGCAGGACACTCTAAATAGCTACAATATACATGATCATAAAAAAAAATCGTGCAAAAAACTATTCACAAGTCAAAAAATATTGAAAGTCCCACTAATAAGACTTAAATTGAAGCCCTGTAATAATTGTCCTCAAATAAATAATTGTCCTCAAATAAACTTTATTTGACAACTAAGATCACCTAGGCAAATCGAAGCCATCCACACTAAGTACTGTATCATAATGTTGAAAATGACATATTACTTTGTCAATTTTATTCTTTTTAAATGCTATTTTCACAAAATTCCCAAATCTCAAAGGTATTACCGAAAGAACACAAGTTATGATGTGTACATATTTTTTTATTGTGGTACTCATTTTTCTATTTTATTTACATTAATCATGTCACTTATTTTATTTATAAATTTATCATTTGTTTATACAGTGTTTCAAATTTTATTCTACCCTCTTTATTTTTTCACAAATTTATTATTTATTACTACACTCCCTTTGTCCTACCTATTTTTTTTTATTTTGTATATTTTTTTCTCTTTTATGAATTGTTTGTAAGTGTTTTTTTCATATATATTTTGTTGACGCGGTTCTTCGCCAACAGATAATTAATAGAATAGAGAGTGAGATTAGTGATAAGTAATGAACCGTAATAGATGAATGATCTTAAAATAAAATAGTGATACGAATACTTTTTTAGGTGGTTCAAAGGTTAAAATCATTCTAGTCCACCAGCCAATATTATTGCTATTTTTCTGATATTATTTACAGGGTCTTTCTTTAGACAATAGACTCCAACCCCTTGCAACTCCCAGGGTCTCCATATTTATAAGGAGAGGGCACCTGGGGGTTGGCAATGGAGGTCATCCCGTGACCTTCTTACCCATCATGTCACTTCTGTGACATTCATGATTAATTCCTAAAACTTGACAATGAAGTGTGATCTAATCAATAGGTAAGAGGGGTAATGGGCCGCACGGCCCAACCCAGTCGTGGGTGCCTGAACACGCACGTTTATGCTGCGTGTCCGAGAATTCAGGGATATATCAGACACGTGATGTCTGATATATGCACGTTTACATTACGTGGTTGACTTTATATGGGGTCATAGATGCCAACCCAAGCTCGTACCTCGAGCTTGTTGTATTCTTAGCCCGTGATGTCCATACTTCTGACCCGACTCCTTAGTAATCTTAGTAAGCCTTTGGTTACCTCGAGCTAAAGAGGTAGGACCTGGTAACAGCAGCTTCAGGTACGTGACATCCACGTGGCTGATATCATTATGTCATTTCTCAACTTGCTAATAGCCCGTGGATATTTAGGGTGTACATTTTCCCCCCAAGCCCTTGCTCGTGGCACATGACGTCATCTGGGGCCACAGTGGGGGCTTTTAGGCTTCTTTGTGGACTCTTCACATTCCGCCCATTACGCAGGCGTCGAGTACGTGGAACATCGTGGTTGGTGACGGTACGTCTTTCGAGAACCGCTTTAAATGACCTAGCCTATACTTGGCCGTCGTTTCGCCTTTCAAGTAGTGATCCTCGTATCCTACATCAAGGCGATCCAACGGCCCTCCTCTTTTGGCCTTTTACGTATATAAAAGGGGTGGCCACCTTTCGCATGGGCCACTCGTTCATTTGAAAATTTTCTCATTTCTTCATCTTCTTCTTTCTTCTCAGTCTCAAAAAACCCCCTCTTTCTTCCGGTTACTGTTCCCAGCGTTCCAGAAATTCAGGCACGAGAGCTCCTTTGAGACTTTGGCACCAACAATCCCAGCAAGACTCCAACCCAGACGACCCTTTCAATCTCACCACACCAAAATACCCCTGTAAGTCCTCCGCTTGCGCATGCTTTAAATTTCTTCTTCACTGTTGCTTAGGTAAACTGTTTCTGTAATAGCATGCAGTATTTTGCTGGTCTTTTGCTGGTATGATACGCGTAGGGTTTTGTCCTAGGGTATCGACCGTAGAAAAAACCATTTAGAGACATGATCCATAGGGTACGCTTTCTAGGGAGATTTTCTGGGTAAAATTTTTGTATGCCTATTTGAAATAACCAGTTTTTAGGGTGCAAAATCGGGTAGCTTAGGGGACACGCTTCACATGCGGCTTTGCACTGTTTGCCTACTGAAACTTTCCTTCCAAGGAAAACTTTTATTCTGACCCTCCTGGCACACGGATTCCGAGTAATCGGGGACCTGTTGGGAGCACAGGCGCGTGTTCATAGAACCGCGTGGTCTCACTCTCCACGGGCTGAGATTACCTCAGCCCGTGTAAAGGAAACACTTCGCGTTAGATTCTTTCTTATGCTTAGGTCGCCCCTTCTAAATTTTCTTCTTTTGTTCGTTAGGCGACCAGATGGGACCAAAGAAAACTGCATCCAAGAAGAGTACTGGCAGTTCTTCTTCCCAGCAAGCCAACAAGGGGAAGGAGGTGGTCATAGACTCCCCAATCCCTGTCTTCGGTCCAGCCATGGAGCAGGAGCTCGAGGTGGGGCCCGATGCTTTCTTTGAGGCCGAGAGGATCGCCTCGAAGGTCACCACCCAGGGGAAAGTGAATAAAATATTCCTTTCCCACAACATTGAAATAGGGAGGGGCGCCCTAGACGCCCGACCTCCCCTCGAAGGTGAGCGGAGCTGCGCGCTGCTCGATGAGGAGTACGCCGCTTGGAGCGACGAGCACCTCAAGGCTAGGGCCTTCCTCCTACTGGACCAGTACTTCGCGGACTTTCTTAATTACGTGAAGCTGGCTCCTTTCCAGCTCCCCCCTAACTCATATCGTTTATTAGTAGGGCTGAAATACTTATTCCTGAAGCAGGAATGGGAGGTCCCCACGCCGGCGGACATCCTCTACTTTTTCTGCCTCAAGGCCAGCCCGGAGCAGCAGGGGCGAGGCGACGGGTTCTACTATCTGACCCGCTTTCCAAATTCGGCTGCGGTCATCGAGCTGCCCAGCCACCCCAACGATTTTAAAGACCAGTTCTTTATGTCCAAGGGGTTTCGCAACTATGAACACCACTATTTCAACCGCCCTCGTAAGTATCCTCTACTCTTAGCTCGTAAGTTGATTACTGATTAGCTTCTTTTATTAGTTCCTGACTTAGAAACAATCATGCAGCCATTTTCGCGAGGACGACTAAGTCCGTGACCCTCGGGGGTCAATACGAGACATTGGCGGGGCTGCCCCCAAGCGAAAAAGACTATCACCAGCTCGTGTCTGACGAGACGATGCTGGCGTGCAAGCTAATCTCTCCGGGCCAGACTTTGGCCTTAAGGAGATCGCGAGGTCTCCCTCCAGCTCGCGAGATGGCACCCATCCCCGAGGCAGAGGCCGCGGGAAAGGAAGAGGACGAGGAGGACGAGGTGCCCCTCGTACGGCGGAAGCGGGCGTTGGAGGTTGCCCAAGAAGTGAACGTGGAGAGGGCCCAGTCTGGGGCAGCAGCCGGCCCCTCTGGCCAAGGTAACCCTTATCTGTTTAGGGATTTAGATAGGGCCACCGCAGATCTTCGGCTTGCTAGGTTCAATCCTAGCCAGCTCGTTCATCGCCATCGAAATGACCCAGACCGCGACATAACCCTACTCCAATGCGTCAACCAGCTCATGCTGGGTTATGACAGTAGCCGCCCTAGGGGTACTGTAGTCATAGATAATACCCTAGCCTTTAGGTCGGCCCTTTTTGAGGAGTACGGGACCAACCTTCGGTCGTGGCCCTCCCTCCGGGAGGGCGTAGTAGCTCCGGGTCTTAGGAAGTACGTAGAAGAGTCTAATCTTGAGCCAGATTCGGACCCAGAGCCTCTTCCAGCCCATGAAGTCGTTATCTTAGACTCCCCTGCTGCAGCTCCGGGGTCGGTGGTCGAGACCATAGATTCCTCCTCTAGCTCGGAGGGTAGGATCCCTTTCAATACATACTTGAGATCTGTTTTCCCTTTTATTTTTGTTGTTTTGCAGAAATATTTTCACTTGTATATTAATGCTTTGTTTTTGTTTCCACAGAGGAGATGTCTCAGCCCGGGAACAACGATTTGCGAGCTATGTTCCCTGGAGGGAACCCTTCCTCCGGGGCTTCCAGGCCCATGGTGAAAAAGCTCCGGATGGCGAAGAAGGCCATCGGGACTACCTCCAAGTCCCCTGCAAAGGGGAAGAACCAAGCCCCGACTGCCCAGGAAAAAGTGCCTTCACCCCTTCCTGCAATGAAGAAGATTCCCTCGCCTCTGTTTGGGAAACGGAGGTGCCCCCCGAGACCTTGTCGACCACAACCCCCAAGGTGCGCGTTCCGGTGCATCCCCGGGCTTTGGAGAAGATCCCCGATGTCTTTCGGGGGACGGTCTACGAGACGACGAGCTACACCGTGGACCACTATTACAATGCCGCCGAGAGGGACCTGCGGGCGATTGAGACAAGGAGCCCGGAGAACGTGATGGAGTCTTCGCTGGGGATGGCTGTTGCGATATTTTTACTGCGCAAGTATACGCAATCGAATGAACAAGTAATAGTAGTGGAAATACAGTATCGTTCCGTCAGGGAATTGATCTAATAATTACCAATAGCAAATTTTTATTTCTATTTGACTAATGAAAATTTGATGACAATTAACAATGAATAATCTACTAGAAAAACAAAATTTAATTAACGAAATTTAATATAAGCAAAATATTAGAGCATTCTAATTTCATCAACATTCAATTCTATTCAATCAATAATACAACTAATATGTTTCTTTGATCTATGATTATAGCAAGTTTACTATTGACAATTCTATTATTTCTCGAGATATAAAATATTCAGTTTACCTGTGAATTCTCTACATGTCTGTGATAAATTCTACACATAAACCGCATTAAGAACAAAAACCTAGTTGCTACACAAACCAATTTGATACTTTCGTTCTAAATTGAAATCTATGTCTATTGCCTAATGCTATTCCAATTCTCACTTTTCAGATATTGAATTAAAACCAATAATCATGCAAAAGATGGCCAATGAATTACAAGCATTAAACATAAGAACAATAGATAACCATAAATTCAAAGAATCATAGAAATTGCATTAAAGACGAATAGAATATCCAGTGACTACATTAAAATACTCTAAATAGAAATTTAGTTCATAATATTAAACTTCATCACACAATCTAAAATTCAAAAGCATAAAGAAAAACAAACAAATTAAAAGTGGATTCTTCTCTGTTTCTTTTCCTCTGCCGTCAGAACACTCTTCCCCCTTTTTCTGTCTCTCCCGATCTTCTTTTTATTCTTTTTACAAAAATCCAAAAACCTACGAATTTCCAAAAATGCCCTTGTGCCGATATATCGCCTATAATGTTGCGATATATCGCCTGATGAATGTACTCGATAAAAACGCAATTTCTGATGTCGTTTCTGCTTCAGCCAAAAATTGAAAATACTCTTTCTGCGATATATCGCCCAAGTGTGCCGATATATCGCCTGCACCACATCTCCAAATATTAACCAATTTCGACTACTAAAACAGATATTTATCCGAACTCTCGAACAAATCAGAATTATAACGATACACTGCACAAGTTCACCAAACAGATTAAATAGAAACTTTCTCTTGAGAAAAACAACCAAATCAATCTGAAAAGGTTATAAATAAGCATATATTTTGTACGCTTATCACACCCCCAAACTTGACTGGTTGCTTGTCCTCAAGAAAACAAAAGAAAGAACAAAGAAACAATCCAAAACTAAAAAAAAAACTATTGGATGACTTAACTTTACAGAAAAATTTAAACTTAGACTAGGGGCATAATTTTTCTCAAAAATTCCAATTCTTCTTCAATCGCTCAACCAATGCTTCAGATCATGTGACTAGAATTTCAACATATCAATAATATCTCCAAATACTGTCATTCATGCAAATACACACTTCATTTAACAAATACCGTACAAAACATAATTTTACAAGTATCAACATTCATTCATACCACAAACCCATCAAAATTCACCATAAGCTTGCTCAATTAACTTGTCTCCACTAATATAAAATCTGTATCAAGTAGATCAAAAGGACTTTGATAGGCTCATAACATTAGGCTTAGGTAAAGGTAGATAAATAGTCATTTAGGCTCCGAATTACCATAAGCATATAAACCTCGAAACCAGCCAAATTTCTCTTCACACACCAAAAATCACCCTTTTATACAATTAGAGAGAGAGATTACAACACTTTCATTATTTTATTCTTTTCTTTTTGTGTCATTTTTTTTTCTAGACTTATCACCTTTTTTTTTTTTTCAAGTCACACTCCCCCAAACTTAATATTTTCCATATATATATATAATCAAGGAGTGTGACAAAGTGATTTTTTTTTTTTATAATCTCAAAAACTTCTCTCTCTCTTCTTTTTGTACAATCATACTACATTAAAATCATACCAATACCTCACTATTTTCCATTCTTCTTTCCCACAAATTATATGCTTATGATAACAAAGGAAAAAGAAAAATAATGAAGTTAGGAAATTTAGGCTCAAATAGTATAATCAAGAACAAAAACCAAAATTTTAGGCTAAAAAAGGGTAACTAAGGATAATTCTTTTTTATGGGTTAGTTGGAAAGGCTCAAACGTTGACCAAAGAAAATTGCCTAAATCATCTCTACTGAATACTTCATTTAGCATTTCGTCTCAACAAATTAACTGAGCAAGTTCTAGCTTATTTCCATATCCACCAAACATACCAATTCCCACAATACTTATAAACTTATATAATGTGAAGCATAAATTAAATAAAACACATATAATACACAAATGACAATACTCAGATCAATTATCAACAGGTTAAGCACATAGTCTACATATTCAAAGCATCAGTTTAACAACATCAAAGAATTAACATAATTCATCATTGAAGCCCCACCTGTCTTAGTCAATAATAGTTTCGTACAGTCATCCAACATTAAAAATAGAAATAAAAAATCAAAAGAAAAATAAATAGTCCCCCAAACTTAAAATAAACAGTGCCCTCACTGTTTCATGAAATCCAAAGGAACTGAACTAAAATAAAAAAATAAAAATAAAATAAAATAAACTAAAAAAAACCTGACAACAGAACAGTTACTCGTCATCTTCAGAATCTGGAGGCGACTGATATGGCTGGCGCAATTCTGGAGGACATTGTGGAAAATCATTAAAGCATGTGTAGCGCGCAAATGCCCCACAAAAATCAGCCATGTAGTTCGTCATGTGAAAATGATGATCTCTAATATCCGCTTGACCATGCAACAACAGCTGTTGTTGTCTCTTCAAATCTTCAATATCTTGTTGCATGGTGCTATATTGCCGAGAACTAGAGCCTTCAGTAGCTCTAGAAGTGGATGGTTTTCTACCCTTTCTCTTCGGCCGAGTAGACTCAGGTTGTTCATGGGTAGGTGGCAATGGCAGCAGACTCGGGTCGACAGGCTCGTATCCCAAACCAGTGGGTCGAGGAACACCCCCATAATTTTCATCTTGATGTAACACTGACTGATGACTAATTATTGGAGATTGTTCAGAGACTTCATTAATGTTCATTGGCACTCCCTGATCCTTACATAAACTAGTAATTAACGAAGCATGTCCATGACCACCAGATGTGGCCCCTCGCGCAATATAACTAATACTCTCTGCGATAAGCCGCCCAACATTGATTGACTTGCCCGAACAAATACAATATAGCAAGTATAGACGTTCAGTAGTTACTTCCATTTGTTGAGTGGAAGGCATAAGAGTACTAATGACGAACCTGTTCCAAAGCCTCCCATACGGACTCAAACAGGTGGCCCTGATTGATCTTGGAGTAACCATGTCACTCCCCATTTTGTAAGTAGAGCCGGGCTTAGTCATTTTCTTTAAGAGCAAATCATAATCCTTTTCAGCGGCTCCTGCGCGATAATCGTCATCCCATGGATCATTGAGGCCGTAGAACCTATTTATTACTTGAGGAGAATAACAAACTTTTTTACCCCGAACTAAGACTGTATGATCATCCCTCTCCACAAAAGCATTGGCATTTAATTCCCTGACCAAACTGATATTGGCCAAAAGTTTTGGCTCACACAACTGCTGCCAATTTCTATTAATAATCATCTGTGGGAGAATGCCATCCAATTCACTTGGCCGAAAGTGAGACTCCACAATCACTGTTTTATTTTTAACAATCCATTCCTCGAATTTATTTTGAGCAGTGGGGTTAACAAAGGTATGAGGAATAATGACATTGGCACGTTGGACTGTGGACATGGTCTTCACTTTCTTGGGAGCCATGGAGTAGTTGAATCGCAAAAACACAATTAATAGTCACTGAACACACTAACAACCCCAAATCAACTCAGAAACACCCAATAATCTCCAAACTATGGCAAAACCGTTCATTGGGTACTTTTATCGAACACTTAGTGTGCAATCGTGAAAAAGTGGCCAAAAATACTCAAACAACCCCACAATCTTTCTCAAATATATAGAGTAATCTCCCAAGATGATAAAAACAATAAACACAAACCAATCTCACAATAATTCCCCAAAAATCCATCCAATGCCCAACACAAAATCTAAGTTCTTCAAATTTCCTCAATATATCATTAAGCACATCAAAACTCAACAATGTACCTTGAAATCTTGAAGAGGATGATGAAATTGGTGGTGAATCACAGCAATATTCGGCCCCTTGATTGCTTGATGGAGATGATGGGATGCTTGAGAGAATGATTGGCTTGAGAGGAAAAATTGAAGAAGGGGATATTGGGAGTGTTTCGGTTCTGTAATAGGGGTCGGATTTGGGTTATTTTTGGGGGAAAAATATACTTAAATGAATGGATCATGTGCTCCCCACGTGATGTTTTTTTTTCCAAAAAATTCCACCAGGCGATATATCGCCTGTAAGTGGCGATATATCGCCACATGCTCTATAGCCAAACGTCGTCCCTGACTTTCATGGCGGTATTTCGCCTCTTGCACCGCTGATATGTTGCCTCCTCCTTCACTGGTGCCGATATATTGCCATTTGTAGGCGATATATCTCCTGGGCACATGAAAAAAATTCCAACTTAAAACAAAAATCCCATCCGAATCTGTTGTCCAGGCGATATATCGCCTAAACGCTGTTCAAAATCATCTCTTTTTTCACATTGTTCACGGTTTTATTACATTAAAAAAAAATAATGTCAAACGAAAACAAAAATGAAATGTAAACTCACTACAAATTGTTCATAAATTTTAAAACTGAAAACAACTGAAAAGTAAAAATAATGAGGTGCCTCTCAAAAGCGCTGTCGTTAACGTCATTTAGCCGGACGCTACTTTTCTTGCCTTCAAGAATCCACCAATGTAATATTGACCTTCGTCTCAATTTCGTCTCCATAGTAATGCTTCACCCGCTGTCCATTAACTTTAAACGACGAAGAATCACCTTGTTGAATCTCCAACGCCCCGTATGGAAAGACTTTTGTAACAATGAATGGCCCCGACCATCGAGACTTTAATTTTCCTGAAAATAACTTGAGACGGGAATTGAATAACAGCACCTTATCGCCCACTTGAAAAGTCCGATTGACAATATTATTGTCATGCCATTTCTTTGTCTTCTCTTTGTAGATTCTTGCATTCTCGTAGGAATCATGACGCAATTCATCTAGCTCATTCAGTTGAGCTAGCCTTAATGCTTTCGAAGCGACCGGATTGAAATTCAACTTCTTTAACGCCCACTGTGCCCTATGCTCCAGTTCAAATGGCAAGTGACAAGCTTTACCATATACAAGACGGTAGGGAGACGTACCAATTGATGTTTTAAAAGCTGTCGGATAAGCCCATAACGCATCATCAAGCTTATTTGACCAATCCTTTCTATTAACTTGCACCGTCTTCTCTAAAATCAGCTTAATCTCACGATTTGACACTTCCGCTTGCCCATTTGACTGCGGATGATATCCCAATGCCATCTTGTGTTTAATTCCATACTTCTCCATTAAGGAATCAAAAATCTTATTGGCAAAATGAGTCCTTTCATCACTTATAATCGCTCGAGGTGTGCCAAAACGAGAGAAAATATTCTTTTTCATAAACTTGACTACCACCTTAGCATCATTAGTTGAAGTAGCAACTGCTTCAACCCACTTACTTACATAATCCACTGCCAACAAAATATACAAATTACCAAACGACGGTGGGTAGGGTCCCATAAAGTCAATACCCCAAACATCAAATAATTCAACCTCTAATATATTAGTGAGAGGCATTTCATGACGTCTTGAGATATTACCTACCCTTTGACAACGATCACACCGTTTCACATAGTCATAGCTGTCTTTATACAGAGTAGGCCAATAAAATCCACATTCAAGGACCTTTGCAGCAGTCCTTGCTCCCCCAAAATGTCCACCAGTAGGTGATGCATGGCAATGAAACAAGATGTCCTTCATTTCTCTTTCAGGCACACATCTTCTGATAATCAAATCCGGACATTGTTTGAATAAGAAAGGATCATCCCAGTAGTAGTTCTTCACATCATGATAAAACTTTTTCAATCTCTGCCCAATAAATTCTGGTGGCACTACATTGGCTGCCAAATAATTCACATAATCCGCAAACCATGGCACCAACTCATCTTCCACTGCAAATAATTGTTCATCTGGGAAACTCTCATTAATCTCTCCTGCAGCAAATTCTGACTTATCCCCCAACTCAAGTCTTGATAAGTGATCCGCCACCAAATTCTCTGTACCCTTCTTATCCCGAACCTCCATATCAAACTCTTGTAAAAGAAGTACCCAACGAATAAGTCTAGGTTTAGCATCTTTCTTAGCAATAAGATGCCTGATTGCTGAGTGATCAGTATACACAATAACTTTGTTTCCCATCAAATAAGGCCTGAATTTATCGAATGCATATACAATGGCAAGAAGCTCTTTCTCAGTGGTGGCATAATTCAACTGAGCGCCATTTAGTGTTCTGCTGGCATAATAAATAGTCTGAAATACTTTGTCAACACATTGCCCCAGAACCGCACCCACTGCAAAATCACTTGCATCGCACATTAACTCAAATGGCTGGTCCCAATCCGGTGAAATTACAATAGGTGCTGACACCAGTTTCTGCTTTAGTATCTTGAAAGCTTCAGGACACTTCTCATCAAACTCAAATGGCACCCCATTCATCAACAATGCCGAGAGTGGCTTAGAAATCCTGGAGAAGTCCTTTATAAATCTTCTGTAGAACCCCGCATGACCAAGGAAACTTCTCACCCCTTTCACTGAAACTGGAGGCGGCCAATTCTCAATAGTAGCAATCTTAGCCCTATCAACCTCAATACCATTCTTAGACACCTTGTGCCCAAGTACTATGCCTTCATTTACCATGAAATGGCATTTTTCCCAATTCAAGACTAGATTCGCCTCTTCACATCTTCTCAGCACAGCCTCCAATTTCCTTAGACAATCATCAAAAGAAGACCCCATAACAGAGAAATCATCCATAAAGATCTCAATGCTTCGTTCCACCGTATCAGAGAAAATAGCCATCCTACACCGTTGAAAAGTGGCTGGGGCATTGCACAGACCAAATGGCATACGACGGAATGCGAATGTACCATAAGGACAGGTGAAGGTCGTCTTTTCTTGATCCTCAGGCGCAATGGCTATTTGATGGTACCCTGAATAGCCATCCAGAAAACAGTAATACTGGTGTCCAGCCAATCTATCTAACATCTGATCAAGGAAAGGCAGTGGAAAAGTGATCTTTTCTGGTTGCTTTGTTCAGTTTACGATAATATATACAAATCCTCCAATGAGTTACGGTACGCATTGGGATAAGTTCATTATTATCATTCTTCACCACTGTAATCCCTCCTTTCTTAGGGACTACCTGAACTGGACTTACCCAACTACTATCTGAAATGGGATAGATTACCCCAGCATCTAACCACTTCAAGATCTCCTTCCTTACCACCTCTTTCATTGCTGGATTCAATCGACGTTGTGCTTTAATAGAGGGCTTACTGTCATCTTCCATCAAGATCTTGTGCATAACTGTGGATGGACTTATTCCCTGAATATCTGCCAATGTCCATCCAATTGCCAACTTATGGGTTCTCAACACCCTTAATAATTTTTCCATCTCTTCATTAGAAAGAGAAGAAGACACAATGACTGGTAAAGTCTCATTCTCACCCAGAAAAGCATATCGAAGATGTTCAGGCAATGATTTCAATTCCAACTCTGGAGGTTTCTGAACTGATGGTAATGGTCGTTTAGGTCCTTGGCCCAAATCTTCATATTTTCGATTATAAATTGGCCCTTTTGAATTCATCCATTGTACACACTCTTGGACCTCACTGTCTAACTCAACATCCATATCCCCAATTGTCAAACTCTTCTGAAGTGAATCCTCTATAAGATTAATTTCTGCCACTGCTTTCTCTACCAGGTCAACTCTGAAACAGCTGTCATTTACATTTGCGAACTTGAAAGCCTTGAACACATTGAATACCACTTCTTCACCCTGGACTCGAAGTGTCAATTCACCTTTTTAAACATCAATTAAAGCTTGCCCAGTAGCTAAAAATGGCCTGCCCAGAATGATAGGTACATCCATATCCTCCTCCATATCCAGAACGATAAAATCAGCAGGAAAAATAAACTTATCTACCTTCACAAGAACATCTTCAATAATTTCCCGTGGATGTTTCACCGATCAATCTGCTAGTTGTAGAGTGACGGTTGTCGGTCTTGCCTCACCCAAACCCAGTCGTCTGAACACAGTTAAGGGCATCAGATTAATACTTGCTCCCAGATCACATAAAGCGTGCTTACATTCAAACTTCCCAATTGTGCAAGGTATGGTAAAGCTCCCCGGATCTCTCAACTTTTGGGGAAACTTCCTCTGCAATATCGCACTGCACTCTTCAGTGAGTGCCACCGTCTCATACTCTTCCATCTTCCTTTTCTTTGACAGAATCTCTTTCATAAATTTCACATAGCTGGGCATTTGCTCTAAAGCCTCAGCAAAAGGAATATTGATATGCAGCTTTTTGAATACCTCTAAAAACTTAGAAAACTGTTTATCCAGTGTAGTTTTTCTAAGCCTCTGAGGATATGGAACTTGAACTGGCTGGTTATCAACAAAGGGAGGACACTTGTTTGAACCTAGGTGGTCTTCAGTAACCCCATTCGCTTTTGTATCTGATTTCTCACCCAACTCTTCATTCTGAACCACTGACTTTTGTACACTGGGTTGCTCCACTTGCTTACCATTCCTCAACGAAATTTCTTGACAATTATCTTTAGGATTTACCACGGTATTACTAGGCAAATTCCCTTGCGGTCTGTTATTAAGCATGTTGGCCAACTGACCCACTTGTGTCTCAAGATTTCGAATAGAGGATCTGGTTTCAGTCATGAATTGAGTCTGAGTATTAGTGAGGGTCAACAAGGCTGCTTGCAAGTCATTAGGCTTTTCTGGTTTATCTTGCGGTCTAGGCTGGTGTGACGATGAGGCTTGATTCATAGGCTGTTGTGACATGTGTTGCTGGTATGGCCCTTGAAACTGTGACTGTTGGCCCTGATTGTTTCTCCATGAGAAGTTTGGGTGATTTCTCCACCCAGGATTATAAGTATTGGAGAACGGATTCTGATAAGGTCTCTGAAAATTACCAACTGCCTGTACCTGAGCCTGATTAACTGGCATATTACCATACATGTTGGCCGCTGTACACTGTTCATACAAATGAGGCCCTCCACATAATTCACACCTTGATTGCATCTGTATAGCCTGGGCTTGAGCTGAGATCTTGTTTTGTTGCAACTGCTTTGTCAATGAAGCAACCTGAGCAGTTAAAGCAGTGATAGCATCTAACTCATGTACCCCAGCTACTTTTCTCTGTGAAGTGTCTCGTTCGGCAGGCCATTGATAATTGTTCATAGCCATCTCCTCTAACAATTCATATGCCTCATCAGCCCCTTTACTCATGAAAGCACCACCTGCTACTGCATCTATTATAGTGCGAGTAGTACCGCAAAGCCCATTATAAAAATTATGGACTAACATCCACTTCTCTATACCGTGATGAGGGCATTTCCTGAGCAGGTCTTTGAATCTTTCCCAAGCATCGTACAATGACTCTCCCTCATTCTGATAGAAGTTATTGATTTCTCCCCTTAACTTAGCAGCTTTTGCAGGAGGAAAGAACTTTGAGAGAAACTTCTGAGCTAGTTCCTCCCATGTATTGATCGAGTTGGCTTGTAGAGAAATAAGCCAACTTTTT
Source organism: Humulus lupulus (assembly GCF_963169125.1). NCBI lineage: Eukaryota > Viridiplantae > Streptophyta > Magnoliopsida > Rosales > Cannabaceae > Humulus > Humulus lupulus. Next base: position 68,481,670 of record NC_084794.1, on the reverse strand, counting down.
GCCCTGTCCCTTAGTGAAAAAGGGAACAATCTCAACCTTATTGCATCATCGCTCACCCCATTAAACTTAAACGTTGCACAAAGCTCAAGGAAGTTCACTATGTGCAAGTTAGGATCCTCATTGGGGAGACCACCAAACTGGACAGAAGTCTGGACCATTTGTATCATCGTCGGCTTAATCTCAAAGTTATTGGCAGTAACAGTTGGCAGCCTAATGCACGAGTGCACTCCTGTGATAGCAGGGAGCACATAATCTCTTAATGCTCGCACATTTTGGTCCTGAGCGATGTGATTTGGACCATCATTATTGTTAACCCCATCTCTTTGGTTGGCAGCCATTGATGCTTCCAACCTCTTTTTCTTTCTGTTTTGTCTGCAGGATCTTTCGATTTCATGATTAACAGGCACAAGATTTGCAGATCCTTCACGTCGCATACAAAAGATTCACCTATTAAAACAAAATGCGACAATTTGGATTAGTTCAAATAATTAAAAACAGCCAAATTAGAATAAAAACTAACTATTTTGATATTAATAGAATATCAATTCCCCGGCAACGGCGCCCAAAACTTGTTGCGATATTTTTACTGCGCAAGTATACGCAATCGAATGAACAAGTAATAGTAGTGGAAATACAGTATCGTTCCGTCAGGGAATTGATCTAATAATTACCAATAGCAAATTTTTATTTCTATTTGACTAATGAAAATTTGATGACAATTAACAATGAACAATCTACTAGAAAAACAAAATTTAATTAACGAAATTTAATATAAGCGAAATATTAGAGCATTCTAATTTCATCAACCTTCAATTCTATTCAATCAATAATACAACTAATATGTTTCTTTGATCTATGATTATAGCAAGTTTACTATTGACAATTCTATTCTTTCTCAAGATATAAAATATTCAGTTTGCCTGTGAATTCTCTACATGTCTGTGATAAATTCTATACATAAACCGCATTAAGAACAAAAACCTAGTTGCTACACAAACCAATTTGATACTTTCGTTCTAAATTGAAATCTATGTCTATTGCCTAAAGCTATTCCAATTCTCACTTTTCAGATATTGAATTAAAACCAATAATCATGCAAAAGATGGCCAATGAATTACAAGCATTAAACATAAGAACAATAGATAACCATAAATTCAAAGAATCATAGAAATTGCATTAAAGACGAATAGAATATCCAGTGACTACATTAAAATACTCTAAATAGAAATTTAGTTCATAATATTAAACTTCATCACACAATCTAAAATTCAAAAGCATAAAGAAAAACAAACAAATTAAAAGTGGATTCTTCTCTGTTTCTTTTCCTCTGCCGTTAGAACGCTCTTCCCCCTTTTTCTGTCTCTCCTGATCTTCTTTTTATTCTTTTTACAAAAATCCAAAAACCTACGAATTTCCATAAAATTTTCAAAAATGCCCTTGTGCCGATATATCGCCTATAATGCTGCGATATATCGCCTGATAAATGTACTCGATAAAAACGCAATTTCTGATGTCGTTTCTGCTTCAGCTGAAAATTGAAAATACTCCTTCTGCGATATATCGCCCAAGTGTGCCGATATATCGCCTGCACCACATCTCCAAATATTAACCAATTTCGACTACTAAAACAGATATTTATCCGAATTCTCGAACAAATCAGAATTATAACGACACACTGCACAAGTTCACCAAACAGATTAAATAGAAACTTTCTCTTGAGAAAACAACCAAATCAATCTGAAAAGGTTATAAATAAGCGTATATTGTGTACGCTTATCAATGGCTCTCACAGTAAGTTGGCCTCGCCATTGGTATTCCTTGCTCGTATGCATCTCATGTTTTTTTTCTAAGGCAGTTGCCTTATTATCTTTTGGTCTTGCAGGGTGCTTTGGCTCTTCACCGGAGCATATCCCGATCTAGGGCCAGGCTCGAGGACATGAGGGGTGAGCATCAGATTGCTCTGGCCGCCCTTGCGACTGCCAAGAAACAAGAGCAGGACGCCAAGGACGCCCTGGCAACCGCGCAGGCTGAGCTGGACGCATCTCAACCTAAGCTGCTGGAGGTCGAGGCCACCAAGGCCGCCCTAGCCGCTGCGAAAACTGAGCTCGAGGAGGCCAGGGCTGCTCGGGCCACACTAGACGCCGCGAAAGTTGAGGCCGAGGAGGCCAAGGCTGCCCTGGCGGCGGAGAGGGTAACTTCCATCTCCTCCATGGAGGCTATGCTGTACCACTGCTGGGTCTTCAACCCAGATGGTGACTTCTCCTTTTTGGGGTCGGACACGTGGGAGTCCTTCCTGGAGAAGTTCAAAGCTCGCCTTCAACAAGAGGTGCCCTCCGAGATCGGGGAGACTTCCACAGCCGCCGAGCAGGAGGGCGAGGTGGTGACCTCATCGGAGCAGCCTGGCGGGGCATAGGACTTCTCTTTTCTTTTTACCATTTACACAGCAATTTTTTTTTTGTAAATTTACATTATGAGGTTTTCTAACCTCGAGACAATTGATTTCTCCAATCTTATTTTTGATTGATTTACACCTTTTTTCCTTCTGGTAATAATCTTAGTTTCTGTTGGTGTTGTGATCGACATTTTACGCTTTTCTAAAAAAAAAGACATCTGTTAACCAACTTGAACCAACTTCTAAGAGTTAAGTACTGGTTGCATCCTGATAACTCTACAAAATAGAGTTATTCTACCACTTTTTATGTGCTAATTGTTGCTTAATTATTGAGTTTTTAATTGATTTATTAAGTTTTTAAGTAATTTTGAATTTATTAGTCTTATTTTGATTTTATATATTTTTGTGTGTTCTTATAGTTATTTTGTTGTAATATATTGTAGTTTAATTATTTGAATTATTGTTGTGTTTAGTGGTAAAAAAATGGTGTATTATTGAACTTAAATGTGAAATATAAATTAAGTTATAATTAATATTTTCAAAGAATTAAATTGATTTATTTTATAGTTGAAAATATTTTATTATGATTTATTTTATATTTATTTTGTAGGGAAATTTATGACACTTTTGCTCTTGAAAAGAAAAAAAAATAAAGAAAAGGTGGCATTTTTAAAGTAAAGAAAGAAAGAAAAAATGGCATTCTTGAAATGCCATAACCAAGGCCCAATGCCAATCAGCTTCACCATTCCACTTCCCACACCTGGCTTTCTCAACACCAACACTGAAGCATCACTCATCAATCAGCTACTCCAACGCCAGCTGTCCTCATCTGTCTTCAGCCTTCAGCTTCCTGCCCAGCCATGCATCACATTTGCATCAACCTGAAGCCCCAGCCGAGCACTTCTTTCCAGCTTTAACTAAATTACATGCTGCCTTCCTTCCTTCAGCAAAGAAGGCCCAGCGCCCGCGCCCAAGCAGTTGCTTCCCCAGCCTGCTCCACCCGAGGCCCACATCTCCCTGCCTTTGGGCCTGCGCCAGCCCAGCCCAGCAAACAGCCACAAAAAGACATCCACAATCTTTTACCCAACCAAAGACCACAGCCACAAAAAGACCCAAAACTCACATTTTTATTCCCAATATTTTTCACTCAAATATCAATTCACTTTTCCATATTTTTCTTACCTAAATAAATATTCCTAATTCATTTTTTTTACCCTAGCTTTTCACTAATATTTTACCCAACCAACCATTTCATCTTTCCAATACTCTTACACTTACTCTATTTATCCTACCACTTCCCAACAAAATTAAATTAATCAATTTATTTATTTTAATTTGATTAATTTAATCTCCATATTTTGCCTATAAATAGAGTCTTGTAAGACCATTTGGGAGCTCTTCTTCTTCATCTTTTTTCCAACCTCTTCTACACTCCATATTTCTTTCTTCTTTTCACTATTTTCTATCTACCATTTTCATCTTTTGAAGAGCATGTCAAGTATGTTATTTTGTAATTTTTATTTGAATCTAGTTATGAGCTTCTAATCTTTTTCAAAGGTTATTAAGATAATGATGAAGCAAAATGTAACTAGATAGTATTTTTTTTGTTGTATGTTGATTTCCCATTTGTACAACATTGTTTATGGATTTTTCTATCAAAGATATGCATTTTTCATCTAGTGTTGATTGTTAAAGCATATTACACTTAGTTCTTCATTATGCAAAAATATGATATTCTTTGATTAAATGTTTTTCATTAAATTGTTCACATCTAATTCTTAGAGCATAAGTATCATATTTTGCCTAAACATAATCTCTTTGATTTTTTGTAGTTCTATTAGGTTGTAACACAACTAATGCTTAGAAATTATATCTTATATAAGTGAAGAAAAATCCTACATTTTTGAAAGAGTAACTTGTGCTTGAATAGAAAATATATTTTGAAAAAATATATAGTGTGATTTATTTCAACTATATCAAAACTTGGGAATCAATATACTTATAAATACTACTGAACTTGCATTTTGTAGATTCTAAAATCTTAATAATCTTATTTTACATATCTCATTTGAAAACCATTTTTATCATTAATATTTTTATTACTTGTCTTTTATTTTTCTAAAACAAAATCTCATCAAATATTTGGAACTAGGTTAGAATATTCTTGCTTTGTTTGAAATAGTTTCTTTTGATGTTAGTCAACTCCCATGAGTTCAACCTCGTACTTACATGAACATTATATTCCGAAACGATTCGTGCACTTGCGAGTTTAAATATTAAAACACCATCTTTTGGATTCAACACATCCAGGACGTTAATTTGAAAACTTAGTTTGCGTTAACCTTTTATTAATGTCTCGTGCTTTTTAAGAAAAACATCGATCAATCAATTTGAATTAACCTCTAAGTTTTAGGACTTGGTTATATCCAGGACGTTAATTTGAAAACTTAGTTTGCGTTAATCCTTTATTAATATCTCGTGCTTTTTAAGAAAAACATCGATCAATCAATTTGAATTAACTTCTAAGTTTTAGCACCTGGTTATATCCACGACGCTAATTTGAAAACTTAGTCTGCGTTAATCCTTTATTAATATCTCGTGCTTTTTAAGAAAAACATCGATCAATCAATTTGGATTAACTTCTAAGTTTTAGGACCTGGTTATATCCAGAACGTTAATTTGAAAACTTAGTTCGCGTTAATCCTTTATCAATATCTCGTGCTTTTTAAGAAAAACATTGATCAATCAATTTGAATCAACTTATAAGTTTTAGGACCTGGTTATATCCAGGATACGACTTAGTTCGCGTTAATCCTTTATCAATATCTCGTGCTTTTTAAGAAAAACATCGATCAATCGATTTGAATTAACTTCTAAGTCTTTAAGATGACCTGGTTATATCCAGGCACCATATGCCCCCCAAGTGATTAGGAAAGGGTCTTTCGGGTTACTTGAGACTACATCCACAAATATACACAATAATGGAAGAAGATTTAATTCTCATTGCTTAATTAACAAAAGATGGCCTTTCTGACTAAGCCTTACAAAGGTATCACTGATAATATTTCTTCAAATGGATGGCGTTCCAAGTTCATGGGACTACTTCTCCATTAAGCCGAGCTAACTTGTAGGTTCCCTCCTTTATGACCTCAGTTATTTGATATGGCCCTTCCTAGTTCGGTCCCAATACTCCGTCTTTGGGATCTTTACCGGCTAAGAAGACTCTTCTGAGGACTAGGTCGCCAATGCTATAGGCACGCTTTCTGACCTTTGAGTTGAAATAACGAGTGATCTTTTGCTGATAATGCACGAGCTGGAGCTGTGAATCTTCTCGTCTTTCATCAATCAGGTCGAGGGACGCGCAGAGAAATTCGTGATTGCGGTCCTGGTCATAGGCCTGGACTCTATGCGAGGCTACCTTTATTTCGACAGGAAGGACCGCCTCACTCCCGAAAGCTAGGGAGAAAGGAGTATGACCTGTCAGTGTTCGATGCGAGGTCCGGTATGCCCACAATACCTGGGGGAGCTGTTCTGGCCAGACCCCCTTGGCTTCATCCAGTATTTTCTTAAGGCTCGCCTTTAGCGTCTTATTGACGGCCTCGACCTACCCATTTGCCTGGGGGTAGGCCACGGAGGAGAAGCTTTTTACAATGTCGTGCCTCTCACAGAATTCGGTGAAGAGGTCGCTGTCGAACTGCATTCCATTGTCGGATACGATCTTCTTTGGCAGCCCGAATCGGCAGATAATGCTTTTGACCACGAAGTCGAGGAATCTCTTTGAAGTGATTGTTGCCAAGGGTTCTGCCTTTGCCCACTTGGTGAAGTAGTCGATAGCCACCACCGCGTAACGGACTCCTCCCTTTCCAGTAGGGAGGGCGCCAACCAAGTCGATTCCCCAGACCGCGAATGGCCACGGGGACGAGATCATCTTCAGCTCGACTGGGGAGCTCGAGCAACCGTGGCGAATCGCTGGCACTTGTCACATTTTTTAACGTAAGAGATCGAGTCCTTTGACAGAGTGGGCCAGTAATATCCTTGCCTTAAGATCTTCAGGGCCATGCTTTGCCCCCCAATGTGATCTCCGCAAAAACCCTCGTGCACTTCTTGCAAAATGGTCTTCGCTTCGCCTGGCAGAACACATCGTAGGAGAGGTAGAGAGTGCCCATGCCGGTATAATATCCCATCCACCACTGTATACCTTGGGGCCTGGTAAAGTACCCGCCTTGCGTCATTAAGCTCTTCAGGTAACTTTCCTGCTGTGAGATATTCGAGGATGGGGGTCATCCAGGTCGGTCTGGCGTCGATCATCTCGACCTCCGCCCCGACCTCTTCTATGCTTGGTTTCTCCAAGAACTCTACCGGTACTAACCCCAAAGTTTCTGTCTCCCCGGAGGTGGCGAGCTTTGCGAGGGCGTCTGCGTTGGCATTCTGCTCCCGAGGTATCTGTTCGATTGAGCCCCGTTCAAATGCAGACAGCTCGACTTTTACCTTGGCTAGGTAAGCAGCCATCTTGGTTCCTCGTGCTTGGTATTCACCTAGCACCTGGTTTACCACGAGCTGGGAATTGCTGTAACACTGAACGGAGCTGGCCTTCTGCTCCTGGGCCACCCTTAGCCCGGCCAGTAAAGCTTCGTATTCAGCCTCGTTGTTGGATGCCTTGAATCTGAATCTCAACGCCGAGTGGAATCTATGTCCTTCAGGGGATATCAAAATGATTCCAGCCCCGGATCCGTTCTCGTTAGATAAGCCATCTATGAAGACCTTCCATGAGGCCTGGACCGAGGTGGCCTGGGGTGAATCTTCCATAGGATCTTCTCGGAATCTTGTGCATTCTGCCACAAAATCAGCCAGGGCCTCGCTTTTTATTGCAGTTCGCGAAGTGTACAAAATCTCGAACTAGTTGAGCTCAATAGCCCACTTCAACAGACGTCCCGGTGCTTCAGGTTTTTGCAAAACCTGTCTTAAAGGTTGATCGGTTATGACATGTATTGAGTGGGACTGGAAATACGGCCTGAGCTTTCGGGAGGTCGTAATGAGATAGAAAGCCATCTTCTCCATCAACGGATATCGGGACTCAGCTCCGAGAAGCCTCTTGCTGATGTAATAGACTGGCTTCTGAACCTAGTCTTCTTCTCGGACCAATACGGCACTAGCTGCGTCTTCTGTGATAGCTAGGTAAAGGAAAAGAGACTCTCCTGCTGTTGGTTTGGACAATACTGGCGGCTCGGCTAAATGTGCTTTCAGGTCGAGGAAGGCACATTCGCACTTCTCGGTCCATTCGAACTTCTTATTCCCCCGGAGCAGGTTGTAGAATGGAAGACACTTGTCGGTAGACTTAGAAATAAACCGATTAAGGGCCGCCACCCTTCCTGTCAGGCCTTGAACGTCTTTTCGCGAGCGAGGTGAGGGCGGCTCGAGCAACGACCTGATCTTATCGGGGTTTGCCTCGATTCCTCTGGTATTGACAATGAAACCCAGGAACTTCCCTGAGGCGACTCCGAAAGTGCACTTCTGCAGGTTAAGCCTCATGCCGTATTCTCTTAGTATCTTAAAGCATTCTCCCACGTTGGAAACATGGTTATCGGCAGTTTTTGACTTGACCAGCATGTCGTCAACGTACACTTCCATGTTCTTTCCGATCTGGTTGGCAAACATCCTGTTTACCAATCTCTGGTATGTAGCTTCGGCATTCTTCATCCCGAACGGCATGACCTTGTAACAATAAACATTAGTTGGGGTCATGAAGCTAGTGTTCTCCTGGTCCGCTGGATTCATGGAGATCTGATTATAGCCTGAGTACACATCCATAAAGGACATGAGCTCGTGCCCCGCCGTGGCGTCTACCAATTGGTCGATCGTCAGCGAGGGGAAACAGTCTTTGGGGCAAGCTTTGTTCAGATCAGAGAAGTCGATGCAGGTCCGCCATTCCCCGTTGGGCTTCGGGACCAACACAGGATTGGCGACCTAGACTGGGAACTTAGCTTCACGGATAAAGTCGCACTTTTTGAGCGAGGCTACTTCCTCTTCTAGGGCTTCATCTCGGGTTGTTCCTAGGCGCCTTTGTTTCTGGGACTTCGCAGGCACGCTCTTATCCAAATGGAGGGTGTGCATGATGACGCTTGGACTGATTCCCACCATGTCCTCAAGAGACCATGCGAACACGTCTAGGCTCTCCTGCAGGAACTTAATCAGCTCCGCCTTTCTCTCGCCACATAGGTTTTTCCCGAGCTTTACCATCTGTGAGGGATTCTGTGGATCGATATTTACCTCCTCGAGCTCTTCGATAGCCTGGAGCTCGGATTTATCCTCGCCTATCCTGGGGTCAATATCATCACTTAGGACGATATTTTCCCCTTCGACACTCTTAGGTTTTTCAATCTCAGGATTAGGCAAAGGTTCCTGAGATTCCTTATTTCCACCTTGGACGGTCATCGTTAACTGCCCGGGTTTTAATTTTCCCTTCATGGAAATGTTGTAGCATTCCCTGGCAGCGAGTTGATCGCCACGGACCGTGCATATCCCCGTGGAAGAGGGGAATTTTAGCGCGAGGTGGTGGATGGAGGTAACGACTTCAAACGCTATAAGTGTAGGTCGACCCAAAATGGCATTGTACGCGGTGGGACAATCTGTGACCACAAACTCGAGGAGCTTTGAGACTGTCCGAGGTCCCTCTCCCAAGGTGATCACTAGCTCGACCGTTCCTATTGCCACCGATCCTTCTCCAGAGAATCCGTAAAGCATCATGGAGGTGGCTTTCAGCTCGGTGACAGACAAACCCATCTTCTCCAGCGTGGACCGGAACAGTAGGTTTACCGAGCTCCCGTTGTCAACCAGCACTCTCCTAACCCTCCGATTAGCGAGCTGCACTGCTACAACCAGGGGGTCATTATGAGGGAACTGGACGTGGCTGGCATCTTCTTCAGTAAATATGATTGGTTGCCTCTCCAATCGTTGCTGCTCTGGTAGATGCCGCTCAGGGACGAACTCTACTCCGTTATGAGCCTTAAGTTCGTTGACGTATCTCATTTGGGCACCTCTACTCGTGCCAGCCAAATGGGGACCTCTAGAGATCGTGGAGATCTCTCCTCCTATCATGGGAGGAGGGACGTCCTGGTCTACCCGAGACCCGGGCTGATTGACCGGGACTTCCGGAGCTGAATGTCCTGCGGGAACTCTATTCCGCGCATACTGAGCCAAGGGTCTGGCTTTGATGAGAGTTTCGATCTCATCCTTCAGGTGTCTATAGTCATCGGTATTGTGGCCAATGTCGTTGTGGAACCGAAAAAACTTGGAAGGGTCTCACTTTCCCTTCTGGTGTTTTAACGGCTCCGGCTTCTTCCAGGGGAGGCGAGCAAAATTTGCTAGGAAGATGTTCTCCCTAGAGTAGGTGAGCTCGTTATAAGTCGCGTATACCGACTTAAATTTTTCTGTGGACTTGTTCTTCTTTGGGCCGTGCTGGTTGCCCTCACCGTTCCCCTTTCTCTTGCCTCCACCAAACTGGTTATTCTATGTAACGGTCTGGGTCGCTATCACGACCTCCGTTCCCACTAAAGCGGGCTGTTCAGGGACCTGGCAGGTTCCTGCGGCTGAGGCTTGCGCCTCCTCCAGGTTGATCCATCCCTGGGCCCTATTTAGGAATTCATTTATGGTGCTGACTCCCTTCCTTTGTCTCTCATTCCAGAGTCCCCCCCCCCCCCCCCCGACGAGGATTCCCATTCTCAAAGCCATGAGCTTGGAGCTGTCATCTGCGTCTGGCCCGAGCAGCGACGTTCACGAATCTGCTTAGGTAAGCCTTCAGAGGCTCATCGGGTTGTTGCCTTACGTTTGCCAGGGTGTCGGCCTTGATGCGGGCAGCCTGGGAAGCTCGAAATGCTCTCTTGAAGTCAGTAGAGAAGGTTTTCCACGAGCTGACTGACTGTTTCTTACTCTGTTTGAACCATTGTCTGGCCGGCCCAATCAAGGTGGGTGGAAATATTAGACACCTCAGCTCGGGACCAATGTTGTGGGCCATCATCAAGGTATTGAACATACCCAGATGATCTGACGGATCCCCATCTCTGTTGAATTTGGAGAAGTGCGGCATACGGAAACCAAGCGGATATGCCGTTGTTGCTATGCTAGGGGCGAAGAGCTCAAGTTCGTCCCTTGAATCGTATTCGTCTTTTTCTTTTTCTGATAGGAGTTTCCTCATCAGCTCCTCCATCTAAGCCAGACGCTCAAGGGTTTTGTCCTGATCCCTTTGGTTGTTCCGGAGTTGTTCAACAGCTCCGGATCCATTGTACGCGTTTGGCAGATTATTGTCGCTCCTATCCTGAGATAGGTTATACGGGACGTTCCCGCTGTCGCGTACTTCGGACAGGTTTTCCCTTTGGCGAGCGCGGCTGCCGTTTCCCACCGGTTCTCCCCTTTGAGAGTTTAGACAATCTCGGAGGTCGCCCCTCGGGGTGGCCTGAGGACTTTGCACCGAGCTCAAACGTTGGCGCAGGTCTCCGCCGGAGAGGTCACTTCGACGACTCCCGGTCCAATAGCTCCCATTAGAGAAGCTTGTAGCCCGCCTCTGGGGATGAGGACCCGGGACTTCTCTGGGCGCTCTGCTACGATTTGACGGTCCGACGGAAGGAGGATTTCTCCTACTACTCCCATGAGCCGGAATGTCTCGGACTGGTTGGGGAGGAGACGGGTATCTTATTGGTGAAGGAGGATGCCTGACCGGGGATGCGATCCTGGTCCCGTCAGGGCGGATCAGGTTAGGTCGGGGCCGCTCGGCTCTACCAACCTATGGGTCCTGTGCTCGGCGGTCTGAGCGGGACGCAGGACGGCTGGCCGGGGTGGGCTGTCGCTGTGAGCCCTCCCCAGATCTCCTTTGCGAGCTCCCTCGAGCCCTCCTGGGCGCGCTCGAGGGCGGAAGTGAGCTGGGAGTTGAGGTCCGGACCGATCGACAGTACTGTTGCTCGGCCCTAAGTAGTTCCTCAAAAGTGGTCTCCCAGCGGTGCGATGTGGGAGTAGAGTTTGATGTCGGGGGTCTAACCAACCGGCTAGGCCTTGACTGATTACCCCGGTGGGACTTATTAGTCTCGCCTTGCCTCTTTCCGACGTTAGTGTCGGTTGTAAGAGGGGGTAATCGGGCCAAAACCTCTTGAATCTGCTGGTTAGCTTTCGCCAGCTGACTCCTCAGCTGTGCTTTCTCCATTTCCACCGCCGTGTAGAAATCTGGGTTCAGATTGGGTGGTCGGGGAGCCGAACTTCTAGTGCATCTTGGCCTATTGGCTGCTTGCCCGGCCGCTGCTGAACCTCAGGGTTCTGATCATCGGAAATGGCGGCATGATGGGCCTTCTGACCATCACGTTGGTCCGCCTCATTACCATGTCTTGAGCGAGTGACTACCATGGTTGGGTATTTGCGATAACACCAATCTAACAGGCTCTCAACAAAAGCACCAAACTGTTGACACGGTTCTTCGCCAATAGATAATTAATAGAATAGAGAGTGGGATTAGTGCTAAGTAATGATCCGTAATAGATGAATGATCTTAAAATACAATGGTGACACGAATACTTTTTTAGGTGGTTCAAAGGTTAAAATCCTTCTAGTCCACCAGCCAATATTATTGCTATTTTTATGATATTCTTTACAGGGTCTTTCTTTAGACAATAGACTCCAACCCCTTGCAACTCCCAGGGTCTCCATATTTATAGGGAGAGGGCACCTGGGAGTTGGCAACGGAGGTCATCCCGTGACCTTCTTACCCATCATGTCACTTTTGTGACATTCATGATTAATTCCTAAAACCTGACAATGAAGTGTGGTCTAATCAATAGGTAAGGGGGGTAATGGGCCGCACGGCCCAACCCAGTCGTGGGTGCCTGAACACGCACGTTTATGCTGCGTGTTCGAGAATTCAGGGATATATCAGACACGTGATGTCTGATATATGCACGTTTACATTGCATGGTTGACTTTATAAGGGGTCACAGATGCCAACCCAAGCTCGTACCTCGAGCTTGCTGTATTCTTATCCCGTGATGTCCATACTTCTGACCCGACTCCTTAGTAATCTTAGTAAGCCTTTGGTTACCTTGAGCTAAAGAGGTAGGACCTAGTAACAGCAGCTCCGGGTACGTGACATCCACGTGGCTGATATCATTATGTCCTTTCTCAGCTCGCTAATAGCCCGTGGATATTTAGGGCGTACATATTTATATATATATAAATTGTTATACTCAAATTTTGAGAATAAATAAACAACCTCAGAATAAGGTGTGAGCTCGTATTTAATAAGATATACTTGTACAAGTATAAGCGAAGTTCTGAAGCTATGTCATTTACACTCGAGCATGAGTTGTATGTTCGAAGGTAACAAAGGTCTCTTCCAAAAGAAGAGTTTGAAAGATCAATCAAGCAAGGAGGTTGCGACAACTGGAATGATGAGTTCGAAGCTACATGTGATCTCGAAAGCGCGTTGGAGCAATATTCAAGCTCAAAGACACGTTAAATTAATATACATAGATGCTATTAGGAAATCCCTATAATTAGAGAATTTAGTTCAAACCGTGTAATCAAACTTATTGTTTATGGATATTTATTTATAATAAATGTGCTTGATTGTATTTAATCTACGGAATTTGTTGTCCTAATTAAAACCTGATATGGGTAATGTAATATCTCTAAGATTAAGGGAGCTGATATGGGTAATGTAATATCTCTAAGATTAAGAGAGGATTCTTGTAACCAGATCTATAAATAGTATGAGAATAGTCAATTGTAGGGACGCTATTGTAATGCCTTGGTTAGCCAAAATTATTACATTGTGTGTTCAAAATGGTATTTAGCTAGCTAAGTTAGTCATTTGGACTTAAATGTGTAATTAAATACTAAATTAATGTTAGGTATTAAAAATTTTAGTCAACGAAGTAATCATTTTTCATTAAAAGTGTTAGTTTATATATGGGATCCCAACAAGTGATTACAGACTAATAAAAGACAAATAAGTACATACTAGCCATTCTAAGCGGTAAAACAGGATTCAACCATACTTCTTCCCAAGCTACCCCGATCGTGGCGGTCGAGTAGGCTGCATATGTACACACCATCCTTGAAACTCTCTAACTCGTGGTTGGTCCAACTTACCCTTGCCCTTACCTGCACCACAAAGCACCCGTGAGCCAAGACTCAGGAAGAAAACTTAAATCAATAGATTCAAATAAGCAACATAATATAAATAAATCAACACATAATCCAATTTAAACATCCAATAAGTTAGACAAGTGCAGGCTTGATCGGTAAAATAACACACACAAGTATACGTGGTTGTGACAAGTAATAATTTTCGTAAGAATGGGATCGTCTCACAGAGACTACTAATCAATTACCAATAATTTACTCTTGATTTCTATTTGACTATCAAAATTTAGAATAATTAATAAACTAATAGTAAAAACTTAAAGTAAAAAATCAATAGAAATAGGTAATTCAAGAATAAAGACCTAGGGTATTAATTTCATCAACTAATTCACTTGTCAATTTAACTATTTCAGCACAATTCAATCTTCTAATTCTATCTTAATAGTGGGTTATCAAAAGCAATCTTAATTCTTTATCAAGATAAAAAGAAATCAACCTATATGCAAATCTTCTATCTGTGACAGATTTCAATACATAGCAGGCTTTAAACATCATAAATCTAAAAACTACACAAATCATATAGATACTATCTTCCTATATGCAATCTATGTCTCAATGGCTATAGAATATTTAACTCTCACCTCTCGGATCTCGAATTAAAATCATAAATCATACAATAAATGGCCAGTAAATTGTAACCATTAAACACAAACCAATGAAGATTAAGAATAAAATTGCACTTAATAGAAAATTAACAAGATCCAAAGTGACTACATTAAACCCTATAGAAAAATATTTAGTTCCTGGCAAACAAAGCTAACACCATAAAAATAAATGTTATCATCTTTAATATCCAAAGCTTGAAAAGAAATTAAAGAAGAAAAATGCAGAAAATAAGCTTAGCCATCAAGAGCTCTCTGAAAATTCGTAATTAAAAATCATAATTAATACCTAATCCTCATGTTTTTAAACCTAAATAGTATATTTTTTCTCTTGAGGGAGGCACGTCGCGGCTCATGCATTTCCATGCTGCGGCCCGTATCTTCAAAATGCCAAGGAGGTTTGCGCCTCCGTCTTCAAGCGTCGCGACCCTTAGGTGACCATGCCGCAACTAGTGTTTTTCCAGATTTTCCTTTGCTCTCTGCCACTCATCATGCCGCGGCCCTAAAGGGCATGCCGCAACATTAATTCATGTCAGATTTGAGTAGTTTCTGACTTTGCTAGAGCTGAGGTCCTTAAGCCCATGCCGCGACTCTAATTCTATTTTTTTCTTCAAAATTTGACCATCTTAAATCATTCCTTCATCAAATTCATCAAAAACTTCTTCTAGCTCCTCCTTAATACCAATTTGACTCGATCAACCACCAAAAGTTCCATTTTCCCACTGTTTCTTCTTCTTTTTGCGTTTAGCTCATAATTCATAGCATCGACCTACAACAAAGACAAACACAAGCATAATCTTACACAAAACAAACAAAAAGACTCAAGATTACCACAAAAATACATCCTAAAACGACACTAAAATGGAGTTATTGTAACGCCCTACTTCCTTAGAGCCGTTACTAAGTGAGTTTAAAACATGCTAATCACTCGCTAATCGAGGTTTTAAGTTAAAAGTGTAGCTAAACTGTGTTGAAGGTCATTCTAAGGCATTAAATATAAAAATGTAGTCATTCGTTGAAAATATAAAAAATTAAATATTTTGGATCCCAAAATACTGTTTATAAAATATTTACAACTCAAAATACATTTAGGGTCGACTAGGCGACAAATTCAGATTAATACATAACATTTCCCAAAAAGTACCCCTGGCCATGGCAGCCAGGTAGGTCGAACATGTGCACATCGCTCCACGCTCTCCGTACTCATGGTTGGTCGACCTTTCCCTTGCCCTTACCTGCACCATAGAGCACCCATGAACCGAAGCCCAGCAAGAAAACTCAACACAAAACAACTAACATATGCATATCTATCAATCAACATATAACAAAATAGTCAACAGACTAAACACATAGCGACCATACCATCCCAGGCGCTTTACCAGGCCCTGGGTTTGCGGTCTTCACCGTGAGGATGACTCCAGCATCTGAGAAGGGTCTCGCCCTAACGGCTCGCACTTCGCGTGCTCAACGCCGCTCCCAGCCCTTTGTCGTACTCGGCTTTGCACTCCACGTGCTAGCGCCGCTCCTGGCCCTTGCCGTACTCGGCTTTGCACTCTGCGTGCTTAACGTCGTTCCCGGCCCTTTGTCGTACTCGGCTTCTTGCCGTTCTCGGCCTTCGCCGTTCATTTACAAATATGCAATACATAGCATAATATCAACAAATATATAAACATATACTAAACACAACAATAGGGCTACACCCAGCAATTTAATCACAAAGGGCCATGCCCTGCAATACAAACAATAGGGCCACGTCTTGCTCTACGCGTACAACAGTTGTCTTACCTGTGTCCTAAGTTTTCTGAGCACCGCAATCCCGAGCATAGTCCTCTAACTCGAGCCTCGCTGAAAACCTAGTCACAACACATCAACAATAGCTATCCATCAAGCTGTAATTCAATAAATAACTTTGGGATATAATTCTAGCCTCCGGGACCTTAGATTCTACCAATCTGGGTGGTAAAATCCTTCCCGAGCCTTAACTTTTGGGTTCCCAAGCTAAAAACTTCCAAACAACCAACATCTCGAACTTGAGCCGCGACCCAGCCCCTTAAGGGTTGCGACGCGCTCAAGTTAGAGGCAAGAGCCTCACTGGTTGAGGGACACGAGTTGCGGCGCTCCTTTCCTTGGGCTGCGGCCCGCTTGGCAGACAGAGGCCTCCAGCCTCTTCAACACACGCGGGTCGCGACGCCTGAAGAACAGGGCCGCGACTCGAGTCTCTAAACCCAGAAAACACCATTTTTCCTGTGTTTTCTTCGAGCCTAAACCCCAATTCTCATAATTCAAACATCATTTAAACTCATAATTGAACCTGAATTCCTTATACACATACCCTAACCAGCACAACAAGCCCATAAACAATCCCATATACCCAGCAATCACCCTTAACCAACCTTGGAAACCAAATCCATGCAAGCCTAAGTTCTAGCAACAAAACCAGCAAAATTCAACTTGATTATCAGGTTTAAGAGCTTAACTTTGAACCTAACTAAGCCTCTGAACTAATCCCCTGAGTTCCAAGCTTCTAGCCTCCCAAGTTCCAGCCTATGTTCCTTAGTCTCTGGTTAATTTTCACCAAAACCTCAAAGCTTCACGGGAAGAAAGAGTGAGTCATGAGAGAGAAAGAAAGTTAAGAGTTATTGTTGTCCTTCCTTCTTTTTTGTTCCAGTGGTTTCTCAAGACCATTCTGAGCTATGTAATACCCCTGCCAAATGACCAAACTGCCCCTTAAGCTTATCCTCAATCCCTAAGTAACCCAAGGGCAATTTAGTCATTTGTCAAATCCCGTTAAGTCAAGTATTCCTGTAAATCCCCATTAATCCTAAAATTTCCAAATCATTATTAAATTACTACACGTTACTCAACAAATCCTGAACACATATTACGTTCCCAAAATACCCCTAGGCTCCTCCCGAGCCGGGTATTCGACCCCGTTGTGACTTTTTAGCTAATCTGCTCCCTAGGACTATCTCAGATCGTGCATTACAAATATATCACTACCCACTCGTGGTATCAATCACAATATACACAAATATAGCATTTATACGCTCAATGGGCTAAAATTACAAACATGCCCCTTATAGCCAAATGGGGCCCACATGCATATTTAATTCACCTAAACATACAGTTCTAATCACATAATCATAAAATTCACGTATCAACATAATCAATCAATTATTGCCCTCCAGGCATGCTAATCAAGACCCTAAGCCTTTATTAGCAATTTTGGGACGCTACAACTATCCCCTCCTTACATAAATTTTGTCCACAAAATTACCTGAATAGCTCGGGATACCGATCCTGCATATTTGTCTCAAGTTCCCAAGTCGTCTTCTCCACTTTGCTGTTCCTCCACAACACTTTCACTAAGGCGATGGTCTTGCTCTGCAAGACTTCATCCTTTCGATCGAGAATCTAAACCGGCTTATCCTCATATGATAAATCCTGGTCCAGCTCCAAGTTCTCATAACTCAGTACGTGCGTAGAATCTGATATATACTTCCGGAGCATGGATACATGAAACACATTGTGAAATGGTGGAGCATGGATGCTAAAGACAATGAAGATAACATGGACATAACACAACCTTTAGAAGAACAAAACATGCAGTGTGAGATGTCTAGATTCAGCGCCCTGAATGCAGATGCTACAATGATGAACTTATATGCCTCAAAGTCACCAGTCTATTATAACACAACAAAGGAAGATATTGCTCGTCTCACATCCATTTTCAAGGAAGGGTTCGAGATCCAAGGAGCATCACAAGGCGCACCCACAACACGTTCATACCAAGACAATCCAAACATAATACAAGACCCAGTTAGGGTTAGAACAAAGGGCAGGGGTAATACAAGCCAACGCAGGGATGGGGGACAACGAAATCCAACAGATGGCTCAGGCTTCAGACAAAGGGCATGCAGAGTTTGTCATGCACTTGGTCATAATAGTCGAAGATGTCCTACTCGTGGAACATCAAGAGGTAGGGGAAGAGGGGCAAGCACGAGCAGTGTTAGTGTTAATCGATACATGGAATCATGGAATGAATACATGTGAGGTGATAGTGACATGCTTTATTCAACGCAAGAGTTGTTTGGAAATGATTATGATAGACTCAATCCTATTTCAAATATGTAATCTTTAAAACTTTTTGTTTCCTAATTGATCTAAAATGGACTTCATTTGTACTAGCTAGTATTATGATTATGTATTGCATTTTTAAAAAAATTATTTGAAATATCGAACATATAACAAAAAAAACCAAGCTAATATGATGCACTACTTAAGTATTTCAAGCAACCTCTATATTGCATGAGTATCGCACCTATTTAGTTTGGTAAAATCATAAAAAAAAAGCAACCTAGTTTATTTATAACCAATCTTTAATACATGCTGCAAACAATAATTTTCTATGTTAAATAATTTCAACTTCTTTAAAACCCAAGCTAAAAAAGAAATGAACACAGTATAGTGTGTACCGTAGTTCAAAGATTATGTAAATTAACCAAAATTAATGTATTTTTCAACGTCTCTTATGTGCCATGCATGTTTACGGTTACATATGCATGCGTAGTCATATATCACAAGTTACACTTAAGCCCACAATAAAATATTATTTACTAGATGCAATTAAATTTATGCCCAAAACACCAACAATTATTTAAAACCAAATAATCAAACCAGTAAACAAAACCGTACCACAAGTATTAATCACATTTTATAATATGTTGTGGGTCTTTGGCCTATGAAGCTTTTCAGAGAATGTCAGGACGTAGTACACGTTAATTAGAAGCAATTCAGTATATACGTGTATTTTAATTAAAATACACAAGCGGGAAACATTCTGCTTCCGTACTGGGCAGGACTAAATCGGGCACCATATATATATTTACATGTAAAATTAAGCTACTGCAGTATTTCGATCATAAATCATTAAACACCAAAATTAGTTAAATAAACATTGTGAAAATAATCATGTTTCAAGTGTCTAAAATGAGTAGCATCGAGCATTGTTTTTTTTTTTTTTTCATTTCGTTCTACAGATTACATAGATCATTTTAATGAATTCCTTTCAATTTTCATAAATGAATCTTCCAAATGAGTGTACTATTATTTTTTACCCGCTTACAAGTCATAGCTTTGGAGTGAAAATTATAAATATACACACATCAAGTTCTCGATTATTATGTTTAGAGTGAAAATTATAAATATGTGCAAATCTATATTATGCTACAAAATTAAAAGACTACATTTTTTTTAAATTAGTAGACTACACATTTCTATTATTGTGTATATACACATAATAGAAGCCTTGTAATGTAGAATTATATTAATATCTATGTTATGCTACAAAAGTTAGCAGAAGACTATACATTAGCAAAAATTAGCATTGTAATTTGTGTTTCGAAAATCCCTTACTCAATCTTTGAGGTTAGCCAGTAAAGAATAGCAATAACATATTGTGAGATTTTTGTGAAAAGTGATAAATGAGCTGACTATATTAAAAAATTTCATGTCTGGGAAGGGACCTCACCTTGACTATATTGTCAATCAACTTCAACTGGGGACTTGAGACGATGTCCTATCCTCTTGGTTACCTCATCATCTCCAGGAAATTGTTTGTAGTTCATCCAACTCCTATTTTTACATGTTTTCAATATATATGATCATTTCTATATCATGACATATATTATATTTACTTTCAAGCATGGTAACGTAACTGTTGTTAGAGAACCTACTTAACTCTGCAGAGGCTCGGGACTATTGATCTATTATAGCATTCTTGTCTTTTCTTCTCTTCTCCTTTTCTGTTTACGTGAAGAAAAAAAACCATATTTGGATAAAATCGTTTCAATTTAAAAAAAAATATTTGTGTTATAATAAGTGGTGGGTTTGAATCTATTTTCTTATTAATATATAATAAGACTCTTTACATATAAATTAATAGCATCTATCTATATTCATAAAATAGATAATACAACAATCATAATATAATAGATTAAATAAATATGAAGTTCTCACAAAATAGAAAAAATAGATTGAAAAAAATGTAGAAAGCCACCTCTATCACTCTTAAGTTCAGCTTGAACTATATAGACAGATGCATGGTTACTGTCTAGACAACACAAAAGGATAATCATGCTGGCAGTAGGGCTTCAGCTCTTCAAGTTTTCCTTTTCTTTATATGGTCAGTTAAAATGAATTCCAAAATTATATCTAAGATCACTTTTAATGATTGAGCTAAAATAGTTAATTTTAAAAAAAAAATTGTTTAGTGATATAATATTTAAATAATGAAAAAAATATAGAAAAACTAATATATGATGTAATATAAAAATTTATATTAAAATAAAAAAAAAATTTGGTAACGTATATTTTAAAAATGGAGTAGAAAATGAGATTGTTCTGTCCCATTCGGCATTTGTCTATTTTTGATTTGGTTTGTTTATTATCGTTTTGTCATTCAACTCCTTTTGTCTTAATGCTGAACAATCAATGTATTTCTCGCATGTGTATCTTCCGTAATCAATTTGTATTAAGTGTTCTCTAGAATCTCTATCCACTAAAATAAGATAGCTACAAAAGGAGACATATATTAATGATTACTACATAATCTTGTTACAGCCGTAGAACACGATTTATTTTAGATTTATGTTATACTATGACTAAATTTCATTTTCATTATCTCTACTATATTTTCATATTAAGAAAATAATGATAACGGTGCACCACTCTAATATTTTAATTAAACAAGCGTTTTATCTTAAACTCAAAATCTTATTAACTAGATTAATTTATTATTAGGAAGATATCAGTTAATTAATTGCACTTGAAGTACAAGATCTTCTTTCTAATATTTGTGTACTCCTCTTTGTAATTGTTAGGCCAATAAAATTGAGACAGTTCAACTCAACTCAATTGTTTTCTTAAAACTTCTTTTCATCATACGGTGGTTTGAGAAAAATATTTTATTATTTCTCTATTCAGATCTTTCTTTTTCTCTATTCAGATCTTTCTTAAAAGCTTTTATATATATATATATATATATATATATACACGAGAATTCTGGTTTCACTTTAAACCCTACCGGTAGGGCTCTCAGTGTTTACAACCCGTGAATAGTTTTCGGTGCGATTTTTTTTTATGACCGTGTATATTGTAGCTATTTAGAGCATCCTGCAAATTTTCAGAAAATTCCGAATATTTTACAGTACTGAAAACTAGGTTTAAACATGTTGTTGCACGCGTGACTAATTTTTTTTATGCGCGTGGAAAACAATATGTTTGAACCTAGTTTTCGGTACTGTAAACTATTCAGAATTTTCTGAAAATTTGCAAGATGCTCTAAATAACTACAATATACATAGTCATAAAAAAAGTCGCGCCGAAAACTATTCACGGATAAAAAAACATTGAAAACCCTACCAGTATGGCTTGAAGTGAAGGCCTTGTAGAAAAATTATCATTCATATATAAAATAATATGAACTATCACTATTCAACAAAATAAACATAATGCAAAATTATTTAAAATCTTGTCAACAACATAAATAGAAGCTAAAAAAAACAATGAGATTATTTGCAAAATACGTATCAAGTAACAAAAAAATTATACACTTTTTTTTTTGTGAGTAAAAAAAATTATCAACTTTAAGAGAAGGATAATTGGCGGTTAAATTTTTTGTTATTTTACAAGCGTAGTATTTAAGTCACTTATTTTTTTTTGTAGCAAAAATCTCTTCCGTTACACATTTAGTGTACATTTTCCCCTAACTGTTAACAATTCGTTAAAATGGGGATTCAACATAAATATTCGGGACTGTTGCTGCCAAAAAAGAAAAGTTCAGCGACTTAAATGCAACAATTTTGAAAGAATGAGACTTTAGCCACCAATTTTTTTATAATTGAATTTTCTTCTTAAGAATATCGAATACCCTATTATTAACATATAAGAAGTTTGAGAAATGGGCTATTGACTACCTTAAATAAGTTTCTGTAAAATTTTATATGTATTTTTTTAATAAAAAGATCTAGACAAAATAATTAAGAGACTCTGAATAAGTACCACAAAATAATTTATATATATATATTTTTTACATCATTTAAATATTATATATATAAAAAAATAAATAAAAAATAAAAAGCTAATAAATTTTTAGAGAGAAAGAAAGAAAATTTAATAAAAAATATAAATAAAATGTTTAAATGATAAATGTAGCAAATTATATTATTAAGGGGCTACGGTAAAGTGCTCTTATAACCAATGTTCTTCATTTTCACATTAATAAGCTTAGATTAGAACTATAATATAATCTTAAGAATTATGTACTTTTATTTTAGTGAAAAATTTATAATTGATTTGATGTGAGATTATACAATGGTAAAATAGAATATAATATAATAAATAAATAGCAAAAATTAACTAGTTAATTACCATTTTGAAAATGTTAAGAAAATGAATGTCTTATTTAGATAATTCAATATTTAGATTTCTTAATATAGTTTTACTAAATTAAGGAAATATTTATGTTAATTATTATATATAGGATGACTAAATTATTGTGCCATTGATATAGTGTAGAGAAACCTACAAATTAAGGTATAGTTTTCTTTCTTATATATCCCAAAATAAAAAGAGAAAAAAAAAGGTTTGGTTAAAAAGCTTGAAAAGAGAGAGAAGCTTTTGAGAGAATTTTTGTGAGAAAATTTCTTGGGTGTAATTTGGGTATGGGTTAAAAGTTATAAGTGTTGTAAACACTTTGTATATTTTTATCTTTCTAGTACAAGATTTGCAGCAGATTCAGAGATATAGGCACTTGCCGAACTATGTTATCAAATTTGTGTGTATTATTTCTGCTATTATTTTTATTTTCATTAATCTGATTCATAAGAAAAGTTTCGTAATTTTCCTAACAAAAAACCTTAACAACATTAGACTGGAGCTTATGATTATTTTTTATATGTTAACTATAAAGTATTTGATCTTCTTGAAAAGAAAAATAAATTATAGGAAAATTGGCGACTAAATCCCTCATTCTTTTAAAATTGTAGCATTTAAGTTCATAGTCTTTTTTTTTTTTTTGAGGAAATTACATTTTATATGGGAATTTGAATAAAGTGTGCAAAAATATGGTTTTTTTTTCAAAAAAAGTTAATCTATGATTTTCTCTAAGAATTTTCACTTTTATGGGTTTATTTTCCCATATTTTTGTATAAAAGTTAGTTTATGCCATAATTGTACTCTTAATCAAGTTTTATTAATTTGGAAGGGTATGTTTGTAATTTAATTATTATTTTTTTTAGCTTATTTATATTTTATATTGTTTTTATATTAAATTTGTTTTGGTTGTTTTGCAATTTTTTTTTTTGTAATATGAATTGTTTTTAAAATTATTTTTTATTTATTATAAACATGTTTTTCTTGTTTTTTTAGATTATACGTTTCTTTTTTCAAATCCTAGGTAAGGTAACCAGTTACTTGATTGATTTTTGACAGTTATGTAAAAAAAAATCCTAGAGCTAGGTTAAGCAACATGTATCAGGAGGGGTAACCAGTTATCTTGAGATGAGTAATTTTTTGCCATAAGAGGGGTAACAAGTTATCATAAGAGATGTGACGAGTTACTCATATTAAATATAAAAAGAAACATCAAATTTGAAGGAAAAAGAGGAAGAACACTTCATTAAAAATGAATAAGAAGTAACTATGATTTTAATAACATAGGTAACCAGTTACCATAAAAAACTCATAAATATACACACCAGAACGTGAAGGTAACCAGTTACCCCCAGAAATATACACATAAAGAATGTGATGGTAACCAATTACCCATTCACGTTCTAATATTTTTATTAGTTTTCTTTCCAAATTTTGATATTCCTATAAGTGTTACAGTAAAAAGAAAATGTTGAAAAAATTGATTTGAATTTTTTTACATATAGTGGAAAAAACTATAAAAAAATTACAACAATATAAAAGATAATAGATAAAAAAAATAGTAAAATAATTATGTAATGTTAAAATATATGTGTGAAAAAAATGGAACGAGAAAATAATAAGTACAAAAATGAAAAAAAAAACAAAAGAAATGATGTTGGAAAAAAATAGATGAATAAATAAAAATGAAAAGAAGAAGAAGAAAAATAATGGAAAAATGATAAGAAAAAAAATATGAATGAAAAAATTTGTAGAAAAAAATGAAAAAAAAATGGAATAAGAAAAAAAAAAGAAAAAAAAAACAGAAGGAAAAAAAATGAAAAAAAACTGAAAAAATATGAAAAAAAAACAATACAAATGAAAGAAAAATAATAGATAAATGAATAAAAATGAAAAGAAAAAAAAGATGAAGGAAAAATTGGTAGAAAAAAAATAAAAAGGAAAAAATGAAAAAAAATAAGTAAGAGAAAAAAGAAAGAAAAAATAATAAAAAATGAAGGAAAAAATTAAAAATTAAAAAAAGTAAAATAAAATTACATTCAAAATCAAAGAAAACATAACTATGATAAAAAAAAGTGGCATTTTCATATTTTAGTTAGCCACTAATTGTGTTTTTCATACTTTAATTTTTTCTTTAATAAATTTTCCCATATAAATTAAGATATACTTTTGCACATTGATAATATAAAAACCATATTTTTGAATATTTTTTTTTCATCAATAGTCCTAAACATTTATGATGAGTCTTCGTTTTAACAGATTATTAGCATTACGGAAAAAATGTGTACAAATTGTGTAATGGAAGAAACTTTTGTCACAAAATAAAACGAGGACTTAAATACTATATGAGTAATGATATGTGCACCTAAAATATGTACCAAAACATTACATACAGTGATGTGACGGTTTAGTCTAGCCAATCATATTTATTAAAATTGGGACCCACTGTTTTAAAAAGCAATGACACATCACTGTGTGTAATATTTTGGTGCATATTTTGAGTGCACATATCATTACTCATACTATATTTGTAAAAAGAAAAAGGGACTTTAGCTGCTAACCACACTTAAGAGAACATAAGAATTGGTTTGAGATCCGGACAAAAAAAATGGTTTGAGATAGAACACAAATAAAAGTATACCAATATGCAAAAGTTTTTTATTTAATTAGAATACTATAGAAAATTAAGAAGATAATAAATCATATGTCGTTTATATAATTTGATTTGATTGAGAAGGACTAATTTGTCGATGATCCTCCTCCCCGTTTTGGTTACCAACAATAAATACAAATACTAATTTTCTTTTGTCAAACTAAAATTTTGCTGTCTGATATGATGTCCGGAATATGCAGGGCTAAATGCGGTGTCCTGCATTTTTTAATTTTGAATAAATAGCACTTTGTCCTGAATTATCACGTCGTGCCCTCGATTTTATATTGTTAAAAAAATTTACTGGACTATGCCTTTTTATCGATTTATGGAACTTCTCTTGGTTTGACTACCGTCCGGAAGATTGATTTTGGTAGTTTGGATACTGACGTGTTATTCCTATTTTTTATTTAAACATTTTTTACTAAGTATTTTTTTTTATTTAAATATTAAAAAATTAAAAAATTATATACACTATAATAATATTTTATTTGAACTATTTTGCTTTAGTTTTATTTATATTTACAATAAATTTTTTGTCTAATTAATTAAGCTATTAAAAAAATAATATTTTATGAATTGGAGTAGAAAAGTATGATTATAATAAAATTGTAATTTAATAAATATTGTATGATTATAATATGACTTCGACCACTACTATCCAATGTTTTGCAATTTTCTTTTTTTTTTTTCTTTAAGGAATATTACTTTTCTACTAGCCACATCATCATTTTCTACTCTAATTCATAAAACATTATTTTTTTTAATTTGTTTAATTTTTAAAATTCATCATATTTGAAGAAAAAAATTGAAGCATAATCAATTAAATTTTTTTTTATTGTACATGCAAATAAAACTAAAGTAAAATAGTTCAAATAAAATACTTTTAAAGTTACTATTGTATATGATTTTTTTAATATTTAAATAAAAAAAGGAAAAAAGAAGTAAAAATTATTTAAATAAAAAAAGAAAAAGAAGTAAAAAAAAATATATTTTATAATTTTTAAATTATTTATTTTATTTTTTAAAATAATATTTAATTTTTAAATAAATTGCCAGTGCTCTAACTGCCAAATCAACCTTTAGTTAACTGCGTCATCCGTAAACTAACGGAAGTCTAACAATTCGAAAACATGCATAATTCGAGGAGAAATTTTAATAACGTGAAGAGTTCGGGAGAAAATAATCTCATTTATTCTTGAATTTTTGGATAATCCAACCCACACACCCTACCCCATTCACAAACACTTATAAAGCAATGAAGCGTTTTATTAAGTAAGTTTAAATAAAAAATAATTTAATTGAAGATGAACAATTGATTAATAATATGATTACGTATTTAAGTCACCGCATTGTTATATTGCAAAAAGTCTCTCTACTATTATGGGCCCAACTAGTACAATTTTTAAAAGTGAAAATTACATAAAACATGATGTTTTATTTCTTCTATAAATTTGATAAATATGAGGTTTTCAATTTTCTCCATTTTATGGCTTTTTTTATATACATTTTCATGAGTTTTTTTCCCATACTTCTGTAATATTATTTTTGTTTTACCATTTTTTTTACTGATAATCCGTTACCAATGTTGAATTAGTTATTCTAAAAAATTGATGTGATAGTAACAAGTTACCACTATCAAAATAGTTTTTTTTTCTAGTTTTTTAATGATGTGGTGGTTGTTAGCCCGAGAATGGCTCCCAAGAGAAGGGTGAATTGAGAATTTAAAACTAAATGCGGAAGTTAAAATTTAACTATCTATTTCTAGCAACTTAGTGAAATTTTCATGCAACAAATAGATAGAACCAATGTAAATAATCAAGTAAGCAGAAATGTAAAGGAGTTTAAGGTTAGAGGGATGCAAACTCTCTTCTTACAAGGTTTGGTGGAACGAAACCCACCTACGTCCTTGGTCTTCAAAGCTAACCCTAGCTTTGAGTTCTAGTGACGAGCCAAGTTAAATGACTTGACTAATCCTTTTACAACTGAGGAATTTTCACCAAGGTGTACCTAAACCTCTTACATGGATTGTTTGTTCGGTGCCAATCTCACCAACGTCGGGTTGTTGTGATTCCGGTACCAACCTCACCTATGCCGAGTTGTTGTGAATTCGGTGCCAACCTCACCTCTCTTGCAGATTGTTGAAGTGTCATTCTCACTTTACAATGATAGATAGATAGATGAAGTACAATGGCTTTTACTCTCTCTAAGGATGATAAATACTAGTTGAGAACCTAGAAAGAGATGAACACACTACTAAATAAATCCTTACAATTTTGGCTCAAGTGTCTGAAAAGTGTTTTGGAATGATTTACACTAGGTAAGAGCTTAAAATACTTTCTCTAGCTTAATACAAAGATATAAAACTTGTATTAGCTCTAAATTAAGTCTAGAAGTAAGCCTATTTATAAAGGGAAGAAAAATAGAGCCGTTGGGGGAATTTTAGAGCTCTCTAACTTCAGTACAGCGAGCAGCCGGTCGACTGGATAAAAGAGTCGTTAGAACTGTACTTTCAAAACAAAAGCTGCCAAACTGCAGGGCCTACAAGAGGAGAAATGTCGTTGGAAAACATAACCATAACAATGTAAGTCATAATCATAAACATAAGATCAATGGCAACATAAGCATAAACATACAACATAAGATCATGACTTCCCTATTGTCCAACGATCAACATAAGATCATGACTCCCCTATTGTCCAATGATCAACAGCATAAGCATACAACATACGATCATGGCTCCCCTATTGTCCAATGATCACATGTGACTCTCCTTTCGGTCACTTACATGGCACCCCTATTGTCCATATTTTTTCATGGCACCCCTATTGTCAGAATCTTAGGCATGTATGACTTTATAATGCTGCAACACTAGGTTAAGCAAACAAAAACAAATCCATACATATCTCACAACTAAATTCCATTAAAAAAACAAACAAATAAAAAATCTAGCTAACTTCCTTATATTCATAAAACATTCATGACACCCTTTTGGTCAATTTTTGTGACACCCTTTTTGGTCACTCTTGAGGCATGTGTGCCCTTATTGTTGTAGCGTCTTAGAATTTTACTTAGTTAGATAGTAGTAGCTTGTGCGGTAGTATTTTAGTTTTCGTGGTTATTGGTTCAAGCCGGGATTTAGTTGGAAACTAATAGAGATAGTTATAGATTTTATAAGTTTAGCCTGTAGTTTAGAAATATTAATTTTATCATAAGGTTTGATTAATATAGTTGATCCTAGAAATATTTTGTATTATAACCTAAAGTTTAGATAGAATAATTAAGAACGTGACACTTGTCACATGTATATTTATTAAGGATTTAAGGATTTTAGATTAATAAATTAATCAAGGATAAACCTAGGAAGTCTATAACCTTCCCTCAGTGGTTAAGATCTCGTATTACTCAGTAAAATTTGTTTAAACAAATTTCATGTGTGTGTGAAAGTGTGCAAAAACGTGTTTAATATATCAGCGTAAGCCGATATATTGCAGCTATAGGGGCTGATATATCGCCTATGTTGATATGGAAAACACGTTGACTTCGCACGAACGAAACCACGAAGCCTCGGGAATATGGGGGAGGCGATATATCGCCTATAGGGGGAGATATATCGACTCCACATGCATATCTTGAAAGTTCGTGGAATCCGAGCTAGAAACAATCATCAACAACTTGGACTTGCTCTTGAACGATTTTGATCGAGTTCTGGGCATCTGTTGAGCAGAAAATTCAATTTTTATTTATTTTAATGTGAGTTAGTTTCACTCCTTGAACTTTATAAATAAGACTCGTCACTCGGCCATTTGCATCGTAATTCAAGCACTTCTTAGAGCCTCCAAGCTACTAATTTTGTTCTAGAGAGAAACACTAGGGTTTTGGGGTTAAAAACTTTCAAATCTAAGCTTTTCTAAACACTTGGGAAGTAAGCTAGAATGTGATTTTGGTATTGAGATGTAGATCGAAGTTCTAAGCTATCTAAGGTACTTTCATCCTCAGGTTTAGTTCATTATAGTTCCTCTTATTCTTTTCATTTTCTTCCAAATTCTAACTTGTTATAATGGCTTTTGGTTAGGTGTTTGATTTTCTTCAAACTTAAGATTTTCAATAAGTTCTTATCTTGATGGTTTAGATCTTCTCTTCATCTTCTTTTCTTTAGGAAACTTATGATTTTTACTGTTTGGTTTTAGGAGTTTCTAATCTCACACTTGTCTCCA
Source organism: Humulus lupulus (assembly GCF_963169125.1). NCBI lineage: Eukaryota > Viridiplantae > Streptophyta > Magnoliopsida > Rosales > Cannabaceae > Humulus > Humulus lupulus. The sequence continues at coordinate 68,452,195 of NC_084794.1, read as the reverse complement.
ATACCCCGATTTTTATTAAGGAAAATAAGTTAGATTAATGTGCTATGTGCTTTGTGTATGTATGTTGTTTTTATGTTTGTAGTCGCTTGGGAAATATGGTTGCTTAGATAGCAAATAAGCAAATCTCGAGATTTTTATCATTATCGTAGACTATAATTGTGTTTAAACCTACCTCTAAATAATAGCAAGATGACATATATGGTTCCTATCATATATTATAGTTGTGTTTAAACCTACCTCTAAATAGTAGGAAGAGGACCTAGATGGTTTCTATCACATACTATGGTAATGAGTTAATGGCCATTAACTTGTAGTCTTATGATTTATGTTTTTGATGACTTATGTTTTATGTTATGTTTTAGTAGTTTTTCCTTACTGGGCATTAGGCTTATTCCTTTTTATTTAGATTGTGCACGTAAATGAGCATGGAAGGCGAGACGGATTCATGGCAGCTTTGGCATGTGTATTGGGCGAGAACTAAATGAATGGACTGACGGGAACGATCGATGATGAGTTTATGTTTTGAGTGTTTTTAATTATGTTTTATGATTTTTCTGCATTTAGTATTTGAACAATTGAAATAAATGTTTAAATTTTCGTTATGATTTTTATGTAATAACAATGAGATCCTGTATTTTGGATTTTCTAATAAAGTTCTATTATTTTATGTATGTATTAAAAAATAATAGCTATGTCTTAGTAGTTTTAATGGTTTGAAGTCTTTAAGTTAGTCGGGTTATTACAGTTGGTACTAGAGCCACGGTTCATATGCATGAAGTTCTCCTTGATGTACACGCAAAAGCTCTGAATCTAACCGCCAATGCAAGTGTTTATGTTATGAATATAAGTTTATGTTAAAATCTAACGTTTTAGTCATGATGTTTTCAGTCATAAATAAACTGAGCTTTGACCTATCATGATATCCAAGCCATTAAGGCATTGAAAAGGGTTAGAGAGCCAAGGGATACAATAGGAGTGCTAGAAAGAATCACTTAATGATTGATCATATTTTACAAGGAGATAGTTCACCTTCAAATCGCTAAGCAAATTATGATGAGAGCCATGGAACAATATGTCCTAGTAATTAGGCTTTTTAAGGATTTTCCTTCTCTAGTTTCAAAATTGGAAGAATTATGGGAGACTGTGGATGATGAAGATGATTTACCAGTAGCCATGAGATATTATTTTCTTATACTTAGATTTACCTATAGGTTTGAGTTTCAATTAACCAATGAACAAAACCATAATATCCTAATGAATATTCCCCGTGGTAGTTTCGAGGCTTAAGATACTGATGATATGCTAGATGAAGGGTCAGATGTAGAAGATCCTGGTTTTTCAAAATTTTACCCTAGTTATTACTAGTATAATTTCTTTATTTATTTTGAATTTATTATTGTAATAAGTGAAAATCTTTTTCCAAATGAAGAAAGTTGTTTTTTTTAATGGCATGTTTGAGTTTGATTTGTGGATTTTGAAATCATAATTAAATTAGAATAAATGCAGTAAATAATGACTAAGTTCAGTGAGGGTGGATACAAGTCAATGAACCAAGTTCTGTATTGAGAGTTTAGGGGGCCATAGTAGTGGGAACGATTTTACTGTTCCCAGCCCTCCCTCAATATGGTTAACTTTAGAACAGCGACAAGTTTTGAGCCTGAGAATTAAGTCATATAGGGTGGTTAGAAACAAACTTAGAAAATAATAAAGATAGCATAATAGTATAAGTATAGGAACACACCCAAATTTATAAAGATGGCTTACATAATTTTTCATAAGAAATCATAACTGATAGGTCAAAGTTATGTTTGCTTAGACTAAGTTTTGCCTTAGAAACTATTAGGGTAAGTTCTAACGTGTTTTCTCAACTGTTAGAACTTTGTTGAAGATGTCGCTATGAAGGTTTGCACACACAAACGACAATGCACCCAACACCGCCAACGAGACTCTCGAGGTCCCTCCAGTCCGAAGAAGGGGAATGCGTGCTACCACTTCTGTTGCCAATAGAAATGCACCACCTTTGGTTGACAACAACGCTGAGATTATCCGGTTATGACAACAAGTAGAAGAACTACTACAGCAACAACAACAATAGCCTCAGTTGCAGCCTCAGCCAATGACTCAAGCACCCCAGCAAGGGCAGAATATAGGATATCCATATGGGGGATAGCCGATGGGGAACTATGCACCCTATCCAACTCAGTACATAGAACTAGTCAACGAGCATTTCTGTAAGCAGCACGCTCCAAATTTTGGCACACAATGGCTCAGGAATGTAGAGCCAATTCTGGCACACATGAACCTCGGCAACGCAGATCGCATATCCTGCGTTTCTTCCCTACTGAAAAAGGATGCCAGAATCTGGTGGGATTTGGTACAACAAACTCACGATATCACCTCCATGACTTAGGCTAGATTTGTGGAGCTGTTTCGCAAAAAGTACTACAACTCAGTAGTCATCACTATGAGGGTGGAAGAGTTTGCCAGTCTGAAGCAGGGCAATTTGACGGTAGTCGAGTACACTCAACAATTTGATCGTCTATCCAAGTTTGCACCAGAGTTGGTCCCAACCGACTACTTGAGGGTTACCAAATTCACCAGGGGACTCAGACCCAAGATTGAGTTACGAGTCAAGCTTGCAAACCCTGGAACCACTCCTTATGTTGATGTTCTGGAAACAGCTATAGAGGTGGAAAGGCTCCAAGAAAATGTTTGTAAGGAGGAGGCAAGTAAGTTTGAACCCAAGCAGTAGAATCAGACTCAGAATGGTTGAAACCACAACAACAACCAACATAACAACAATGGGCAGAAAAGAAAGCATCCTGATAATAAGCAAGTCGATGCTGACAAAAGAGCACGGACAAACAATGGTAATAATAGGTCAGGTTATGTGGAATACCCTCTGTGCTCCAAGTGTCAGAAAAGACATCCTGGGGAGTGTCATAAAAATACAAAGGGTTGTTACAATTGTGGCTAGGAAGGTCATCGGAAAAGAGATTGTCCGCTGCTCAAAACAGAAGAAAAGAAGGACAACAAGATGATTCCAGCCAGAGTCTTCGCCTTGACCCAGGGAGAAGTCAAAACCAGTAATAAAGTGCTCACAGGTCAACTTCCTATCCTCGATAATATATGTTTAGTATTGTTTGATTCGGGAGCAACACACTTGTATATCTCGTTAGGAATGATAGAGAAATTAGACAAACCTTGTGAAAGATTTAGAAATAAGTTTGTTACGGAACTTCCTTCGGGCGAAGTTGTTCTATCATCACACTAGTACGAGGAGTATAGATCATAGTCGAGGGAACGGAGCTAGAAGGAGACATGATAGAGCTAGAGATTAAGGACTTCGACGTAATACTGGGCATGGACTGGCTAGCAAGACATGGCACAACCATCCACTGTAGACGCAAGCAAGTGATGTTCGATACTCCTGAGGACCAGAAACTATGTTTTATGGGAAAGGTTTCAGGACTACGGACACCACTTATTTCATCTCTCAAAGCCCAGTGGGTGATAGAGAAATGATGTCACACATTCTTAGCAAGCATCACAGATGTGGCACAAGAAACACCATTAAAGGTTGGAGATGTCCGCATTATAAAGGGATTTTTAGAGATATTTCCTAACGAATTACTAGGGTGACCCCCTACTGAAGAAATTGACTTCACAATTGAACTAGTACTGGAAACCGAGCCTATCTCAAAGGCCCCATACCGAATGTCACCTATCAAACTCAAGGAGTTGAAAATGCAGTTACTAGAGCTCTCAGACTTGTGTTTCATCAGACCAAGCCATTCGCCATTGGGGGCACCGGTTCTATTTGTGAAGAAGAAGGATGGAAGCATGCGGATTTGTATCGATAACCGCGAGCGGAACAAGGTGACAATTAAGAACAAGTACTTGCTACCCTGGATTGACGACTTATTTGATCAACTTCGAGAAGCGACTGTATTTTCAAAGATTGGTCTACGGTCCAATTATCACCAGCTCAAAGTAAGGGAAGAGGATATACCAAAGACAACTTTTAGGACTCGATCCAGACATTACAAGTTCCTAGTCATGTCTTTCGATCTTACCAATGCTCCAGCCGCATTTATGGACTTAATGAATCTAGTCTTCAAGGATTACTTGGATAAATTCGTCATGGTGTTCATTGACGATATATTGGTGTACTCCAAGGACAAAGTCTAGCACGAGGAACATTTAAGACTGACCATGCTGCGACTAAATAAGCATAAACTTTACGCCAAATTCAAGAAATGCGAATTTTGGCTATCATAAGTAGCGTTTCTCGGCCACATAGTATGGAAAGATGGAGTCGCAGTAGACCCAACTAAGGTAAAGGATATGAAGGATTGGCCAAGACCTAAGAATGCATCACAGGTTAGAATTTTTCACAGGTAGCAGGCTATTACCGAAGATTTCTAAGATAGCCACTCCGCTTTCCAACCTGACCGGACAGATAAATGTCAAGAAAGCTTATAGTTGCTCAAAGATAAATTGTGCTCAGCACCAGTACTTTGCGTACCGACACCCAATGACAAGTTTGTAGTATACTGTGATGCGTCTAAGCAATTTTTAGGTTGTGTGCTGATGCAAAATGCAAAGGTGATAGCCTACGCCTCAAGGCAGCTGAAGGAATACGAGAAATGCTGTCTCGCACACGATATGGAGTTGGCGGTGGTGGTCTTCGCATTGAAAATCTGGCGCCACTATCTTTATGGAGAACGGTGTTACATTTATATAGAACATAAGAGCTTAAAATATTTCTTCACACAAAAGGAGCTCAACATGAGGCTGCGCATGTGGTTGGAATTAGCAAAGGTCTATGACTGTGAAATCTTATACCACCCAGGAAAGGAAAATGTAGTTGCAGATGCGTTAAGTCGGAAGAGTTATAGAAATCTGGCAGCATTATCCAGAATTGAAAAGTTGCTACAACAAAAGCTAATTAATGCCGGGATAGAAATAGTCATGGGTCAACTAGCTAACTTGTCCATCCAGACAAGTTTAGTAGATGATATACGGATCGGGCAAGGGCATGATGACACGTTATTATCGTACATGGCTGCAGTCAAAGAAGGCAAGACTACGAATTTCTCTATATCAGAATAGGGATTCTTAAGAAATAAGGGTCAGTTATGCGTGCCGAATGACCATGTAATTAAGATGAAGATTTTAGAAGAGGCACATACTACCCCATAATCTGTTCACTCGGGATCGACCAAGATGACTCACGACCTTAAGTCACTATATTGGTGCCCGGGAATGAAGATAGACATAATAGAGTATGTGTCCAAATGCCTAATATGCCAGCAAGTAATGGCGGAACATCAGCGACCCGTAGGCTTATTGCAACCGCTTAGTATTCTGGAATGGAAGTGGGAAGACATAGCCATGGACTTCATGATAGGATTACCACGAACAAGTAAGCAACACGACTCGGTTTGGGTTGTGGTGGATAGACTCACAAAGTTAGCTCACTTCCTGCCATTCAAGACTACGTACATTGTGGACCAGTACGCAGACATTTACGTTCGAGACTGCATGAAATCCCTAAGACCATAGTATCTGATAGAGGATCAGTGTTTACATCGAGATTTTGGGAAGGCTTGCAGCAAGCCATGTGTACCAAGCTAAGTCTCAGTACGACATTTCATCCCCAGATCGACGGACAGTCCGAGCGTACCATACAAATTTTAGAAGATATGTTGCGCGCTTGTGTTCTAGACTTTGGAGAATTGCTAAGTAAGTATTTGCCACTTATAGAGTTCTCCTACAATAATAGCTACTAGGAAACTATCGGTATGACACCCTATGAGCTACTTTATGAAAGGAAATGTCAGTCGCTGTTACATTGGGATAAGGTAGGAGAAAGACAACTTCTTTGACCCGAAGCTTCTAGAGAAGCTCAAGACACAGTGGAACTTATTAGAAAGTGTATGCTTGCTACTCAGAGTCAACAAAAGAGTTATGCAGATGCCAAGCGACGAGATGTGGAATTCAAAGTCGGAGATCAAGTCTTCTTAAGAATATCTCCTATGAAAGGAGTTAAGCGGTTTGGGAAGAAAGGAAAACTTAGTCCCCGGTTTATACGTCCTTCTGAGACACTGGACAAGGTGGGACCAATAGCGTATAGATTATTCCTACCGTCAGCTCTAGCAGATAGCCATAATGTGTTTCACACCTTGATGCTACATAGATATATGTCAGACCCATCCCACGTTCTCAAGTACGATACTTTAGCACTTCAGAAAGACTTGAGTTATGAGGAACGACCGGTTAGCATCCTAGAGAAGAGGGTGAAGGAATTACGGTCTAAGAGTATTTCGATAGTCAAGGTGTTATGGAGTAATAGTACAGAACATGAGGCAACGTGGGAGTTGGAGGAAGACATCCGAGCACGGTATCCGAAATTGTTTGGTAAGTAAATTTCAGGGAGGAAATTCTTTTAAGTAGGGGAGAATTGTATCGTCTTAGAATTTTACTTTGCTAGAAAGTAGTAGCTTGAGTAGTAGCTTGTGTTGTAGTATTTCACTTTTTGTAGTTATTGGTTCAAGCCGAATTAGTTGGAAACTCGTAGAGATAGTTATGGATTTTATAAGTTTAGCCTATAGTTTAGAAATATTAATTTTATCATAAGGTTTGATTAATATAGCTGATCCTAGAAATATTATTTATTATAACCTAAGGTTTAGATAGAATAATTAAGAATGTGACACTTGTCACATGTAAGTTTATTAAGGATTTAAGGATTTTAGATGAATAAATTAATCAAGGATAAACCTAAGAGGTCTAGAACCTTCCCTCAGCTGTTAGGATCTCGTATTATGATAACTCTAGGAATTAGAGTTATTTTTATGCTTTTAAACTTATATTTTTTACCAAGGAAGAGTGATTTGTGATGTTTTGTAGTAGTTTTATTGTGTTTTCATTAAATATTAATTGAAGCAGGATAATATTAAATAGTATAGTAATGTTGGGAAAATCTCTAAAAAAATGTTGGTTCATTTTCTTGATAGGTGGTCTTTGAGTTTGGAGCAATTTGAGAAAGAATTGAAGTGTGAAGTGGAGTCAGAATTTGAGGAATGCTGTGGCATTGCTGCAGCATCGCATCCTGACAACTACTCTATTTTGAGGGTCCACGTGTGAAGTTTCTAATTTTTGGTCTTGAACTCATTTTGTTGTAATTGTCTTAATTGGGCTGAAATTAATTGATAAAAGAATATTTGGGCTTTTATTGTACCTTGGTCCATTTGTGGTAAAGAAGACAAAATAAATTAAAAGATAAAAAAAGAGGAGGCCCACGTGACCTAGGGGAAGAGGAATGACCTAAAGGAAAAGTAGTCTTCTTTCTAAAGCAGTGATATACGACTGGCAGAGGGGAATACCAAGCCACCTGGTGCATATTGAAGAGACCCATTTTTGGTAGCCATTAATGTGAAGGAAAGAGGAGAGAGGAAGGAGGAAAGAAGGAAATGCAAGAAGACAAACCACTTGAGACATCACTTGGGCTTGAATTTCTTACTTTTATTTCTATTTTATTTCATTTTATTATCTAAAATTTCAGATTATGGATTGTATTTATTTGGGTATTTTTGAGATTAAGAGTATGAGCTAAACTCTAAATAACTAGGATATTTAGAACCACAATATGTGACTGTCTTGATGCTTATGCAAATTGATGTTTATTCATTCAAATATTTATCATGTTTAATGCTTGCTATTGATTGATCACCTTTAGTAGGTAATTGGGTTAATTTTTAATTCTGAAAAGGTTGAAATTAATGGACACACAATTTGAATGGTGCATGCTTGAACTCTTTGGATTCAAGATTGTAGTGATACAGACATATATTATTACCATGCATAGTCTTATGGAATTGATGCTTGAATTGAATCTTTGAAGTTGAATTAGCATAGACATATGTGATTTAATTAAAAGATTAGAATCATAGTGCTTTCACGAAAGCCTATGAAAATTAACTAAAATTCTGGGCTAATAGACTTCCAATTGCTGTAGCATCAGTCCAGCATCAGTGTCAGAGTTGCATATTAGGGGGATAATTATTCTAGTTGCCATCATACAATTTGTTACTCCTTGAATCAAGTTTCCTGGGTTGTTTCTTTTATTTTTTTTGGATTTAATTAGTATTTAATTACTTAGTTCTTAGACCACAATCTTTTTAATTAATCTTAGTGCCTTTAAATCATTTTGTTAGAACTTAGTTCTACAATTAAAAACTTAAAGAAACAGTCCTTGTGGATATGATATCTGGTACTTGTTACTATATTACTTGTTGTTGACAGTGTACACTTGCACTTAGCTTTATTTTATGCAACATGTTACTCAGTCAAAGTTGTTTAAACAAACTTCAAGTGTGTTGAAAGTGTGCAAAAACGTGTTTAATATATCAGCGTAAGCCAATATATCGCAGCTATAGGGGTCAATATATCGCCTATGTTATATGGAAAACACGTTGACTTCTCACGAACGAAACCACGATGCCTCGGGAATATGGGGGAGGTGATATATCACCTATAGGGGGTGATATATCGGTTCCACATGCATATCTTGAAAGTTCGTGGAATCCGAGCTGGAAACAGCCCTCAACAACTTAGACTTGCTCTTAAATGATTTTGACCAATTTCTAGGCATCTGTTGAGCAGAAAATTCAATTATTTTTTCATTTTAATGGGAGTTAGTTTCACTCCTTAAACTCTATAAATAGGACCCTTCACTAAGCCATTTGCATCATCATTCAAGCACTTCTCAGAGCCTCCAAGCTGCTAATTTTGTTCTAGAGAGAAACACTAGGGTTTTGGGATTAAAAGCTTTCAAATCTAAGCTTTTCTAAACACTTAGGAAGTAAGCTAGAGTGTGATTTCGGTATTGAGGTATAGATCGAATTTCTAAGCTATCTAAGGTACTTTTATCCTCATGTTTAGTTCATTATAGTTCCTCGTATTCTTTTCATTTTCTTCCAAATCCTTACTTGTTATAATGGCTTTTGGTTAGGTGTTTGATTTTCTTGAAACTTAAGGTTTTCGGTAAGTTCTTATCTTGATGGTTTAGATCTTCTCTTCATCTTCTTTTCTTTAGGAAACTTATGATTTTTACAGTTTGGTTTTGGGAGTTTATAATCCCGCACTTGTCTCCAATACCCATGTTTTTGGTAAGGAAAATAAGTTAGATTTATGTGCTATGTGCTTTGTGTATGTATGTTGCTTTTATGTTTGTAGTCGCTTGGGAAATATGGTTGCTTAGATAGCAAATAAGCGAATCCCAATATTTTTATCATTATCGTAGACTATAGTTGTGTTTAAACCTACCTCTAAATAGTAGCAAGATGACCTAGATGGTTTCTATCAAATACTATAGTTGTGTTTAAACCTACCTCTAAATAGTAGCAAGATGACCTAGATGGTTTCTATCACATACTACGATAATGAGTTAATGGCCATTAATTTGTAGTCTTATGTTTTATGATTTATGTTTTTACGAATTATGTTTTATGTTATGTTTTAGTAGTTTTTCCTTACTGGGCATTAGGCTCATTCCGTTTTATTTAGATTGTGGAGGTAAATGAACATGGAAGGCGGGACAGATTCATGGCTGCTTTGGCATGTGTATTGGGCGAGAACTAAATGAATGGACTAACAGGAGCGATCGTGATGATGTTTATGTTTTGAGTCTTTTTAATTATATTTTATGATTTTTCCGCATTTAGTATTTGAACGATTGAAATGAAGGTTTAAATTTTCTTTATGATTTTTATGTAATAACAATGGGATCCCGTATTTTGGATTTTCTAATAAAGTTTTATTATTTTATGTATGTATTTGAAAATAATAGCTATGTCTTAGTAGTTTTAATGGTCTGAGGTCTTTAATTTAGTCGGGTCATTACAATTAGCAATAGTATGGAAATCCAAGAATAAGTGTTATCTAACTTTCTTACCTCAAGTCCAAGCAATTACAAGAGCGGAACAACTTTACAATGAGCCTATTGATGGCGTAGAACAACACTTAGCACTATGGTTAAGCATTTTGATACCACAATAACCTTCTCTTCTCCCTAGAATTTTTGAAAACTCTCTTTTCCTCTTTTCATTTTTCTCTTATTTCTCTTCCCTTTCCCTTTAGGGTTCGGCAGCCACAACTTAGAAATGATGAGAAAAATGCTCTCTAGAGTCCTAAGGCTCTATACATAGTGTGTCCTAGGTTTTCTAAAATAATAAAAAAAATTAATTTCTTATTAATTTATTTAATTCCAAAAATTAATTAATTAAATAAATACATTTTGATCTATCCAAAATGGCAGCTGCAAATTTCCACTTCCCCTTTCCTTCCTTGGTTTTCCACACTAATAAGGAAAGTGTAATTTTCGTAGCTCTATGGTCCTGCCACTTTGGTACTCGCTTTAGACCATGATATCTTTCGAATTAGAGAGTGGTTCCTTCTACAAAGTTATAGTTTATCGAATGAGCTTTCTAACAGTACCAAGTTTGTCTAAATTGGACATCTATAGCTCAAGTCATGGCTGTTTTATTAAGGATGGGTCCAGAGTTACAGGAACTAAAAAAATGGCTACTATTTTCCTTGCTCACCACTTCTCTCTTTGTTTCCTTTTCACAATATGAACACATGCATTTCTAGAACCTTCTCCCTTAATTACTACAATTCTCTAAACAAGGAAACATCCTCATTCCAATAATTTGGTCTAGGTTCAAGTCTACTCTCTTGCATGCTTATCTTACTTGTCATGCACTTGCACACACACAACTATGCATGTTCACTTACTTGCCATGCACCCACACACACCCAATCAAACACACTTGCACTCAAGAACAAACAATTAAATCAAAAAATTATTCAACTTAAGATTTAACTAAACAAAATAAAACAATTAATCAAACTATAAAAATATAAAAATAAAAATTTGGTGCGCTACTATATACCCTCCTTAAAAGTAATTTCATCCCAAATTCTTTCTTACCAAATAACTTGGGGTATTTATTTCTCATGTCTTCCTCCAGCTCTTATGTTGCTTCTCTTTCTGTACTATTCTTCCATGGGACCTTAACTAATTGAATCTTCTTGAACCTTAGTTCATTGACTCCATGTTTGATGATACACTCAAGCTGTTCATCGTAACTCAGGACCTGCTATAGCTGCAACAGCTCATAACTCAAAACATGGGAGGGATCCGACACGTACTTACACAACATCGAGATATGAAAGACGTAATATGTTTTAGTGAGTGCTGGTGGCAATGCTAATCGGTACGCAACTTTCCCAACTCTGTCCAAAATTTCAAATTGACCTATGTACCTCAGGCTCAACTTTCCTTTCTTGCCAAAACACATAACTCCTTTCATTGGAGAGCCTCTAAAAAACACAAACTTGCCTACTGAAAACTCGATGTCTCTTCTCTTAAGGCATGTGTAACTCTTTTGTCTACTCTGAGCAATGAGCATTCTCTGGCACTTCTCAATTGCCTCACTAGCTTCTCTAACTGTCTTTGGGCCTAATGTATGTGTAACGCCTTAAATTCCCTAATATGACTTTGTGCTTGGATTAGGGGGTCGAGAGGAAATAATTCAATTAATTGAGTGCTTATGTGTTATGACCATGTTATTATATGAATTATGTGAGTTATATTATAATATGACTATTTGCATTTTTAGGTGTATTAAGCATGCATGTGGGCCCATTTCTTATTAGAAGGGCATTTTCATAATTTTGGCTCATTGAGGGCATATTTGAATATGTGTATGTCTTATGATTGAGATCGCATTATTATGTGGATATATTTGATTGACCTGGCACGAGGCGATCATTGGGAGCTAGTTAGCGGAAAAGTCACAACGGGGGTAAAATACCCGGCTCGGGGCGAGCCTAGGGGTATTTTGGTAATTTAGCACATTAGTGGGATTTATTGAGAAATGGGGATTTTTTTGGTGTATTGGAGATAGCTGAAATTTATTTAAATAATTGGTGAGATGTGATGGTAAAGACCAAAATGCCCTTAAAGGGATTAAGTGGCAAGTTATGAGCTTAAAGGCATGGTGGTCATTTGTTGTGTTGGGGATTAACACACTTAGGCAATCTAGAACTCTATAGAGTTCCAAAGGAAATAAAGAAGAGCACAAAAACTCTCTCCCTCTGGTACTCTCTTCTCTCTCTAAGTGGGGGTTTGAAGTTTTGAAAGAAAACTTGGATTTTTGGAGTGGAATTTTGGATTTGAGGCTTGGGAAAGGTGTAGGCAAGCTTTGGGATTGTTAGGAATCCATCATTAGTGAGTAAGGTTACCGCTAGGGCTCGGGAGAGGATCGTTCTCGGGGGTCGTGCTTTCTTGCTTGTTTGCTTGTGCTTGGACCAAAGGTAAGAAAATTGCACCCGATGCGTGAGATACGTGATTAGGGCTTGGCCCCATTGTTGACTGGATATGATTAGGGCTCGACCCAACTATTAAATGTATTATGATTGGGGCTTGGCCCAACTATTAAATGTAAACATGATGAACGCTTAGGCCTAGCTAATGAATATAGTTATAATTATGCATGTGTATACTTGTGTAAGTATGTTGTAATGCATTGTATCTGTGTATGATAAAGATAGTATATGTATGTTTGTCCCCGATTGGGAGGCTCGGCTGATAAGTCAAAATTCTGTCTATTGTACCTAACCAAAAGCTCGGCCTGCTAGTCGAGGGTATACTTGAATATGGGCTCGACTTATAAGCCGAGGGATTAAAAGGGTTCGACTTATGAGTCAAAGGTTTACAAGGCTCGACTTATGAGTCGAGGGTTTACAAATCTCGACCTATGAGTTGGCTCGACTTATAAATCGAGGATTTACAAGGCCAACTTATAAGTTGAGAATTTACAAGGGTGACTTATAAGTCCAGGGATTTCAAGGTCGTCTTATAAGTCGAAGGATTACAAGGCCCGACTTGTAATTCGAGGGTTCACAAGGCTCGACTTACGAGTCGAGGGTTTACAAGGCTCGACTTATGAGCTATGATTAACATTATGCGCGTTGAGCGCAGGCCGTTTGGGCTAGGCCACCTCGGGAGTGCATTATGCACTTGACTGGCTCGGATGCCATAGGAAGGAATGGGAGTGCATTATACACTTTATTGGCTTGGATGCCATAGGAATGAGCAGGAGTGCGACACACACTTGTGTGACCCTATGGTCATTTACTTGTACAGTGTGTATGGTTGGTTCCAGTTATTACTGTTGAGCATGCTGATATATTCTGTGGACCATCTGAATTTGTTAATGTGTTTTCTTGCTGAGTCTTTTCGCTCACAGGTGCTTTGTGGTGCAGGTGAGGGTGAGGAGAACCTTGGCCAACTATGAGTTGGAAAGCGTTAGGGGCGATGTGTACATATGTAGTCTACTCGACCACCACAGCCAAGGTATCATAGGGGGACTAGGGTTGGACCCTGTTTTGCCGCTTAGGTGAGCTTATTTTGTAATCCCTGAGTTGTAAAAAAAAAATTAAACTTGTAATATGGGATCCTATGTAAAGACTAGAGTTTTCTTTTGATGGAACTGTTTATGCATTGACCAAGATTTTTAATACATGAACCCTTAGTAGCTTAATCACAGGTTTGAGTCCAAATGACTCGTTTAGTGAGTCCCGCACTAATTTAAACACACGTGGTAACGAACCCTAATTAGTAGGGTGTTACAACTTGGTATCAGAGCTGCCAAAGTTTAAGGGTTCTTGATGATGGACTGGGCATGTACACTTGCCGCTAAAGATAAGCTTGACTCAGGGTTCGGTAACTATTAATATAGTTATGTTTGCAATTTCTTAAATGAAGTATATATGTCTTACCTGCTTGTTTAAATAGGAAGTATGAGCTATTGTGATAGGGTTTGGCCCTTGACTGCTGTATGCCTGCTAAAGATGTGCTTATTAGCACCATAAAATGTTAAGAGGAATGCTTATTACCATCATTATTATTTTTTAATGATGGAAATGATTAATAGCATTATGTTATGTATATGAATGCCAAAAACATGCTTATTTGCACTTTGTTTGAGCATGACTATGAATCGCCATGCTTATTAGTGTGACAGTATATGTGTGAGAATATTAGAATGCTTATTAGCATTGACATTGCTTGTGAATGAAAAAGGAAGCGCTTATTAGTAATATTATATGGACATGTAGGTCAGGACATGCTCATTAGCATCGTTACTTATTTATAAATGTTAGGAAGTGCTTATTAGCACCCTATTTGGCAATGATTATGGATTGACATGCTTATTAGCATGATTGTTGAGTGTGAACTTTTGTTTGGTCTTGAGCCATAAGGAGGAAAGAGGTTTAGTTATTACCGCAACAAGGTACACATTTGGAAGTATGCTTCTAGGGCAGTCAGATCTACAAGTCGACCAAGGAATACATGCTAAAAATGATAATTGGGGTAAGACCCCTCCGCCAGCTCCTAAAACTAGCAACAGGTGCTTGCTGATATGCAAGCAAGGCTACAGAGGTAGGAAGAAGAGATTCGCTGATTGAGGCAACAACAAGTTCCGACAAGGAATGCTGTGTCAGAGGTCCCACCTACTGCTATAGTATTAGTCGTTCTATAGAAGTTAGGGATAGAGAACCGTTGGGAGGATTTGTTGGGAATAATGCCCTTAAAGCAATTGTAGTTGACAAATGTTTTAAATGAAAAAAAAAATAATTGAATTGAATTATTATTATTATATATATAGACTATGTCCGATATTATATGATAATATTAAGTGAATATCAAAAAATTCCAAAGTTTATCTATGTGGTCTTAATCTCATATTGGTATGGGAGGATCGAGATTAAGATAATAAACTTAAATAGTTCACAGTAAAATAAATTTATGGAATCTTTAGATTAATTACTGCTAGTACGGTCCACTAGTATTATGAATACATGTGACCTAGATTCGAGTTACTAGTGTAGTGGGATACTTTAGTGGAGGTATTTTGCATGCTGAGAGTATGTAGAACTGGACCAGATGTGATTTGTTAATACTTGTTTAAACATTGTTTCATAGTATTAATCAAACACATCAAATGATGATCATATACACGATGATCTTAATCTTGAGGTTGCTATGAACTCCTACATATGTCATCTGATCCTTTGATTCATGCATTAAGGTTTGTTAGAATGATCATGCTAAGAACAATTGTTTTGGAGACTCAATGATGTATATGGTTGGGGACGTAGTTTAACAGCTATAGAATCTATACCTTCTTATAGATTGAATAATGGTTCCTTATTGGGTTGACTTTTGGAACTGAAAATGTTATTAGCGCTTACGTCGCAAACTTGTTGTGACACAACCTTCACTAGTAAAGTTAATGGTACTCTAGGAACAAGATATAGCTAAAAGGGTAAAATAGTAATTTTATTCGCTTTTAATTATGGACCATTAATAGAGGATTAACGTTGTATGTAATGATTATATCAATGGATACTTTATTCTTTAATAAAGTACTTAGTAAATATATGTCTGTAGTAATCAAGAGTTCAATCTCATATTTTTAGTAGAGTAATCATGAGATTAATAAATATAATTATTTAATCAATGAGCTTTGATTAATAATGTAATATCTATTGGAGCTTGATATTATAGGTCCATAGGTCCATAGGTCCCTAAGGTGGCTCTATGAACACCATATCAAGGTAAGAGTTGATACAAGTGTATAATTGTAATTTGAGAATTTGAGAAAAATTTTATTCTTCGGGTCAAGTATGTAATTATATGATAATTGAGGTTGAATAATAAATTTATAATTAATTATTAATTTTCAAAAATATATTTATTAATTTAAATATATAAAATTTTGAATTTCATATATATAAATATATTAATTAATTTTTTAAATTAATTATTTTATTTGAGTGAGAGAAAATAAAATTAGTAAGTCAAAAATAGTTTTTGATTTATTTAATTTTAAAAGATAATGATAATGATGATCATCAATTTGAATTTTGAATTTAAAATTTAAATTTTGAAATATAGTTGTCATATTTTCCTTAAAAAGATTAACACATTATTTTGTGGGAGATTGATTTTAATTAAAAAATTAAATAAAAGAAAAATGTAAAATCCCTTAAAAGTGAATAGCATTACACGCCTAACATAGTCCAATGACTGTGCCATGCGTGTACCACATGTACAAATATTGTATATGTATAGTTGTTATTTTATTTATTTAATTGTTTAATAATTTGAAAATGTGTTTTTCAAATTTGGTAAGTTAGATATTTATCTAAATCAAATCCTATCATTATTATTATATTGTATTATTATTATTATTATTATTATTATTAGGAATACTAAGGTAATATAAATCTCTATACATATGATATAGAAGAATGAGAGAAAAATACACACAAAAAAGATACACAGAAATAATACAATACAATACACAATTCATAATAGTTCTCAGAGTTTTTGTCAGAAAAAACTATTTCTTCTTCTTCTTTACTCTAGCCATTCTCAGACCATAATCCAAGTTCTCATGTGTTGAGAAATACTTGTGACTCCTAAAATTGCAAACTCATGTTCTCTATGTGCCCACACACATCTTGAGGTGTAGAGAACACTCCGGAAGATCATGGTTTGAGTGCTTAAAGCTTTAGATAGGAAGATCATTAATAATAAAAAAAGACTCAAGAACACTTGATAGACTTAAAGATGTAATTGTTTATGTTTTTTTTTATATGCTATATATAAATATATTGTTGATTGTGAAAATATGATACGCAAGTATACGTAATCGATTCAAGTAATATAGAAAGTAAATAAAGTATCATTCCCACAAGGACTATCAACAAATTACCAATAAATGCTTTTAAATTTCTAGTTGGCTGTCGAAAATAGAGTGATTTTTAAACTAAGACTTAAAATTAAAATAAACTTTGCAACAATAAAGATTGATTCAATAATTAAAAACCTAGGGTGTTAACTTCATCAACTTTTCATTCTCAATTATAAATTTCTTTCTTCCTATTCTAATAGCAGGTTAACATAAATCGATTCCTATTTTTTTTTCAAAATATAAGATCTCAACCTATATGCAGATTTTCTACATCTCTGTGATAAACTTAAACATATAGCAGTCATTAAACATAGAAAAATAATTACTACACAAGCCATACAAATACTTTCGTCCAATATATAACCTATGTCCATATAATGATAGCATATTCAATTCTCATCTTTCGAATTTTGAATCAAAATCATAAATCAAGCAAATATTGATCAAGTTTTTACTAGCATTGAGTAAACATTATATAGATTAGAATAAAGAAGAAGAATCAATAGAACATCATAATAAGATTAAATAGAAATCCAAGTGACTACATTAAACCCTAGATAGAAGTGTTTGGTTCAGACATGACTAAAATAACAACATAATTATTTAGAAACATAAAATTCAAAGACTTGAAGAAGAAATAAAAAGTATGAAAGTGCAAAAAACTAATCTCAAAATCAAAATTAATCTCTAAACTCGTAATTAAAACCTGACCTAGCCCTAATTAAACATAAAGTTTGAATTTATACTAAGAAAAAAACACAAAGTCCTTTTTTCATAGGCGGGCCGCGACTTGGCATTTCCTAGGTCGCGACTCGTGACTCTCTAAACCCCAGTCGCGGCCCATGTGTTGATGTCCTCTTGGGTTTGCCTCTGAATTCCACTAGTGTCGCGACTTATAAGAGCAAGTCACGACTCTAATTCCCTTCAGCAACCTTGAGCTTCTGACTTGACTAGAGTAGCGGCATGGGGCCGCGACTCTAATTCCATTATTTTAAAATTTAAGCCTTTAAACATCCTTCCTTCATCAAAAACTTATTTTAACGCGTCCTTAGCACCATTTTGATTCAAGCGACCACTGAAAGCTCCTTTTTTTCACCATTTCCTCTTCTTTTTACATTTTTATCATGATACAACGCACCAACCTACAACAAAGACAAAAACAAGTGTAATCTTGCACAAAACAAACATAAATACAAGATTACCACAAAAACACATCCTAAAACAACACTAAAATGGAGTTATCAAACTCCCCCAAACTTACTTTTTGTTCGCCCTCGAACAAAGGACTTAAAACAAACCTAGACTCTAACAACAAAGACAACGTCCACAACCTAAATTATACCAACAACAGTTATGCCTCAAAATCATGAATGCTAATCATATAATTCTCAGAAAACTACTCAACAATTTATGCAATCCATATTTTCGATCAAAACACTCCATTAACACACTTTAGTCTACTAACATTTTGGATTACCAAGTCCTGATCACTAAATAAATGTATTTGAAATCAATTATGCTAACCAAATTCTTTCTGAGCAATCCATTCAAACAAAATAATTCCATAAGCTAACTTACTTGATATTCTCCACTAATATAAATCATGATATGCATAAGAATCAAAAGGACTTGTATAAGCTTGTAATGATGGCTTAGGTAAAGGTAGATGAAAAAGAAATTTTTAAGCTCACTTTACTATAAGCACATGACCAACAATCACCGACTTTACTCCCATAGTAAATATAATCCCATAATCCCCTTTCTTGATTTTATATTGAGAGATATAAAATATTTCCCCTTTTTTCTCAGATGATAACTACACTCCCCCAAACTTGATTCTTTTATATATTCCTATTGGGAGTGTAGTTTTTATTGAACTTTGTTTTTTCTTTTTTCAATATATATACTATCTCTAATCTTTTGCATTTTTCATTTTCTAATCCCACTATATTCACAAATAAACCCCATTACACATCAATCCCCATAACTTTTTTTTTTTCCAATCATGTGCTCATAGTATTTTAGGGACGGATATATAACCAAGTTTCAAGTATTAGGTTTAAATAGTGGCATAGAACAAAGAGATACAATGTTAGGCTCAAAAGGGGTAAACAAAGGATTAATTAATTTTAGGTCGACACGAAAAGCTCAAACGGTCCAAATGATAGCCTAAATCATATTCCTAAGAATTTTCACTTACCACTCATCAATCCACTAACCAATTTCAACAAGCATAATCAATATCAAAAACATCAATTTAAACATCATGACAGGATATTCAACAAATGTTGTCTAAACTAAAATGAACTAACAGAGTGTTCAATCAAGCACACAGATTTTTTTTTTTCAGATTTCATTTTCTTTGGATTATACGCATAACATTCACTTTGTTATCATTGGCACTTGTTGTCGACCATCATTCATGTTGGTACTAAACACACTAAACAAAACTCTACATTAAACAACTTACGCAAACTGAACAACACAAACAAAACGAACGGAAAAATAAGCTCCCTCCCCCAAACTTAAGCTAATCATGGTCCCCCAATGTTTAAAAATAAGTAAAGAAAAAAAACTTACCTGGTGTGAATCATGTCAAAAGGGTGGTGGATCTAGAAAAGGATGCCAAGGTGGTGGATAAGGAAAATAATGTCTATTCGCCTCCTGATTTGACCACCGGCAAACCAACTCATTTTGTCTGTCTGCCTGAGTTCAATGATAATCATGAAGCTCCCCAAATAATTATGAGTGTGTTGGTTTTGCTGGATGATAAAATCCAATCTGGCCACTTGCAGATCCGGTGGAGCCTAAAGTGCCAAAAATGCAAGATAAGTTCCTTTCCTTTCCTCCTCAGCTGCCCTTGATTCTTCTAGTTGAGCATTGGCATGGACAGGTTCATCGATTGTATCTCCTTCTTCTTCAACTCTCGCAGGTCGGGGCTGTGGTGCAGGTGGCTCCAAAGATGGGGCATTGAATTTAAACACAGAAGTGCGAGAAATGGGCCCCATTGCCTTCCTATAAATATCACTAAGATACTTAGGTACCTCCCACACCTCACATAACACAGTAATCATCGATCCATGCCCCAAACCAGCAGTGGTAGTCATTTGGCATAAATCTCGGATACTAGTTCGGATAACTCATCCAATATCAACAGATAGTCCCGTCATGATAGCATAGACAAGAAGCACCGATCAGTTCCCACTTCAGATAAGTGAGTGTTGGGCATAAGCCATGCACTCACAAAGAGTGTCCATGCCTTCGCCACTTGATTCATTTGAAACTATCTGAAATGCTTCAGTTATCCATTTTGCATTACAAAAGTAGCACCAGGAATGCCTAACGTTTTGGCCACTTCAACACAATCAATCTCACTATGATAAGCCAGTTGATAATATGCATCATCCTCTTGCGATAACATCGGTAGTCAATAAAATGCATCAATATTACATTCCACCAAAACCCCTCACACAAAAACCTTCCTATTAACTGCTCCTGGAAAATTGGCATAAAATTCATAGACCATAAAATAGTTGGCCTTTGGCATTTTATGATCCACAAAAAGTTTCCAATGGCGATGTTGAATTTCAGCTCGAATTAGGTCATAAGTCGCCTGGAGATAAGGTTCATCTTGATATTCCATGCTTCTTTCTTGAATTACTGGATGTTGAGAAAACCTTTGATAATGATCGAAGATATATTTACTAATGAAATGAGTAGGATCATATTCCAAAGGAGGTAATGGTGGTGGCGGGGTTGGTTGTGGTTGGGGCAGTTTGGTGCGGGAAGTGGAAGGGCAATTAGTATTTTTAGTAGAATCAGCCTTAGCAGGTTGTCTTCTGTTGGGGTTTTATGCTCTAATTAAAACCCAATTTCTTTGTAATCTCATTATATCATAAACAAAAAAAAAAAAAATCATTTTTTGACTTAGTCAATCACTTTGCACACATGTTTTATTTTCATGATTATTTGTTTAATATAAACTTCTATTAAATCCCGAGCATATAGCTAATCTGTAGAGTCCAAGAACTTTACTTAGCTAAGATAGATAATAGTATGATAGTATTTATAGCATTATCTTTGTAACTGTGGATTTTTGGTTCAGACCGGGAATTACTTGGACACTCATAGTAGTACTTATAGATTTTCTAAGTTTAATCTATAGTTTAAGAATATTAAGTATAACCTAAAGGTTTGATTAAAGTGACTGATATTAAGGATTATATTTATTATATTATAAGGTTTAGACATCAACCAATAGGATTTTAAACACATGTTATGAATGGTGATTAAGGATTAAGTATTTTTGGGGATTAAATCTAATAAGGAGTAAAGTTTGAATGTTTAGGGTCAGTCAGCAGCTTTGAGTACGTTGAGGGCTTAGTCAAGGCTGTTTACTCCATTCAAACTTAGCTAAAAATGTGTAATTTCGTGTTTAAATATTCAGCGTGTGCCGATATATCGCAGCTATAGGGGGCGATATATCGCAGCACGTAGATACGGAAAACACGAATCGATGCACGGTCGCCTCGGGCATACTGGCCCAGGCGATATATCGCCTACAGGGGGCGATATATCGCCTCCTTCAGCATATGTTCAATTGTTTTTGAATTCTTTTCCTTTCAGCCATTCAAACTTCTTCATAAGTCCAGCATCTTTTGAACGAGTCTTCAGCCTCTGCTGAACGATTATTCAAATGATTTTCACCTAAAAAGCCATTATTTTTATTCAAGTAAAATCAAGATCTTTTCATCTCCAAACTCTATAAATAGGACCTAGTACCCAGCCATTATTCACCATTTTCTCTAAGTTCAGAAGCTGCTAGTGTTAAGTGAGTGTGAGAGTGTAAACACCTGGTTTGGGGAAAAACTATAAGCTTAAACATCATAAGCTTATCAAACACTTTGGGAAGTGAGTTCTATAGTATTTCGGTGGAGGTTAGATTGATCTTGCAAATCTTTGAGGTAACCAAAACTCTAGTTCCTTTCTGTATTATGTTTCCTTTCTCTTAGTCTTCTACTCAATTTCCTAACCTCATTCTTATTTTGGTTAAGGAATCCAAGTTCTTAAGCACTTAAGTTGTGGTAAGCATATTTTCTTTTAATGGTTTAGTCTTCCTATTCTCTTTGTTTTCATCTCTTTCCTTCTTTCAACTCACTCTTGTTCATTATGGTTTTAGGAGTGTTCCAAAAGTCCCAACTCAGTCCATTATATCCCGGTAACTTTGGTAAGGAAAATAGGCTAGAATCTATATGTTTATGTTTATGCTATTTTATGTGTTATGTTTTCATATGTTATGAATATGTTATTGATGTGTATGTTGTAGGCTTGGGCATATGCCCTATTTGACTAACAAGACCCCAAAAAGATTGTGGGCATAAGCCTATTTAGCTGGTAGGACCCCACTAATCTCATGGGCACAAGCTTGTTTAGTCTATGGGACCCCAAGTAATAATGGCCATTATAATAAGTGTATTATGTGTTATGATATGTCTTTACGTTCATTATGAAATTTATGTGTATGACTATGTGTTAGATTTTCCTTGCTGGGCATTAGGCTCACTCCTTTCTGTTTATGTGCAGGAAAATAAGCTTTAGAGGCGGTAAGATTCGTGACGCTTGGAGGATGTGTATCGATGGTGAATGGAGTCAAGGGGCCGAGCGTTATTCGATTCGAGGATGTAGTCTCCTTTTAAATTTTTTATGATTTTATGTGTATTTTCCGCAACAAATATGTAATGTCTTTCATTTTTAAATCATCTTTTGTTTTAAAACAATGGGATCCCATAATCCTTCTTAGTATTCTGTTTGTTTGTAAATAACTCTCATTTTGCAAGTTACTTAATAAATTATGGTATTTTCGTAAAAATGTAAGTTTTATGTATAGTTTCGTTAATGGTCCAAATAGTCTAGAGTAGTGGGTCATTACATAATCGTATTTATAGTGACGTAATCACAGTGGAATATAAATATAATTATATGTGCAAAATAAGTTAGTCCTAAGATTAGTCAGTGCACATGATTTACACTGACTTGCCAATCTACGATATGATCTACTTACACATTACAGTGTTATGTTCTTTCCAGAACATTAGCAAAGTAGATAAGACCGTATGTAATTGTTACATTGGACTGGACCGATATTGACAGTAGACAGGATAAGTAAACATATCGTTATTATCTATTCTAGTCATATCATATAGTAGACCACAGGTCAATATAATCTCAATTTTGAGTATTTAGTATTCTAACTGATTGTATTATTTGAGTTCTTTGACTTGTTCGTTACTAGCTTACCCTACGGACTAGCCCATACTTACATCTTGGGAACTCAGTAGTATAATTGAGTGGGAGTGTTAATCATAGATATGAACATCTATAGCTTCTGATGAAGAAGTGAAACGATGGTTTCCTTTTAGTTTTGTTCAAGTTGTTAAATGATAGAGATCTCATTTCAGTAATTAAATTAGTTTACAGAAATATCATTTACAAGGAACTAGGTGTTTTAAGGATAAAATACAATGAGAGGTAAAACAATATTTTAGTCTTATCTCATTGTAGACCATCTATAGAAGATTGAGTGACAATTATGGTTGTAACAATGGATAATTAATAGCGTATCTATATTTGTTATAGAGCATTCTATGAATTCAAGAGTGAAATTCCAAGTCTATAGTGGAGTCACAAGGAATTAATAAGTTAGTAAATTTATTTGTTAGATTTATGATAACTTATTGGAGCTTCATTTCATAGGCCCATGGTACCCATTGTACCTTGGATAAAATCATCTAGATAGTCTCAATTAATTGATTTAATTATCAATTAGAATTATCAAAGTTGACCAGGTCAATTTTGGATAGTTTCACAGAGTTGTGTAATTTTGAGAAGAAAAGAGAAATTATGGCAGATTTATTAATTAAGATAAATTCGTATCTAAATTAATAAATAAGTTTAAATCAAGGTTCAAATTATAAATAATTAATTTGATAAAGGAGTAAATAATTATTTAATTAATTAAATCAATAGAAAATAATACATGTCTTGATTTTAAGTCCAATGGGCTTATAATCAAATGGGAAATTTTACGGGCCTAATGCCCATGACAATTGCCCACACTAGTCTAGGTGGTTCTAAGGATACATTGGAAGATTGTGAAGAAAATAGAAGATCGGTTCAGTTTCTTGATAATATTATGCGACAGAGAGGATACAAGAGTTAGAGAAACTGAAGGAAGGACTCTTTCATTCCGTTGCGTATACTGTAAGTATTCTTGTTTTTGTTTATCTTTGAATTCAATTTTAGAAACATGTTTTAGGTTATCTCATATTAATTTGTTTAGTATTAGATATACATGAAAATAAATAAAGATCCTGTATAAGCTAATCCAACACCTACCAGTTGCTAAAAATGACCTTCCAAGAATTATGGGAATATTTTCATCTTCCTCCATATCAAGAATAATAAAATCTGCAGTTGAGTCTTGAGATTGCCCACTCTTCAATTGCTTTTCCAATCTACCACAAATAGAATAATTTAGGGTTTGATTACAAATAAAGAAAGAAAGAAGGAAATATGGATTTAAGAAGTGGTGGGTGTGGCATTATGGTTGTTTTAAGAAGAAGGGAAAAGTAAAAAGGAGAGAGAGTTTGCAAAATAAAATTGTGTTGAAAGGAAGAAAAATGTGAAATGAGGGTTGTAGGCTGAGAAAAAATTAATTTAAAAAAAATTTCCCCTTTACGACAGAGGCGTATCGCGACCCAGCCATATTAACTCGCGACCCGTCTCAAATTTTTTAAACTTTCTAGTTCGCAGGCGCCGCGACCCTTGAAACCAAGTCGTGACCCGCCTCTTCTACAAGACCCCGTAGCTCTCTAACTTGTCTTGGGGCCGCGACTTATAAGCTCAAGTCGCAGCCCACCTCCTCCTTCATTTAACATGCTCTCCGACTTAGTTTAAAGCCGCGACTTTCAAACTCAAGTCACGACTTGACCTTCAAACTAATTTGAAAACAACCTTTTCACAATTTGCACGATTTTTACATAAATTTTTACTAAAAATAATATATAAACATTTACAAATCCAAAACGAAATTAAATAAAATTGTTTAACTAATAAAGAATTAAAAAAAACACAAAAACTAAAATAAAGTATAAGAATGCCTCCTTTAGTGCTGTCGTTAATGTCATTTAGTCGGACGTTGAATACCAAATTCAAATGGGTTCCAAAATCAACACAGACTTGCATTTTTCCACCAGTCCTTCCATATAGTGCTTTAATATCTGACCATTCACTTTAAAGTGTCCCGTCTTCTCGCTATGAATCTGCACTGCTCCATAAGGCAATGAGACAACAACTGTGAAGGGTCCCAACCATCTTGACTTTAATTTTCCTGGAAAAAGCTTCAATCGATAATTAAATAATAACACCTTGTCTCCCAGTTGGAAATCCTTTCTAATTATCCGTTTATCATGAAAAGCCTTAAAATTTTCTTAATAAATCTTTGCATTCTCATAGGCTTCATTTCGAAATTCATCGAGCTCATTCAACTCTAGAAGCCTATTCTGTCTTGCCATAAATAGATCAACGTTTAGATTTTTTACTGCCCAATAAGATCGGTGCACAAGTTCCACTGGTAAATGACATGCCTTCCTAAACACCTGTCGATATGGTGACATACCAATCGGAGTCTTGAAGGTTATGCGATATGCCTACTGTGAATCATTAAGTTTTTTCAACCAATCTTTACTTGATGTGTTTATAGTCTTCTCCAAAATACTTTTAATCTCCCAGTTGGACACTTCTGCTTGACCATTAGCAAGGGGATGATAGAAAAAGGCCTTTCTATGATGAACTCCATAACGAGCGCATAGAGCTGTAAATGACTTATTACAAAAATGACTTCCTGTGTCACTAATAATTGCTCTTGGAGTACCGAACTGAGTAAAAATATTTTTATGAAGGAATCTAAGTACCTCTTTACCATCACAAGTAGGAG
Organism: Humulus lupulus; assembly: GCF_963169125.1. Lineage (NCBI taxonomy): Eukaryota > Viridiplantae > Streptophyta > Magnoliopsida > Rosales > Cannabaceae > Humulus > Humulus lupulus. The sequence goes on along the minus strand of NC_084794.1, from coordinate 68,426,362 downwards.
TTGCTACAACTTCCACCCATTTAGAAACATAATCTATTGCCAACAAAATGTACTTGTTATTATAAGATGATGGGAAAGGCCCCATAAAATCTATTCCCCACACATCAAATAACTCAACTTCCAGAATTCCAGTCATCGGCATTTGATCTCTTCTTGATATATTACTGGTCTATTGGTAACGATCACAACTCTTAAAAAAGGCACTAGCATCTTTAAATAACGTAGGCCAATAAAACTCACATTGTAAAACTTTTGCTGCTGTCCCCGTTCCTCGAAAGTGACCACCACAATGTAAAGTATGACAATGAGTAAGTATGGAAATCATCTCCTCTTCTAGGACACACCTTCTAATTACTTCATCAGCACAATGACGAAAGAGAATGTGCTCATCCCAATAATAATGCTTGACTTCTGAATAAAACTTTTTGAGTTGTTGCCTTGACATGTCTAGAGGCACAACTTTAGCTACCAAATAATTGACATAATCTGCAAACCAAGGTAGCTTTTCTTAACTTTCAATCGAAAATTACTATTCATCCGGAAAGTTTTCATCAATTTGTTCCTCTTTCTCATTATGCTCTTCTCCCTTTTCCAATCTAGATAAATGATCTGCAACTAGATTTTTTCTCCCCTTTTTGTCACGAATTTCCATATCAAACTCTTGCAAGAATAGGACCCATCGAATCAAGCAAGGTTTAGCATCTTTCTTGGTCATAAGGTACTTAACAGCGGAATGATTTGTGTAAACAATCACCTTATTACCAATTAAATATGGCCTGAACTTGTCGAATGAAAAGACAATTGCATGTAATTCCTTCTCAGTAGTTGCATAGTTTAATTGAGCATAATTCAAGGTTCGAATAGTATAATAAATCGTTCAGAATACCTTGTCAACTCACTGTCCCAGAACCGCTCCTACTACATAATCACTAGCATGGCACATCAATTCAAAAGGAAGTTCCCAATTCGGCGATACAACAATCGTAGAAGACACCAATTTCTCCTTCAGCATTTTAAACGCCCTTAAACAATCAGCACCAAAGTTAAACATCACATCGTTCATAAGTAGAGTAGATAAGGGCTTTGAAATTTTTTGAAAACTCCTTTATAAACCTCCTGTAAAATCCAGCATGGCCCAAAAAACTACGAACCCCCTTAACAGACACCGGTGGAGGTAAGTTTTCTATTGTTGATATCTTGGCCCTGTCTACCTCAATACCATGGCGTGAAATTTTATGGCCCAAGACTATGCCTTCTGTCACCATAAAGTGACATTTTTCCCAATTTACTATTAAATTCGACTCCTCACATATTTTCAAAACCCTTTCCAAATTAGGCAAGCATCCATCAAAAGAGGGCCCAAAGACTAAAAAAATCATCCATAAAGATTTTTATACCTTTTTCCACCATGTCTGAGAAGATAGACATCATACATCTCTAAAAGGTTGCTGGAGCATTACATAACCCAAATGGAATTCTCCAAAATGCAAATGTTCCATAAGGGCACGTGAAGGTAGTCTTTTCTTGATCCTTCGGTGCTATGGGAATCTGATGGTATCCCGAATACCCATCCAAGAAACAGTTTTAAGGATGGCCTGCCAATCTGTCTAACATCTTATCTACAAAAGGCAAAAGAAAATGGTCTTTCCTGGTGACCTTATTCAGTTTATGGTAGTCTATACGAATTCTCCGCCCCGTCACCGTACGAGTTGGAATTTGTTCATTATTATCATTCTTAACCACCATCATGCCACCCTTCTTCGGGACTACCTGAACAGGACTAATCCATGCATTGTCAAATATTGGGTAAATTACCCTTACATCCAACCATTTAAGAATTTCCTTCCTTACCACCTCTTCCATTGAAGGATTAAACCTCCTCTGAGCATCGATACTAGGCTTACTATCCTCCTCCATTAATATATGATGCATCACTGTTGAAGGGCTTATACCCTTGATGTCTGCCAGAGTCCACCCAATTGCTAGCTTGTGAGCCTTCAACACCCTAAGTAGCTTCTCTTCTTCAATTAGAGACAATGAAGCTGAAATAATAACTGGGAGAGTGTCATTCTTACCCAAATAAGCATACTTAAGATGATCCGGTAAAGTTTTTTAACTCAAGAACTGGTGCTTCTCTATAGATGGGAGAGGTCTCTCAGGCACTTGCCCCAATTCCTCATATTTCTTTTTATAAATTTTCTCCGATGAGTTCAGCCACTTAACATATTCACTAGCTTTAGTACCAGCACACTCTTCAGGACTTGCAACCAAACTCAACTCAAGTGGATCCTCAATAGGTTGGACCCATTTACCTTGTTCCTCCAATACACTAACACTAAAATAATTGTCACTAGCTGAAGGATATTTCAAAGCTTTAAAAACATTAAAAACGACCTGATTACCTTGTACTCTGAGCCTTAACTCACCCTTATGGACATTTATCAATGCTTTCCCCGTGGCTAAAAATGGTCATCCTAATATAATAGGCACGTCCTCATCTTCCTCCATATCTAATACAATGAAATCCGCTGGGAAAATTAACTTATCTACCTTTACTAGAACATCCTCTATAATACCTCGGGTGTGTGTTAATGAATGGTCAGCCAGTTGAAGAGTAACCGTAGTGGGTCTAGCTTCCCCCAAACCAAGTCTTTTAAATACGGAAAACGACATTAGATTAATGTTTGCACTCAAATCACATAAAACCTTCTCACAATGAAAGTTCCCAATGGTGCACGGTATAATGAAACTTCCTGGACCTCTCAACTTTTGAGGAAGTTTCTTTTGAATAATTGCACTACATTCTTCAGTTAATGCCACAGTTTCATATCTCTTCCATTTTTCTCTTATTAGACAATATCTCTTTCAGAAACTTCACATAACTAGGCATTTGTTCTAGAGCCTCTGCAAAAGGAATGTTAATGTGAAGTTTCTTAAATACCTCAAGAAATTTGAAGAATTGTTTGCCAAGATTGGCCTTTCAGAATCGTTAAGGATAAGGAATCTTTGGTGTAGGCTCGGTTTATTTCGGCTTCTCTGTCTTTGGAAGGTCTTCAGTAACCTCCTCTAGTGCTGGACTAGTAACATGTTGATCCTCTGTCTTCTTTCCCTTGTCATCCACTGTAGGTCCATCATACTTAGTCCCACTCCTCAAAGTGACAGCTTGACATTGCTCTTTAGGATTTACCTCTATGGAACTAGGAAAATTCCCTTGATGTCTACTAAAAAGTAGTTTAGCCAATTGACCCATTTGTGTCTCCAAATTCCTGATTGAAGACCTTGTCTCTGTTATGAATTGATTTAATTGGTCTGCTTGAGTTGTTGGTGAGTTCATTGGAGGATGTAGTGGTGGATGAGATGGGCATGGATTTGGATCATATTAAGGCCTAGAATGTAGTCCATAAGTCAGTTGATAAGGTGGATGTTGAGGTGGATACTGTGCATACTCTGGTTGTAAACCTTGGTTATTTTTCCAAGACAAGTTAAGGTGATTTTTCCACGCAGGAGTATATGAATTTGAATAGGTGTTGGGTGCAGGTCTTGAAAAGTTACCAATAACCTTTGCCTGTTCCAAAGGCATACTATTTACGTCTGTTGAGCAACTAGCTGTGCTCGGGCATTGTTCATTAGAATGCGGTCCCCCACAAATCTCACAACTCATGACATTCTATACTTGCATTGCTTGTGCAGCGAGGTTATTCTACTGCAATTTCTTGGTTAGAGATGCTACTTGAGCAGTCATTAACGCAATAGGATCGACCACTAAGACTCCTACCACCTTCTTATTCTCATGCTCAGTAGGCCAATTATAGTTATTCATGGCCATCTCTTCCAGTAATTTATAAGCTTCATTAGCGTTTTTCTCATAAACAGTCCTCCCGATGCTGCATCAATTATTGTCCTTGTATTTCCCCCCAAACCATTGTAAAATGTATGCACCAGCAACCACTTCTCTATTTCATGATGTGGGTACTTCCTTTGCAACTCTTTAAAATGATCCCACACATCATATAAAGACTTCATTTCCAGCTGATGGAAGTTATTGATCTCTACTCTATATCAGGATGACTTCGCAGGAGGAAAATATTTACCAAAGAATTTCTGAGCCAAATCTTCCCAAGTAACTATAGAGTTGGCTTGTAATGAATTCAACCAACTCTTAGCTTTGTCTCTTAATGAAAACGAGAATAATCTTAATATGACAGTATCATTACTCACCCTATTGATTTTGAATGTCGCACACAGCTCTAAAAAATTGGTGATATGGAGTTTTGGATCCTCGTTTGGTAATCCCCCAAATTGTACACAATTCTATCCCATCTGAATAATCGAGGGTTTTATCTCAAAATTATTCGCCTCTATAGTAGGAAGACAAATACTTGAATGTATCCCTGTAACAGTAGGGAGTACATAGTTTCTCAATGGCGGATCGGCTTCAGCTGCATTACCCAGATTTGCATTGTTGTTCACACCGTTATTAGCATTCTCAGCCTTGGTAAAATCCAACCTTTTTTTATCTTTCGGTTTTCTCTACACGTTCTCTCAATTTCAAGATCTATCAGTATGAGTTCCTTTTGTCTACTTCCCTGCATATACCAATAAATCCTAAAACACAAAATATTCTCGATTTGAATGAGTGTAAAATATAAAAACCAAATTAGAACAAAAAACAATTAATTTTGATATTGGAATTTAAGTCCTAGGCAACAGCACCAAAAACTTGATTGTGAAAATATGATACGCAAGTATATGTAATCGATTCATGTAATATAGATAGTAAATAAAGTGTCGTTCCCACAAGGACTATTGACCAATTACCAATAAATGCTTTTAAATTTCTATTTGGCTGTCGATGATAGAGTGATTTTTGAACTAAGGCTTAAAATTAAAATAAACTTTGCAACAATAAAGATTGATTCAATAATTAAAAACCTAGGTTGTTAACTTCATCAACTTTTCATTCTATTAATTTTATTAATCAGTTCTAAATTTCTTTCTTCCTATTCTAATAGCAGGTTATCATAAATCGATTCCTATTCCTTTTCAAGATATAAGATCTCAACCTATATGCAGGTTTTCTCCATCTCTGTGATAAACTTAAACGTATAGCAGGCATTAAGCGTAGAAACAAAATTACTACACAAGTCATACAGGTACTTTCGTCCAATATGTAACCTATGTCTATATAACGATAGCATATTCAGTTCTCATCTGCCGAATTTTGAATCAAAATCATAAATCAAGCAAATATTGATCAGGTATTTACTAGCATTAAGCAAACATTATATAGATTAGAATAAATAAGAAGAATCATTAGAACATGATAATAAGATTAAATAGAAATCCAAGTGACTACATTAAACCCTATATAGAAGTGTTTAGTTCATATCAAACATGACTAAAACAGCAAAATAATTATTCATAAACATAAAATTCAAAGACTTGAAGAAGAAATGAAAAGTATGAAAGTGCAGAAAAACTAATCTCAGAATACAAATTAATCTCTAAAGTCGTAATTAAAATCCAACCTAACCCTAATTAAACATAAAGTCTGAAATTTTATTAAGAAAAAAACCCAAATTCCTTTTTTTCATAGGTGGGCCACGACTTGGCATTTCCTAGGTCGCGGCCCGTGGCATTTCCTAGGTCGCGGCCCGCGACTCCCTAAACCCCAGTCGCGACCCGTATGTTGATGTCCTCCTGGCTTTGCCTCTGACTTCCACTAGCTCTGTGACTTATAAGAGCAATTCGTGACTCTAATTCCCTTCAGCAACCTAGAGCTTTTGACTTGACTGGAGTCGCGGACCTTAAGCCCATGCCGCGACTCTAATTCCATTATTTTCAAATTTAAGCCTTTCAACATCCTTCCTTCATCAGAATTTTATTTTAACTCATCCTTAGCACCATTTTGATTCAAGAGACCAATGAAAGCTCCTTTTTTCACCATTTCCTCTTCTTTTTACATTTTTATCATGATTCAATGCACCAACCTACAACAAACACAAAAACAAGTGTAATCTTGCACAAAACAAACATAAATACTCAAGATTACCACAAAAACACATCCTAAAACAACACTAAAATGGAGTTATCAATTGTATATTTATATATTTGTTGCATGATTTACAGTATTGTATGATAATGTTTTTGGATAGTTTTCTTGGTCATATAAACTGTTTATATGATTAATGAAAATTTTTATTGTTGTATACAATGGGCCCACCACTCCAAATTCACTGCGTGCTCAGAATGTTTTCCAATAGTTATTATATGAACGGTTCAAGAAGCAGCAGACTCTAGTTTTTTAGGATAGTGCAGATCCAATCAAGGTAGAGCAATGGATGATCATGATCACATCCATCCTAGATTTTATGAGGATGGTAGGCAACGAGAGAGTGGCCTGTGCCACATATATGTTTCAGGAGGATGCCCGAATCTGGTTGGAGGTAGTATCCCCGACTAGGGACATTAATACCTAGGATTGGGAAGATTTTAGAACTCGATTTAATGAAAAGTATTATAATTTGGCAGTAGGAGCTGCAAAAGCTGAAGAGTTCAGTAAGTGGCTACAAGGGAATATGATAGTGGCAGAGTATGCACTGAGGTTTGATAGATTAGCCAAGTTTGTTGCAGACTTGGAACCCACCAATGGGACAAGGAAGGAAAGATTCCTTTAGGGGTTGCAGTCTATGATAGCCCGAGATGTCAGAATCACAACAGTACCTGTAGTGATGACATACGCTCAGGTAGTGAAAAGAGCCCTACTGCAGAGGGCACTGAGAGAAAAATCTGGCACCAGAGTGCGACTAGAAGGGATACCAGGAGAATGAAACCTCCCTTTACAGGATCTGATAGGGGTGAAGGCCCTAGTGACCATAAAATGAAGACCCCAGATATTGTGTTGGCTTCTGACTCTGATAGGAGCCACGGGGTGTACATATTGGTCGCCAAAGCAACAACGAGAGATGGAGGACATATTCAAAGTGTGCCAGATGTAGAAAACATCATCTGGGGGAGTTGGTTGTACCCAGGAGACAGGTTAGATCGCTGTCGGTGATAGTAGACGATATAACGTTGTCTATTAACCTAGTAGAGCTGGTTATGACTGACTTTGACATAATTTCTGAGTATGGACTAGTTGAGAGAAGTATAGGGTAACTATAGATTGCACGAAAAAAAAATGGTAACCCTTGCGCTTGAGGGTGAGAAACTCTTTGTACTTGTTGGCACTGTGCATGGACCCCATATACTTATGATATATGTATTTAGAGCTAGAGACCTATTGCAAGGGGAAGGCATAGGATTCTTAGCTAGTGTGGTGGATACCACTCAGGACGTGCTAGTGGGACTAGGATAGACTAGATTAGTCTTTGAATTTCTGGATGTGTTACCAGAGGATCTGCTAGGGTTACCTCTACACTGAAAGATAGAGTTGTGATTAATTTGGTGCCAGGGACAGAACCAGTGTCTAGGGCCCTGTATTGAATGACTTTAGCAGAGTTGAAGGAACTAAAGGTTAAGTTACAGGGTAAGATAGTATTCTCCAAGGTGGATCTTCGATCTGGTTATCACCAGCTAGGGATCAGGGAGAAGAATGTATCAAGGGCTGCTTTTGTACCAGATATGGGTATTATGAGTTTTTAATTATGTCATTTGGATTGACTAATGCACCAGCAACATTTATGAATCAGATGAATAGGGTGTTCAAAAAGTATATAAATTGGTTTGTGATCGCTTTATCGACGTTATTTTGGTGATTGCCTACGCTTCATGTCAGTTGAAGAATATGACCAGAGCTGGAATAGAGTTACTGGTGGGTCAATTGGCCAAGATTATGCTTAAGTTTACTCTTTTAGATAGGACTAAATAAAAATAGTTGAGTGACCCATAATTGGGAAAGATTAGAGAGGATGTCCTAGCTGGAATAGCTAAGGACTATACAACGCCCAGCATGAGTTATTGAGGTACAAAGGATCATATTTGTGTTCCGATGGACACTGAGATTAAACGGGAGATTCTGGATGAATCTCATATTACCCCTTATTCTCTAGATCCAGGCACCATGAAGATGTACAAGGATCTGAAAGCTTTATATAGGTTGCCTGGTATGGAGATGGACGTAACTGAGTATGTGGCAAAGTGCCTGACCTGATAGCAGGTCAAGGCAGAGTATCAAAAACCAATAAGGCCATTACATCCTTTCAGTATTCCATAGTGGAAGTAAGAGGACATCACAATGGATTTTGTGGTAGGATTGCCCAAGATAATGTGCCAGCATGAGTGGGTCTGGGTCATTATGGACTGGTATACAGAGTCAGTTCACTTTTATCAGTGAGGACGAGCAATACAATTGACTAGTATTTAGATCTCGAGGTGAGAGAGATAGTAAGTTCTTATTGGACTTTGAGGTCTAATATGATGGATAGGGACCCCACATTTACTTCTAAGTTTTGGGGAAGTTTACAAAAGGCAATGAATATACAACGGAAGTTCAGTACTGCATATCATCCTCAGATTGATGGTAAGTCAAAGAGGATTACCCAGATATTGGAAGACATCCTGAGAGCATGCATGTTGGAATTTGAAGGGTCCTGGAACGAACATTTGCCTCTAATAGAGTGGCACCTTAGGAGATATTGTATGGTAAAAATTGTAGATCGCCCATTCGTTGGGATGAGATAGGAAAAAGGAAATACTTGGGTCACGAGGCAGTTTAGGGGACCAAAGAGGCTAATGAGAAGATCAAAGCTCAGATGCTCGCGCTGATCCGAAACGCAGGAACGTGGAGTTCCAAGTGGGAGACTATGTCTTCCTTAGAGTCTCGGCATGGTAAAGGGTGAGGAGATTTTGGAATAAGGGCGATCATATGAGATCCTGGAGGGGATCGGTCGGGGGGCCTATAGATTGGCCTTACCTTCGGTGCTGTTAGCCGTAAACAATGTACTTTATATTTTGACACCTCGTAAGTATGTATCAAATGTGACTCATGTATCGAGTTACGAGGGTCTGGAGCTTCAAGCAGATCTCTCCTATGAGAAATAGCCAGTCCAGACACTAGACATGAAGGACAAGGTCCTGAGAAACAGAACCATACCTTCAGTTAAGGTATTATGGAGGAACAGCAAGGTCGAGGAGACGACCTAGGAGTGAGAGTCCAATAGGCGGGATTAGTATCCCAAGCTGTTCAGGTAAAATTTCGAGGGCGAAATTCCTGCAAGGAGGGGAAAATTGTAACGCCCCAAATTCCCTAATATGGCTTTGTACATGGATTAGGGGGTCGGGAGGCAATATTTGAATTAATTGAGTGTTTATGTGTTATGAGCATGTTATTATATAAAATATGTTATTTATATTATAATATGACTATAATGGCATGTTTAGGTGTATTAAGCATACATGTGGGCCCATTTCTTATTAGAAGGGCATTTTCGTAATTTTGGCCCATTGAGGGCATATGTGATTATATGTGTGTCTTATTATTGAGATTGTATTATTATGTGGATATATTTGAGTTACCCGGCACTAGACGATCCTAGGGAGTTAGTTAGCGGAAAAGTCACAACGGGGTAAAATACCCGGCTCGGGGTGAGCCTAGGGATATTTTGGTAATTTAGCACATTAGTGGGGTTTATTGAGTAATGGGGATTTGTTTGGTGTATTGGAGATAGCTGAGATTTATTTAAAGAATAGGTGAGATGTGATGGTAAAGACCAAAATGCCCTTGAAGGCATTAAGTGGCAAGTTATGGGCTTAATGGCATAGTGGTCATCACACTTAGGAAATCTAGAACTCTGTAGAGTTCCAAAGGAAACAAAGTAGAGCACATCAACTCTCTCCCTCTGGTACTCCCTTCTCTCTCTAAGTGGGGTTTAAATTTTTGAAATAAAGCTTTGATTTTTGGAGTGGAACTTTGGATTTGAGGCTTAGGAAAGGTGTAGGAAAGCTTTGGGATTGTTAGGAACCCATCTTCAGTGAGTAAGGTTACTACTAGGGCTTGGGAGAGGATCATTCTTGGGGGTCATGCTTGCTTGTTTGTTTGCTTGTGCTTGGACCAAAGGTAAGAAAATTGCACCCAATGCGTGAGATACGTGATTAGGGCTAGGCCCCATTGTTGACTGGATATGATTAGGGCTTGACCTAACTATTAAATGTATTATGATTAGGGCTTGGCCCAACTGTTAAATGTAAACGTGATTAGGGCTTAGGCCAAGCTAATGAACATGGTTATAATTATGCATATGTATACCCGTGTAAGTACGTTGTAATGCATTGTATCTGTGTATGATAAAGGTAGTATATGTATGTTTGTCCCCGATTGGAAGGCTCGGCTAATAAGATGAAAGTTTGTCTATTGTACCTAACCAAAACCTAGGCATGCTAGTCAAGGGTATACTTGAATAAAAATGGGCTCGACTTATAAGTCGAGGGATTAAAAGGGTTCGACTTATGAGTTGAAGGTTTACAAGGCTCGACTTATGAGTCGAGGGTTTACAAAGTGCGACCTATGAGTCGAGGGAATTACAAGGCTCAACTTATAAGTCGAGGATTTACAAGGCCGACTTATAAGTCAAGACTTTACAAGGTCGACTTATAAGTCGAGGGATTTCATGGCCGAATTATAATTCAAAGGATTACAAGGCCCAACTTATAAGTCGAGGGTTCACAAGGATCGACTTACGAGTCGAGGGTTTTCAAGGCTCGGCTTATGAGTCGTGATCATCATTATGCGTGTTGAGCACAAACCGTTATGGCTAGGCCACCCTGAGAGTGCATTATGCACTTGAATGGCTTGGATTCTATAGGAATGAGTGGGAGTGCGACACGCACTTGTGTGACCCTATGGTTAATTACTTGTACAGTGTGTATGCTTGGTTCCAGTTATTACTGTTGAGCATGCAGTTATATTCCGTGGACCATCTGAATTTGTTAATGTATTTTCTTGCTGAGTCTTTTGGCTCACGGGTGCTTTGTGGTTCAGGTAAGTGTGAGGAGAACCTTGGCCAACAATGAGTTGGAAAGCATTAGGGGCGATGTGTACATATGCAATCTACTCGACAACCACGGCCGAGGTATTGCAGAGGGACCAGTGTTGGACCCTGTTTTGCCGCTTAGGTCAGCTTATTTTATAATCCCTAAGTTGTAAACAAATTTTTAAACTTGTATTTTGGGATCCCATGTAAATACTAGAGTTTTCTTTTAATGGAAATGTTTATTCGTTGACCAAGATTTTTAATACATGAACCCTTAGTGGCTTAATCACATGTTTTAGTCCAAATGACTCGTTAAGCGAGTCCCGCACTAATTTAAACACACGTGGTAACGGACCCTACTTAGCATGGCATTATAGTCTATTTCTCCCTGACTTCATCCCAGTGTAAGGGAGATCTGCACTTGCGCTTGTACAACATCTCATAGAGAGCCATACCAATGATAGACTAATAACTATTATTATAAGAGAACTCCACCAGGGGTAAATACCGACTCCAAGACTCTGAAAAGTCTAAGGAACAACATCTCAACATATCCTCTATGAACACTATTACGAACTTGTCTAAGAAGTCCTTAAATAATCTATTCATTATACCCATAAATGATGCTGGGGCGTTAGTGAGTCCAAATGACATCACTAAAAACTCGTAGTGCCCATAACAAGTCCTGAATATCATCTTGGGTATATCTCTCTCCTTTACTTTCAACTGATGGTACTTGGATTGCAGTTCAATCTTGGAGAACATTGCTGCCTCTTGTAGTTGATCAAAATTTTCATCTACCCTATGCAAAGGATACTTGTTCTTGATTGTGACCTTATTGAGTTTTTGCTAATCGCTAATTGATGCACATTCTCATACTTTCGTCCTTTTTCTTTACAAATGATAATGGCGCCCCCATGGTGAATGAATTGCTCGAATGAAACCATTGTCCAATAACTCATGTAACTGGGTCTTCAGTTCCTTCAACTCCGCAGGTGCCATTTGGTAGGGTGCCTTATATATTGGTGTTGTTTTTGGTGCAAGTTTGATTAAAAACTCGATTTCTATGTCCGGGGGTAGTCTTGGTAGATCTTCGGGAAACACTTCTGGGAATTCACAGGCTATGCGAACATTTTCTGGCTTCAACTATGTTTCTCTAGACTTATCTACAACATTTTCCAAGTATGTCGAATGTAATGTCTCAAATTGCCTAATAAGGCTTAGGGCCTTGATTAGGGGGCAGGATGGAAAATTATGGAAATTATGTGCTTATGTGATATATATGTGTATCATTGCATGTTTATGTGAGTTATATTATAATATGACTTGATATGCATGTTTAGGTTTATTAAATATGCGTATGGGCCTGTTTCTTATTAGAAGGGCAATTTTCATAATTTGGCTCATTATGCGTATATTTGGCATATATGTGTTATATGCGTGAAACCACATTATTATGTGGATATATTTGGGTTACTCAGTACGAGGCGATCCTAGGGAGCAAGCTAGTGGGAAGTCACAACGGGATTAATACTTGGCTCGGGATGAGTCAAGGGGTATTTTGGGTATTTAGTACATTAATGGGATATTGGGTAATGGGAATGAATATTTGAGAATATATTTGGAATTAGTAAGATCAGGAGTGAATTATGGAAATTTTGACTATTTTACCCTTGGGGGAGTTTTTGGGACCCCAAGCCTTGGGTTTTTACTTAAGGTCACTTGAGTTTGAAGTAACGTAACAGAAAACAAAAAAGTACGTTCAACACTTTCTCTCTCTCTCGTTCTCCTTTTTACCGCTCATTGCATTTTTTAAGGAAACTCGAGTTTCAGGGCTCGGATTCAAGCAAGGTTAGAGTCAGAATGATTATAGGGAAGATTAGAAGCTTGGTAGCCAGAGGATTTAGCAGGAAAACAACATAATCAGAGGAGAATTAAGCTTTGAATTTTTGAGTTTCTGTTTTCTTAAGTTTTCAATTTGATTTCGTGGGTTTTGATGCTTGAGAGGTTCTAGGGATGTCATGTGATTAAATGGTGAGTTTGGTAAGGATTTGGAGATGATTTTGAGAAGATTTTGGGCTGAGAAATCTGAGTTCGCGGGGTCGCGCTGTAGGAAAAATTTATACAGGATCTTTATTTATTTTCATGTATATCTAATATTAAACAAATTAATACGAGATAGCCTAAAACATGTTTCTAAAATTGAATTCAAGAGAAACAACGAATAAAATACTTACAGTATACGCAGCGGAATTAAGAGTCCTTCCTTCAGTTTCTCTAACTCTTGTATCCTCTCTGTCGCAGAGTATTATCAAGAAACTGAACTGATCTTCTATTTTCTTCACGATCTTCCAATGTATCCTTAGAACCACCTAGACTAGTGTGGGCAATTCTCAACACATGAGATAGATATAGAGAGAAGAAGAGAAAATAACAAAGTGGCTTAGAAAAGGACTTGTGTTTAGAGAGAATATAAAACTATCAGAAAATCTGACTTGAGACTTATCTGTCGTCTCTGAAATCTTTTCTCTAAGCACTCCTTTTATAGACTCAATTAGTTTATTTAATTAAATTAAAAAATCAATAAAATAACAGCCATTTTGAAGCCCTAGGTCGAAATTATCATGGGCTATAGGCCCGTGAAATTTCCCATTTGATTATAAGCCCATTGGACTTAAAATCAAGGCCTGTATTATTTTCTATTGATTTAATTAATTAAATAATTATTTAAATCCTTTATCAAATTAATTATTTATAATTTGAACCTTGATTTAAATTTATTTATTAATTTAGATACCAATTTATCTTAATTAATAAATCTGCGATAATTTCTCTTTTCTTCTCAAAATTACACAACTCTGTGAAACTATCCAAAATTGACCTGGTCAACTTTGATAATTCTAATTGATAATTAAATCAATTAATTGAGACTATCTAGATGATTTTATCCAAGGTACAATGGGGACCATGGACCTATGAAATCAAGCTCCAATAAGTTATCATAAATCTAACAAATAAATTTACTAACTTATTAATTCCGCGTGACTCCACTATAGACTTGGAATTGCACTCTTGAATTCATAGAACGCTCTATAACAAATATAGATACGCTATTGATTATCCATTGTTACAATCATAATTGTCACTCAATCCTCTATAGACGGTCTACAATGAGATAGGACTAAAATACCGTTTTACTCCTCATTGTATTTTATCCTTAAAACACTTAGTTCCTTGTAAATGATATTTCAATAAACTAATTTAATTACTGAAATGAGATCTCTATCATTTAACACCTTGAACCAAACTAAAAGGAAACCATCATTTCACTTCTTCATCAGAAGCTATAGATGTTCATATCTATGATTAACACTCCCACTTAATTATACTACCGAGTTCCCAAGATGTAAGTATGGGCTAGTCCGTAGGGTAAGCTGGTAACGAACAAGTCAAAGAATTCAAATAATACAATCAGTTAGAATACTAATCACTCAGAATTGAGATTGAATTGACCTATGGTCAACTATATGATATGGCTAGAATAGGTAATAACGACATGTTTACTTATCTTATCAACTGTCAATATCGGTTCTGTCCGATGTAACAAATACATCCGATCTTATCTACTTTGTTAATGTTCTGGAAAGAACATAATACTGTAATGTGTAAGTAGATCATATCGTAGATTGGCAAGTCAGTGTAAATTCGGTGCACTGACTAATCTTAGGACTAACTTATTTTTGAACATATAATTATATTTATATTCCACTGTGATTACGTCACTATAAATAAGATTAGCTATATGCTCGGGATTTAATAGAAGTTTATATTAAACAAATAATCATGAAAATAAAACATGTGAGCAAAGTGATTGACCAAGTCAAAAAATGATTTCTATTCTTTTATTGATAATAAAATGAGATTACAAAGAATTTGGGTTTTAATTAGGGCATAAAACCCCAACACGCGCTGCAACCCTCATGAACTCAGTCGTCTGGCAGTTTCCTGAAGCTAGGTAGAGCCACGACCCTGGTCCTATGTATTTGGGGGCTGGGCTCTCTGGTTGTGAGAGCCGCGGCTCTTGGCGTGGGTCATTGCAGCCCTAATAGGGTGAGTCACGGTGTAAATAGTAGTTTTTGGCCAATGGAGGTTTTGAGCATGGGGACTCAAACCTTAGGCTCGGGATCAATGCTACTACCAAGTTTAGTAGAATTCGATGTCCCAGAGGCTAGGAATTGGTCCGAAAGCCTATGTTTGCTCATTATTGACGAGATTCTATACTTGGTTGTGACTAGGATATCGCTAGGGGCTCAGGAACAGGATCATGCTCGAGGATCGTTCTTATTTTACATTACACTAAGACTTGAGGTAAGAAAACTGCACCCATTACGTGAAGTACATGATTAGGGCTTGGCCCGAATGTTGAATATAGTTTTGATTGAGCGTTGGCCCTTGTAAATGCGCATGATTATGATTATTCATGTTATTAATGATTAAGTGTGTTGAGTGCTCAGTATATGGATATTTTTTATATGATGGATGTCTGTTAGCATTGTATAATTGAGAAAGGCTTGACTTATGAGTAAAGGATGGCAATAGTGTTGAGTGCTGGTCGAAAAGCCTTGACTTATCAGTCAAGGACGACAATAGCGTTGAGCGCTGGTTGAAAAGCATTGACTTGTGAGTCAAGGGCGGCAATAGCGTTCTGATCGCTGGTCGATATGATTAGATCTAATCAGGAGCACATCACACGCTTGTTCGACCCAATGGTTGGGGAAAACTAAAGCGATAGGTACGTTGGGCCAGCTCCAAGGCGGATTATACAAACAATAGGGCAATGGGCCCCGGGGTGACTTATTAGTCCCAGATCATAGGGCGCTGAGCCCCAGTGTGATTTATTAGTCAAGTACTTTTGCAACAGGCCCTGATATGAATCAGTTAATCATTTATTTAGGGCATATGGTCCCATATGACACTGTAGTCATTTATATGAACGGTATGCATGCATCAGTAGGGTTATTACTTCTAGTCATGCTTATTATGTTTGGTAATTTATTATTAACTACTTATGAGCATGTTAAGTTTTCTTGTTGGGCCTTTGCTCACAGGTACTATGTGGTGCAGGTAAGGGAAAAGGAAAGCTGGACCAGCCATGAGTTGGAGAGCTTAGGTGGCGAGGTGTACATATGCGGCCGCTTGACCACCACAGCCAAGATTTCTCAGAGGAACTAGGGTTAAACCCTATTTTTGTCGCTTAGGTCGGCGGGTTGCAACTTTTGAGTTGTAATGACCCTTTTGGAACTATAAACAACTTTTTGAACGTTTATTATGGGATCCCATGTACAGCTTAACGTTTTAATGAAATATCCATTCCTTTTGACCAAATTTTTTAACCTTGGACCATTAATCACATTTGGATGCACGTTTATGGCCTAATGATTCATTTAGCAAGTTAAGCACTATTTAAAATACACAGTGTAACGATCTTGGCTAACCAGGGCGTTACACCGAACACCCATGCTGCATCGCATTCCAAGCTTTCAATTATGAAATGATTGGCATTTGGAATCCTATCAGTTCTCACTTAAAAGAAAATGATTCGCCTTCATTTGGTTTAAACACTATTGTTTTCCTTCTATAATCAATAATAGCTCCAAATTTAGCTAACCAGTCCATGCCAAGAATCACGTCATAGTCCAGTATATCTAATTCTATAAGGTTTGTTGGATACTCTCGCCCTCGAATACTATAGAAATTGATTGTATCCACTTGTGACAACGGTGTTACTATTGGCTACCTCTCCCTATGTCAATGAAAAGACTCTAGCTGGTACTAAGTTACTATTGTTAGGAACAGTTCCTAGTGCGCAACAGAAATTGCGGTAATGGTAATATTACATACATCAATTTTTTTTCATATAATTAACTTTATATGAGGATCCATTAATATGCAATATGTTAATCAATAAGATATGTATATGTAAAAATAATACTAAATGATTTACCTCTTGTAGCCTATCAAGAATCCTCGAATCTTTTCGTATATATTTCAATCTTTCTATCCTCGCTAGAGTACTCACACCAAGATATTCCAAGACGTTCTCTACATCTCAAGATGTGGGTGTGCACATAGAGAACAAGAATCAAATTTGTGAATCAAAAGTATTCTCAACACATGAGACTCTTGATTATAGGCTAGAGAGAAAGGTATATCTTTTGTGAGAAAAAAAAGTGATCAATTTTTTTTGGGTAAATACACATTTGGTACCCTGTATTTTATCGAAATACATACTTGGTACCCTATTTTTTCAATAATGTTCATCTGGTATCCTGTAATTTGAAATTGTACATATTTGGTACCTTGTACATAAATTTGATCAATAAAATTTGATCAATATTACCTTACTGTCCTCAATTATATGGGTTTCAAACTCAAATTTAATACTTAAATACATATAATTGAGGGCAGTTTCGTCATATTGATAAAATCTTAATGTTCAAATTTGAGTTCAGGTTACCTAATATGTATTATTTTAAATTACAGGGTATCATATGAGCATTATTGAAAATATAAGGTACCAAGTATGTATTTCGATAAAACACAAGGTACCAAATAGTTATATACCCGTTTTTTTTTATTTGTCCTGAAAAACTTTTATATTGTTATTTTCTATCATATAGAATATATAGGTATTATTATCATAATAATAATAAAAAAAAATTATCATCTTAATAATAATAAATAAATGATAATTAAAGACAAAGTCTTACATTTCATTTTAAAAACTCTTTTCAAAATGTTTTATCAATTAATTAATTAAAATAAAAAACTAATAACTGATCACTATCAGTAGTGGTACACGCATATGGCAGTCCAGGAAGCCCTATGCGTGTAGCACTTCCTTGAAATAAGGAGATTTGATTTTTTATGCATTTTTATTTTAATTAATTAGAAATTAAAATAAGGTATCATCTTTTTAAGGAAAAGATAACAACATAAATTTCCAAATCCAAATTTCAAAATTTGAATTTCCATTATCATCTTATTATTAATTAAATAAATATAATAATCAAAATAAATTTTGACTATCTATATTTATCCTTTCACATTTAAATAAAATAATTGATTAAAATCAACTTCTTTTATTTCTACACAATTTCAAAAATTGCATTAATGCAATAATAAATTATGCAACTTCAATTATCACATAATTGCATATTTATCTCAAATAATAAATTTTCTCTCAAATAGCGCATTCACAGCTAACCCTTTTATCAACTCTTACCTTGAATAGTGTTGATAGAGTCGCCCCGCGGACCTATGGACCAATAATTCCAAGCTCTAATAAATAAAAGATTATTAACCAAAACTCTTTGATTCAATAATCATATTTATTAATTTCATGATTACTCCACTATAAATATTTGACTGCACTCTTGAGAATTACATATATATATATTTACTGAGTACTTTATTGTAACCATAAAGTGTCCACTGATATAATCACTACATAAAAATTAATCCTCTATTGATGATTCATAATTAAATGGGAATAAAATTATTGTTTTACCCTTTTAATTATATCTTGATTCCTAGTGTACCATTGACTGTACTAGTAAAGGTTAATTCATAATTTGATTATGAATTTGATGTCAATAACATTTTCAATTCCAAAAGCCAACCCAATAGGGAACCATCATTCAATCTATAAGAAGGTATAGATTTCATATCTGTTAAGCTATGTCCCTACTCATATACATCATTAAGTCCCCAAAACAATAGCTCTTAGCCTAATCATTCTGACAAACCTTAACGCATGAATCAAAGGATCAAATGACATATATAGGAGTTCATAGTAACTTCAGGATTAATATCAATTTGTATATGATCATCAGTTGATGTGTTTTATAATACTACGAAACGATATTTAAATAAGTATTATTAAATCATATCTGGTACAGTTCTACATACTCCTAGTATGCAAAATACCTCCACTAAAGTGTCATACTACAGTAGTAACTCGGATGTAGGTCACATGTATTCATAAATACTAGTGGGTCGTACTAGCATTTATTAATCTAAATATTCCATAACTTTATTTTACTGCGAACTATTTAGATCTATTATCTCAATCTCGATCCTCTCATACCAATATGAGATTGAGAGCACATAGAAGAACTTGGGAATTTTATGATATTTACTTAATATTATTAACAATAATATAATACATAAGATACATATATACAATAATTCAATTCATTCGTTAAAACCATTTTCAACTAAAATTGCTTTAAGAGCACAATTCCCAACAATCTCCCACTTGCCATAAAGAAAATGAGGCATTTCCCTTAACCCCATGCTTTTTACATGATCCTGAAAAGATTTAATAGATAAAGTCTTTGTGAACGGATCTGAAAGATTATCTTGAGAGACAATCTTCAAGACAGTAACATCTCCTCGGTTGACTATCTCTCAGATCAAGTGATATTTCCTCTCGGTGTGCTTTCCCCTCTTGTGACTTCTGGGTTCCTTTGAATTAGCTACTGCCCCACTATTATCACAGTACAGAACAAGTGGTTGATCCATGCATGGAACAACTTCCAGATCAATATAGAACTTCCTTAGCCACACAACCTCTTTAGCTGATTCACAAGATGCTATGCATTCGACATCCATGGTGGAGTCTGCAATACTGGATTGTTTAATACTTCTCCAAACTACAACACCTCCTCCAAGTGTGAAAACTGATCTAGATGTCGACTTTCGACTATCTTTGTCTGATTGAAAATCTGAATCAGTATATCTAGTGGGGTTTAGGTCTCCACCTGAATTCACAAGCATTTAATCTTTAGTATGTCTGAGATACTTGAGAATATTCTTTAATGTTGTCCAATGACTCAATCTAGGATTGGATTGATAACAGCTGACTGTCCCTACTGCATAACAGATGTTAGGTCTAGTACATAACATTGCATACATTAGACTGCCTCCCGCAGAGGCATAGGGATATTCATGTCCTCCTCTTGCTGAGGTGTTTGTGGACATTGTTCTTTAGACAATTTAGCACCTAACCGAGTAGGCATAGTGCCTTTCTTGTATTTTGGCATGCCAAAGCGTTCTAGCACTTTATCAATATAAGTTGCTTGAGACTGTGCCAAAACTTTGTTCTTTCAATCTCTATAGATCTGAATTCCCAGAACATATTTAGCTTCTCCTAATTCCTTCATTTGGAATTGCTCACCTAACTATTTATTTACCTTTGATAATGTTTCTATGTAATTCCCAATGAGTAGAATATCATCAGCGTAAAGAATGAGGAATACCACAATCTTATCTTTGATTATTTTGTAAACACGAGATTCATCAACGTTTTGTTCAAAACCAAATGTTTTAATTATTTCATCAAATCTAAGATTCCTAGATCTCAAAGCTTGTTTAAGTCCATAAATAGACTTAAGAAGCTTGCAAACTTTTTGCTCCTGACCATTAACTTCGAACCCTTATGGTTGAGACATGTAAATGTTTTCTTCAAGATAGCCATTCAAAAAAGCTTTTTTATCGTCCATTTGTCAAATCTAATAATCCATGCAAGCAGCTATGGATAAGTGTATGCATATAGATTTAAGCATGGCTACAGGTGAAAAGTTTCTTCATAATCAACTCCTTCTTTCTGTGTGTAGCTTTTTTCCACTACCCTTGCTTTGAAAGTCTCTACTTTCTCATCTACTCCTTTATTCTTCTTGAATATCCATTTGCAACCAATAGGTTTAAAATTTTCATATGGATCTTCAAGAGTCCCAACAAAATTGGAATACATCCATTCCATTTCAAGGTTCACGATGTTTAACCATTTTTCTTTGTCGGAATCTTCCATTGCATCTGAACTTCATGTTCATAGAGAAATAGTTGTTTACCAACCCTCCCACTACGACGAGCTCTCCATTGTTCTGACTAGAACTAGCGATATCCTCTTGCCGATTTTCATTTGCCACTGCTAGTGATTGGTCTTGTTTATTTGAGTCTATTTCCTCAAGTACCAATTTACTTTGAGGTTTGTGGTTATTTATATAGTTATGCTCTAGAAAAGTAGCATTTGTAGATACAAACGTTTTGTTATCTTTAGGACTATAAAATACACCACCTTTTGTTTATTTGGAATATCCTACAAACATGCACACTTCAGTGCGTGATTCCAACTTCCCAGTGTTTCCTTTAAGCATATGTGCAGGACAACCCCATATACAGAAATGGCATAAACTAGGTGTAGTACCATTCCATAATTCCAATGGTGTTTTTTTTTAATAGACTTAGATGGAACAACATTAAGTATGTATAGAGTACATTTTATTGCATAACCCGAAAATGACAAAGGAAATGATGAGAAACTAATCATCGATCTAACCATATCCAATAAAGTTTTGTTCCGTCTTTCTGAAACACCATTTTGTTGTGGTGCTCTAGGTGCAGTGAGTTGGGATTGAATACCATGCTCACGTAAATGGTCCTCAAATTCATAATCTAAGCACTCTCCACCTCGATCTGATCGAAGTACTTTTAGTGAATTACCAAATTTCTTTTTAGCTTCTGCTCGAAATTCTTTAAACTTTCCAAAAGTTTCGGATTTCCTTTGCATTAAGTATAGGTAACCATATCTTGAATAATCGTCAATGATAGTGACGAAATATTCATAACCTCCTCTAACTTGGACATTTAGTAAACCACAAACGTCTGTATGTACAAGTTGAAGTGGTTCTGTGGCTCTTGAACCTTTAGCAGAGAAAGGTATCTTTGTCATTTTTCCTTCTAGGAAGGATTCACAAACTGGGAGAGAACCAATAGATAGTTCTCTTAAAGGACCATCCTTTATTAGTCTGTTAATTCTGTCTATACCAATATGTCACAATCTCAAATGCCATAGATATGTTTCACTATCAGAATCTGTCTTTTGTCTTTTAATAGATCTGGGATTTGAGTTTTAAATAATTCATAATTATAAACATGCTCAACATTGGACTCTAACTTGTAAAGTCCACCTTCAAACTTTGCAGAATAAATGTCAAAACCATATTTTGAAATAACAATCGAAGTATTATTAAAAGAAATATTAAAACCTTGTTCATGCAATTTTGATAAGGAAATCAAATTTCTAGAAAATCTAGGAATAAAATAAACATTGTCCAACACAATAAATTTATTATTATTAAATACTAGGCGAACTTTTCCAACTTCAGCTGTTGAGACCTCCTGTCCACTTCCAACTCTCGTGGTCACCTCTCCATGAGCCAGCTTCCTTGAAGTACTAAGACTCTGCGAAGAAAAACAAACATGATTAGTGGCTCCGAAATCAACTATCCAAAATGAGAAATCACCTTCCACTAAACAAGATTCTAAAACAAGAAAATCTAATTTACCCTTTTTTTTGTCTTTCAATTAAGCCAACTACTTAGGACAATTCCTTTTCCAATGATCATCAACTCAACAATGAAAGCATGATCCTATCGGTGCCTTCTTTTTGGAGTTCTTTGCAGAATTATTCTTCTTGGAAGACTTGTTGGTCTTCTCTAGTTGTTTGTCCTTTTTGTTTTCCTTTCCTTGTCCACCCTTCCTTTTCTTCGAACTACCATTTGAAGTGGAAGGCTTGGTTTCAGCAACATTTTCCTCCTCAACCTTAGTGGAAATTCTTTTTAGAGACTCAAAAGTTTGCAACTCATTCGAAAGTTGGGTCATATTGTACTCCAACTTGTTTCTAACATAGTTGGTAGTGAATGCTGCAAAAGCTGGTGTGAGAGATTCAAGTATCACACTTACTTGAGTTCTCTCATCAATGGTCGTGCCATGGATTTATGCATTGTGCAATATGTTGATCATGTCTAAGACATGTTCTCTGAGATAAATATTTTTCTTCATTTTCATATTCATGAAGCTTCTAGTAGCATCATGTCTGCACTTATCAGATTGCTGGCCAAACATGCCTTGTAGAGATTCCAAAATATCATAGGTTGTTTCAATAGTTTCAAACTTCTTTCTGAGCACATCACTCATACTAGCAAGCATATAACTTTTGGCCTTATTGTTAGATAAGATCCAATTGTCATACTTTTGTCCAGCTGTTTTGGTAGCAGTGAGCGTAGGAACCTCAGGACATTCCTCATTTAGGACAAACATGTTGTTTTCACATATCAAAACAATGTTCATGTTCGATTTCAATTTCATGTAGTTATCATCAGTCAATTTCTCATTGGCAAGTAAAGCAGTTATAGGGTTTGGATTGGACATATTGTTGAAAATAAAATAAATAAAATATAATGAATTAAAGCATATAATAAATATTAGTTTATATTTGGAATAGTAAACATGATGCATGAATGCAATACTTAAAATAACACACACACAAAAACTAGTTACTAGTCTGATAACTCTACAAAATAGAGTTATTTTACCACTTTTTATGTGCTAATTGTTGCTTAATTCTTGAGTTTTTAATTGATTTATTAAGTTTTTAAGTAATTTTGAATTTATTAGGCTTAATTTAATTTTATAGATTTTTGTGTATTTTTATTGTTATATTATTGTAAAATGTTATGGCTTAATTATTTAGAATTATTATTGTTAAGTTAGTGGTAAAAAAATGTTGTATTATTGAACTTAAATGTAAAATATAAATTAAGTTATAATTAATATTTTCAAAGAATTAAATTGATTTATTTTATAGTTGAAAATATTGTATTATGATTTATTTTATATTTATTTTGTAGGGAAATTTATGACATTTTGCTCTTGAAAAGAAAGAAAAATAAAGGAATTGTGGTATTTTCAAGGAAGGAAATGAAGAAAAGAATGGCATTTTTAAAAAGCCATAAGAAAGCCCACTCCCCACCAGCCATCAAAGGCCCGCCTGGCCCAAGCCTCCAAAGCTCCAACCTTGCACCAACCTTGCATCACCAAGCCTCTCCTCTTCCTTCCTGAAGCTCACGCATCACACCAAGAGCATCACATATTCATCTTCCTTCAAGCTTATTGCTCCAGGCCCATTTACACATCAACAAACCAATTCATCCCTCAAGGCCCAAATGGCCCAAGCTACTCCATATAGCACCTCACGCCCAAGGCTGCCCATTTCAGCCATCCAGCCCCAACGTGAGCCAGCCTAGGCCCAAGTGCTGCATTCCTCCACCATAGCCACCAAAAGACCAAAAAAAAGTCACATTTTTCTTCCCAATGTTTTTTCTTTCACTCAAATATCAATTCACTCTTCCCTATTTTTCTTACCTAAATAAACATTCCTAATTTATTTTTTTACCCTAGCTTTTTACTAATATGTTACCCAACCAAACATTTCATCTTTCCAATACTCTTACACTTACTCTATTTATCCTACCACTTCCCAACACAATTAAATTAATCACTTTATTTATTTTAATTTGATTAATTTAATCTCCATATTTTGCCTATAAATAGAGTCTTGTAAGACCATTTGGGGAGCTCTTCTTCTTCATCTTTTTTTCAATATCTTCTACACATTTTTCTCTCTTCTTTTCACTAGTTTCTCTCTACCATTTTCATCTTTTGAAAAGCATGTCAAGTATGTTATTTTGTAATTTTTATCTAGTTATGAGCTTCTAATCTTTTTCAAAGGTTATTAAGATGATGATGAAGCAAAATGTAACTAGATAGTATTTTTTGTTGTATGTTGATTTCCCATTTGTACAACATTGTTTATGGATTTTTCTATCAAAGATATGCATTTTTCATCTAGTGTTGATTGTTAAAGCATATTACACTTAGTTCTTCATTATGCAAAAATATGATATTCTTTGATTAAATGTTTTTCATTAAATTGTTCACATCTAATTCTTAGAGCATAAGTATCATATTTTGCCTAAACATAATCTCTTTGATTTTTTGTAGTTTCATTAGGTTGTAACACAACTAATGCTTATAAATTATATCTTTTATAAGTGAAGAAAAATCCTACATTTTTTAAAGTAACTTGTGCTTGAATAGAAAATGTATCTTAAAAAAATATAGTGTGATTTATTTCAACTATATCTAAACTTGGGAATCAATATACTTATAAATACTATTGAACTTGCATTTTGTGGATTCTAACATCTTAATAATCTTATTTTTTATATATCATTTGAAAACCATTTTTCTATTTAATCTTAAATCTTTTTATTACTTGTCTTTTATTTTTCTAAAAAAAAATCTCATCAAATATTTGGAACTAGGTTAGAATATTATTGCTTTGTTTGAAATAGTTTCTTTTGATGTTAGTCAACTCCCATGGGTTCGACCTCGTACTTACATGAACATTATATTCCGAAACGATTCGTGCACTTGCGAGTTTAAATTTTAAAACACACCCTCTTTGGGATTCAACATAGTCCACGATAGATTAATTTGAAAATTAATGGACCAGCCTTAAGGTAGGTCAGGCTAATCACAAATTAATATTGAGATAAGATCTCAACTCCATAAGTGAAAAAATAGAAACTTATTTTTCTCTTTTGACTTATGAATTATCGTTAGTTTGGTCAAGATGTACTAGTCGTGCTCGAAAGCCTAGATACATATTCAGAGTGTAACTCATTATTTTTCGATTAATGACTTAACTCAAGAGTGTGCCTTAGGGCCAATCAAACTTGAAATACTTATTCTCTTATGAGAAGTCAATCTTGAGATAAAATAAACATATTCGGAAGCCTTTCCTTAGGTAGGCCGCAAACGAAGGCGACATGAGTCTCTTCCTATGCCTCTCAGTGTTCATCCAATAATGGAGACCATGTTACATAATTCCCTCTTTGACTCACTATTTTTAAAATTGTGTTTTTCTCAAAATCAATATTTTCAATTTGGTTGTAAAACTAATTAAATTAATTTTACCGAATGATATTCTAATAAATACTAATCCAATTATGCAAAATAAATAATCGTGTCGTAAATTAATTTTATTTTTCCTTTTTAAATAGAATACCATTTAATGTATTAAAACAATTTAATTAAATAAGAAAATAAACAACTTTAAATTCTTTTTACCATCTTAACTAATTAAGACTAATTTAATTATATGAGTTATCAAATAAAAATATATGATCAATCCTAAGCATGTTTCTAAAAAAAATGTATGCTTAATATGTATTGTGTGGGTAATATGTATGACATATTATAATGCGGATTGGGTGCTTTGGGTATTTCTAGAAAATTATAACACTTACGAAAAATACACAAAAATAATAAACTAACTAAGGCCAAATAAAGAGCAACTCCTTTGATCTTGGACCTCCTCTATTAGTCTTTGGGCCATTACCATTTTAATTATCCATTACGAATTAAATAACCTTTTAATTATTTAAACAACTTTAAAATAATCAAACTTTGAGTTTTAATACCCAACAAGTTATTAAGGTCCTATTGGAATTTGGACTCACTACAATTAATTCAAAAATTATAATTAAAACACTTGTAATTATATTGAGCTTAAAATGGATAATTACACATCCATTAGGGTTTGCATGACACAAACCCTAATGGGCGTGTCAATGGTGGGCAGCGGCTAGCAGAGGCACGCATGGAGTCTGGCATGCTTGGTTTGGCGCACAGGCACAGGCTTGGCATGAGGCGTTCCGGAGGCACGACGCAGGGGCGCAGGGGCATGGCGTGGGTGCAAGAGCGCAGACGCACATCAGGTGCGCAGGCAGCGTGGGGCGCAGGGCACAACATGAGCGGCTGGGACGCTGGCTTAGGCCTTGGGGTTCGAGCTCCGTGCTCGAGCCATAACTGAATTTTATCCAAAAAGTCAAAAAAAATAAATTATAAAATTCCTATGCCCCAAAATGGCTTACAAATTTTGTATATCTAGAAACTTTAAGAATTTTTCCTAACCCAAAAACACCATGAAAACCAACCCTTAAGAACATAAACAATTCGTACATAAACATCCATCCATTCATATATTACACATAATATAAAAAATGCATATGATACCCACACAATAATTAACATATGCAGGGATTAAAGATGGCTCTGGTACCAATTGTTAGGAATAATTCCTAGTGCCCAGTAGAAATTGCGGTGATGGTAATATTGTATACATACAAAAAAAATTCATATAAACAACTTTATATGATGATCCTTTAATATGCAATATGTTAATCAACAAGATATTTATATGTAAAAACAATAAGAAATGATTTACCTCTTGTAGCCTAACAAGAATCCCCGAATCTCTTCGTATATATTTCAATCTTCCTATCCTCGCTAGAGTACTCACACTAAGATCTTCCAAGACGTTCTCTACACCTCAAGATGTGGGTGGGCACATAGAGAACAAGAATCAAATTTGTGAATCAAAAGTATTCTCAACACATGAGACTCTTGATTATAGGCCAGAGAGAAATGTATATCTTTTGTGAGAAAAAGATGATCAATTTTGTTTGGCTTCTCTTGAAAAACTATTATATACTTATTTTCTATCATATAGAATATATAGGTATTATTATTATAATAATAATAATAATAAAAAAATTTATCATATTAATAATAATAAATAAATGATAATTAAAGACAAAGTCTTACATTCCATTTTAAAAACCCTTTTCAAAATATTTAATTAATTAATTAAATAAAATAAAAAACCAATAACTGATTACTATCAGTAGTGGTACATGCATAGGGCAATCCAGGAAGCCCTATGCATGTAGTACTTCCCTGAAATAAGGGGATTTGATTTTTTCATGCATTTTTATTTTAATAAATTCCATATCTATTAAGCTATGTCCCCATCCATATACATCATTGAGTCCCCAAAAGAATAGTTCTTATCCTGATCATTCTGAAAAACCTTAACGCATGAATCAAAGGATCAAATGACATATATAGGAGGTCATAGTAACTTCGTGATTAAGATCAGTTTGTATATGATCATCAGTTGATGTGTTTTATAATACTACTAAACGGTATTTAAATAAGTATTATTAAATCACATCTGGTCCAGTTCTACATGCTCTCAGTATGCAAAGTACCTCCACTAAAGTGTCCTACTACACTAGCAACCTGGATCTAGGACACATGTATTCATAATACTAGTGGACCGTACTAGCAGTAATTAATCTAATGATTTGTTTTACTGCGGACTATTTAAATCCAATATCTCAATCTCGATCCTCTCATGCCAATATGAGATTGACACCACATAGATGAACTTGTGAATTTTCTGATATTTACTTAATATTATTAACAATAATATATTACATAAGCTACATATATACAATAATTTAATTCATTCATTTATTTCATTAAAACCATTGTCAACTACAATTGCTTTAAGGGCACAATTCCCAAAAATTATTGTTCCCCTATCCAGCTCTTGCCCTTCACTGTGGTAAATATTTCATCAATTGACCTCCTTGACCACACTTGAAGCATTTGTTTGAGCCTGCCTGACATTCTCTCATATGCTTGCACGAGCACTTAGGGAAACTAGGGAGCTCTAGCTTATGATTCTGGTGGTTTCCAAGGTTTTTGTTAGGAGTTGTGACCATGGGCCTTTTGTCAGTGCCACTGTTTTTTGACCCTCGTGGACCTTCCCTTTGTTTCTTTCTTGCAAGGATTTGTTCTTATTAGTGTTTCTCCTTGCGACATCGTCCTTCCATATACGCTCCTCCATTACTCAACATCTAAAGCTTTGTCCAGAATTTTAGCATAGTTGACTAGTTTTGTACTAGTCATCTTGAGAACTTTGGAAATCATAGGCTTCAGTCACCTTATGAACCTCTGAAATCTCATGGCCTTTGTTGGGACTATCTCAGGTGCAAACCTTGCCAGTCTGTAAAATTTTTGGCATACTCTTTGAATGAAAGACTACTCTGTGTCAGCGTCACAAACTCATCGACTTTGGTGGCGAACACTGTAGCGTCGTAGTACTTCTTGCTAAAGACTTGTACAAAGTTAGCCTAGGTTATGGTGTATATTGTTCATGTCTGCTTAACCACGTCCCACCAAATTCTAGCATCCATCTTCAGGATTGCTAATTATCTTGCTGCCCCTGGTAATCCTTAGCTTGTACCGGTATCCTTTGTCTTATTTCATCATGTCGCAACTCATTACTTGTCCTTATTGTTGCATCAGTTCGTAGCTTGCCATTGTCCTCTATGTTGAACTTTGTCCACTCCATCGAGGTTTTGCACTTGTCTGCTACCAAATGTTGTGGTGTTTCCACTTTGTATGCTCCTCCTCCGAAGACTCCTTAGCGTATGCACGTATCTATCTAGTTAACAATATCACATTGCGTGTCGTGGAGTAAACTCCCTAACCTATGTCTTCTAACTTATTAACAACTGCGTCGTAAAGCTTGTGTGTCCTTTGATCTTAATAGTGTCCAGTTATATTACTATCGTCGTATTCCATTATCTGCTTTACATGAAACTTGATAGTGTCAAACTTGCGATTTCTTATGATGCAACTCATCTATTCGATGCGCTCATATGCAGTAGACATCTTTCGAAGGACTGAAATCCTTTTGTATCTGTCGTTTACCTCGTCTATACGAACCCTTGAGATCCCACTCATCTCTTTGAGAAGTTTCTTTCTAGAAGTTCTAATTACTAGAGGCATATTAAAATGTTAGGATTAATGCCCTAAAAACATGTAAAGACATTTTATTGATTTTAAATAAAAGTACAATTTTATTATATTTGTGTTGACCACGATTTTGGCCAACGACAAGTAGACATCAAAAATACAATAAACCTTCAAGAGAAAAAATGACACTAATGATTTTTATAGTGGTTCAGCCCCAATATGTTTGTAATAGCCTAATCCACTTAGAGTTATGATTTGTGGATCTACACTCAAGATCAGATGAACCTGTGTCAACTGAGTTTCTTCAGTGTAAATGAAAAGAATACAATATTTCTCTTAGAATACTCTCTTAGGGAAATCAGAATTCGAATCCCTCAATGATGCCATGAACTATGTATTTATAGGCCCAGGATCGTACAAACCAAAACCCCTCGTAATTGGGATATTTCTGTTACTCTCACAATATTTAATTAATCATAACATTTAAAATACAACAACATGCGACTTCTTTGGGATAATCTAAGACATTCCCGTGTAGGTACGACTAATTCTAGTCGAAGCCGTTACTGGAAGTTCGTTGCATAATGGTGATTTGTCTAGTCAGCCAACTTCACTCCTTGAAGAAAGACTGGACGGCCAAAACACTCGACTGGTCGGCCATGCACTCCACCGGTCGGCCAAATGCTTCACTGGTCGGCCAGACACTTAACTGGTCGGCCAAACACTTAACTGGTCGGCCAAGACAGGTGACTGGTCAGTCAACAATCTTTACCGGTCGGATAGAAATTCTACCAGGTTAGACAAATCACTTCCAAACCAGATAAGCAATTTCCATGTCAGTAATATCACCAGATTAATCTAAAACCTTTGACTCAACCATTTCTTGCCACTTGTCACTTTTATTACCACGTCATCATTTTCAAATTTTGGGGATAACATTTTCCCCCCAAGTTTATTATTGATATACTCACATAATAAACTATTTTTCTCCAACTGCTAACGGCATAAAAAAAAACTGACATTACACATTCTTCCGCCTCTGCAACAAACCACGACGTCTTACCAGAGCACAACCATTGCAGTTAATTGCTCCCACTCGTGGGATAGAGAATAGCCAAGAGAATTCCAAGAGTCTAAAGGTAAGTGAAAATTTCCACTCTTCCCTTTAAATAGACCCATAAGTGCTCACAATCCATAAGAAAAAAGGAAAAGGCTCTCAAACCTCTTCATTTCATCTTGGCCATGACCTCCCAAAGCCTCTCCTCCTCTTGGCCGAAATCCTCCAAGGGCTCCAATTTTCTTCAAGCAAATCCAAGGGTTCCTCAAGAAATCAATACCTATTCAAGACATTTGGGTAAGCTCTTCTTCCTCATCTCCATTTGTAGGTTTTTTTTTTTCTTAAAGCTTGAAAAATCCCTTGTATGCCGAAACCCCTTTTAGAAAATACTCTTGGATTTGTGTATGAATCTTTGGTGAATGATGCATATTATGGCTGTTTTTAATGTAGTTTAGGCTATGGGTAAATCAATTTTTTCTCCGATTTCATGAAAATTTGAAGAAAAAATGATTTTTCACCCCAAATTGCAAATTTGAGTTTATGGGTATTTGATGAGCAAATAAAATCCCTAGAACTTCATGAACTTTTCAAATCCCACATTTTGATCTTGTTGTAGTGTACTATGAGTGAGAAAAATGTGTTTGTGTCCATGCCTTTTGAGATTTGATGTAGTGTCCCATAACTAGCCCCTCGGAAATAGCTTGTTAGGGATGTACATGTATGGCCAATCATCCATTTTCTTTGAGAATCACCAAGGGCACCATAAATATGTTTTCCCAAGCCACTCGAATATGCCACCGCCTGCTCGGATGAGCACCCAGCCGATCGGACACCCTTCCAGCTCCTCGGACAAACGGCTCAGCCGCTTGGACACCACGCAATTGCCCCTCGGAATCAGGGCGGAGCTCTTCGGATGTGCATGCAGCAACCCCTTGGCACAAGCTTCTCGGACACGCTCATATCTCCTCGGATATGCGCCTGTTGCAGCTCTTCGGATGCGTGCCAGCAGCTCCTCGGATGCATGCCAGCAACTCCTCGGCGCCTGCTTCTTGGACACGCGCATACGCAGCCAAGATGCTCGGATATGTGGTGCAACCGCTTGGACTAACACAGCCGATCGGTCATCACACCATCTACCCGGACATGCCGCAGCTCCACTCGGACACCGCGCCCATTTGCTCGGGCATGCCGCAGCTCCGCTCGGACACTTGAATGCCCCCAAGCCTTTGGGCTTCTAAAAAATGCCCCACACATTTTAGGCATCAAAATTTATTTTTCCCTCATACACTTTTATTTTGGGGAGTAAAATATATTTTTACTACCCAGAAAAATATTCTCCGAGCAGTAAATAAATATTTTTCCTTTGCACT
This sequence comes from Humulus lupulus, assembly GCF_963169125.1. Taxonomy (NCBI): domain Eukaryota; kingdom Viridiplantae; phylum Streptophyta; class Magnoliopsida; order Rosales; family Cannabaceae; genus Humulus; species Humulus lupulus. Next base: position 68,394,383 of record NC_084794.1, on the reverse strand, counting down.
GATTGATTTATGTTTGTTTGGTTACTCACCTCCCCATACTTTCTTTTTTGTAGATGAATCGCTTCGACTACAAGGGAGGTGACATCCATACAAACTCTGACACTTCAATTCCCCAATCAAGCGACACTCCTCAAAGTAGCGACTCTTCATCCAAATCCCCTAGCAGTCGCACTCCCGAAGATCGCCTTCGTCGCCTTAAAAAGATCCTTCCCCGATCAGCCTTATATTTCCTTCACGAAGAACAGTTTCTCAACCAAGAGCTTCAACATTCAGAAATGAGGGTGAAGAAATCCAATCGACTTCCTCAAGACCAAGACCCTCAAGTGGCTCGTAGAGCGGCACAGAAGGTAGTGGAACGTAGTGAAGTCCAAACTGCTGCTTCTTCAAGACTGCCTCGCTGGATACAAAAAACCAGCAAACCCCAGAGAAAGATCATCCAGAAATTTACAACCGAGATTCAACAGTCAGCTGTTCAAAAACCAAGAAAAGACGAAGACGAAACACCCTCTTGGTTCACAGCCAAACCTTCCAAACTTAACTCCAGCATGTTCGATAAACACATTCAAGTTTCGGGCCTGAAAGGGGTAAACGTGATATGTCCGCAACCTCATCAGAGAGCCAACAAGCCTGGTGGACCTTACTGTGCCTGGTTTAGATACCATGTATTTGCAAGAGCAAGGTTGGGATCCACCCACTCCTCATGAAGTGCACTACCTCTTCGACTTTAGGACCAACCCGAGCCACAAGAATACAGGTTTTTTCCACCTATTCCACAGGCATAAAGGGATCAAATACCTCCATGGTATTGCTCATAAATCAAATCCCAGATAATATTATACAGAGTATTTTCTGACTTCAGATATTAAGGCCAATAACTTGGCCTTCACACATGCAGGTCCGTTTCACCAACCTCTGCCTACCAAGGAAATGTTTTCCCGAGAAGAAGAACTGGCTAACATGTCTACCGAGGAGAAAAATGTAAAAGAGTTGGTCAACGTGGACAATCTTCAGATGGTGGGGTTGTTACCAAGCAATCAAAACATCATAGGAGACAGCACTACTGAAGAAGCGAACGCAACTGACCAGTCAAACGCTGACACTGAAGTAGTGACCGATCATTTTTCTCCTGAACCATCTCCCTACTCTCGTAGACCAGGCGACCTTATTATCAGGAAAACCCTTCCGGAGGACAAGCGTAGACATGTCATTCCTACACAGCTGGGGAAAGGAAAGACCATTGAGCTCCATAAAGATTTCAGCTCATCATCGGAAGAAGAGGACGACTTTCTTGATCAAATTCTAAACTCAGGTTTAGTAACCATAGTTTGATGTTTTGTTATAAGTAACTTTCTTCGAGAATGGTTGTATGGAATCTGTAGAGTTGCCTGGTAGTAGTAAAATTTTTATTTATCTACATATTGTTCAATTTTTACTAACAAATCTTGTGCTTCACTCTTTTGCAGATTCAGATATGTTCAAGCAATTCACACTACCTCTGCCCAAAAGAGGAAACCTGGGGAGGGAAGTATCTCAAACCCTCCAAGAAAAGTTGTCAGGATAATATCGACCAGTCAGGGGAGACTACCTGACCAGCCCATCACCATCCCGCAGCTGATTCCCTCATCAATTCCTCCTTCTGGTAGTTTAACTCCTACTCGCTCGACTGGCTTAAGTGAGCCCTTTCGCATCGCTGGAAACATTGGGAAGAAACTGGTTGACCAAACCTTACACGATGCTTCAAAAATTCAAACCTTTGAATCTTTGCCTCGGCTTAGTGTTGAAGTCGTCCTGCAAAGGGGTCTTGCCCAACTGATGAGTGTAAGTATTTTATTATCATAACACATCCCATTTTGTTATTAATTGTTTCTACTTGTATTAACATTCTGTTTTCCACTGCAGTCGCTTATTACTATCAGTCATGCTCAGCACCGAGCAGTAAACTATAAGGAGTTGATCAAGGTCTTAAATGATCAGCTGGTGGAAGCCCAAGCCAAGATAGAAACTTTAACTTCATCCAAACAGGATTTTCAGTCCAAGCTTGAGCTGGCGGAGAAGACCATTGCCGAGTGGGATGGATCTCTAAGGGAGCTAGCCGATGAAAACAAGAAACAAATTCAAATCAACAAGACATTGACTGACCAGCTGGAGAAAATGACTCGCGAGAACGAAAAGCTGAAGCGAGAAAAGGAAGTCGATCTTGCTCGCTATGAAGAGATTTGTTCCAACTGCTTCTACCAGGTATGGAAGTTGAACAAGCCCCTCAACCTCGAATTTCTCATAGAGGAGGCCAAGGCAGAAGAACTTGCCAAGTGTGAGGCAAAGGCCGCTGAGGAGGCAACCAATTTTGCTGGTGTTACACCCTTTTCTCCTGCGTTATCATTCCGACCAGAGGAAGTCACTGATGCCAAGGATGGTGTTGATCAACCTATTAACAGTTTACCAGACCAGTGACCATACTTCTAGCCGACCAGGGAGTCCCTTAGTTGACAGTAAGCCTTTAGCCGACCAGAGAGCCCCTCATCCGACTAGTAGACACTTATCTTACTATCTTGTTATTATACTTTGCTCGTATGGCCGAGCTGTTGGCATGAACATTTTACTTTTTAAACTGTCATTTAAAATTTTTATTCTGATAGATGCCTTACATTTACATATGAGTACTTGGTTTTCTAACTTAGAAATTCTAAATATTTCGTAAGTCACTACTAAGTATGCTTTCTCACATTCTTATTGCTCTAACATTTTATGAGCACAGTGTTTTGTTTACACACGAATAGTTGTTCTTAACTTAAAATTTTGAAAAAATTCCAAGTTACTTAAGCTTTGTAAAACAAGTTAGCTTAATGGCCATTTTTAACTTCAAAAATTTACAAGTCAGCCTAAAAACAAATATCTTTGCTCGTGTTCTTATTGCTTGTGTTGAATTATATACCAGTATACCCTATGTGCCCCCCAAGTGATTGAGAGTTGAAAAATCCTTGATCACTTGCTACCTGACCAAATTTGTTCGAGCAGTTATTACTCGTGAAACACATCGAATATAAAGAGGATATTTCAGCAGTTAAACACTGCAAAAACATTCGACCATTTAAATGCTGGCAATTTATCTGATGGATACCGACCAATTGAACACTGCCCAGTTTTTTCCTCTCTGAAAACCCTTTTTTTTTTTTTTCTTTTAATGCACTGACAGTTGAACACTGCCAAAGTAAAAATAATCAACACATATGCAAAATTTGTAGCAAGATTCAACCGCGCTGCGCGTGATCTCTTTTATTACTCGTAAAAAATAAGGACAAAGCGTGTCTAATTACGAGTCTCAAACAAAATAAAATTGTTCAAAAATAAAATGACTGGTTAGCAAATAGCCAGTTCACAAACAAACTTAAATAACAAGTTAAACACTTGAAACTAAGCTACTGCTCTGTAAGTAGTATTTATTGAAAATATTTCCTCAAGTGCTCAACATTCCAATAGTTCCTGATCAGCTCTCCATTTAATCGAGAAAGTTTGTAAATGTCAGGTGGCAGGACTTGCTCAATCTGATACGATCCCTCCCAATTTGGTCCTAGCACTCCAGCCACTGGGTCTTTGATGAACACCTTTCTAAGGACCAAATCTTCAACCTGAAACTTCCGATCTCTAAATCTGGAATTAAAATAGCGGGCCACTTTTTGCTGATGGCCAACAACTCTCAAGCTTGCTTTTTCTCATTTTTCTTCAACAAAATCCAAAGATTCAGCTAACAACTAGTGATTCTTCTCCTGGTCATACGTGGTTCTCCGATGAGATGGTGGGTCAACTTCGACAGGGAACATGGCTTCATATCCATATGCCAAGGAAAAAGAAGTATGACCAGTTGCTGTCCGGGCAGTAGTTCTATATGACCAAAAGACCTCTGGCAATTCCTCCGCCAAGCACCCTTAGCTTGTTCTAGACGCTTTTTTAGAGTATCCTTCAAAGTCTTATTTATGGCTTCAACCTGCCCATTGGCTTGCGGATGAGCTACTGAGGAGAAACTTTTCGTAATGCCATGTCTAGTGCAGAAATCAGTAAACAAGTCACTATCGAACTGAGTGCCGTTTTCAGAGACTATCTTCTTGGGAAGACCATAGCGACATATTATATTCTTAACCACAAAATCTAACACTTTCTTCGAGGTGATCGTTGCTAGTGGTTCAGCTTCAGTCCACTTGGTGAAATAATCCACAGCAACTACTGCGAACTGCACTTCTCCTTTTCCTTTGGGTAGTCTTCCGATCAGATCAATTCCCCATACTACAAAAGGCCATGGACTCTGCATATGCTTTAAGACATTTGGAGGTGCCCTGGGTACTTTAGAAAATCTCTAGCATTTGTCACACTTCTTCACATACTTCATGGAATCCTCATTCATTGTAGGCCAGAAAAATCCTTGCCGCAAAATATTTTTGGAGAGACTTTGCCCCCCAGCATGATCTCCGCAGAACCCCTCGTGCACTTTAGTAAGTAAGTTTTTCGACTGGTCGGGTGTTATGCATCTAAGCAGTGGCATAGAGTACCCTCTTCTATACAATACTCCATCCATCGTAATATACCTAGCAGCTTGCCTCATAACCTTCTTGGCTTCATTACAATTATCTGGTAGGACTCCTTGCTCAAGGTAAGTAATGATTGGTGTCATCAAGTGTCAGCTAATGTGATGGGCATGGCTTCCCGTTCGTTAATACTCGGTTCTGCCAAGTATTCCACTGGTACTATGTTCAAAGTTTCAGCATCTTTTGCACTAGCCAATTTTTCTAAAGCGTCTACATTGGAGTTCTGCTCCCGTGGTACCAGCTTAATAGTATACTCCTCGAATTGTGCTAGCAGGTCCTTGGTTTTATTCAAGTATGCCATCATGCGCAAACCTTTTTCTTGATATTCCCCTAAGACTTGGTAGACCACCAACTGGGAATCGTTGTTTACTTCAACTGACCGGGCACGAACATCTCTAGCCAGGCACAATCCTACTAGGAGGGCTTCATACTCTACCTCATTATTAGAAGCGTTAAATCCGAACCTCAACACGCAATGAATTCGGTGCTTCTCCAGTGTGATCAATATAATTCCCGCTCCCAAATGATGTTCGTTTGACGACCCATCAACAAAAAGTTTCCAAGTAGGAAAATCCTCTCTCTGCCCAGTCACATGCTCTTGCCAGTCGGGAATATCAGGAATCCCAGTGCATTCAACAATAAAATCTACCAAAGCTTGTCCTTTAATGGAGGACCTTGGTTGATATTTGATTTCTAATTGGCCCAATTCAACCGCCCATTTAAGTAAACGACCAGATGACTCTGGCTTCTATAAGACTTGGCGTAGGGGCTGGTCGGTAAGTACTTTAATGGGATGTGCCTGGAAGTACGGTTGCAATTTGTGAGATGCAAGTACCAAGCAATAGGCCAGCTTCTCAATCACGGGATACCTCAACTCCACTCCTATCAACCGCATGCTAACATAGTATACCGGATGTTGCACCTTATCTTCTTCTCGCACTAGAGCAGCACTGACAGCATGCTCTGTGACTGCTAAGTAAACAAAAAGGTCCTCCCCATCTATGGGCTTTGAAAGAACAGGGGGTTGAGCCAAGTGTTCCTTTATGGCTTAAAAAGCTTGCTCACATTCTTCTGTCCATTCGAATTTTTTGCTTCCTCTAAGCAAGTTAAAAAATGGGACACATTTGTCCGTTGATTTGGAAATGAACCTACTTAGAGCAACAATCCGCCCAATCAAGCTTTGCACTTCCCTAATCCTGGCTGGAGACTTCATTTCCGTGAGTGCCTTTATCTTCTCCAGATTTGCTTCTATTCCTCGCGAGTTAGCAATAAACCCAAGAAATTTTCCATAACTTACTCCGAACGAGTATTTGAGGGGGTTCAACTTCATGTTGTACTTTCTCAGTACTGCAAAGCATTCCTCCAAATTTCGTACATATCCTTCAGCTTCCTTTAACTTTACCAGCATATCGTCTACGTACACCTCCATGTTTTTGCCGATTAAGTCATGGAACATGCCATTCACTAAACGCTGGTAGGTGGCTCCCGCGTTCTTCAAGCCGAATGGCATGACCTTATAACAATACAACCCTATGTCTGTTCAGAAACTGGTATGCTCCTCATCAGGGGGGTGCATACTAATCTGATTATACCCCGAGTAAGCGTCCATAAAAGACAAATTTTCATGACCAGAGGTCCCATCAACCAACTAGTCTATCCTTGGCAAAGGAAAACAGTCCTTAGGACATGCTTTGTTCAAATCAGTAAAGTCAACACAAGTCCTCCACTTCCCATTGGACTTGGGCACTAATACTGGGTTTGAAACCCAGGTGGGGTAATAAGCCTCTCTTATGAACCCGTTTTCCTTTAGTCCCTCCACCTCCTCTTTGAGAGCCTTTGCTCGCTCCTTGTCAAGCTATCTTCTCTTCTGATGTACTGCTGGGTAGCTTTCATCCACGTTGAGCATGTGGCTGATCACAGTTGATGAGATACCCACCATATCCTTGTGAGACCAGGCGAAGACATCTTGATTCCTTCACAAAAATTCTACCAGCTGTGCTTTTACTTCTAACTTCAACTTTTTTCCAACTTTGACCCCTTTGGTCGGGTCATTCTCATCTATTGAGACCTCCTCTAATTCTTCCATGGGTCCCACCTCACTATCATAATCCCCAAAGCGAGGATCAAAGTCCATTCCCTCTCTTTGGGCAATGCCCTATTTGATGACTTCATCACCGGATGGGGCTTGTTGCTTATTGAAACCAAGAGTGCTTTCTTGGCCAACATCTTCTAACATTCTTTCCTGATCGGCTACAACCATAATTCTTTGTTGTTCGACATCCATCTCCTCTACTTCTTCTCTATCTACACACACAATCATATTGTTTTTCTTAGCTCCCTTTCGCGCTTTAGCTACCGAGGCATTGTAACACTCTCTAGCTTCTCTTTGGTCTCCTCAGACACAACCTATTCCTGCACTGGTCGGGAACATCATAGAAAGGTGCCATATAGATACTGCCGCATGCAAGTCCGTGAGTAGTGGTCGACCAATCACCACATTATAAGCTGACGAACAGTCGACTATTAAAAACTCTGTCATAACTGTCTCGTGTTTCGGAGCATCTCCTGTTGTGACCGGTAACTTGATCGTTCCGGCCGGTGACAATCCTTCTCTAGTAAATCCATAAATGACCTAAGAGCATGGATTCAAGTCATTAATGGATAGTTTCATCCTTTCAAAAGATGACTTGTAAATGATGTTCACAGAGCTCACCGTATCGACCAGACATCTCTTCACCTTCATGTTTGCTATTTGGACTGTAATGACGAGGGGGTCATTATGAGGATACCTCACATGTCGTGCATCATCTTTAGTAAATGTGAGAGACTCACTTTCATATAGTGGGTTCTTTGGAGGTCGCTCCTCTACAGTCATGACTTCGGACGTCGATGCTGCGTCCAACTCATGTCGGAGCGTTCGAGCATATCTCTCTCTTGCCTTGTTGCTATCCCCAGCCAGATGTGGACCCCCACATACAGTGTCTAGAGTGAAGTCCACAGGCTCAGGTTGCAATGGTGGAGACCACTGTCACTTAAACCCAGGATTGTTGTTACTTCCTTCTCCTTGGGTCTTTTCTGCTCGATACTTTTTTAATTTTCTCGACTGGAGGAGAAACTCTATCTCATCTTTGAGATGATTGCATTCATTTGTGTCGTGAACATAATCTCCATGGAAACGATAGAACTTATTCAATTCTCTCTTACTCATCTCCTTCCTGATGGGTGGGGATTTCCGATAGGGAACCTCTTGATGACTCGCCAGATATATTTCTGCTTGGCTGGCCAAAAGAGTGGTGTAATTGGTGAACCAAGGTTCATACTTAGTTGGCTTGTCGTTTGTTCCTGACTTAGCCATCTTTTCCTCATGGTGGTCAGACCCATTATTTCCACGTTTCTTCCCACCACTTTGTCCATTTCCACCATTCTTAGGAGGATCAGTTGATCCACCCGGATTGTTCAGGCCTTTCTCTCCTTTCTCAATCGCGTCATCCAATTTCATATATTTATCCGCCCGGTCAAGAAATTGTTGTAGTGTTGAAATTGCATTGCGATGAATATTGTCCCACAAAGGACTCCGATAGATTATACCTGAAGATATGGCAACCATCTTCCCCTCATCTCCAACCGCAGTCGCTCAGTTGGCTTCTCTCATGAACCTCTGTATGTATTTTTTGAGAGATTCATCTTTCCCTTGTTTGATATATGCCAAGTGATTGGCATAAACTAGAGGGGTCCGAGCAGCGCTGAACTACCTACAAAATTCTTTCCTGAAACTCTCCCAAGAGGTAATGGAGTTCGACTTGAATTTCCAATACCATTCTTGGGCAGTATCGAACAATGTACTGGGGAAAACTCTGCAACTATAGTCATCGCTCACTCCGAGTAGCTCCATTTGGTCTTCAAACTTCCCAACATGCCTTATCGGGTCTGCCTTTTCTGTATAAACTGGCAGTACCGATGCTTTATACTTTGCTGGCAGCTGTGCTGCTCTGATTCGAGCACTAAATGGGCTACCACTCCTGTGGTCTACCGGATCGATTGCAGAAGGTCTTTTCGACAAACCTTGAACTGCAGCCATTAGCGCATCAAGCTGGGCCTGGATGCCTGGGGCGATCGCTGGGGGCTCAATGTTTGGACTGCCTGGTCGGGTGTTCCTATCCGGCACACCGTCATCAAGTATTTCTACTTGATTGGTAGGTCGGGTCGGATCTCGCCCTTCGACCGGGATGGTCCTTCTTCTGTCGGCAATGACATCTCTTAAATCCTTCTAAGAGGTACGTCTCCCCAATTGATCGAACACTGTGCTCCAAGTTTTTTCGGAAGGCTTACCGCGCGGGACGTGCTCCTTCCCACTACGCTGCTGGTTGGGATGCAGTGGTGGCCTCCCTGTCGGCGCTGGGTAGTCTTTTCGTCCTTGCTGGTCATTGTCATATTTTTCCTTCAACTGGTTGGTGTGATGACTATCAACTTCATCACGACCATTCCCATCTTTGAAGTGCGAAGTTCCTTTACCTCGAGGAGTTCTGGTTTGTTCCTACCCGGGTGGAGTCTTTTTACTGCCTGATCGGTGATTCCCAGATCTAGAAGTTTCTGATCGCTGGCTCCTAGAGGGGGTTCAAGATCTCATCCTTTGAGTCGAGGCAGTGCCAGATCGGACCCCATCATCTTCCCGACCAGGAGGGTTACTCTTGCTTCTGTTCGGTTCTCGAGAATTGGGTTTGTCAGTTGTTTTTCGACCAGCATCCGTAGTCCTTGCTCCTTGGGTAGCTGCACCTCGTGCTGCAGCTTGGGCATTGGCCTGGGTCAACTACGTAGCCGCCTCCAGAGCGAGTGCAGCCTCCCGGTGTCGTCTATCAGCCTCCTCCTGCCGTTGCCTGATCTCTTCGCTCCTGGCGTCCATCTCCTGTCTTTGCTGCTCAAACGCAACTTTCTGTCTGGCCATTTCTTCGGCAAATGACTCCTGCCAGACGTTGCATTGCGCCATCTCCTCTTGGAAGGCCCCCATGGCTTCCTGGAGTTGTTCAACCTCTGGAGTCATCTCCTCGAGAAAGACCCTGGGCTCATTCTCATGGTCTTGAGGGCCAGGACCTTCTGATCTAGTAGGCTCTTTAGATGAGCCTGGCTTCTTGGAGGCCGCATTGGTGTTCTTGGGCGCCATAATAATACGGTTTTTGTCTGTTTTTCTCTTCAGGCTCTCAATGAAAGCACCAAAATGTTGACCACGATTTTGGCCAACGACGAGTAGACGTCAAAACTACAATAAACCTTCAAGAGAAAAAATGACACTGATGATTTTTATAGTGGTTCAGCCCCAATATATTGGTAATAGCCTAATCCACTTAGAGTTATGATTTATGGATCTACACTCAAGATCAGATGAACCTGTGTCAACTGAGTTTCTTTAGTGTAAATGAAAAGAATACAATATTTCTCTAAGGAAAATTAGAATTCGAATCCCTCAATGATGCCATGAGCTATGTATTTATAGGCCCAAGATCGTAGAAACCGAAATCCCTCATAATCATGATATTTCTGTTACTCTCACAATATTTAATATATAATAACATTTAAAATACAACAATATGCGACTTCTTTGGGATAATCTTAGAGATTCCCACGTAGGTACGACTAATTCTAGCCGAAGTCGTTACTGGAAGTTCGCTGCATAACGATGATCTGTCTAGTCAGCCAACTTCACTCCTTGAAGAAAGACTGGACGGCCAAAACACTCGACTGGTCGGCCATGCACTCCATCGGTCGGCCAAATGCTTCACTGGTCGGCCATGCACTCCACCGGTCGGCCAAATGCTTCACTGGTCGGCCAAGACAGGTGACTAGTCAGTCAAAAATCTTTATCGGTTGGACATAAATTCTACCAGGTCAGACAAATCACTTCCAAAATAGATAAGCAATTTCCATGTCAGTAATATCACGAGATTAATCTAAAACCTTTGACTCAGCCATTTCTTGCCACTTGTCACTTTTATTGCCACTTCATCGTTTTCAAATTCTGGAGATAACAATTTGAATGTTATCATTATTGTTTAAATTAATTATATAATAATATCAAGAAAATTCTTTATTCATTCATGAGAATATGATCTTGTATTAGTACGAGAGAATTAAGATCATATATAATGAATAAAATTGTTAGTAACATATTAAAGTAAGGAATCTTTAATGAATGGTTACTAGTACGGTTTTCTAAGTATACAAGATGCAAGTAATCTAGATTCAATTTACTGATGTGGATACACATCTTAGTAAAGGTGTTGTATATAATAGAGATTATATACCAATGAGAATTAATTATATTTATAAAGTTGTCGTTTGACGTAAAGATTTAATTCTTGTCATAATAGATGATCATTTGTAGATCAGTCTAAATCTTGAGTATTCATAAACTCCTATTTATGTTTATTGGATCCTTTGATTCACTCATTAAGGTCTCTTAGAATAATGAGGCTAATGACTTTCGTTTTGGAGATTCAACATCATGGATGGCTAGGAACATGAATTGCAATAATGGAATCCATGCTTTCCTAACAAATCGAATATTGGTTCCCTTAAGGTTGATTCTGGAACTGAATAGTTATTGAGCTCAAATCTATAATTAGATTATAAATTAATTATTCGATAGTGAATTAATGGTATCAAGAGGTAATTGGAAGGGTAAAATGGTAAATTTGACCAACTCTAATTAACGAACCAATAATGGAGGACAGAACTACATATATTGATTATATCAATGGACTACTAGAGAAAACTCTGTAAATATAATTCTATAAATACTTAGAGTGCAATTCCATATTTATAGTGGAGTAATCATTGAATTAATAAATAAGAATATTAGATTAAAGAGTTTAATTAATAATCTAGTTTATTGAAGCTTTGTATTATAGGTCCATGGTCCCCAGATCACCTCTGTCTTACACTGTCAAGGGTAAGGAGGTCAAAAGAAAGATTTGTTAAGAGAAATGACTAAATTGCAAAGGAAATAATTTTCCAAGGAAGGAAATAATTATTTTATAATTATGGGTAATTGATTAATTGTGAATTAATTAATTGTTTAACTATATAGTTTTTATTTTGAAAAACTATAGGTTAAAATTAATATTAATCTTGTTTGGATTAATATAAAGAGAGATAATAATAAATATCTTTTTTATAATATGATATTTATTTATTTATTTTTAAAATAATATTTTAAGTAAAGTTAATTTTGAATTAACTGATATTTATGTTGGAATAAATATCTTGTCTTAAAAGTTGATTATATAAACAAATGAGACAATTAGGGCAACCCTGATAGGGTTGGGCAACACACACTGTACAGTACAGTGTGTGGAACCTAGCTACAGTGTGTGTCGCCTAGCGTCAAAGATTTTTATCCCTGGGATTTGAATTTTGAATTTCAAATAAATTTGTTTAATCAATTATTTAATTATTCTTTTTAAATATGATTTAAATAAATACTTAAATAAAAATATCTAATCATTTTTAATTTGAATTATATTTTAATTAAATAAAGTTTATTTAATTAGATTAAATATTTTTATAAATCTGATATATGTGATATTCAGAATGAATAAAATGAATGATCACTCTCTCTAAAAAGTGATAGTTTTCTCTAAACTTGAAAACTATTCTAAACCTTCTCTTTGTCAAAAACTCTCTAGATCTCATGTATTGAGTACATCTAGGGAGTCACATAAATCAATATTTTGAATCCTACGTGCCCACACACGTCCTTGTGTGTTTGAAGATTGGTCTGGAAGATCAGGGTGTGAGAGCTAAGAACACTGGATAGGAAGATCGTTGATTTATACAAAAATACTCTAGGACACTTAATAGGCTAAAAGAGGTAATCCCTGATCTATTTGTATGTGATTTAATATTTATATATGTGTATGATCCTGGCTGGTATTAATATTCATTAAAATGGGTCCATATATTATGTTGCATATCTTTGATTTGATCATTTAACACCAACATAAAATATATGTAAACATAATACTAAAACTTAAAATAAAGTAAAGCAAATAACACAAGTAGAAAATACTTACGACACAGTGAGATGAGGCTTTCCCAGTCTTTAGTATGTATGCAGAGGGGTTCCTTGAAAAATGAACGACCCATCTCTTAATACCATTTTTAAACGACATATCTTGCCTAACTTTGCAAAAATGTCATTTTTATGCTTACTTAAAAAAATGTCAATAATAGTCCAAAAATTCAGTGGGGTCTTATTAAAATAATGTTATATGGGCCCATTAGTTTTTTTAAAAAAAATGTATTTATGCAGTTCAAAAGAAAATAAATACAATCCCACTGAATTTTGAATAAAATAACTAGGCCAATAAATATTCTATCACGCTTCTAGATCGTCCCCGTCCACAGGCTCCCTGCGGCATACATACTCATGACTATGGAAACTCCCAACTTACCATGTGTGCGAAATAGAACCTAACATCTACCTGAAAGGGGGAAATTAAGGGGATGAGCTAAAAGCTCAGTAAGGAAATACAAACAAGAAAATAAAACACAACATAAAAGCATAAGCGACATATCTCATAAATTCTTAACATATTTTCTTTATAGCAATCATTATCAGCATAAGTCATACAAAAACATAACCATAATAACATAAGTCATAACCATAAACATAAGATTATATAAAACATAAGCATAATCACACAACATATGATCATGGCACTTCTATTGTCCATGTCATATCATGTGAAAACATAACCATACAACGTAAGCCATAATCGTAAACATAAATATAAGATTATATAAAACATAAGCATTATGACACAACATGTGATCATGACACTCATATTGTCCATGTCACATCATGTGAAAACATAACTATAACAATGTAAGTCATAATCATAAATATAAGATCAATTGCAACATAAGCATAAGCATACAACATAAGATCATGACACCCCTATTGTTCACCGATCAACATAAGCAAACAACATAAGATCATGGCTCCCCTACTGTCCAATGCTCAACAACGTAAGCATACAACATAAGATCATGGCTCCTCAATTGTCCAATGATCACATATTACTCTCCTTTTGGTCACTTACATGGCACCCCTATTGTCCATGTTTTTACCTGGTACCCCTATTGTCCAAAATCTTAGGCATGTCTACCTTTATAATGCTGCAGCACTAGGTTAAGGAAACATAAACTACTTCATACATATCTCACAACTAGAGTCCATTAAAAAACAAAACAAAAATCTAGCTAACTTCCTTATATTCATAAAACATTCATGATACCATTTTGGTCAACTTTTGTACACCTTTTTTGGTCACTCTTGAGGCATGTGTGCCCTTATTGTTGTAGCCTTAGCATCAGTCACACAAACATATACTTTATCATAAACCATTAGCAATAGTATAGCAATCCAAGAATAAGTACTATCTAACTTCCTTACCTTAAGTCCAAGCAATTACAAGAGCGGAACAACTTTACAATGAGCCTCTTGATGGTGTAGAACAACACTTAGCACTATGGTTAAGCCTTTTGATACCACAGTAACCTTCTCTTCTTCCTAGAATTTTCGAAAACCCTCTTTTCCTCTCTTCTTTTTTCTCTTATTTCTCTTCTCTTTGCCTCTAGGGTTCGGCTGCCACAACTAAGAAATGATGAGCAAAGTGCTCTCTAGGGTCCTAAGGTTCTATACATAGTGTGTACTAGGTTTTCTAAAATAATAAAAAAATTAATTAATTATTATTTTATTTAATTCCAGAAACTAATTAATTAAATAAATACATTTTTATCTATCCAAAATGGCAGCTGGAAATGTCCACTCCCCCTTTCCTTCCTTGGCATTCCACACTAATAAGGGAAGTGTAATTTTCGTAGCTCTAAAGTCGTGCCACTTGGAGACTCGATTTTGACCATGATATATTGCGAACTAGAGAGTGGTTCCTTCTACAACATTGTAGGTTATTGAATGAGCTTTCCAACAGTACCAAGTTTTTATAAATCTGAAATCTACAACTCAAGTTATGACTATTTTACTAAGACTTGGTCCAGAGTTACAGGAACTCAAAAAAATAGCAACTTTTTTCCTTGCTCACCAATTCTCTCTTTGTTTCCTTTTCACAATATGAACACATGCATTTCTAGAACCTATGTATGTTCACTTACTTGCCATACACCCACACATGCACAATCAAGCACACATGCACTCAAGAACAAACAATAAAAATAAAATAATTAAATCAAATTATTCAACTTAACACTTAAATAAACAAAATAAAAAAATTAATCAAACAATAAAAAAAATTGGTGCGTTACCAAAAAAAAAAAAAACAGATCTGGAATCAACCACTACAGAAGAAGAAAAAGAAGAAGAAGAAGAATCTAGATCGTTGTCGTAGTCGCCGTGACCGTTTCAGATGGAAGAAAGAAGAGAGCTAGCGGTGCATTGGTGGTGACGTCGCGTCTACCATGGCAAAGCTAGAGTAAGTGAGGCTTTGAGAGTGAAAAGAGAATGAGAGGATGTTGTGGTCAATATTAAGGTTAGGGAAAGGAAATGATACTTTTTGTTTATGGTAACATGTTTTATATACTCTATTGACTTTTTATATTTTAAACATTTTTTTGGGTCAACTACCCATATTTTGTGGCCTAAGTTTTTTTTTCTATAAATGTAGAAACTAAGTTTAAATTTACCATACTTATGTAAAGTTCTCTTTTTAAAATAGTTGAAAGCTAATATGTAAAAAAATTCTATATATGATAAATCGGTTTGGTAAATAGACATAAGACTTATCAACAAATTTGTGCGGAAACTGAATGTAACGTCCTACTAATCTATGATTGCTACACTGTGTGTTTAAAATAGTGCTTAACTCGATAAGCAAGTCATTTGGACTCAAAAATGTAACTTAAGTAACATAAAGGTCTAGGTAGTAAAATTTTTGGATAAAAAGATTTAACTTTTCATTAAGAATGTAAAAGAGTTACATGGGATCCCAAAAAGTCTTATTAAAATATAATTACAATTACAGTATTACAAACAGTTGACCTAAGTGACAAAATTAGATTAGTAACCTAAGTCCCTCATACTACTCGACCGTGGCGGTCGAGCTGGCCGGATATGTACGCGTCGCTCCAAAGCTCTCCAACCCATGGCTGATGACATCTAGCTTGCCCTTACCTGCACCATAGAGCACCCGTGAGCCAAGGCCCAGCAAGAAAACCCCACATGGCATAGTACTAATTCAAATATTTATAAGCAACAAACATACGATTCACAATTACCAAATATATTTATCTCAATCACATAACTTTTAACCACATTTCACAGTTTACAAAGAGATCCACTTCATTCCCACGAATCAATTACACGGCCCAGGGAAACAGCCCTGCCGAGCGGCCCAACCGAGCGAGATGCGTACTCAGGCACTCAGCTCACGGTTCATGCTGGGTTAGTGAGGACTGCACCCTCATTCTGGGCTTGCCTTCATGACCTATATTCCACATGCTTTGTCGGCCATCCCCACACTCAATGCGATGGTCGTCCGGAACCTACATTCAACACGATGGCCAAATATCAATTATACCGGATATTTGTAGATAATTCAATGCTAATGAGCATACCAACTGATTAGCTCTATGTGCATATACCAGTTTTCTTACCTCAGGTCCTATGCAAGCAATGATATGACCCCGAGCATGATCCTTCCTCGAGCCTTGTGGTATACCTAGTCACAACCATAAATGATTCTCCCATTAAGAACTAAATTCAATTACTGAATTCACGACCAATCTCATGCTCTGGACCCCCAATTCCACCAAATGGGGTGGTGGAATCGTCCCTCAATCCTCTAAGCTCTTAGCAATCCCTAAAAATGACATATGCTGAAATGGTTATAGGGCATGGGCACCCCCTCCATATGGCAAGGGCGCCCATCAAGACAGAGGCTCCCAAAAAATTTCCCTTGCATAGCACAAGGGTCGCCCAAATAGGCAGAGACACCCCAAACTCCCCCCTGCATAGCGCAAGGGCGCCCAAAACAAGGGCAGGGGCACTACAATGCGAACCAAGAATTCTGGGTTCCATTTTCTGCAATTTCTCCTACCTAACTTCGCCAAAAATTGACCCAAGACCCTCAAGAGTCATCAAACCAAGTTTCCTAACTCAATTTCAAAGTTATTTGACCCCAATATAGGTTACCCAAGTGCCAAAGATCTAGGAACATTATAAAAAACATTCAAAAACACAAAAAATGCCAAAAATGATCACTTTGAGTTTTTGAAACCCAAACTCTTCCCCAATCCGAAAATTCAATATTAAACCACCATTCCCAACTACAAATAAAGCTTCCTAATAATTATAAACAGAGTTCTAACACCATAATATCTAGTCCAACAACCTAGAACCCAAGAAACTCAAAACTCAAGTCAAGCCCCAAAACTTCCTCAAGAACAATGAAGAACACAAGAAAAGCGTGAGTGATCTTAACTCAGTGATGAATTCAAAACCCTAGGTTGAAAATAGATTACTCAGCTGCAATTCTTCATCTCCCAAGCCTTCAATTCTCCTCTCAAACCCTCAAACTCAGATGCAAACTCCAAACTTGGTTGTGTCTCCAAAACCTCTTCAAGAAGGTAAGCTAAGAGAGAGGTGAGTGTGTGTACGTGAATGACCTAGAAGCTCTCAGCTTTGGTCAGCCCAACTTAGTCCAATTGGTCAAAAGACCATTTTTCCCATAGCTCAACTTAACTCAAAACCAAACCCAAGGGCATTTGGGTCATTTTGCCTAAATCACCACTAAACATCAAATTGTACCACTAATTCCCAATTAAATCCTTAATCTCAAGTATTTCAATTTACTAATAAATCTCGGTAGTTGCCAAATTACCAAAATACTCCTAGGCTCACCCCCAGCCGGGTATTTATCATCGTTGTGACTTTTCTGCTAAATTTCCCAATAGGATCGACTTGTGCTGAGTATCTCAAATATATTCACATAATAATGTGGTCTCAAGCACATACCATAGCAAATTACTAAGGTCAAAATTATGAAAATGCCCATTTTTAATAAAAGCGGGTCTTTATGCACATTTAATACATGTAAATATGCATAGGCAGTCATATCATAATGTAACTCATATAATCACATATATACTCAATCATAATCACATAATTCTAATTATGCTCTCCCGGCACACTAACCAAGGTAATAAACCTTATTATGAGTTTTGAGACGTTACACTAAAGTTACTGTAACCCAACTTCAAAGAATTAAAGATATAGGAGAATTTATAATTATTTTTATGTATTTACTTTTTTTATTATCTATAATATAACAATTTAAAATTAAATTACAAAAACATCTAAATCTTAATTATTTTTTTATTTTGTTCTAAAAAAATATTTTTATAATTTTATATTTATTAAATATTTTAAGATATTTGTTATTTTAGTAATTTTATGTCAATAATCACTTTAATTATAGAGTTTATTAAATACTATAATATTATTGTTCTATCTCACAATACTTTCAAATTAGAACTTACAAAACAGACAACAATAAGTTCTACTGAACTTTTTAGTGCAATACTAGCATATCAGTCATAACCTGACTAAGTATATATATTATGAGATACATTAAACGTTAAGACAAAAATAATACCCCCTGGCAAACTATGACATTTGTAGAGTTTTTCCCCTTGAATTTATTTTGCGTGGCAAAAATCCCCTCCCCCCACATGCTGAACTATAAAACCCATTGAAAATTTGCCCGTTCTATTGCATTTCAATCATTTTTTAAAAAATAGTTTGCTAGTGTAACACTGATTTAGTACTAATGTGGCGCGATTTAAGAGTATAGACAAAAAATACATGCATATGAGAATATGTAATTGCAATCTTTGCACACATGTTTGTATGTTTAGCTCCAATAAACTCGATTTCGGCTAGCTTCAGTTAGTTAAAGAAACTCTCGTACTACAACTATGTCTAAGATATGTGATCACATAAGCAAATTGTTCAAAAAATAAATAGAATGGAATAGTTAGGGCACACTTTCCAATGGTTTCTATAGTTGAGGGGAGATTTTTTCCATCTAAATATATTCAGGGGGAAAAACTCTACAAGGAACATTGTTCAAGAGAGGTTGGGGGGGGGGGGGGGGGGGGGGACCAAGTCCTGTTCTCCTTTAAAATTATACTTGTAACTAATGTCCACAATTATGAAGTTCTTTTACTACTATTCATGAATATATCTAATGGAAAAATCTACAATAACGTATGTAAATCAACTACGACCCAATGTTTTATTTTGGTTTATGATGATGTTCATTGAAGTCATAGTAGGCCTTCTTCAAAATTTTCCAGAAATTCTGGATAATTTATGGTGTCAAAATCAAAGTTCAAACAGTCTATTTTACACATGTATAAAAAAAATAAACACACATGCACAAATTGTTTGAACCCTAATTTCGACACCGAAACTTCTTGAAAATTGCAGAAGGCTTGCTACGATTGCAATGAATACCGTCATAAAAAAAGTAGAGTCATAATTTATTTACATGTCTAAAACAGGGTCATGTCATATCAGTAAAGTAAAAACGGCGTACCTTACTCCAAGCTCTCCCATTTATAAAGGTATTACTTAAAAAAATACGTGTGTAATTACTAGTACATATAACATAAGTACTATATTATTAGAACAACGGAAAATATAGCAAGAATTAGGCATGTACATGGGACGAGTCTGCCCCGGCCCGCTAACATTCCGCCTCACCCCGCCCCGTCCCGCCATGATAAGTTCCTTGGAGCAGGTCAGGTCGACCCGCCCCGAATGAATTGGGGTGGGTCCGCCCTGATCCGTTTAACTTTTTTTTATTACTTTTTAAAGAAAATTTGAATTATAATTAAATTAGATTAAAAGTAAGAAATGAAATTCTAATAGTATATACAATATACATTATATTGCCCAATTTCAATATAAAAAGTTTAGAAATATATATTATCTTATTTGTAAAATCACAATATACCTGAATATTTGTAATCCATTTTTCTTGACTAAAGAGAAAAAAAAGAATACTAATATAAAACGATACCATAAATACATATAAAGACACATCATTATTATAGAATCAATACTAAGACATCCTATAAATAATAATGTTAAGAAAAATATATAATAGTTGCATATATCTCAAAAAAATCTTTTTTTAATATTGTGTTAGAGTATAGAAAAAAAAAATTCGAGGCAGGGTGGCCTCGCGCTGCTTGAATTAATAGTAGCGCCCCGCCTCGAATTCCACCCTATTTTTACCAGGACAAAGACGCTCCGTCGGGTCGAAGTCCCACCCCGTCCCACCTCACCGCCCCATTTTTCCAAGCCTAGAAAGAATGAATAGTATGATTCACTTTTTTTCCACTTGTAGGGAAACCTCTCTATGGTAGTTTCAACATCTTCTAGTTTCCCCTTAAAGAAAAAAAGAACTTCTAGTTAACTTGTGACTTTCACTTCCGTTATTATTTTATTATTATTTAAAAGGACACTTTCGTTAATTCAATAGTTTCCAGATATCTACATTAATTAGTTTCTGTATAATTTTCTTTAATTAGACAAAAAAAAGTTGTCAATTTGAGTATAAATTTAGAATACAATTTCCATATGTTCTATTTTAGTTTATTGGATTACTCATGGTTATCAAGATTTGTAGGCCTTGGGTGATGTTCTTTATGATATTTGTAACTCAATTTCTTTTTTCCCTATTGAAAGACATGTTGTCAGAGAAATTAAGGGTCTGTTTGACATTGTTTTGTGTTTTTTATTTTCAAAGTTATGTTATCAGAAATGATAATAGAAAACAATTTTTGTAGTTTAAAAAAAAACAAGAGGTGTTTGGTTAATGTTTTCTAAAAACAATTTTTTGGTTTTATTTTTTTAAATCTTAAATAAAAAATTAACAAATATATTTACAAAGAAAAAAATCTTTTAAAAGTTTGTAATGTTAGAATATTATTTATTTGGTATATAAAATCAACTAATTGATTTAATATATTAAAGTCAATATTTAATTTATTGACAAAATATTCTAATTAATGGTCAACATTGTTTGTTACCTGATTTTGTTGTTACCCGATTTTTCATATCCCAACTGATTGAGGAAATATCTCAATTTGTGGCAGAGACTCTGATGGTAGGTCTCACTCTATAAATATAGAGTACCGGTCCCCAAGCTCGCTGCTCATTCTGACTTTCAGTAACTCCATCTAAAAGAGTTAGTGAGAGCTTGGAAGCCCGTGTACTCGTTCTAACTTCTGTTCTTTTTTCTTTTGTAGATTTAAAGCTAGATCGAGGTTATCAATAGCAATGGCTGGAGGTATACAATATTCGATCCTTTTTGTATATGTTCATTCTATATATTAATTCCGCTTACATGTATATAGAATTGTTCATATGCCCACTTTCATATTAATCTAACATTTGGTATCAGTCGCCAGTCTACATCTCTGCCTTGCTAATTTTATCTGCATATATATTTATTTGATTTATATATGTCGTCATATTCATATTCATATATATATATATATATACATATATCTATGTTTTTTTTTTTGTTGGCCTACATTTAACAAAATTTCTTTTGGTAATTTTATTGTTTTTGTATTGTTTTGTGTTTACATATATGTTATATCTAACATATTTTAGCAATATAAACAAATTATACACATATATTTTTTTATGATTTATAGATGTGCCTATGTCTTCATCTATACACATATATTATATATTCGTGTATATAGTTTTATATATTGTTTGAGGGCCATATTCATAATTTTTTTTTTATTATTTTTATTTTGATAGAGAGTTTTAATGTCTTATATTTTTTGATTTTTTGTTTCAAAACTAATTTTCCACATAAGTACCATTAGAAATCCTTCAGATTATTTTTTCTAATGATCTATGTTTCCAAATCAAGTTTTGAGAATCCAAAATCAGTTTTGCAACCTTCATGTACCCGGTTATGGCCAAAAACAATTTTGATATTAAAGTTCGATTTTTTGTTGTTGTTTAATCAATCTAACGTCATGAATCTCTTTAGACATGAATTTCGAACCAATTTGGACAATAAATTTTATCTTGCCAATTTAATTAAAACATATAATTTTGGTAAATTATATATTTGGAAATGAATTAAAATGTGCACTTACTTGATTTTGGTGTATGGTATATTTCTTTTATTCATGCAATATTAAATAATTGTACTATTTTAAGAATGTAATAAATTTTTACAATTAAGTTTGTGCAATTATTTTATTAATTCACGAAATCAGTAAATGATGTTATTGTCTTATTAAGCATGATTTTTTTTGCCATTAAGTATATATATAGAATTATTGTATTTTCGTACATATAATTAATTATACTAATTTGTATGATTATTTTGTTCTTATTCATGCAAAATTTATTTTGAGTATAATTATCTTTAATTTTATATGTATGCCTTTATAATTTTAAATACATTATATATATTCCATTATTGTGCTAGATATATTTAGATTATATTCAAAACATTAAGATAGGTTGAATAATATTTAGCACATTAATCTTCATAATTTATTCATAAAATATTCATAAAACATTTAGGGTGAATAAAATTATGAATAATTCATAAACAATTTTGTGGTTGACATAAGAACGCATGAAACTGAGACAAATGCTCAAATCTAGAACGGTTTTTAATGATCTTCGGACGACCACACTAGGAGCACTACTCTCTGTGATTGCCTATTATGTTATAACGAAATTGTTCTTAGGTCTTCCTAGAGCCTAAAACATAATGTCTAGTGAACCATATAATTTTACATAATTAGGGAGTAGCCACAGCATCTTTAATTATATAAAATTATATATTAATTTGAAAGGATCACATAATGGACAAAATTGTGATTGATTATATAAATATAACAATTTTACCCCACAGGGATTTTATTATATTTATATAATCAATTAGGATAATATATTAAACTAATTTTCTTAATTTACCCACAGGAGTTATGATAATTAATTTAATAGTTTTATCATAAAGTTTAATAAAGATAGAAGTATCAAACCTTACTTTATCCCAAATAATTTGTTTGAATAATCTATCATCCTTTACATCCAATTTTATTAAATTAAAAATTTAGCCCACAGGCAATTTTTGTTTAATAAAATTTCAATCTTCAGCATGTTATACATTGGTAAAACATGACTTCATTAAGCCTCAATCTTCTAAATCTAAGTTTGTTATCCTATTCATGCAGCTTCTTCATCATCCTCTAGTTTCGCTGAAATCCTTACCGAAATTCCTGAGCTTAGGGGTGATAATTTCAAAATCTGGAAGGAACGAGTTCTTCTTCATTTAGGCTGCGCCGACATGGACTACGCAATAAGGAAGGACGAACCTGCTGCAATCACTGCGACTAGCACTGCTGCTCAGATCGCACTATATGAGAAATGGGAGCGGTCCAATCGCCTCAGCATCATGTTCATCATGTCCAAGATCCCTCTGGGAATGCGTGGATCGGTGGAGCAACCTGAGAAAGTCAAAGACTTGATCAAACTGATCGATGAGCAATTCGACACTTCGGACAAACCACTTTACAGCAACCTCATCCACCAGTTCTCATCCACAAAACTCACTGGTGTCAAAGGAGTTAGAGAACATATTTCAAAGATGAGGGACATTTCTGCTCAACTGAAGAAACTCGATGTAGTCATTCCTGAAACCTTCTTGGTCCACTACATCCTTAACCATCTTCCACCTCAATATGGGCCTTTCAAAATTTCCTACAACACACATAAGGACAAATGGAGTATCAATGAACTGATAACCATGTGTGCTCAAGAAGAAGCAAGGCTCCTGCAGGAACAAGGTGAAAGTGCTCACATGGCCACCCAAGGCAAGAAACGCAAACCATCCAAGAAGGACAAGGGGAAAAATAAAGTGCCTCCCCAAGGCGATATAAAGAAGGATTCCATCAAATGTTTCTTCTGCAAAAAGAAGGGACATGCGAAAAAGGAATGTGCCAAGTTCAAGAAATGGATGGACGACAAAGGTAATCCAATTTCATTCGTATGTTATGAATCTAATATGGCTAGTGTTAATATTAACACATGGTGGATTGATTCTGGATCGACAATTCACATTTCAAATTCCTTGCAGGGTTTACAAAACCTAAGGAAGCCAGTGGAAAGTGAGCAAAGCATCTTATCCGGAAACAAGATGGGCTCACATGTGGAGGCTATAGGAACGTGCCATTTAGTTTTAAGTAGCGGTTTTGTTTTAAAGTTAGAAAAGACATTTTATGTACCAAGTTTCTCTAGAAACTTGATTTCCGTTTCAAGACTTGTACCTTTTGGTTTTTCCTTTACATTTTCAGACAAATCTTTTAATTTATATAATAAATCTGAATGTGTTGGAAATGGTATTTTTTCTGATGGTCTTTACTGCCTTAATTTACAAAACAATACCGCTTATAATACTGTGCACGTTCACGCTGGCAATAAAAGATGTGTTATGAATGAGAATTCCTCTACATTATGGCACCGGAGATTGGGACATATCTCTATTGATAGAATTAGAAGGTTAGTAAATGATGGGGTACTCAATACCTTAGATTTTACTGATTTTGATACTTGTGTGGATTGCATTAAGGGAAAGCATACCTCCAAGTCTAAGAAAAGTGGTGTCCATAGGAGTTCCGACCTATTAGAAATCATACATACTGATATATGTAGTCCAGACATGGACTCATATGGTCAGAAATACTTCATCTCTTTCATAGATGATTACTCACGCTACATGTATATCTACTTACTTCATAACAAAAGCGAAGCGTTAGATGTCTTTAAGATATTTAAAGCTGAAGTAGAGAAACAATGCAACAAGCAAATTAAGATAGTGAGATCAGATAGAGGTGGAGAATATTATGGTAGATACACTGAAGATGGACAAGCACCTGGTCCTTTTGCAAAGTTTCTTCAAGAAAATGGGATTGTTGCCCAATATACCATGCCCGGTACACCCGAGCAAAATGGTGTTGCAGAAAGGAGAAACTGAACATTGATGGACATGGTGTGAAGTATGCTTAGCAGCAACCCTAAACTTCCTAAATGCTTGTGGACTGAAGCTCTAAAGACATCCGTGTACATATGAAATCGAGTTCTAACCAAGGCAGTCTCCAAAACTCCTTTTGAATTATGGAAAGGTTGGAAACCGAGTTTGCAACATGTACGCATTTGGGGATGCCCATCTGAAGTTAGGGTATACAATCCACAAGAAAAGAAACTGGACCCAAGGACCATAAGTGGATACTTTATTGGTTACACTGAAAGGTCTAAAGGTTACAAGTTTTATTGTCCATCTCATAGCACTAGGATTGTGGAATCAAGGAATGCAAAATTTCTTGAAAATGCCTTGATTAGTGGGAGTGATCAATCCAAGGACTTAGGTTCTGAGAAAGATCCTTTAGAATCCTCCACCTCAAGAGCAAGATTGATTGTGGTCGATAACACCCCTGCAGTCCAAATGGATGTTGAACCACCACAGCCAATTGTTGAAGATCCACAAGTCAATGATGAAGTTCAAATGGATCAAGTTGTTCAAGAGTTGCCTATAATTGTTGAACAACAAGCTGAACCACCCGCTCCTCAAGAGCCTGCTGGTGTAGCCTTAAGAAGATCCACTAGGACAATAAAATCGACGATACCTAGTGACTACATTGTGTATTTGCAAGAATCTGACTACAATATTGGAGCCGAAAATGATCCAGAAACGTTTTCACAAGCTATGAATAGCAAAGAATCGAAACTGTGGTACAATGCCATGAATGAAGAAATGAATTCTATGAAAAGCAACGGAGTCTGGGATCTTGTTGAGTTGCCTAATGGGGCGAGGGCTATTGGGTGTAAATGGGTCTTCAAAACAAAGAAAGACTCATTAGGCAACATTGAGAGACACAAAGCGAGACTCGTTGCTAAGGGATTCACTCAAAAAGAAGGAATTGACTACACGGAGACCTTTTCTCCGATATCTAAGAAAGATTCCCTCAGAGTTATCCTGGCATTAGTTGCTCATTTCGATTTAGAGCTACAGCAGATGGATGTGAAAACTGCCTTCCTAAATGGTGACCTAGAGAAGGAGGTATACATGAAACAACCAGAAGGATTCTCCTCTAGTAATGGTGAGCATTTGGTGTGCAAGCTTAAGAAGTCCATCTATGATTTAAAACAAGCGTCCCGCCAATGGTATTTAAAATTCCATGATGTTATCTCTTCTTTTGGATTTGAAGAGAATGTCATGGATCAATGTATATACCAGAAGGTCAGTGGGAGTAAGATTTGTTTTCTTGTTTTATATGTGGACGATATTCTTCTTGCAACCAATGATAAGGGCATGCTACATGAGGTGAAGCAATTTCTCTCAAAGAACTTTGAGATGAAGGATATGGGTGATGCGTCTTATGTCATTGGCATTAAGATCCATCGAGATAGATTCAAAGGTATCTTAGGTCTATCTCAAGAAACTTACATTAACAAAGTTTTAGAGAGATTTCGGATGAAAGATTGTTCACCAAGTGTTGCTCCTATCGTTAAGGGTGATAAATTAAATTTGAGCCAGTGTCCAAAGAATGATTTTGAAAAGGAAGAAATGAAGAACATCCCATATGCTTCTGCTGTTGGAAGCTTGATGTATGCTCAGGTGTGCACACGACCCGACATTGCCTTTGCTGTCGGAATGCTAGGAAGATTTCAGAGTAACCCGGGATTAGACCACTGGAAAGCTGCAAAGAAAGTTATGAGGTATCTTCAGGGTAGTAAGGATTACAAACTCATGTTCAGACGAACCGACAACCTAGAAGTAGTTGGCTACTCAGATTCAGACTTTGCTGGTTGTACTGATTCACGTAAATCAACTTCTTGTTACGTGTTTATGTTTGCCGATGGAGCTATATCATGGAGGAGTAACAAACAGACCTTGACTGCTACTTCTACTATGGAAGCCGAGTTCGTTTCGTGTTTTGAGGCTACATCGCATGGTGTATGGCTAAAGAGTTTCATTTCAGGCCTTAGAGTTGTAGATTCTATATCTAGGCCATTGAGAATGTTTTGCGACAATTCAGCTGCTGTATTCATGGCTAAGAACAACAAGAGTGGTAGTCGAAGCAAGCACATCGACATCAAGTACTTAGCCGTGAGAGAACGTGTTAAAGAAAATAAAGTGGTCATTCAACACATTAGCACTGAATTGATGATTGCTGATCCTATGACGAAAGGCTTGCCACCTCATAAATTCAAGGATCATGTAGTGAACATGGGACTTGGTTCCCTTATGTAAATTTATTGTACAAACTGAAGTTATTATCAATGAAACTCTTATTTTGATGTTTTCTCATGTTTATGCGCATCTTAATTTTATTTGAGAAAATTTTATCTTCATAGGACCTGAATAAACATAAGGTTTATTCGTTTAAGTACATAGCCACATAAATTACATTGTTATGTAATAAATATATTGTAATACATGGAAGATAATACTCGTCATAAAAGAGGACCTATCGCCATGATTCATGTGTTTATTATCTAACAGGGATGATCGTCGGGCTTAAGTAATACATTAATTTAAATGCTGACCAAGTGGGAGAATGTTAGAATATTATTTATTTGGTATATAAAATCAACTAATTGATTTAATATATTAAAGTCAATATTTAATTTATTGACAAAATATTCTAATTAATGGTCAACATTGTTTGTTACCTGATTTTGTTGTTACCCGATTTTTCATATCCCAACTGATTGAGGAAATATCTCAATTTGTGGCAGAGACTCTGATGGTAGGTCTCACTCTATAAATATAGAGTACCGGTCCCCAAGCTCGCTGCTCATTCTGACTTTCAGTAACTCCATCTAAAAGAGTTAGTGAGAGCTTGGAAGCCCGTGTACTCGTTCTAACTTCTGTTCTTTTTTCTTTTGTAGATTTAAAGCTAGATCGAGGTTATCAATATCAATGGCTGGAGGTATACAATATTCGATCCTTTTTGTATATGTTCATTCTATATATTAATTCCGCTTACATGTATATAGAATTGTTCATATGCCCACTTTCATATTAATCTAACATGTAATAAATAATGAGATAAATAATTTGAAAGAAAAAATGATGAAAAATAAGGAGTGAGAAAGTAAGGAGAGAAAATTTGAAGAAATAGAAATCGAGAAGAGAGAAATTGATCCAAGAAAAAATAATTGAGAAGGTGATGAGAAAGAAAGTGAGTAGAGAGAAAGTGATGAGAGAGAACATGATGATATATTAAGCGATGAGTGAGAAAGTGAGGATATAGTAAGTGGTGAAAGAGAAAATGATAACATAATAAGTGATGCAAGAGAAAATAAGGAGATAGAAAATGATGAAAGAGAAAATGAAAAGATAGAAAGTGAGAAGAGAGAGAATGTGAATAGAGAAAAGGTACGAAGAGAGAAAATAAGTAGATAGAAAGTGACGAGAAAGAAAATGATATGAGAGAAAGTGAAGAGAGCGAAACTAATGAGAGAGAAAATGATGTGACAATAAATAATGTTAGATAATAATAATTAAAAAAATGATATGAGAAAAAAAAAATTGACAAAAAAATTTGAAAACAATATAAAACAACTTTTTATTGTTCTCAAAATTTTCTATTTTTTGTAACGTTGTTTTTAAAATTTATTTTCTGAAAACAACGCCAAACAACTTAGATTGTTTTCAAAATACAATTTTTAACTTTTAAAAACAAAAAATAACTTTTTAATTAAGGAGTCAACGCTCTCTAACATTTTAGTTCATTTTTCTGGCTGATGTTGCTCTAGTACTAGATAGTGATAGTGAGTTGGTGTGGAATAGTTGTATTCCATCTTGTATTTTCCTCATAACTTCGTGTAATTCACGTTTAACTTTTAATTAAAGAGAGAGAGAGAGACTGCTTTGTCTTTCTAAAATAAATTTGGAACGTGAAAAGCGTGGATTTCTTCCTTTTGACCAAAGGTAAAAAAACACTCGTACTCATATATGTGATCTGAGGAAATACAATTGTTCACCACATATTAATCTCTGTTTAATATTTATTTAAATATGGTGGTATGTGATGAACTTGGTGGGGAGGGTGTTCTTTAATAATAATTTGGAGGGCACGCCGGCCTTGCATTGCATTGTTAACTAATTTCATATAAAAGGCAACTGATTAAAAAATTATTAATCATTTCGTGGAACTAATTAACTAAATAATAATGATATGTGCCCTAAAATTATGTATTAAAATATTACACCAATTAACGTAATATTATTTTTTAAAAGAATGAGTCTCGCCTGAAATAAATTTAATTGGTTAAATAAAATTATCACGTCAGTTGATATAATGTTTTGGTGCATAATTTTAGTAGATATATCTTTACTCTTAATTAAAACTCCAACAATATTTGATTAGATAATATTTTAGTAATGCTAGACACGCACTTAAATTGTACACATCCACTTTTTATATACAATTATGTGTGTTAAATTTTAACCATAGATAATTTTAAGTAGGAACCACATTACTTTAATTGTGTAGTTGAAATTAATTATATATCATTGTAAATAGTGTGTGAAATTTAAGTGTGTCTTAATCATTATTCATAATTTTTATCGTTGAAAATTTGTGCAATTAACAGCTAGAATCACGTTAAGTAAGAATGTGAAAATTTAATTAATGGACTAACTACTTTTAATTTTAACAATTTTACCAATTAATGAGATGTGATTTTCAATTACGTTTTATTATTATTTTTAAGAAAAAATTACATTTTGCATAACAAAAATCTATAAGATTTACAATAATAATAAGGTGTCTACTATACATTATCACACTATTTTTATACCTTATTTTAATAAATATTAGTTTATTTATTTTTATTTGGTATGTTTTTATATTTTTGGTATGTTTCCCAAATTAAAAATTAAATTTGATTGAACTATTTTGAAAATGAAACTTTTCACTATTCCCCTAGCGTCGCGCGTTTGGGGTTTCCAATACAGATTTTTTGTTTTAAAAAAAAAGAGCTCAGTATTACAATTGAGGTACTGTATATATGATTTATATATATCACGAAATAAATGTTTTTGTTTATTTTTTTTATTTTTAAAATGAATTTATATGTATATTTCTCTCAGGTTAAATCTCTAACCATATACAATAAAAAAAATTTGTTTATTATACTTTGAATCTGTTTATAATGTTTTAAACTTTGAACAATACGTATATCTAACGTGCATCTAACGTGCTGAACTTAATATAATGAACTAAATTTATTACTTTTTGAAATTGTGTTTATTTTATCTGGTTTAATATTGTGGTTAAACTATAATATTATTGTTAATTGTTTATATACTAAAAATATACAAAAAAGTTTAATTTAATCGTCAAATTTAACACTCTTGTGTTATTTTGATTTTTTCATAAGGACTTCAAAAATTTCGGTTATATATTAATTGAAACTAATTTATTAATTATAATTTTATTTTTTTATTATTTAATCATTTAAACTACTAAATAAACCAATTTTTTTTTTTAGTTTAAGTTGTGTTGTTATTTAAATAAACTATTTAGTTTAATCATGATGCAACCGAAAATAAACATTTACATTTATTTATATACAAAAATTACTTTCAATATATTTTGTTTGTGAATGTTAAAAACTAGATATGTATTTTAGAAGATTTGTACGTGCTTCAAATCTATAAAAATATAAACACAGTTTCACAAATTCTAACGAAGCACATAGGTAATAAGAAATAGACAAACAACAAAATCGGTAAAAAAAAATATACATTATTATTTGATCATTTAATCTACTAATTAAACAAATTTGTTTATTATACTGTATATCTAATTATAATATTTTAAACTTTGGACACAAAAAATATACAAACAAGTTTAATTTAATCGTGAAATTTAACACCATTGTTTATTTTGATATTTTCATAAGTTCGTCAAAATTATCAGTTATATATTAATCTAAACTAATTTATTTATTATAATTTCATTCTATTATTATTGGATCATTAAACTACTAAATAAACATATTTTTTTAGTTTAAATTGTGTCGTCATTTAAATAAACTGTACAATTTAATCATGCTGCACCCGAAAAATAAACTCTTATGTTTATTTTGTTTCAAAAACTACTTTCAATATATTTTGTTTGTGAACGATATAATCTAGATATCTATTTCAAAAAAAAATTTATATGATTTAAGTATCTGAAAATATAAACACAGTTTCGCCTCAGTTTCACAAATCTAATTCTCTTGAAGAAGATAGATATTAGACAAACGACAAAATCAGCAAAAAGAAAATATACATTAGTAATATGGGATCATCCATTGTTGTGAAAAATGGTAAAAAATAGTTTATTCATCAATACTAACTTCTCATTACACTATTTTTTTTTATTTCAATACATTGAAAACATATTAGAATCAAAATATACCCTTTTGTTTATTAACACCTAATTGGAAAACTTCAACTTCAAACTGCAGCAGCCACTTGTTCTTCGCTTTTTTAGTGATATTTTGCTCAAAAAATATTTAAAATTTGAATTTTGGGCAGACTAATATATCTCATAATATATGTTGGCCATTATTTTCTTTTTTGAGTGTTTATTTTTTCCCGATATATATATATATATTTTTTTGGTAGAGTTATCAAATGTCAAATATAAAATAAAATTTGTATAAGACTATCATCAATGCAATTCTAATGATTTTATGTTATGGTATATATTTTGTATTATTATTATAATTAGTATAGGTGGTATATTAAAAATTTGTACCCTAATAAAAAAATCACTAAATTAATTTGAAAAAGTCATATATACTCATAAAGTCGTCTTATTTTTAAATAAAATAAAATCGTATTCATTGTAAATCTATATATATATATATATCTATATATATATAAAGGAGAGCTTCAAGGAGATTATGTGACACTCTAAAATCTCTTCAAATCACTTTTTCTATTTTCTCATTTAATCTAATTTTTTTATTCATTTTCTATTTTCTAAAATATCTTAACAATTGAAAATATCAATATATATATATACATATTAATTTAATTAAAAATTTAATTTGCTTAAATATATTAACTACTTAATCATTGAAAAATACTAAAAAAATTTAATTAAAAATTACATAATAGTTTTCGGTTCTCTATATATCTATTTTTCTCATTTTTATTTTAATAAAAATTATAATAGATAAAAATATCTACATATAATAATAATAATAATAATAATAATAATAATAAAATCTATCTATTTATATTTTAACTTTTTGACAAAATACAAGATCCAAATGTTAACTTTTAACAATAAAATATTCAAACGGGTAATCAACCAAATTATACGTGGTTCAAATAATCTATCTTTACATTCTTATTTTTGAATTTTTGACAAAACACAAGGTCCACAAGTTAATTTTTTTAAAAAATAATGGTCAAAATAGATAAACAACTAAAATACAAGGTGAAAATTATAGTCAAGATGTCTTCACGTGTCCATATAAAGAACATGTTGTATGAGTATGGTGAAAATGAATCACAACCCCACAATCTCCCAAAAAATATTTTAAAATATATATATTTTAATAATTACAAAAGACTGCGCGGAGCGCGGTTATATTTTCTAGAGCAGAAAATAAAATAAAATCGTATTCATTGTAAATCTATATATATATATATCTATATATATATAAAGGAGAGCTTCAAGGAGATTATGTGACACTCTAAAATCTCTTCAAATCACTTTTTCTATTTTCTCATTTAATCTAATTTTTTTATTCATTTTCTATTTTCTAAAATATCTTAACAATTGAAAATATCAATATATATACATATTAATTTGATTAAAAGTTTATTTAGTTAAATATCTTAACTACTTATTTATTGAAAAATACTAAAAAAATTAATTAAAAATTACATAATAATTTTCGATTATCTATATATCTATTTTTCTTATTATATTATAATTATGTTTTTTTATTCCAAAGTGAATAGTTTTAGAAAATATTTATATCTATATCTATATATAAATGAGAAGGTGGCATCCTATATTTTTTACAATCTATTTTTACTATTTTGTGATAATTTTATATTGTGTCCAAAAAAATATATACATACATATATACGTACATCAACCCTTCAACAAATGTAACAGAAATAACCAAATTAATACACATACTAATAAATACATTGATTCTAATGTAGTCATACGTAACAGTAGTTATCCAATAATAATAGCATGAAAAAAATATCAATGAGAATGGTCACATATGGTTTAACTAAACAGTTATCACAATTAGATTTTATTATATTATTATATCATTTTATAATTAACATTTTACAATCTAAAGTATCTAATTTTTTATTTTCTTTAATATTTTATTCATTTTTTCAGTTTTAACCCATAAAAGTATGTCGTTACAAAATAATATGTTGCTTTTGCAGGCAGTTCTCTTCCTTAGAAAGAGAACTACCTTGATATTGGTAAGAACATATAATACCTGAATATTAATGAGAATTAAAATTTATTATTGGGTGTTGAATCGCTTGATGCTGCCATTTTTATTTAAAATTCTAATTATTATTATTTTCACTAAAGAAAGTAAACTCTGAGTATATCGATTTACACTGTATATATGAATTTTAAAGAACCCACGTACCAAATTTTCAATTTTTCTTTTCGCTATGTAATTCAGTAAATATTAAATCTATATCTTTATATCTATATCTATATATATATATCTATATATATAAATGAGAGTTTCGAGAAGATTATGCGAGACTCTAAAATTTATTCAAAGCACTCTTTCTATTTTCTCATTTAATCTAATTTTTATTCATTTTCTATTTTCTAAAATATCTTAACAATTACAAATATTAATATCTATATATATATATATACATATTAATTTAATTAAAAATTTAATTTACTTAAATATCTTAACTACTTAATCATTGAAAAATACTAAAAAAAATTAATTAAAAATTACATAATAGTTTTCGGTTCTCTATATATCTATTTTTCCGATTATATTATAATTATATTTTTTATTCAAAAGTGAATAGTTTTATAAAATATTATAATTAGTATCATCAATCATCAATATTTATAATTGTATTTTTCTCTTATTTGATATTTTACTAAGCTTGTGAAAATAAGATATTACTAAAGTTAATTTTTTTTAAAAATTAATGGTCAAAATGGGTAAACAACTAAAATAAAAGGTTTAAAATGGTGTGAATCCTTAGAAAACATAAATTATATATATTTATATAATTTGCTTTTTATATATAATTTTTAATCTTTTGAATAAATATATGATCCACAGGTTAATTTTTAAAAATAAACAATCAAAATGAGTAATCGGCCAAAATATAGTATTCAAATAATAGATTTATCTATTTCTATTTTAATATTTTGACAAAAATTGACGTCTACAAGTTAATTTGTAAAAATAAAATTTCTAATGGGTGATCGACTAAAATACAAGGTTCAAAATAGTGTGAACCCTTACAGAAAACAAAAATTATATAAATATATAATTTAATTTTCATAAGAAGTTTGAACATTTTAAATAATACATAGTCCAAAGGTTCATTTTAAAAAATATAGGGTCAAAACGGGTAATGAACAAAAATACAGTGTTCAAATAATCAATCTATCAATTCCAATTTTTATTCTTTTGACAAAACATGAGATCTAAAAGTTAATTTTTAAAAATAAAGACTTCAAACAGGTAATTGGCCAAAATAAATCTTACACAAAATATAAATTTTCTTACACATAATTTAGATTTTTTATAAAAAGAACTACGCAAAGCGTATAATAATAATAATAAATAAAAGTAAATGTACAACAAGCTTTTTGAACTTTGTTTTCAGTACTTTAAAATTTGTCAGAATTTTTCAAAAATCTACAGGAGGTTCGCTATACAATAATAGTGAACACCATCATTAAATAAAAAATTATGGTCAAGATGTCTTCACGTGTCTATATAAAGAACATGTTGTCAAAATGAATCACCACCCCACAGTTTCCCAAAAAATATTTTAAAATGTATATGTTTTAATAATTACAAAAGACTGCGCGGAGCGCGGTTATATTTTCTAGTATATATATAAAGGAGAGCTTCAAGGAGATGATGTGGCACTCTAAAATTACTCCAAACTATTTTTTCTATTTTCTCCTTTAATCTAATTTTTTTATTCATTTTTATTAATAAGGAGATGATGTGTCATTCTAAAATTACTCAAAACTATTTTTTCTATTTTCTCCTTTAATCTAATTTTTTATTAATAATTATTTAAACTTTAGTATTTTAGATATTTAAATAAGATATTTTTTTAATTAAATACCTAATAAACTAACAAAAAATAAAATAAAACAAAAACTACATTAAACGTTATTTTTTTACATATTTAAATAAGATATTTTTTGAATTAAATACCTAATGAACTAACAAAAAATAAAATAATAAAAAAAACTACAAATATATACTACATAATATACTAATAAAATAACATCTTTGAAGCGGTATATAAAAGATTATCCAAACGAGTAATCAACATTTTGATAAAACACAAGGTCCACGAGTTAATTTTAAAAAATAAAGGGTCCAAACGGGTAATCGGCTAAAATACGAAGTTCAAAATGGTGTGAAACCTTAAGTAAAACATAAATTATATATATATATTTATATAATTTACTTTCTTTAAAGAATTTTTAACACTTTGAATAAATACATAGTCCAAAGGTTAATTTTTAAAAATAAATAGTCAAAATAAGTAATCGGCCAAAGTATAGTGTTCAGATAACCAATCTATCTATTTCTATTTTTAACATCTTGACAAAACTTGAGGTCCACAAATTAATTTTTAAAAATAAAGACCTCGACGAGTAATCGGCTAAAATACAATGTTCAAAATGATGTGAACCCTTACAAAAAAACATAAATTATATATAATTTAATTTTTATAAAGAATTTTTAACCTTTTGAATAAATATATAGTCCAAATGTTAATTTATAAAAATAAATGGTCAAAACGGGTAATCGGCCAAAATACACTGTTCAAATAATCGATCTATCCAATTCTATATTTAACCTTTTAACAAAACACGAGTTCTAAAAGTTCATTTTTAAAAATAAAAGGTTCAAACGGGTAATCGCCTAAAATAAATCTTGCACAAAACATAAATTTCCATATACATAATTTAGACTTTTTATAAAAAAAAAATCACACAAAGCGTATAATAATGATAATAATAATAAAAATAAATAAATGCACACGTACAACAAATTTTTTGAACTTTGTTTTCGGTACTTTAATTATTCAGAATTTTTCAAAAACTTGCAAGAGATTTGATATACAATGGACACCATTATGAAAAAAAAATTGTATTCAATACGCCCTCATGTGTCCATATAAAGAATATGTTGTACGAGTAGGGTAAAAAAGAATCCATGTCGTAACATTCTCCTAAAAATATTTTAAAATATGTATATTTTTTAATAATTACAAAAGACTGCGCGAAGCGCGGTTATGTTTTCTAGTATATATATAAATGAGAGCTTCAAGGAGATGATGTGGCACTCTAAAATTACACCAAACTATTTTTTCTATTTTCTCCTTAAATCTAATTTTTGTATTTATTTTTATTAATAAGGAGATGATGTGTCATTCTAAAATTACTCCAAACTATTTTTTCTATTTTCTCCTTTAATCTAATTTTTTATTTATTTTTATTAATAATTATTTGAACTTTATTTTTTTAGATATTTAAATAAGATATTTTTTTAATTAAATACCTAATAAACTAACAAAAAATAAAATAAAACAAAAACCACATTAAACGTTATTTTTTTAGATATTTAAATATGTTGACGTCGTTTTTCGTCAACAGATAAAAGAAGAGAGCACGTAAACAATTAAAGACAATGGCTAAAACAAACAAACGAATCAGACACACGGTTTTTACGTGGTTCAGCAGTTAAATCTGCATAGTCCACGAGTCTCTGCTATTAATCTCAAGATTATCTCTGAACAATCCTTTAGCATGAATTCTCCAGAGTTTTCTCTCAAGAATCAGAAATTCGGTCCTTTACAATGGTGCATCACTTCTCTATTTATAGAGAAGGATGCAGAATACTATCCCACATATTTTGGGTAGTTACTCTTTTGTGAATAAAAATAAATGGCCTTAAATGCCAATAATCAGATATAGAAGGAAACGTTCCCCAAAGATCAGGAAACGCATAACTGACTAAATAATATCCCACGATTTTTGGGGATTTACATCAATAAATGAGGATCATATCCCATATCTACAACACTTGTAGATATTCAAGGTAGTCATTGCGTATCTCCAAGGCTTCACGTCATTGTGCGAGCCACTGACACTTCCCGAGCTGACATTTCTTTCGAGATGGCATATCGAGCTCGAGATCCCTGCTCCGAAGTTGTTTCTGAAGATGAGGGGCTCACAGAGCTATCCTTCGAGATCGAGATCATTTCGAGGTCACCATATTCGAGGTCTGTACCATACTTTGCAGGCTCCGATTTACAATCGTAGAGCATACCCTAACCCTCACGAGACCATTTAATGCGAACTC
The DNA here is from genome assembly GCF_963169125.1 of Humulus lupulus. Lineage (NCBI taxonomy): Eukaryota > Viridiplantae > Streptophyta > Magnoliopsida > Rosales > Cannabaceae > Humulus > Humulus lupulus. The sequence goes on along the minus strand of NC_084794.1, from coordinate 68,357,084 downwards.
AGCTTTCGAGGTCATATTTGCTACGGCTCGAAATCTAGGTATAACAAAATAAGATATTTTTTTGAATTAAATACCTAATGAACTAACAAAAAATAAAATAATAAAAAAAAACTACAAATATATACTAATAACATAACATATATGAAGCGATATATAAAAGATTATCCAAACGAGTAATCAACATTTTGATCAAACACAAGATCCACGAGTTAATTTTAAAAAATAAAGGATCCAAACGGGTAATCGGCTAAAATACAAAGTCCAAAATGGTGTGTATATATACTTTACTTTCTATAAAGAATTTTTAACACTTTGAATAAATACATAGTCCAAAAGTTAATTTTTAAAAATAAAGAGTCAAAACAAGTAATCGGCCAAAGTATAGTGTTCAGATAACCAATCTATCTATTCATATTTTTAACATCTTGACAAAACTTGAGGTCCACAAGTTAATTTTTTTTTAAAAAAGACCCCAACGAGTAATCGGCTAAAAGACAATGTTCAAAATGATGTGAACCCTTACAAAAAAACATAAATTATATATAATTTAATTTTTATAAAGAATTTTTAACATTTTGAATAAATATATGGTCCAAATATTAATTTATAAAAATAAAGGGTCAAAATGGGTAATCAGACAAAATACAATGTTCAAATAATCAATCTATCCAATCCTATATTTAACCTTTTGACAAAACACGAGTTCTAAAAGTTAATTTTTAAAAATAAAAGATTCAAACGGGTAATCGCCCAAAATATGTCTTACACAAAACATAAATTTCCATATACATAATTTAGACTTTTTATAAAAAAAATCATGCAAAGCGTATAATAATGATAATAATAATAAAAAATAAATGCACACGTACAACAAATTTTTTTAACTATATTTTCGGTACTTTAATTATTCAGAATTTTTCAAAAACTTGCAAGAGATTTTATATACAATGGACACCATTATGAAGAAAAAAAAATTGTATTCAATACGCCCTCACGTGTCCATATAAGGAACATGTTGTACTAGTAGGGTGAAAAAGAATCAATATCGTAGCATTCTCCTAAAAGAATTTTAAAATATGTATATTATTTAATAATTACAAAAGACTGCGCGAAGCGCGGTTATATAATCTAGTTATATAATAAAAGAAAAGAAAACTAGTAATCCAATACATAAAAAATAGCTTTTTTTTAACGTGCATACTTATGTTCTTTTTTTAATGTCCTAATCAGGCGATGCCCCATTATAATGCACAGTAGCAGGGTTTTTTTTTTCTCTAATTTTTCACTCATTTATAAAATTAATAGAAAGCCTCCAAAAGAAAATTTTAAAAGAGTCCCTAAAAAATTAATTTTTTTAGATTTTACCCCCATGCCCAAATTTGGCTCTAACTTTTAACATGATATATCATGCTTTATTTTCAATAATTAACGCACAAAGAGTGTTTAGTCAATAAGGTCATTAACAAATAAGAAACGTAACTTATTTTAGTATTGTTTTTTAAATGTGTAAAATGTTTGACGGCTGCTTGACAAAATTAAAGTTGGTAGTGCTAATGCTCCAAAGAAGATTTTTTGTTTTTTTTTTTCTGTGTGCGGTCCAGAGAAGACTTGGTTGACATGACAATATTGTCCACACTTTTCTTGCCAAACATGTTTGAAAGATTATATTTACATGTTGTACGTATCTCTTTCAAAAAGATAAAAGCAGAGTTTATCTCTTTACTATTCTAGCCTCTCTTCTCTATAATTTAGTAGTTTCAACACTTTCAACTCTCTCTCTCTGTAAGTATATTGTCAGCTCTACTCTGAACTCATTCTAATTGCACAACTAATTATCTAGAAACCTCTCTCTTTCTCTCTCTTGACCCTAAACATGGAGGCCGAACAAAGAGTTTCCTTGACCTTGCCTCTTGTGTCTGACGATAAGCATGGGAATAATAATGGACTAAGTAGCAAGCTAGAAGAAGTTGAGTCAAACCATCCTCAAGCCACTACAAGTTCCACCTCTTTCTTCAAAACCTGTTTCAATGGATTAAATGCTTTATCAGGTTCCACTTTCTAGCTATTTATATATATATAAATATACATAAGTACTTTATTTTCCTTTGTGGCCTTTCCACACATTTTCCAATACTAAGCATAGTCATAAGTTTTTAAAGAAACCATTTGCAGCTAAACAAAGATCTGATTTCTTGTCATTTCATCATTAGAGCTGACAAATTTAGTGGAGCAACATATTTCAATTATTCTTGGTTTTTGTTTGTAGCCACATGTCGTATACTTTTTAATCTCGGTGTTTCTAATTAACCTTATGTTGATGTTAAAGACCATCATGTCTTCGGTTTTCAGGAGTTGGTATACTCTCAGTCCCATATGCACTAGCAACAGGAGGATGGTTAAGCTTGACACTATTCTTTACCATAGCTACGGCAGCCTTCTACTCTGGCTTGTTGATTAAAAGGTGTATGGACTATGATTCCAACATCAGAACTTACCCTGACATTGGAGAGAGAGCATTTGGAAACAAAGGAAGAATGATAGTCTCTATTGCTATGTACACTGAGCTCTACTTAGTCTCAGCAGGCTTCCTAATTCTAGAAGGTGACAACTTGTACAACCTGTTTCCGGGAGATGGCTTAGAAATAGCAGGGCTTACAATTGGTGGGAAGCAGTGCTTTGTGCTGATTGTAGCTCTTGTTATCTTACCAACTGTATGGTTAGACAATTTGAGTCTTCTTTCTTATGTCTCAGCCAGTGGGGTGCTAGCTTCTGCTATCATTCTCTTCTCCATTGTGTGGACGGGGGCTTTCGATGGAGTTGGGTTTCATCAAAAGGGAACACCCATTAATTGGAGTGGAATCCCTACTGCTATGAGTTTGTATGCCTTCTGTTATTGTGCTCATCCAGTTTTCCCTACTCTCTATACTTCCATGAAGAACAAACACCAATTCTCTAATGTAAGTTCAGGGCTTATGTTTTACAAATGAGTTTAAATTCTCTTAAACTGTTTTGGATTTTAGTTCTTGAAAATGCCTTAATATTTTTGGTCAACTCCTATTGTTCTTTTGTCCTTTTACCCAAATATTGCTTCCAAGCTAAAGTTGTTCTTGTTATGGTGATTACAGGTCTTGCTTCTCTGTTTCATTATCTGCACAGTTGGCTATGCATCAATAGCTGTTTTTGGGTACTTAATGTTCGGGTCAGGAGTACAATCACAGATCACTTTGGATCTTCCAACAGGGAAACTCAGCTCAAGAATAGCCATATACACAACTTTGGTGAATCCCATTGCCAAATATGCTCTAATGGTGACACCTATAATTGATGCTGTCAAAAATGGATTCCCATGTTTTCTAAACAAGAAACTCTTTGGTATAATAATTGGTACAGCTTTGGTAATCAGCAGTGTCATAGTAGCTCTTGTTGTGCCATTTTTCGCATCCCTCATGTCATTGGTGGGAGCAGTTTTGAGCTTGACAGCTTCGATCATAATGCCATGTTTATGCTACTTGAAGATTTCTGGTATTTACAGAACATTTAATTGTGAATTGGTTTTTTTAGTGGTTATGATATTAATGGGGGTTGTTTTTACTATTATTGGAACTTACACATCTGTACTAGATATTTTAGTGAATTTGCAAATGTGAAGAGTTATATTCTATTTGAATGTATAAATTGAGATTATTTTTCTCTGGAATATTTTGTTTTTGTTAGTATTTTATTAATTTGTTTATCCCTACACCCTAAACAAAGAATGTTCATCACTTTTGTAAGAGTTTCTGTCTTTCTTTCTTTGAATGAGTCACCTTGTTCTAGTTGAGTTGAACACTACAAATGTCTAGATTATTTTGTTAGAATTGTGATTGGAACAGTATAATTACTAATAGGGATAAGTTCAATAGACACAATTTTTTACATCAGTTTTTACACTGTTAGAAGAAACAAGATTTAATGGTCAAAATTAGAACATATTAATAACAATTAGAAATTCCATATATATATATATATATATACTAGGTAGAAGTAACGTGGATTGTACGTTGACATATATATAATAAGTGAGTTTTTTTATAAATAATTTGTTGCTAATTCACAGTAGATTATATTATATGTTTAATATGTTATTATTCTAATAAGTGAGTTTAAGTTTAATTAAATTTTATTTAAGTTATAAAACGTATGATTTTATTACTTTTAAATAATTATTATTGTAAAATATCTAAAAAATATCATATTTTAATTTTTTTAATTATTTATTTATTTTATTTAAGTTTAAGTATTTACAAACTACCGTTGAATATAAGAATATTCTGTTAAATATAAGAATATTCCGTTAAAATTAACATTAAAAAAATAAAAAACTGTTAAAACTAAGAATTTCCATTATCTACATACTTATTATATAGAAGAGATATATAGGGCAGCACTTCGTTGGCTGCATCGGTCCAGCCAAGGCACTGTTTCGCTACCTAAATAATTTTTTTTCCAATTTTTTTTATGACAGTGTACATTATTGCCATTTAAGACATATTGCAAATTTTCAAAAAATTTAGAATAGTTTATGGTGCCAAAAATAAGGTTGTTGCATGCGTGTCTGTTTTTTGTATGCGTGTGTAAAATTCATTTGTTTGAATCTTGTTTTCGGTACTGTAAACTATTCAGAATTTTTTGAAAATTTGCAGGATGTCTTACATGACAATAATGTACACTGTCATTAAAAAATTTGGAAAAAAAAAGTCATTTAGGTGTCAAAATGGGCTTTGGCAGCACCGGTACAGCTAAAAAGTTGGCTGCACGAAGTGCTGCACTATGGCCTATTTGGGATAGATTTTATGTTACACCCAGATTTCGAGACCAGGAGTTATGACCTCGAAAACTGGACTCGTCAAGTGTGAGCTCGAAATATATGAAATACATTGTATGGTCCAGTTGTAAGATCTCTGAAGTAGAGTGACGATCTCGAAGATGTGTAACCTCGGGATTCTTTCTGAGCTCGAAATGATATGACATTGGGATACATCCGTTATCGAGTGCCTTCGGATTGAGCAGCCCGAAGTGCAGGCTCGAGTGTGATAGCCTCGACTATATTTATCTGCTCCGAGCATGTCTTGGAGTAAGGTGGCAAGTTCATAACGAGTCTATAAATCTTGACAGTCGCGACGCCGATTGCTGACCTCGAAGATCCGATGAGTTACCTGGGATAACCCGTTGTGTGTGTACATATTTATTGTTGTAAAATCTCAATATTTAAGAGATACCATTTAGTTTGTTATTTATTCCTGGGTCTTCAGGGGACGTTTCCTTGTATATAGAAGATATAACATTTAATGTAATTATTTGAATTGATATATAGAATATCTTCCCGAAATATGTGGAAATGAACTCTGTAACCTCCCTATAAATAGAGGAGGAATGACCATTTGTAAGGGGACCAATTATTTGATATCTGGAGAGAAAACTCTGGGTAATTCATCTTTGAAGAATTTCCAGATAACTCAAAATCTTAATAACATAGACTCGTGGACTAGGCAGAATTAACTGCTGAACCACGTAAAAACTCTCTTGTCTTTTTTCATTATTCATTCGCTTCATAGTATATGTTGTTTAATTGCTCTACGATTTAAGTTGACGAAAAACGGCGTAAACATTTTCAAAAAGCTAAAAGTTGTTTTATAAAAATAATGGTGTTTGGTGAACAGTTAGAAAACAACTTATTAAAAAATTTATGTAGAAGATACAGTTAGAAGCTAAAGCTGGTAAAACCCAACTTTTAACTTTTTCTAAAAAATAGCTTTTGAATTTTTTTTACAATAAACTTATTTATTATATTACTCAAAATAAAAATATATAAAATAAATTAATATTATAACAAAATAATAAATATAAATTATAAAAATATTTTTTTGAACAATATAATTTTATTTTAGAAACTATTTTAATATAGCGTTTATTATACATTACAATATTATTTTTGCATGTCATAGTATTTTTAAATTATAATTTATAAAAAACATATCAGTTTCATGTTTTAGGGAAAAAAAGGAAAATAATTAAATACATAAAAAGTGAGAGTTTTGAGATTAAGTTTTATATATTTGTGATTATATCATGAACAGTGTATAATATTATTATGATTATAATTCGAATCTTAGATACACCGACTAGTTATAATATATATATATATGTATATTTATTATATAATATAATATTTTTGTTTATGATCACTTTATTAATCTCTTATAAAACATATTTAATTTAAACATGTGAATTTGTTTTAATAAATTAAAAGAAATATGACATCCTGATATGATTTTTACAACTTTTACTACTTTAAAATCTGTAATTTACCAAACATTCAACAACTTTTCCAACAACACAAATTACCAAACTGGTACTATATATAATTAAATATATTTGTATTAAAAAAATATAAATAGAATTATGTATATATATTGGTCTCTCAAATTCATCTTTGTAATTTTTTTAGGGATTTTTTCATAAATAAATATATTATAAAAATACATTTCAATTTTACGGTTTCTACTAAATCTTTGCAGTAATACTTTCTTGTATAAAATATATTCAGAAATACGATCTCTTCTTCAACTAACGTATATCTACTGTAAAACGACTCACAAATAAAGCTTTGAAGACATGCCCAAAAGAGAGCTCAGCGTAGCTTCAAACCAGATCCTCTCTCTCTTTCAAGATAATTATCCTGAAATGGTTACTCGTAAGGTGATTGATTAATTCTTTTTTCTTAGTATATTTCTACACGTTTCATTTTTTTTTTCACTTTATCAACTTTTTTGTTTTGTTATGTTTCTGGTTTAGATTTTCATCAATGTTCCATGGTACTTCAGCATGCTATACTCTATTTTCAGTCCCTTTTTAACTCAAAGAAATAAGAGCAAGTTTGTGATTTCTAAGGAAGGAAATGTAGCCGAGACACATGACTAGCCATGGGTTGCTTTAGGTTGCATGTGGTTGCATTCGTAATTCATATGTATAACTCACATTAGGAGTTGCAGTGGGTTGCACTTGGACTAGTCATGTGTTGCTTTAAGTTGCATGTGGTTGCATTCGTAATTTATATGGATAACTCACATTAGGAGTTGCAGTGGATTGCACTTGGACTAGTCATGTGTTGCTTTAGGTTACATGTGGTTGCATTCGTAATTCATATGTATAACTCACATTAGGAGTTGCAGTGGGTTGCACTTGGACTAGCCATGCGTTGCTTTAGGTTGCATGTGGTTGCATTCGTAATTCATATGGATAACTCACATTAGGAGTTGCAGTGGGTTGCACTTAGACTAGTCATGTGTTGCTTTAGGTTGCATGTGGTTGCATTCGTAATTCATATGGATAACTCACATTAGGAGTTGCAGTGGGTTGCACTTAGACTAGTCATGTGTTGCTTTAGGTTGCATGTGGTTGCATTCGTAATTCATATGTATAAGTCACATTAGGAGTTGCAGTGGGTTGTACTTGGACTAGGCATGCGTTGCTTTAGGTTGCATGTGGTTGCTTTCGTAATTCATATGGATAACTCACATTAGGAGTTGCAGTGGGTTGCACTTGGACTAGTCATGCGTTGCTTTTGGTTGCATGTGGTTGCATTCGTAATTCATATGGATAACTCACATTAGGAGTTGCAGTGGGCTTCTATTTGAGTTTCATTGGCCTTCATTTAATTATATGAAAAAATATTGACACGGAGTACTATTCGCCTAATATAAATTTGGGCCTTTGCCTTTGGCTACTTCAGCTTCCCAATAAAAATCCCAAGTTGCAGGAATTTTGTTTCTTCATCCTCTCATCTCATGCCAACATTTATTTATTTTAATTTTCTTAAAAAAAAAGTATGTTGACTGTTGATTAGCGTAAATTTCACAACTTCAGAATTAGAAAAGTCTGCCAGCTCAAGCTCATAGTCGCACATCACAAGTTTAGAATCAAGACCTCCACTATTAACTGGAAAAACATACAAAACATAATTGTTTGTCAAATGTCATAAATGAAATATATATATATATATATTGTCAGATTCTGGAACAAATGAGATCAGAAATATCCATTAATATTTTGGCAACAATTATTGATCCCAGTCACAAATTTATATTTGTAAGCAAATGTTTGTGATTCAAAATCATTATTGTTTTAGTTGGTTTTAAATTCTTCTCAAATAAAGGTCAATGAGCTTTAAAGTTGGCAAAGGCAAATCAGTTGGAAATTCATTGGAGAAGAATATATATATATATATGTATTGTTTATTTAATATTCTTTTACCAAAATTTGTCATTGAAAATTTACACGAAATTTGCAAGACGGAAAGGCAGAAAAAAAAGGCTTACTAATATTGCCGTCGAGCTTGCGCCACCGACACGGAGAGGACTAAGAGACGAGCGTAGACCTGGAGGCCGTTGAGCTCCTTGAGCTTGCGCCACCGAGAGGAAGAGGAGTAAGAGACGAAAGGCTCCGACGAAATGAGAGTGAGAAGAGATGAGGTGGAGACACAGAAGTGAAGAGAGGCGGTTGTAGTCTTTAGACACGGAGGTAGAGAACTCTCCAAGCTGAATAACGTTAAGGGTTAGGGAAAGGTAATTTAGACCGTATAATTGCATAAACATACCGTATAATTGCATAAATAAAATTATAACAATGAAAGGAAATAAAAAATGACGTAAAAATGAAAAAAAAATGGTAATAAACAATATATTGGGTAATTTCCCTTTTTTTTATCCTTCAATCTTTTATTTTATATTATTTAAAATTAATATCATAATTAAGTTGATAACTAAACTTATACTAAAATTATATGATTACAATAATATATACATATACATGCGCTTTTGTTTTTATTTTTTATTTTTGCTTTTGTTACTAACTTGATTATGCCATGATCTAAATATCTAATAATAATTATAATTTTTTTTACAAAAATAATAATAATTTAGTTTCATTTTTTTAAGAAAATAATTGTACAACCTCTTATCCTTTTTATATCTAAAAAATATATAATAATCATATTATAAATTTATAATGCATGCTTGTTTTTTATTTTATAATCATATATATTAATTATAAGTGCCACTAATAAAATTGTAATTTAGATTGGTGTCATAGATTATTATATTTTGCATATATATATATATGTATATATTTATTATTGTCGATTTTTAGTTTTTACCATAAATATGTTTCTTATTTATTGATTATTTACTTTTATATTTTCAATATACTCAAATCCTAACTATTGAATCTTTTTATCTAATGGTGTATTATTAATGTTAAAATTAGTGTAAAAAATTATGTCCATCCAACTTATTCCTTTCTAAGGATCAGTTTGTTATAATTGTGCTGTCGAGAAAAACAGTTGTAGTTGTGCTATGTTGTATAAATTACAAATTTTAAAGTGGTGTGAGTTGAAAAAATTGCATCAAAATGTTTGATAAACTATATAAATAATTATAATTGTTAAATATTAAAAATCTAAAATAAATGTTATGTTTATTTTATTAAATTTTTTTTACAAATACTAAATATACTAACATATTTCAATATAAATATTGCATTTATTTGAAAATGTTAAAACTAAAATTATTTATTTTTCTAAAACATGAAATTGACATGTGTTTGATAAATATAAATTATAATATATATTTTTTAATAAAGTAAAAATATTTAAGATTTAAATATTATTTATTTTATTATCATATTAATTTATTTTAAATATTTTTTTGAGTAATACATAATAATAAATTGAAAATATTTAGATACAAAAAATATATTTAATACAGAGTTTTTTCAAGAAGTTGTTTTTAGAAAAAGCTAAAAACTGGGCCACCCCAATTTTAAATTTTAGTTATAGATTTTATATAAATTCTTTAATAAGTTGCTTTTTTATCTGTTTATCAAATATTTTTAGGGTAGGTAACTATTTGGTACTCTGTGTTTTTACAAAGTATCATTTTGGTACCCTCTATTTTCAATAATGCTCATATGGTACCATGTATTTTAAAATCATACATATTTGGTATCCTAAACTCAAATTTAATTAATAAAATTTTACCAATTTAATCAAATATGTAAGTTCTAAATTTAAATTTAATTACTTAATTACATATAATTGATGATAGTTTGATCATATTGACAAAATTTTATCTATCAAATCTAAGTCTAGGGTATCAAATATGTATAATTTTAAAATACAGGGTACCATATAAGTATTATTGAAAACAGAGGGTACCAAAATGATACTTTGCAAAAACATAGAGTACCAAATGAGTAAATTCCCATATTTTTTTTACACAATTTTAACTTTTTTATTTTTAGCTTTTCTAAATGCTGAATGTGAGAACGACCTCGCAGTTCATCTACATTTAGCTGTTGGGTGGTTAGTCATTTGTTTTTTTTTTTCGGTTTTCTTGCTAGCATTGTTATTTTCAAATAACATAATTATAACTTAATATATTTACATGATAATTTTTCTATAGCGGCTTCACTTTAAGCCCTACCGGTAGGACTCTCAGTGTTTCTCGACCCGTGAATAGTTTTCGGCACGGTCTTTTTTTATGATCGTGTATACTGTAGCTATTAGAGCATCCTGCAAATTTTCAGAAAATTCCGAATAGTTTACAGTACCGAAAACTAGGTTCAAACATGTTGTTTTCCACGCGCATAAAAAAAATTAGTCACGCATGCAACAATATGTTTGAACCTAGTTTTCGGTACTGTAAACTATTTGGAATTTTCTGAAAATTTTCAGGATGCTCTAAATAGCTACAATATACACGGTCATAAAAAAAGTCGCTCCGAAAACTGTTCACGGGTCGAGAAACACTGAGAGCCCTACTGGTAAGTCTTAAAGTGAAGCCCCTATAGAAGAATTGTCATATATATATATATATATATACATATAAAGGACTAAGAGCACTCTAATGGGTGCTCTACTCCATCCTTTAAAATACCTCATCAAAACACACTTTTTTCTATTTTACCTCTAATTTTTACATTATATCATACATCAGCTTCTCTATATATTTCTCTACATCATTTAAATATTATATCTTTAAACATATTTTATTACTTAAAGTAAAATAAAATAATTGAAAAAGAAAAAAGAAATAATAAATATATACTAAATGGAGAGAGAAAGCTTATAAAGAAAAATAATATTATTAAAAAATTATATAAATGATATGTAAATGTTATGTAAATGTTGATATGGATTAATTGGAGTTTGTACATAGCTATTATAAATATATGTATAAAGGAGCTGATGGAATATATTTTTATGAGTTTTAGCTAAATATTATAGAGAAAGTGTATTACAAAATATATCACCAACATATAATTTTATAATTTACCTCAAACTTTTACATTATACCATATATCTGCTTCTCTATTTTTTCTCTACATCATTTATATATTATATATTTTTAAATATTTTATTCATTTTAAGATATAAAATAATTAAATATAATAATATCACACTCATATATATACAAAAGTTTATAAAAAAATAATAAAATATTTATAGCTTGATGAATAATGTTTCACTACATATAGAGAAATACTATTCATTTAGATAAAAAAAATATAACTTTACATCACCCATTGGAAGACTACTTAATTATTGTTTCTCTATATTATAAAGAAGAACACATTTTAGCTCATCCATTGAGAGTGCTCTAATATAAATTATTTTACAAATTTTTGATAAGGAATGATTATAATAATAATGAAAATAAATAAATGAAATATATAAAATCAATAATTTCGAATTTTTTAGATTAGTTAGGCAATAAATATTAGTTAGAAATTATTCCTATTAATTCTAAAATGATTTTTTTTCTCATGAAATGGATAAAAAGAATGAATCAAGAATGGAGAATGAATATTAAATAATTTTTTTAATTTTTAACTAATAAATATTTGGCTATCGTATCCTTCCAAAAATTTGAAAAAGTAAAAATTTATTTTTAGAAATATTAATTAACCATTATAAATATGAATTATTCATCTTAATATGATAATTTTAAAAGAGACAAATTAAAAAATTGTCATTGATTCACCCGTGAACGAGTCTAAGATTTTCCGTGAGTAATAATAAAAATTGAAATCATTCATCTATGACGACATTACTAATTATATATTAATATATGATAACAATATCCTATGATAACACTTTATTGTCAAAAAAAGAAATTGTAAGAAAAATAATTTGGTTATAATTTATGATTTCATATTGTAACTTAAAGAGTAAAAAAAAGGTCTTATGAGTAATAATTACTTATTGTCTTATGCGTAAAAAAATTGTCTTATGAGTAATAATTACTTATTATACTTTTATTTAATTTCTAATTTATTATTTCATTCCCATTCTAATTATTCCAAGATGCAATTTTAAAAGAACCCAATCATACAAACCCAAAAATCAATCCAAAACCATTAATAAACTCAAAAATCAACACTACAAGAAATAATAATTTTAGAGGTGATTTTATCAGGGACGACTCTATGTCGCTTCTAATATTCAAGAAATCAGGGGCGGCACATCAGGAGTCCCCCTAATATTGTGATAGTCACCCCTGTTAATGAGATATTTTGAATAGAACTGGGTGGGAAAATTTGGCAGTGTGTTTTTTTGGTAAAAATTATTAGGGGCGACGCGTCGCCCCTAATACTATGTCTCACTACAACATAGTCTCAAATGAATCCTTATTCCCTAATCCTTTCAATCGATTCTCACGCTCAGCCTCTCGATTCATTCTCTCTCCTTCGCATTTTCTCTCTCTCTATCTCACAGAGAGTCTTTCAGCTCTCTCTCCCTAACGTCGAGCTTCTGCACTCCCTCTCGATCTGCTCTCTCTCACACTTAGCTTACGTAATCCCTCACGCTAGCACGACGCAATCACACCAAAGCAAGAACCAAGCAAAGCTTAAACCCAGATGCCTCTTCTCTAAGCTTAAACTCAGATGGCTCCATCTCCATTCATGAACTTAAACGCCTCATCTCCTAGCTTGAACCCAAACCTCTTCAACTCCATTCTTGAACCCAAACCCATTCATTTATGTTATTAGACCTAGATGCCTTATCTCTGAGCTTGAAACCAAATGCCTTCATCTTTGTTCTTGCAACCAAACGCCTCATCTTTGATCTGAAACCCAGACTGTCACCGTTCATTTTCCAAGCCACTATCTTTGTGGGTGTTGTTTCTGAATTTTACTCTCTGTAAGCTAGCATATCTATTTTATATTGCTATTTTGGTTTGATAAATATGATAGTTTACGTGTTGTGCATAATCTATGCAGTTTGTATTCCATTTTTGGATTGGTTAGTTTGGAGAACTTGGATTGGCTGGAGGCTTTGAAGATTTTGAATTGGCAGGTGGATTTTTTGTGGTTTTTCAGATTACTTGAGTTGATGTATTTTTTGTATGAAAACAATGACTAAATACACAAAATTATGAATGATTAATGATGATTATTATTCTAAGGCATATTTTTTGTAATGTTTGTATACCACAGTGTCGTATCTTTTGGATTTGAGGTTTTCTTATTGCATAATTTTTAAATATTTTTATATTGATATTTGAATTAAGGATTGTGTTATTGCTCTATTTTGTACAACCATGTTTATTCTGCTCTATTTTGTCTACTGCCATGTTATGTTGCTGTCAAAATATATTTATTCATATTCAAGGTATACACACAGAGATTTATAATATATATGCATAGTATATATTTTTTCTTTGATATTGAATGTAAGTTTATTTCTTTATTGAGGTTGTTTGGTTTTAATATAGCTTTTCTTGAGATGATTTCAAAATTATTTGTCTACCAAGTTAAATATTTTGATAGTGATGATGAACACAATGACTAAATCCCCAATATTTTGAAGGTTTATTTATGTAATTTCTGGTTTGATCTAAGTTTTTCACAAATTTCTTTATAATCTTAGAGGATACATAGTTTTAGTTTTGTTACACCCAAATTTCAACATCATCATAAATGAGCCCTGAAATATAGGCTCGTAAAGCGTAAGTTCGAAAATGACAAGCAGTGGTTGGACACTTATATAAATGTGCATGATTCTTTACTTGTTCTTGTTGGCGATCGAGCGCAAGTTCAGAAGGGCTCGAGCTTAAGCATCAAGCTCGAAAGAACGAATCTTCTCTGATACATATGGGTGTTATTTGAACCTTAGTTGCAAGCTCGAAGACGTTGGTCTCCGAAGATTGAGCTCGATGAAAACACTGGCAAAGAAGGAGGCTGACTAGAATAATGAGCTTGAAGTGTTGGTCGATCTCGAAAGGTGCTTTAACCTTGAGTTCGAGACCAGAAGACATGTTTTGCTCACGAAAATTGTTAGGAAATCCCTATTCCTTAGGGAATTGTTGTTATCTGATATTAAATCCCTTTTATCATTAGATATTATGTAATTAATGCATTTATTTGTATTTATTTAAAATTTGAATTGTAACTTCCCGAAATAAGGGGAAGATATTCTGTCAACCAGGTCTATAAATAGCCTGGGAAATTTTATTTGTAGACATGCACAAAATTGTACTGAGAATACTCTGTTGAATTACTTTGATAAATCTTTTAGAGATTATCACGAATCAATAGTATTGGCTCGTGAACTAAGAAGATTTTAACTACTGAACTATGTAAAAATCCTATTGTTCTTTCCTTGTTTCTTAAATCATTGTTTAGTGCTCTTCTGATTTAAGCTGATAAAATAAGACGTCAACAGTTTGGTGTTTTCATTGAGAGCATTAACCAAGTCTTTGGATTGTTTAGTCAAAATCCTCATGAATTACCAACAGCGGCTGCGAACAACCCAGGTGCTGGTGGGCGACCATTTCCCCAAATGCCGGAGGAGCAAACTTCTCACTCTAAAGATTACCCACAGAGACCTAGGAAACAACCAATGAAAGACCATGACCCAGAAGAGGGGAGTGCATCCTCCGACTCCCAGGGACCGCCTGCTCCCAGTCATGACGAGGATCTCTACTATAATCCTGAGAGGTATATCCCCATTGTTGAATTGTAGAATCGCCAACTGCGCCAACAATTGGCAGAGGCCACAAGGCACAATGAAAAATTGGCCAGACAGGCCGTTGAGGTATAGGCACCACCCTGAAGGCCCAGAGGACATCCCCGCGAGAGCGCAGCCGCTAGGAGGGCAGGACAAGAGGCTCAGCCAAGGCCCAAGGCAAACACTGGCGATGAACACCCTAGAAGGAATACTCAAACCCATACTATTGAGAACCCAACTATGGAGGTAACTGCAGGAATAACTCGACCTGGACAAAGGGGTGAGAGAGAGGCAACTCGAGGACATAGGGCTGCCCAACCAACGGGAAGTCACATGTTAAGATCGCAAACAACTGGAGCAAGAAGGCCGGTGGAAGATCCACCTTGTAACCACCGAGCCCATCAACCAGAAAGAAGCGTTAGTTTAATGAGTGGGAGCTTAGATCTCTCTAGGCCTGTAAGCGTAAATGATTCCAAACCCAGGAATGCTGGGAATTTCGACAATAATCCTGATCTTCAAGATCATCTGAACCAGAACTGGGGGTAGGCCAATCCTGCAAATCCCAACTTACGGGATCATTTGAACAGTCGAAAGGAACCTGTACAACCGGCATATGGGAATCAGTATTACCCTATGCCGAGACAGGGAGTTGGAGTTTTTATAAACAATAACCAGCACCCCCAAGCACAAGTTCAGCATCCAGTGGACTTGGTCCAAGAGAGAATTAACCAGCTTGAAAGAGCGTTCAGGCTTCTCTAGGATGAAAGGAACATGGACAAGGCTGATGACTTTGATGAGGAGCTCGACCCTTTAGTTCCACATATTTCCAATATGCCATTCCCTCATGGGTTCAAGATACCCCACATAACACCCTTTGATGGGAACTCATACCCATATAGCCACTTGAGCACATTCAATACCCTCATGCGAGCCAGTAACGTTGGTTACAAGCTCAGGTGTATGTTATTTCCAACCACTTTGATAGGACCAGTAAAAAACTGGTTTGAAAAATTTAGAAGACATTTGATCTCATCTTGGGATCAGTTAGCAAAGAAATTCAAAAAATAGTTCAAGGCCTTGATAGGCGGGAGGCCTGAAGCCTCGACCTTAACCAATGTCAGACAGCAGTCGGAAGAATCCTTGAAAAGTTACCTCGCGAGGTTTAACATAGAGGTGGCACGAGCCTGCAACACTGATGATAGTGGTCACCTTATGGTTGTACGAGCTAATATATTACCAGGGAGTCCTCTTTGGGATGATATGCAGATAAAACTGATAAGGACAATAACAGAGTTCAATGAAAGGGCCTAAAGATTTATCAATGTAGAGGAGGCGAGGTCAGCATTAAAATTGACCCCTCAGCCAATAACTACACGTTGAATGTAAACTCAGCCTCGAACTCGTATACCCTTTCGACGTCATGACCCTCAGGAGATAACCCTTCAAAAAGGAAGAAAAATGAAGAGAATAACTCTGAGGAAGACGTGGGTAAAAAGAAGAAGGGAGACAAGTATTTCTCCATTTATACAGTTTACATCGAGCTCAATGAGACTAGGGAGAATATCTTCCTTGCAAATGAGAATCAGCTCCCGTTTAGACGACCTGACCCAATGTGAAATCAGAAGGCAAAGAGAGACTCCAACTAGTAATGCCAATTCCACAAGGACGTCGAACACACCACTGATGAGTGTCGAAAACTGAAAGACGAGATTGAAGACTTGATCTCGAGATCGAGAGGATATTTAGGACAATATATAAGAAATTGGAATACCAATCAAGCATTGACTAGACAGAGGGCAGCATCTGCGTAACCTGCCCAACAGAATAACAATTCCTGAGCAAGGGAGGATGATCGACCTCCCCCAATAGATAGAGAGGATGTGGTAACCATCTTTGGGGGACCGCACCTTGTCGGATCTGGCAGAAATGCCCAGAAGAGATATGTAAACTAGCTCAAGACTAGAGACAGTTATCCTTACGAACCTGAACCATGAGCTCCAAAGAAACAAAGGGTTGAATCTTAACCCATTACTTTTACTGAAGAGGATGCCTCACATGTCCAGTTTCCCCATAATGATCCCCTGGTCATCACACTTCAGCTCGCGAAAAAAAGGGGGCGCAGAGTCCTGGTAGATAACGGGAGCTCTATTAATATCCTTTATAAGGCCACTCTAGAAAAGATGGGACTCACACTTCAAGATTTGAAAGCCTGTTCAATAACGTTGTACGAATTTTCAGGGGAAATGATTGCTTGTATAGGATCCATTGAGCTCCCCGTAACCTTGGGAGACTATCCAGTCTCGGTAACCAAGATGATGGAGTTTGTGGTAGTGGACACCCTGTCGGGCTACAACGTACTGCTCGGGAGACCAGCCTTGATTGGGCTAGGGGCATTATCATGTGTAAGGCATTTGGCCATCAAGTTTCCAACGTTTAGTGGCATCGAGACGTTGAAGGGAGACCAGCTCGCCGTGCGGGAATGCTATAGCATTTCAATGAGAAGGAAAAACCAAACAAGTGTAAAGACACTTGTAGTTATTTGGGAGATGGACGGATCCATCTTCGAGAAAGAAGATTAGATCAACCCTAGGGTTGAAGAAAAGGTTGATCTCGAACCATTGGAGGTGCTTAAAGAAGTAAAGCTTGATGAGAAAGATACCACGAGGGTGGTAAAAATAGGGAAAAATCTTTCTGAAAATGCAAAATAGCAATTAACTTGCTTTTTGAAAGAAAACTAGGATGTGTTTGCATGGTCACACTCAGATTTGGTAGGGATTTGTTCGAGTGTTGTGAACCATGCACTCAACATAGATAAGATCTTCCCCCCGAAGCAACAAAAAGGGAGGCTCATGGATGACGATAGAAAGAAAGCGCTAAAAGAGCGCTAAAAGAGGAGGTCAAAAGGTTAAAAGCAAATCAGTTTATTCGAGATGCTTTCTAAAAGAGGAGGTCGAAAGGTTAAAAGCCCAATGAAAAATGGCGAACCTGCATCGACTATTCGGACCTCAATAAGGCATGCCCCAAGGATTGCTTTCCCTTGCCTCGAATCGACCAGCTCGTAGACGCCATTGCAGGCCTCAACATCATGTCATTCATGGATGCTTATTATGCGCCCGACCAAGAACATACGAGCTTCGTGACCGACAAGGGCTTTTACTGCTACAACGCAATTCTTTTTGGGCTAAAAAATGCTGGAGCCATATACCAAAGATTGGTAAATAGGATGTTTGCTAAGCAGATAGGGAATAACATGGAAATTTATGTGGACAATATGTTAGTCAAATCCAAACATAACAATAACCATGTAGACGATCTCGCTGAATGTTTTACTATACTCCAAAAATACAATATGAGACTCAATCCGCAAAAATGGTCATTCGGAGTATCCTTGGGTAAGTTTCTTGGATTCATAGTAAATTCTCAGGGTATAGAGGCTAACCCCGACAAGATCAAAGCGTTAATTGATATGCCTTCACCTTAAAAACATAAAGATGTTCAGAGCTTAACTGGAAAAATGACGCCCTTAAGTAGGTTTATCTCGAAATCTATAGACTGGTGTCTCCCATTCTTTAATATTTTAAGAGAGGGCAAGAAGTTTGAATGGTTGGACGAGTGTGAACTCGTGTTTCAGAATCTTAAGAAACACCTCACTGAGCCACCGATCTTGTCTAAACCGATCGCAGGGGAAGTTTTATACTTGTACCTCACCACAACCGAGCATGCCATTAGTACAGTACTTGTATGGGAGGATAAGAAGATACAAAAGTCTATATACTACGTCAACAAAAGGTTACTGGGGGCAGAATCAAGATACCCATTAATGGAGAAATTGGCTTTGTGCCTAATGCACGCATCTCGAAAGCTTCGACCCTATTTCAAAGCACATCCTATTCATGTGTTAATTGATCAGCCACTGAGGCAAGTATTATCCACACCTGAAGCATCTGGGAGATTGTTGAAATGGGTCGTTGAGCTCGCACAGTTCGAGATTACTTATCATCCTAGAACAACTATCAAAGGGCAGACTTTGGAAGATTTCATTGTCGAATGCATAGGGATCTCCAGCGAGGAAGTCGTAACCCCAGCTCGCGAGTTGCGGAGACTTTACGTCGGTGGGTCCTCCAATGAAAATAGATTAGGAGCAGGGATCATTCTAATCACCCCAACGGGAAATCGCTTCCACTCGACGCTAAGATTTTGTTTTAAGGCATCAAACAACAAGGCTGAATACGAGGCATTGTTAGCAAGTTGTTAACCAAGTCCTGGGTGAATATCAGGCTCTTGGCATAAAAATGGCGGCTTACCTGGAGAAAGTTAAAGCAACATTTGGGGGGTTTGAGTTCTATGCTATAGAAAAAGTTCCCCGAGAACAAAATTCAAATGCAGATGCATTGGCCAGGCTCGCCACGACTAACAAAGCTGACACACTCAACGTGGTCCCAGTAGAATTCTTACCGACCCCGAGCATAGACGAGCTTGAGGAAGAGGATGTAAACATGATTGACTTGTAACCCACTTAGATGACCTTGATAGTTGACTGCCTCGAAACTGAAAGTCTTCCTGCAGACCAGGGCGAGGCTAGAAAGCTTATGTACACAATACCAAGATATACCATTTTGGAAGGAAAATTGTATAGAAGGGGATACTCTATGCCATTACTTAGGTGTGTAACTCCCCCCGAGGCAAAGAAGATTTTGGAAGAAATCCATGAAGGATTTTGTGGAGATCACACCGGGGGGCAAAGCTTGTCAAAAAATGTGATTAGGCAAGGATACTTCTGGCCAACAGTCAAGGCAGACTCATTCGAGTATGTCAAACGCTATGATAAATGTCAACGGTTCTCTTCAATACCGCGAGCTCCACCCATCAAGTTGACCATGATGAGCTCCTCATGGCCATTCGTAGTATGGGGAATCGACCTCATAGGTTCCTTGCCATTTGGAAAAAGGGGGAGTAAGATATGTTGTAGTCGCCGTCGATTATTTCACCAAATGGAACGAAGTCAAAACCTTACCAACCATCACCTTAAAGAAAGTCCTAGATTTCTTGGTGAAGAACATCATCTTTAGATATGGGATGCCCAGGAAGATTGTGTCGGATAATGGGACCCAGTTCGACAGTGATTTGTTTACACATTTTTGCAAAAAGAACGGGATAATAAATTTTTTTTCCTCCATGGCCCATCCCCAAGAAAATGGCCAGGTCGAAGCATTTAACAAAACTTTGAAAAGTTATATGAAGAAAAGGCTAGAATAAGCAGAGGGGAGATGGCTAAAGGAGTTGCCTCAAGTCCTGTGGGCTCGGGAAAAATAGTTTTAGTTATGTCACACCCAAATTTCAACATCATCATAAATGAGCCCCGAAATATAGGCTCGTAAAGCGTAAGCTCAAAAATGACAAGCAGTGGATGGACACTTGTATACATGTGCATGATTCTTGACTTGTTCTTGTTGGCGATCGAGCACAAGTTCAGAAGGCTCGAGCTTAAGCATTAAGCTCGAAAGAACGAATCTTCTCTGATACATATGGGTGTTATTTGAGCCTTAGTTGCAAGCTCGAAGACGTTGGTCTCCGAAGATTGAACTCGATGAAAACACTGGCAAAGAAGGAGGCTGACTAGAATAAGGAGCTTGAAGTGTTGGTCGATCTCGAAAGGCGCTTTAACCTTGCGTTCGAGACCAACAACACGTTTTGCTCACGACAACTGTTAGGAAATCCCTATTCCTTAGGGAATTGTTGTTATCTAATATTAAATTCCAATTATCATGGGATATTATGTAATTAATGCATTTATTTGTATTTATTTAAAATTTGAATTGTAACTTCCCGAAATAAGGGGAAGATATTCAGTCAACTAGGTCTATAAATAGCTTAGGGAATTTCATTTGTAGACACACACAAAATTGTACTGAGAATACTCTGTTGAATTGCTTTGATAAAAATTTGAGAGAGTATCACAAATCAATAATATTGACTCGTGGACTAGGCAGATTGTAACTGTTGAACCAAGTAAAAATCCTATTGTTCTTTCTTTATTTCTTAATTCATTGTTTAGTGATCTTTTGATTTAAGTTGATGAAAACGACGTCAACAAATAGATTTTGTATTTAACTTGGGGATTGATATGCCATATTAGCTTCTTTGTGTATAGTTAAATATAATATATAATTTTTAGAACAATGCATATTATGTTTGTGTAGAGATTGAAGGAGTATATCTTGGAAATTTGGTCACTAGGTTATTCATAATTTTGTGGCATCAAGGTATTTATTTTTTTTATTATGTTATTGTTTTAATTAATTTAATTAATATGTGAATGTGTGTAGAAAGTAAGATGTGTTTAGTGATATTTATATAAGTGTGTAGAATAACATATTGTGAATGTGTGTATAAAATTGTATGATGTGTTAGTATTTGAATTTGATTAATAATATGTATATTGTGAATGTTCTCATAATTTTTTGAGTGTTATTTACAGGGTTTAAATTTTTTGGGATATGTTAGAATACATGCGTTATGCTGCTGAAATTTTGGTAGAGTTAAGGGAATAAATAAATAACAATATAATTGTTGACTGCCTTTTTCGCAATCAACGTTTATAAAAGAGGTTAAAGAAATAGCTATATGAACACAGGCTTTTACGTGGTTCAGGTTATAAAATAACCCTAGTCCACGAGTCTTTTGTATTAGCGAGATTGCAAGCTTGTGGTTACAAGCTTCTATAGTATCTTCTCAGGCAACGTTTAGATTGCTTAGAGTACAAGTATTTTTCTCAACCAAAAATCTGAACCCTTAACAATGAGATTCCCAGCCCTATTTATGGAGGCTGAGGCCATTAATGTTAATCATCAGTCTTTTATACATAGTCTTCCCATAAATGGGGGATTAATACCTTTCAATGCATTGGACCGCATTGAATAGAGATCACGGCCCAAGCGAGATTTACGAGGCCCACTGCAGTAAGATAATCATTTTTATGGGGAACATGCCTCTGGTAGTGTCAGGGCATGTGTGTACGTATTTTCGTGTCGGGCGGTGTAGTGGGAGTGCAATTTTTCGAGTCGTACCATCAGTAACGATGTAGGCAAATTGCCCAAAAAGGTTGTCAGGTCTTCCTCTGAGGCAGCTAGTCTGCATTGGCTGCCACCTGGCTTATTCCTAAGATTTCGAGGACTAGGTCCTCGGCTTGGAACATAAAAGGTCAAGGATCAGACTTCCCAACGTTACTTTAATTCATTTCAAATTTTTGTGCCTGCAAACTCTTCAATCTGTCCAAAACCCTTCTCTGGCATTACTTTCCTTCCATCTTCTTCTACCATTCTGGATGATTGGCATAAGGCTTCATACTTTTTGGTGAACGACCGATTGTTCTTCAAAGTTCACACTCGCTTCAACATAATCCGATGTTTTATTTCAAGTAAGTACCCTCAAACTATGATTTCCTGTTTTCATGCGTATTTGAGTTTAGGATGCATGCATGCTTAGAAACTATTTTTACACCTTTCTGAGGTCGTCTTTGCCTTATATATGACCGTAAATGGCCTAACTGGCCCATTTAACCAATCTATAGTATTTTGGGACGTCTTTCTTTACTCTGCAGCCTTGGTCAGAATCTGGAAAATTCCAAGATTCCGGTGGTACTCATCATATCCAATGGTGTTCATCTTTTCCGGTGGTGCCTCTGCTGCCAAGTACTTGGCTCCGAGGACATCCTATAACCACTAGATTACATTCTCCCTTTCTTCTTCTTCCCCGAGCAGTTGTCTTAGGGGCTCTCGTTTTGACCCAATTTCTTTTGGGTCAAGGCGCTAATTGCTTGGTGTTTGATTTCAAGTGTTCGAGGAGCTTCGCCAGCTCCACCAACAAGGATTCTATGCATTCGACGACAAAATCCTCTAGATGGCCTAGGAGGAGGAATAATGTTCCGAGAAGGAAAAACATGCAGTTGGTAGTAGCCAGGTGCTCATCGTTTGGGAGAATCCGAAGCCGGTGGCCGAGAGGTCCCACGGGGTTGGTCTCTCGGAAGAAGAGGCCACCTTTAGTCTGATGCTGTCAGATGCTCTTTATCCCAACATCGGATTTGAGGCTGCTGATGTTTCGAGCAAGCTTCGGCATCGGGGGGGCCTAAATAAAATAATTGCCAACTACAGGATGGACGACACTGAGATACTGGTGCGCCTGGCTCGGGAGGATTAGAGGGCGCATGAAAGCATCCACGGACTTGGGTCTTGGAGCGCCTCGCACCTCCAGGCGGGAGCGACACAACCATTACACCAGTACTATGTCGACTTCCTCAGGTATGTCGGCATAGCCCCGTTCCAGCTCTTGTTGAACAACTACCAGGTGTTGGCCGGACTCTGCATCCTCTACAAAAGCAAGGGCTAGCCTACTCCTTCTCATGCTAAAATATTGTGTATCTATAGCTTTTGGAAATGCTCAAAGAGAGGGGAGAAGGGAGGTCACTACACCCTGATGAAATACACTAGCTCCGGGAAAAAGGGGTATAAAGCTCCATTCGGCAACAAAAATCATGCTCGGGGCTACAAAGATCAATTATTTTGGGCTGACGACTTTCCAATGAGAACTAACCCCACCCTTCTCTTGGACTTCACCACTGTCGATAAGTACTAAATCTTCATTAGTTAATCCGAGCCCTTAGCCTTTGGACTACATCCATCTTGATTTTCTCGATTAGGTCTATATCGCCGTACTTATTCCGTTTAATCTTTCATCTAGAGGCTCGGGAAATCGGCTTTTTTTCCAACGAGGAGTTAGAGCTTCCCTGTCTTGTCACTGACGTCCGTCTCCGACAATGTGGGATGCTGCAGGCGGGGCAGAGTGTGAACCCCATCATCCTCACCCCTTTCCAAGAGTCGAAGAGGTCTCGGATAGAGGTAAAGCTACACGCAGACTTCATGGTGGCCAAAGCACTCTAGTGGTACCAGCAGCGCCTTCGCGAGGAGCGCAAAAAGAGTGTTCTTGTCTGCGGAGGTAAAGCTACACTCTAAGTTTCGGAACGTCCCTACTCTGTGGAGGAGTATCAAGATTACCAGGATCTTATCAGCATATTCCTTCACAACCCAAAGAGGAGAGTACACCGTCCCAGATTTATACCTCTCGATGAATCAATGGCCATGCATGCGTCTTGGTTTTGTCAGTATGAGACCAACTTGACGCAAGAGATGGGTTGTCTCGTACATGATTTTTCCCATACCCTCCTTCACTCTGAGGAGCCTGACCGTGGTGTGAATCCCAAGGAGTTTTTTTTCCTTTATTTTTTGCATGAATTATCCTGTTATGGCTTTCCCTTTATTTATCGTTACTGACCAAGGTGTTCATTTTGCAAATAGTATGTGCCTTTCTGACTTGGTGCGCTTAAAGCGACAAAGGGTTTCAGGCTCTTCTGAAATCGATCTCCAGATGGTCCCGACAACGACGCCACCACCAACTTTGTCTTTTTCGGCATCCTCCACCACTACTCCAATGGCCCCTACCTCAGGCGCAGTAGTCGTCGGAGAGGTCATATACCTATAGGCTCCTCCCCCCGAGACGGGGGGTTCTCAGGGAAAGGCAAAGAGATTCCCCCCAATCCCCCTCAAGCCAAGGATCCTCACCTGGTTATATTTCTGGAGTACTATGATGATGACGTATATGGTCTGCAGAAGGAGGTCACCCAATATTATAATTGTAATGCCCTGGATAGCCAAGACCGCTACACTGTGTACTTATAAAGTGCAAGACTTGCTAATCAAGTTATTAATTTAAAAACGTGTCAATAATTTAAGTGTTCTAGGGTTAAAAGACATTTTGGTCTCAAAGATGCATTTTATAAATTTATAATCAGACCAAACACAAGGGATCCCCAAAAGATCAGTGTTTAAAAACTGGATTGTAAAACTCAACAGTTAAAAGTAGACATTAGCCATACTAAGGAAAAATACAAAGTTCTGGTCCTCTTGTCCCTGTAACCTCCTCAACCGTGGCGGCTGAGCGGCCTGCCATGTATATTCATCCTGCAGAGCTCTTTGGTCAGGGCTGATCGATCTTGCCTTTGCCTTTACCTGCACCACGCAGCACCCGTGAGCTGAGGCTCAGCAAGAAAACAACATATACAGCAATCTCAAGCAGACATTCCAGTAAGCATGTTTAGTTATTCAAATCATAGCATATGAGCATACTTCAAGATACAAGCAACCGCATCCACACATAAATTATTCAACAATCTCATCTATAATCAAGTATAACATTCACTTTACACAAATACTAGGGCTGACACCTTAGGCCGCACCCTCTGTTTATCCCACTGACTTCGGCCCGCTTAAACCGAGCTCAGTGCATAATAAGCTGTCCTCGGATACCAGTGTCCGAGCTGTGCCAATTGCACAAGTTAACCGTGGCTCGCTAAGGCCATTAGTTATAATTTACATGGAATAATACCATTCTTTCCATCATTTATATTAGGGATCCCTTAGTCCCGTTCAAATGTTCAACCAGGTGTAGTTTTCTTACCTTTAATCTTTACGGTTGTTGAATTACGAGCAACGCCCCTCAAGCACGATCCGTTCCCGAGCCTAAGCCTTTATCACCTAGTCACAACCAATGTATAGGGTTCCATTAATACTCGAATATAGGTTTCCGATTACAAAACTAACTCCCGGGAATCCGAATTCCACCAAGCACGGTGGTGGAATCAATCCCGAAAACACTAGACCACATTCCCATGCTTAAAACCCTCAAAAGTTCATGTGCACAACCAAGGGCTGTGGCCCTTGAAGCTTAGCCGCAACCCTAGCCTCAAAACAGAACCAAGAATATCCTGAGCAAAGACATGCGCTGCGACCCTTGCTTTGGGCGCCATGGCGCCCTCCCTTGGTCGAGCCTCCTTGGCCCTTTTTCATCCTAGGGCCGTAGCGCTATAGAGCAGAGCCGCGACCCTTCCCTTCATGCCCAGAAAACCCATCATTTTAGAGCTTAAAACCTCAGCCAAAACCACCCCTAAGCTTTCTACTTCAACACCCAACATAACCTCAACTCATGCTACACAATTTCAACTGAAACTCAGCTCATTAAACCATAGAAAATTCACTTCCAATCCATGAAACTCTAAGAACATAAACACCCTGTTATAACCAGTCAAAACTCAAACTCAAATCATCAATTCATGAAACAAAGCTTACCTTCTTGATTGAACCCTTCCCTTAGCCAAATCCCAGCTGATTCCAAGGATTTCCCCAGCTCAATTCCACCCTAATCATCAATTGAACAATACCTCAATACCCAGCTAAAACTCAAGTTCTAACCACAAGAAGAAGGAAATTCATGCTTACCTTGGTCCTGATTTAATCCTTGATTGTCTACTGAGCTAATCCCCAAGGTTGCTTCTGAATTCCTCTAAATTCCAGCAATTCTTCAGCTTCAATTTCCCCAGTTCCCTTGAGAGTTTCTGGTTTGGTTCCCTTTGTTTTTCTTGAGAGTGAGAGTAAGAGTAACCAGTTGAGTAGGAAAAATGGTAATGTCGGTCTAATTTTCTAAAGGCTTCCTAAGTTTGTCTTACTCGTTAAGTTAATCCCACGACTCGGGGTGCCAGAACCGTCCCCGAGGTCAAAATGGTAAAATCCCCCAATATTCCCGCTTAGACATCCTAACCTCAAATATATCTCCATATATTTATTTTCATAACCTGATAGTCCAAATCACTACCCGATACCTAAAATACCCCTGACTTGTCCAAAGTCATATTTTAACTCCCGTTGTGACTTTTCCTGCTATCTGACCCTACGATCATCTCGAGTTGCGCTCTATGAACCTGCCCAAATAATAATGTGGTTCTCACATATATCACATAAATATTTCATATTATCACATAATATCATTAATTATCATTAATCACATACTCACAAATTTAAGTCAACAATATTCACTCTAATCCCATTTATGCCCTCCCGGCACACTAATCAAGGCCCTCAAGCCTTATTACCGAATTTGGGTCGTTACAATAATGGTCGCATCAGTGAGGGAAATGAAAGCGTCTGATTGCTGACCAAGTATCTACGTGAGGACTGGCCGAAAGAACCTTTCTCCGCTCCCCACCATGAAGAAATTGAACCTCTCCTCGCGGGGAGAATAGGAGAAAGAGCCATGCCACTTAGCACAGAGCTCTTGCAGGGATTAGCAACGTCCATGTACGAAATGATTGCAGGCAGCTTCGCCCGTTGCAGTGGTGACAATGAGGTGGTACTAGTGGCAACTAGCCAACACGCTGATTTCTTTTTGATCTCGATGAATGTCTTGTTTTTATTACTTTCGTTGATTCATCACTTTGAATTCACAGGTTGCTGCTTTAAACCAGCGACTTAGGGACCTGGTGCTTACACAGTCTCTTGAGCTAAAGAAGACTCGGGAGGAGCTAGCTCGCATCTAGGAGGAGCTATGTGAACAAGAACTCAGAGTTGTTTCAAATACCTGGTTTTCACGTTTGGTCTCTTGTAGGCCCACAGTCATAGAAGTGACTTTGATGCGAAGTTTACCACATGTATTTACTCATTGCCTCATGCCCCTACAACCTGAAGATTCGGCCTTTCAGGGGGGGGTCTAACACGTGGAAACACCTACCCCATGAGCATGCGATACTCGAGAGATTAGGGGTTTCGACGCTACTCCCCAAGAGCACGCCTTTTTTCCTGGATACCTTTTCGAGAGGTAATGCTAACAAGACACCTAGGCATAGACTGTCTGGGCGTCCGTTCGCATCCCACAGATTAAGATTTGGTTATTACTATCCGGGTGCGCTGTCCTCGGGAGGTAACCTAAATTCTTAACTATGTTACCTTTGGCATTTCTAAATATGGGATGTAGTGATATTAAGGGCGCTTCGCTCGTCAACTAGCCAAGCTCCCTATATCATGAATTTCCCGAGGCCAAGTATAAGGTACTCGACCTTCCGTTCACATACCGAGATCAATAGACATGGTCAGAGCACCTAGGGCTTGGTGTCCGTGGGAGATGACCAGTATATTCTCGCGCTACTTGGGTTATCTAGCTCTTAGGTGCTAAGCTTAGTTCTGCCTTGAACAAGCTACCTTCTAGGCTAGACTTGGTTAGTTTCCTGAGACTTTCTATTTTCGGGATGGAGACACTAGGCCTACACCTATCAGCTAGATACAAGTTGTTTCCTAGGTCGTCCCTTATGAGGTGCAGTGCGACCCTAGACCCATGCCCCCCAATTGATCAGAGACTGGTCTGCGGTCACTAGTTTGGACGCGGGTGCTCTTATTGCATCATAAAAATATAACAAAAACTATAGAAAAGGACATAAGCAAAACAAATAGATTTCTTATTGTGTTTTATATACACGGTTTCCATTACATGTGCCTGAAGGCTACATGGGGGATAAAAAAAAACAATGTTTGTTGTAGACGCTACTGGTAATACTGACGGAGATGCACATCATTCCAAGCGTGAGGAATCAGCTCCCCATTAAGTCGGACTAATTTATATGTTCCTGGACATACAATACTTTCGACTTAGTATGGGCCCTCCCATTTGGGTCCCAATACTCCTGCACCTAGATCTCGGGTGGCTAAGAAGACTCTTCACAACACCAGATCACTGACCCCGAACTTTCCATCTTTCACTTTGGAGTTGAAATATCTGGCCACCTTTTGCTGGTAGGTTGCTACTCGTAGCTGAGAAGCCTTGCGTAGCTCCTCCACGAGGTCCAAGGATTCCCAAAGTAGGGCATGGTTTGTGGTCGAATCATACGTATCCCATCAATGCGTGGAGATTGCTGCTTCAACTGGGAGCATAGCCTCGTACTCGTAGGCCATTGAGAAGGGAGAATGGTCAGTGGAGGTCTGGGAAGTGGTGCGGTAGCTCCACAATGCCCTAGGAAGTTCCTCGAGTTGAGTTTCTTTAGCTTGCTCTAGCCTTTTCTTCAGAGTGGACTTAAGTGTCTTGTTCACTGCTTCCACTTGGCCATTGGATTGCAAATGGGCTATGGAAGAGAACCTCTTGATGACACCATGTTGTTGACAGAAGTCTGTGAACACTTCACTGTCGAACTACAATCCGTTGTTGGACACTATCTTCCTTGGAAGCCCATACCATCAAACAATATTTTTTATGACGAAGTCCAAAGCCTTTTTTAAGGTAATGGTGGCGAGCGGCTCGGCCTCAAGCCACTTCGTGAAGTAGTCGGCGACCACTATGGTGTATTTCACCCCTCATTTCCCTGTGGACAGAGACCCAATAAGGTCGATGCCCCAAACGGCAAAAGGCCATGGGCTGTTCATTTGAGTAAGCTCATTCGAAGGGGCTCGGGGAATGTTGGCGAAATGTTGGCATTTGTCGCATTTCTTAACGTAATCCATCACGTATCGATTCATGGTGGACCAAAAATATCCTTACCTTAATATATTCTTGGAAAGGTTTTGCCCCTGGCATGATCACCGCTGAAACCTTCATGTACTTCTCATAGTATTGAATTGGCTTCTGGTCTGGACACGCACCGAAGCAGAGGTAGAGAATAGCCTCATCTGTAAAGCTTATTATCCATAATTATGTACCTCGACACTTGGTACAGCAACTTCCAGGCTGTCTTCTTGTCTTGGGGAAACTCCCTAGAGATGAGGTATTTAATTATCGGCTCCATCCACCCATATTGGGGTTGTACTGTTTCCACCTCGTCTGGAGCCACGATACTCAAAGAATCCAAGTAGTCGATGGGGACAACGCTGATTAATTCGACGTCTTTGGTTGCAGCCAACTTTGCCAGGGCGTCCGCATTGGAATTTTGCTCTCTTGGCACTTGCCAAATAGTGAATTTTCGGAAGTTGTGCAACATTTTTTTAGCCTTTGCCAAGTATGCTGCCATTTTTGTGCCCTAGGCCTAGTACTCTCCGATAATTTTGTTCACCACGAGTTGGGAATTGCTAAATATCTCGAGTCCCTCGGCCTTGAGTTTTAATGCCACGCAAAGTCCAGTGATTAAAGCTTCGTACTCTACTTAATTATTAAAGGCGCTAAATCTGAAGTGGAGAGCATTATGCACTCTATGCCCCTCAGGGGAGACCAAAATAAGTCCCACCCCTGCACCATTTTCGTTTGAAGATCCATCTACAAACAACTTCCACACTGGTCCGACCACTGGGGTGTACTCGGCTCTTTCTTGATTCCCAGTACACTCGGTGATAAAATCAGCGAGCGCTTGTCTTTTTATGGCCATCCTCGAGAGGTAGGTAATGTCAAACTGACTTAATTCCATTGACCAATTCAAGAGCCTCCCCGACGACTCAGGCTTCTGAAGGACTTGTTAGAGCGGGTGGTTCGTTAGGACCTTAATTGGGCGTGCCTGGAAGTAATGTCTTAGCTTCCGAGAGGCCACCATCAAGCAGAAGGTTAACTTCTCCATCAGCGGTTACCTAGACTTTGCTCTGAGGAGCCTCTTGCTAATGTAATAGACAGGGTGTTGAACACGACTTTCCTCCCTAACCAGTGCGGCGCTAACGATATCCTTCGATACATCCATGTAGAGTAGGAGGGGTTCTCTGTCTACCAGCTTGGACAGTATCGGAGGGTTCGCCATGTGTGCTTTAAGCTATTGGAATGCCCGTTCGTACTCTTCCATCCATGCAAATCTCTGACTCCCTTAGAGAATATTGAAGAAAGGGACGCACTTATCCGTTGCCTTGGAGACAAAATGGCTCAAGGCTGCGATCCTCCCTATCAAGCTCTGAACATCTTTATGTTTTCAGGGAGAAGGCCTATATCTTTTCAGGGTTCGCCTCAATCCCTAGAGCGCTCACGATGAAGCCTAAAATCTTGTTGGAGGCTACTCCAAATGTGCATTTATGGGGTTTGAGCTTCATCCCAAACTGGCGGAGCACCGTGAATGCCTCAGCCATGTCATTTACATGATCTGGGGTGGTCCGAGACTTAACCAACATATCATCCACATAGACCTCCATGTTCTGCCCCAACTGGTTCTTGAACATTCTATTAACTAGCCTTTGGTAAATGGCATCGACGTTCTTCAACCTGAAAGACATCACAAGGTAACAATAGACACCCTTGTCAGTTCGAAAGCTGGTGTGCTCCTGATCAACGACATGCATGGATATTTGGTTATATCCCGAGTATGCGTCCATAAATGATAGCAATTCGTAACTAGAGGTGGCATCGACCATCTGATCTATCCTAGGGAGTGGAAAATAGTCCTTCAATCTATGCATGTCCTCCAAGTGCCATTTGGCTTTGGTACAAGGATAGGATTGGACAACCACCTAGGATATTGGGCTTCTCGGATAAACCCATTAGAGATGAGCTTATCTACTTCGACCTTGAGGGCCTATTTTCGAGTTTGGTCGAACTTCCGTTGCTTCTGCTGGATGGGAGCAAAGCTAAGGTCGGCATTCAAGGCATGGCATAGGACATTTGGATCAATGTCGGTCATGTAGGAATGGGTCCATGCGAACGCATCTTGGTTTTCTCGAAGGAAGACCACTAACGCTTCTTGGGCCACCATTTTTAAGCCTCCCCCAACTTTCACCTTCTTGTCGGGGTGGAGGTATCTAGGACTACCTCCTCTATCTCCTCTATTGGTTCGATGGACCTATCCTCTTGAACCCTAGGGTCTAACTTTTCCGGTCCCGAGTCCTGCACAGTTCGTTCCTTTGGGGTCTCGGAGCTTTCAGGGACCTCCTCCCTCATTGTCATCACGTGTGCTTTGATGGAGACATTGTAGTATTGTCTCGCCTCTTTTTGGTCCCCGATTCCCACATTCATAGGGAATTTCATGCACAAATGACATATGGAAGTGATTGCTCTGAACTTTACTAGTGCTGGCCGTCCCAAAATGGCATTGTATGCCGAGAGACAATCCACCACCACGAAGGTGCAATACTTAAAGACTTGGCAAAGTACCTCTCCGAGCGTTACTGGGAGCTTTATCTTCCCCATTGGGATGAGGGCTTCTCCCGAGAACCCATAAAGTGTCGAGGCGCACGGGGATAGGTCTGTCATAGTCAGCCCTATCTTCTCGAAGGCTGATCTAAACAAGATATTCACCAAACTCCCATTGTCTACCAGAATCCGAGCCACCATTTTGTTAGAGATTTGACTCTCAATCACCAACGGTTCATGATGTGGGAAATGCATTCTCTTAGCATCGTCTTTGAAGAATGTTATGACTTGGTCAGTCATTCACGGCATTTGAGCAGATAACTGGGCCAAAGCCATTACCTCATCGTCGTGGTTCAAAGCTCACACACATCTGTTCTGCGAGCTTCGTGAGGTGCCCCCCAGGTGAGGTCCTCCTGATATGGTTCCTACCCGCCCATTTACTGGGGGAGGCCCCTAGGCTGTTGGATGTTGGGGACCTACGAGAGTTGCCATCGGGACTTGAGGGGTGGCCGATGGAGCCGCCTATCCGCCCTTAGCATACTAATGCATGTGTCCCAACTTGATGAGGTTTTCAATCTCATCCTTGAGCTGACAACATTCGTTAGTATGATGCCCTATGTCGTTGTAGAAACAAAAAAAATTGGCTTGGTCCTGTCTATCCCTATCTCTTCTGATGGGTTGTGGCTTCCTGTAGTGCACGTGTTGTACCATGGGCACGAAGATGTTCTCTCGGGAGACCACCAAGTCAGTATATTCGAAATACTGTGAGACGTACTTCTCGCCTGATGCAACTCCCTTCTCGGGCTATGTGATCCCACTTCCCCTGGGTTTTCGACCCTTACCTTTCCCTCTGCGCCTTGTGCCACTTGGAACTCGACTGGATTCCATAAGATGGGATGGGGTGACAACTCCAGCAATGAATGCAGGCCAAAAAGTGATGTATCCAGTGGGCGCTGCCCTGAACCCTGCTGGAGAAATACCAAATCCAGGAGCAGACATGGCTCTATAACCCGAAGGGGCGGCGCTCTGGCTAGGTTGGGCTCCCAATGACCCCTACTGAATATGAGCATAGGGGGAGTATTGGACCCCCGAAGCCATGGGGCTAGGAGCGGCCGAGGTGGGGAAAAAGGCAGACGCTCCGAACGCCCCGATATAGGTGTCTTCCCAGCTGATGTACTCTTGAGCCCGATGAATGAAGTCATCGAGACACTGACATCCCCTTCCCTGGAGATCATCCCAAAGTGAAGATCTCGCACGGATGCCAGCCTGCAACGCCATCAGCTGTTGGCCATCGTCGACCCTATTAGTTCTTGGTGCTTCTTCTTTGAAGCATTTGATGTAGGCCTTGAGGGTTTCGAATGACCCTTGCTTGATATTGGCTAGGGCATTGACCTCAAAGTTCACCTTCCGGACCCCTATAAACTGTCTCCGGAAGGCAGATGACAGCTGTTGCCATGCCTGAATGGACCCAGGTCGGAATTTCTTAAACCACTCATCTATTGGTCTCGTTAGGGTGAGAGGGAACACATGGCCTTTTGCGTCTTTGGAGACACGATGCACCGACATTAACCTGTTAAATTTGGACAGATGGTCCGTGAGATCCCAACCACCATCATAAGCTGGTATGTTTGGCATCTTGAATCCCAGAGGTAGTAGGGCCTTGACGAGGTGAGGAGCCCATGGCTCCACCTCCTCATCTTCCAATTCATACTTGTGGCCTTGCTTTCTGGCCATTCAAAGCATTATTCACTTCATACTTTCTAATTCAGCCTAGAGCGGGTCACATTTCTTGTTGATGCTCTTTGCCGGGCAATCTCGTCTACGATCGTTGAGATTGTCTTGGAGGTTTGACGGGCCTCTACTAGCAGGCTCACGTACTCCATCCTTATTACACTTTTGAGCATTGAGGTAGTCTCGGAGGTCTGTTTGTCCTCGGAAAGCACCGTTATCTTCCGGACAGGCCACTTTTGTTTCTCTGCCAGACTCGTTTTCATTTACCGAAGCGCTGATGCCCCATTTCTGATTCTGTGGGGCATTCCTTAGGAAATTGTTTGTATGGGGCTAGTTAGGTCTTGAAGGGATACCAGCTCCAGGCCTCGCACAGTTTGTATGAGTGCGTCGTGGTGGAGGGCCCCGAGTTCCACGGGTGCTGTCTGCCTAGTGGTGTCCTCGGGCTCTTGTCTCATTGCCCTCACCAGCTTTCTGAGGCGCAGGGTGGCCCTCGAGCTCTTGACGGGCCCTCTTATGTTTCGACGCAGGGTCATCATTGGCCTTACCTTTACCATGGTCATGCGGTGGCGCTGAGGCTCCAACTCCTGCTGGGTGCCCTTTGGGCGCCCCAGCTGGCGGATCCTGTGCCTCCACAGCCGGATGCTCGGGTGGCGCCTCAGCTGTGTTGACAGGCGACACTCCAACAGGGTGCACCGGTTGCTCACCTGTTGGGTGCTCGGCTAGTATGTTGCCGTGGGGGTCCACTCGCAACCCTTGGGCTACAAGAGTTGCCTTCATGGCAAGAACCATCTCTTGAAGATCAATGATGTTACCCTCTTGAGTGTCAAGCTTCTGCTGTTGGTTAGCCACTTGCTCACGGAGCACCACTACTTCTGGCTTCTCTTCTGCCTCTATGGGCTGAGGATATTCATCCTCATAATACTCCTGGTCGACATCATTATCCTCGCCGTCGAACTCAGCATATTCATCATAGTCCTCTGCCATCTCAGGCACGTCCTGAGGTGGGCACTTCATCTATAACGTTTCTTCGTGTAGTCACCATGATCACGAGTGTTTCAAACACTTTCCTCATGAAATCACCAAAATGTTGACTGTCTTTTTCGCAATCAACTTTTATAAAAGAGGTTAAAGAAATAACTATATGAACACAAATTCTTACGTGGTTCAGGTTATAAAAGAACCCTAGTCCATGAGTCTTTTGTATTAGGGAGATTGTAAGCTTGTGGTTACAAGCTTCTACAATATCTTCTCATACAATGTTTAGATTGCTCTGAGTACAAGTATTTTTCTCAACCAAAAATCCGAACCCTTAACAATGAGATTCTCAGCCCTATTTATGGAGGCTGGGGCCATTAATGTTAATCATCAGTCTTTTATACATATTCTTCCCATAAATGGGGGATTAATACATTTGAATGCATTGGGCAGCATTGAATAGAGATCACGACCCAAGCGAGATTTGTGGGGCCCACTGCAGTAAGATAATCACTTTATGGGGAACATGCCCATGGTACTGTCAGGGCATGTTATACGTATTTCCGTGTCAGGTGGCGTAGTGGGAGTGCGAGTTGTCGAGTCGTACCATCAGTAACGATGTAGGCAAATCACCCAAAAAGGTTGTCAGGTCTTCCTCTGAGGCAGCTAGTCTGCATTGGCTGCCACCTGACTTATTCCTAAGATTTTGAGGGCTAGGTCCTTGGCTTGGAACATAGCTGGGGGCAAGGAAAAGACGTAGACTATCAAGTATTCTTGGGAGGTAACCTTACGAAGACAGTCATGTCTCTCGGGACATGGCACAGGAAAGAGGTCGACGCCTTCTTACTACCCGAGGAGGGTGACTTCCAACCGTTGGATTGATCCCCCGATGACATATCTTTTTGGGTGTCATCTCATGAAAAAGTGGCACGTGTCCTTGGGTGGAAACACAGACAACAATAATAAATAAAACTTTGAATAATTAGAACTAAAAAAATAAATCAAAGAATAAATTAAAAAAATTAGATAAATTATTAAATTTAATATTAACAAATTTAATAATTTTAAAATAAATTAAAAAATTATAATTTAATTTAATACTAAAAAATTTAATAATTTTTAAATAAATTAAAAAATTAGATAAACAATTTTAAAAAATAAATTGAAAAATTATAATTTAATTTAATATTAACAAATTTAGTAATGTAAAAATAAATTAAAATATTAGATAAATAATTTAAAAATAAATTAAAAAATTATAATTTAATTTAATAATAACAAATATAATAATTTTAAAATAAATTAAAAATTAGATAAATAATTTAAAAATAAATTAAAAAAAATGATAATTTAATTTAATATTAACAAATTTAATTATTTAAAAATAAATTAAAAAACTAGATAAATAATTTAACAAGGAGTATTCTACAACGCATGGTACTAAATCACTGGTGCTCATTCATTACGAAAGAGTAAGTGAAAGTTAAAATGTTATCAAAATTATTTTATTATAAATTATATGTTCTATAACATTTTTGATATATTTTTTAGGCGAACCCAGACCTTATTGAGTCATAGAAGGAATACCACTAGAAGAAAACAACAAATGATTTTGTGAACGTCGATGCTCGCCAAGATTATATAAGTTTGAATTATGATTTTTAATATTCATAGAGTTATATTTATTGTTAGTGTCTCTAACGTTTTTTGAAAACAGGAAAAACTGAAGGCTGATTTTGAGTTACAAACTCAGCAAGCATCCGGTGTCGCTTCTAATGATGATGGTTTGACAACAGTTGATCAAGTGGAGGTGCTACAAAAAGCATTGGGCCAAAGGTGTGGACACGAGTGAGGAGTGTGCCACAAATTAAAGGGGTCAGGGTCATCATCTACCTAGCACTCTCACTTCAGTGAGTCTCAAGATTCTCCTCAACGTTCATCAGAACATATAGAAAGTTTGGAGAATAAGCTAAAGAATTTGATTGACCAAGTCAATTTCTTCTACCTTCATTTCGTCCACCAAACACTCAAATGTCACCTGTGCCTGATAGCGACAATATTTCTAGAGCTTCGTTTTCTCAACCTCCAGCTCTAGCCTATCCTTACATGTACGGGGTAGCGTCGTCTCAACCTATGGCACCTCCATCCATGTACGGAGCAACAATCACCTTATCCGTGGCCGATTTCACCGTCGTCACAGCCGCCGTATCCCTACATATATGGACCAGGATCGTCCACATTACCTCCCCAATAACCTTGGCTAATGTCGCCACCGCAGCCACCACAACCACAACAAGAAGACAATGTGGAGGACGA
Source organism: Humulus lupulus (assembly GCF_963169125.1). Taxonomy (NCBI): domain Eukaryota; kingdom Viridiplantae; phylum Streptophyta; class Magnoliopsida; order Rosales; family Cannabaceae; genus Humulus; species Humulus lupulus. Next base: position 68,320,114 of record NC_084794.1, on the reverse strand, counting down.
GACAACTAATTTAGGAGACTAGGTTTATATTATTGTTAGTTATTGTTACATTATATTAACAATATGGATATTGGTTATCTTAATGTATTAACAATATGATATTTGTTATCTTAATGAAATAATTTGAATATTTAATATAATATTTTATTTTTAATATATATCTGTTTTTAATGATTGAAATTTTAATTAATAATTTAAATTTTAATCAATGATTGAAATTTTAATTAATTATTAAAATAATTTTATTATTTTTTATGTATAAATGTCACCCCTAATAATCAAATATGAGGGGTGACAAATCGACCAAAAGTTATGTCACATGTGAAAAAATTTGGGGCGACATCTCAACTTTTAGGGACGACACAATCGCCTCTGATATTGAAATATTAAGGGTGGCCCATTACTCGTCCCTAATGTAAAACTGATTTTTGGTGTAGTGCAACATTATTAAACAATAGTATAATAATCTCTTTGATTGATTTTTCATGTTTAGTTTTATTTCTAGATAATAATGCAATTATTAGAACGAATTTTTTCAGAGATTAGAATATATATTTGTATGGGTGCACTTTTAATGGTTACTACCCGTGAATGGTTACTTTAATATTAATCATTGGATTAAGATCAATGATCCATATTTATAGTTGTTAATTAATATTTTTAAAAATAAATTTTGATTTTTTCAAATTTTTGGAGGGATTACCTGATAAAAAACATGTATTTATTATGAAAATATAATATTTTAAACTTTTCATTTTTCAAATACATATCAATTTCTAAATATAGCTAGTGTCTTTCATTGGTTGAAAACAACATTAATTATGACAAAAAAAACTAAATTCGAAATCAATGTAGAAAAAAAATATTTACCTGTTGGTGACTTGCTATACCAAGTCATTATGTTACCACATTATCATAATTATTAGTACTCATTTATGGGTAGTAACTATTGAAAAGTCTTCCATATTTGTATATGTAGATATGTAGAGAGAAAAGTCTACAAGTAGAAGTGTTCAAACTAATAAATTGAAGAGAAGAAAGACTAGAATTGTAAAAAGATAATCTCGTCTTCTTGTATCTATCCACTTGAAAGAGAAGAAATACTATAAATATATATATATATATATATTTATATATTTGTGGGAGGAGGTGTTAAAAACACAACCTTAATGTTTTGTTTGGTAAGAATGATGGAATGGGTTAAGGAATTGATTGTATATGAGGTGTGGAAATATGAAAGGAGAGGATGAGTTTGGTATCTACTTAAAACTTGTTGGAATGAAAGAAAATTATATTAAAAATAATTATTAATATATTTACAATATTATTTATATTACTTTTATTTTTATTATTCATTTTCAAAGACAAAAAGAGAAAGACAAACTAGATTTATATTTTACTTTCTCAATTCCTCTTTTTAAGGAATAATAGATTTTGGAGGGCCCAAATTAGATTGGCAATCCACACCCTTCCCCATTCTTTGACCATTTCATCCTTACCGAACAAATGAAATAAAGGATGGATTAACCTAATCCATAATTTTGAATCCATCCTACCTCTAACCCCTCTTACCAAACAAAGGATAAAAAGGTCATGCTTAACATGTCTTACCAGAACAAACTCTTAACTCTACATTGGAAGAAGTCTATTAGCGCTACGCAATCAAGAGTTTTGACCTAACATTAGTGATGTCTATCCTAGCTAAGCTAGAGGCTAATATCTATAAATTCTTTTCATAATATTAATTTAAGCTTCTTAGTGTCATAATTTTTAGTTTAGTAAACTGACATTAAATATTGGAAAGAAAAAAATTATTGATTACTCACCTACTATTTATATGGTGACCAAAGTTGGAGATAATTAAATTTGTGTATGAGGGTGATATTTACGATTTTAATTTTTTTTTCGTAAATGACTTTTATTTTATATTTATTTTTTGTATGCAAATGTATATATTTATAATGAGAGTAGACAACTTAACAGAAAAACCCTGCAACTTATGATGGATATTGCATAAGTTGCATTATTAAAACATTAAAAAAAGACCAACAAATGGCACATGAAAGCTAAGGCCATTATAAATAATGTCTTTTTTTTTCTTCCTTATTTGAGTTTGGCATAAAAAACGTCCTTACATTAGTATCAATTATCAAAGTACATCTCATACATATTGATTGATTGGTGAAGTTAATATATTATCAATTATTATAATTTTCATTTTCTTGCTCAACGAGACGTGATTTCCGGGATCTATCATTGCACAAGTTTTCAACGATGAAAATATTAGCATAACCCAACTCTTGCCTTCGTTTGGTAAAGAAGAAAATGGATGGGAAAGAAAAATTTGGAGAAAAAGTGAAGATACAAAAAATGCATGCTTCATAGAAAAGAAAAGATAGTGAAAAGGAAAAGGAAAAGGAAAAGGAAAAGGAAAAGAGAATAGAAAAAAATTGTGTAGGATTTCACTAACAAATTTTCTCTTCAATTTAGAGAGAAAAATGAGTGAATAAGTTTTTTCGAGTTGATAAAAATATAAAATTACTAATATAATAATACTCATTTAATTTTATAATAATAATAAAATGGTATAAAATCAATCATAAAATAATCTATCAGAAAGAAAAGAAAAAAAACTTTCCTTCCTTCTTCTATATCAAACAACTCTAGTGGAAATAACATTTGTTTTCTATCTTACAAATTTTCTTTTCTTCCCTATTATTTTTTCCTGCAATCCTAATTTTTTTCATCTTGACCAAACATAGTAATCTGACGGGGATATTATATTGTTGTTTGGGTATGTAATTATTTGGTACCCTGTGTTTTTGCAAAGTATCATTTTGATATCCTGCATTTATAATAATGCTAATTTGGTACCCTGTATTTTGTAGTTGTACATATTTGGTGCACTGTATTATAAAATGATAAAATCGTACATATTTGATACCCTAAACTCAAATTTGATTAATAAAATTTTACAAATTTAATCAAAATTCCCTTAATTATATGAGTTCCAAATTTATATTCAATTACTTAATTACATATAACTAATGGCAGTTTGGTCATATTAACAAAATTTTATCCATCAAATCTAAGTCTAGGGTACCAAATATGTATGATTTTGAAATACAAAGTATCATATGAGCATTATTGAAAATAGAGGGTACCAAAACGATACTTTGCAAAAACTTAGGGTACCAAATGAGTAAATTCCATTGTTGTTTTCACTACTACAAAAGCAGTCTTTTAGAATACTTTTTTAGGGTACTCACACAGATGCGAGCCCTAAAAATAGCTCATGAACTTTTTAGGACACTCATTGAGACTCCTTAAAGAATTTCTTTTAAGATACGCAGTGCGAGCCCTAAAAATTGATGTGTATCCTAAAAGTTTAATTTTTTTTAACAAAAGTTCATGGATTTTTTAGGACACTCATTGAGAGTCCTTAAAAACATATTTTACGACTCGCAATTGGTGTCCTAAAAACATATGTGAGTCCTAAAAAATCTTAATAGAAATTTTAAGTGTATAATATGAGTGGTGACTTGTAATGACTCACTTTGGGTGTCCTAAAAGAGTATTAAGGACTCCCAAAGCGTATACTAAAAACTTTTGAGTAAAAAAGGATAAAAACTTCTTATCATTTTCGAATTGGGGCTATATTAGGGCATCATTTCTCATCAGTACACAAAGGAAGAAGAAAACAAGGAGCAACCACCTATTTCCCTCTCTCTCACGCCCGCATCAATTAGGGCCCGACTGTCGCCCTACCGCTGTCCATTGTCGACCCCCGCGAGCTATCCTCCACCGCCTAAAATAAACTTATAAAATTATTTTAGAATTTTCTGGGCAAAATAACTATTTTTCTTAATTAATTCAAAAAATAATAATAAATGATTAAAAATAGAATATAACTGTACATATCAATTTCTACACCCTACAATAACACACACAAATTATCTAGTATTCAGAACAATAGCATTAATATTTTTCATATTTAAAATATAGAATAAGATAAATAAATCATAGAAATTATATAAATGATAAAAATTTGAAATAAAATTACTAAGAGCCTTAGAATTTCATTTTAAACATATAAAAAAATTCCCAGAATTTTTATAATACTTTAAATAAGTTTTCCACATTTATTTTCTTAAATGACATATTTTAAAGTAAATAATTGAAGAAATTTATCAAATATGATCAAAACTTAAATCTAAACATACAAAGCCATTCAAAATCATACAGACATAATTCAAAAATAAATTCTTATTTTTCTTAAGAATAAAAATATTTTAATAATTAATCTTTATTTAAACTTCAACAAATCATAATAATTCAAAGAAAATCATAAAAATATCAAACATGTTGGAAAATACTCTAAAATTAATGTACTAATTTTTAAGATTGAAAAAAAAAACACCTTAGGAAACACCCAGATCGGATTCGTCGGAGCTATTGCTGGAGTTGTCGTCTTCTTCGCCCCTGCTAGGTTGTTTCTTTTGTTTTTGGCTACCCCAATGTTCCACACCACTTGGAAAATTCTCACATGTGTTCCAGCAGTCCAAATCAATCCCGCGACACCAAAGAATCACGCTACAACCTCCTTTGTCAAAGTCTTCTTTTCCAACGCCGATGTACCGCCAACAATAGAGCTCAAAATTGGTTTTTCTTGCTCTGGACCATTTCAGCCTATTTCTTCACATTCAAACCGATTCTTGGAGTCCCCTAAACTTGCTTGTCACCAACCACACAAATCATACACTCTTAAACACCCTTAAATCCGAAATTATCCAAGAGTATGCATTTTTTTGGATAAAAATGGTGAATCACAATCTGGGACATTATAATTGTTTTTCCCACACTCAAAATGTTTATTTCCTCCCCTAGAATGTCCAATACCGCCCAGATTTTCCCAAGTGCAAGAACTAAATTTTTTTGTCTCTTTTTCAAAAAAATGATAACTACCTTCTCTCTCTTCAACCCTTTGCTTCCCTCTCTATTTTCACAATTTCTTTCCTTCAGATTATCATGGTAAATACGTTTTAAAAAGGTTTAGAAAAGAAGTTAGCATTTAAAGTGGTAAGATCCTATTTTCGATGAATTCTGTATATTTAAAAAATAAATAAACTAAGGTTCCACAACTGATATCATCAGTTAAATTTCAAAAATTTGACCAATTTTATGAATAATTAATCATGTTAAATCAAAAGAAATAAAGTCTCTAAAATGCCCCTTGAACCAATCCCAAACTTGAGAGTATTATGGTTTTTTCGTAAATTCAATTAGTTAGTATTATGGCAAACGAAAAATTACACATAATATGATAAAATAATTTCAAGCATATTATAATTACTATTATGCTCATAATAATAATAATAATTTTTAATTAAATAAATAACAATTGAACCCGAGCCCTTATTTATTTACTTGACATTATTCTCATGTTGTGATTCCACAAGAACTCAAACATGAGAAATCATGAATTTATTTTCATTGAAAATCATATATATCCAATATTCCATCAAAGGAAAAGAAAAAAAAATGACTAAGATACACACAGTGGAAAAATTACGAAATTTCCCTTCCATGAAAACAGATATTACAATTATCCCCCCTGAAAAGAAATTTCGTCCCGAAATTTTATTCAAACAGCTCGGGATACTGCTGCAGCATATCAGACTCTAATTCCCAGGTTGCCTCCTCAACAACACTGTTCCTCCACAATACTTTTACCAAGGAAATGGTCTTATTCCTTAGGATTTTGTCCTTTCGATTGAGTATTTTCACTAGATGCTCATCGAATGATAAATCCTCCTGCAAACCCAAGGTCTCGTAGCTCTACACATACGATGGGTCGAGTACATATTTTCAAAGTTATGACACATGAAATACATTGTGCACCCTAGACAATGATGGTGGTAAAGCTACCTTGTAAGCCACACTGCCCACTCTATCCAAAATCTCAAAAGGTCAAACATATCTGGGACTTAGCTTTCCCTTCTTGCCAAACCTCTTCACCAAGATTTCTTTCCTTGGAGTCACACGCAGAAATACATGATCACTAACTTCAAACTCAACATGCTTGCACTTTAGGTCTGCATAAGACTTCTGTCTGCTCTGAGTTGTGACCATTCTAGCCTTGATTTTCTGAATAGCCTCATTTGTGTGTTGCACTGCATCTAGTCCAAGTAGATTTCTCTCTCCCAGTTCACCCGAGTGAAGTGGGGACCTACACTCCCCGATGGTAGATTGGTAGCTGTTATTATACGAAAACTCAATCATTGGAAAGTATCTACTCCAGGATCCCTGAAAGTCAATGACACACGCTCTGAGCATATCTTCTAAGATTTGATTTGTTCTCTCAGTCTGACCATCCGTTTTTGGGTGATAAGCTGTACTGAACTTCAATCGATTTCCCATTGCTCTCTGCAAACTCTCCTAAAATGATGATGTAAACTGAGCATCCCGATCACACACAATAGAGTACGGTGTCCCATGTAGTTGTACTATCTCATTCATGTACAGCTCGGTGAATTGATCCATAGAATAACTCATATGCACTGGTAGGAAGTGAGCTGACTTGGTATACCTATCCATAATTACCCAAATTGCATCGTGCTGTTTTGTGGTCCTTGGTAACCCCGTCACAAAATCCATAGATATCTCATCCCACTTCCACTCAGAAATATTCAACGGTTGCAGTAGCCCCGCTGGTCTTTGATGTTCTGTCTTAACTTGCTGATAGGTTAAACCTCTTTCCACATATTCCACTACATTCTTTTTCGGGCCACCAATACAATACCTTAAGGTCGTGGTGCATCTTAGTGTTCTCAGGGTGAACTGAATATGGGGTACTATGAGCTTCCGCCAGAATCTCTAAAACGAGCCAAAAATCACTAATAAGGCTTAAGGACCTTGATTAGTGTGCCGAGAGGGCATAATTTGTTTACGTGTGATTTAAATGATTTAATGCATGCTTATATGATTATATGGATATATGAAATGCATGTTTATGGGTATTAATATGCATGTGGGCGTTGTTTATCTTATAATGACATATTTGTAATTTTGGCCTGTTGAGGGTATAAATGTGATTATTTGTGGTAATTGTTGAGACCACATTATTATGTGGATATATTTTCAGTTTGCAGCTCGAGGCGATCCTAGGGAGCTAATTAGCGGGAAAGTCACAACGGGACCCAATACCTGACTCTGGGCGAGTCAATGGGTATTTTGGGTATTAGATATTTAATTGGGTTATTAGGTTATGGAAATAAATATTTGGAGATATATTTGAAGTTAGAGAGTTTAGGAGGGAATATTGGGGAAATTAACCATTTTTCCTTCGGGGACGTTTTTGGTACCCCAAACCTTGAGATTAACTTAAGGGAGCGTTTGGTACATGGGTTTGACTTGATGGGAATAGGTTCAAGATTCCTTGGAAATTGAAGAAGGGGATGTTAAACCATAGGAAAGCAACATTGCTATATTTGGTTGCCCTTGGGAATATTATTATGATTCCAAGGAATATTGATATTACCTTGTTTGGTTGCACATATGAATGGAATGTGATTTATTCATCTTTTTTTTAATAATTAATTTTTTTTGTAAAATACAAATAAATCCGTTTTTCTTTAATTTTTTTCCAAATGTTAAAAATATTTTTGTAACTATTTTTATTATCAATGTTGTATGTATAAAAACAATAAAAAAAAATATATTATTAAATAATAAAAAATAAAAATACAATATAACATAATAGCATATTTTCAAATTATTCATCTTTTTTTGGAATAATTAAATTATTTTGTAAAATACAAATGAATCAGTTTGTCTTTAATTTTTTTTCCAAATATTTGTCAAAGTTTCATTCCAATGAGTAAAATACAAACATAAGTTCTCAAAACATAATCTGAAAATGGCATATTATATTGCCAAAAGTATCATCCAAAATGTGAAATATTATCTTACAAAAAGTTTCATCCAAAAGGTGGCATATTACCTTGCCAAAAGTTTCAACCAAAATGTGACATACTATTTTTCCAAAAGTTTCATCTAAAAGTGAAAAGACATACATTTCTCAAAGCCATCTCACCAGTAATATTTTCCAAAATACTATCAAATATTAGATCTTACCTCATTCAAAGAGCCTAAGTATGAATCCCAACTTGAATTCATCATCCAATGTGAATAAAAAATCTATGTAAGCTTGGTTTTGGACAAGAAGTTTTCCAGCTTTGACTCGTTGTTCATTTGTCAGCCGATCAATTTGCTTCAGTTCATCAAACACTTTCATCCTTCTGGTAGCACCAAATTTTTCACTGTGTCAGTCAATACCTCAACCAATGGATTTTCATTCCTAGATCTCTTTCTACTTTTCTTACTTGACTATGCTGAAGTTGTCGCCGTGTTTGTATGACTATTGGTTGTGTTATCCCCAAAAATTGGAGATTGATGACGTGGCGATAGAGGAGACCAGTGGCAGTATATGGTCCGTAAACGACACATTAATAATCGTTTAATATATATTGGCTCCTCAGAGTTGTGATAAAGTGATCTGGCTTAGGAGTGGCCTGGTAGACCAATGAAGAATTTTGACTGGCCAGTAAGTGTCATGACCGACCAGGCATGACCTTGTCCGACCAGTCATATGGTTGTCTGCCCAGGAATGACCTTGTCTGCCCAGGAATGACCTTGTCTGCCCAGGCATGACTTTGTCCAACCAGGCATGAACTTGGCCGATCGGTCATGACCATGTCCGACCAGCTAAGTGCATGTCTACCCAGCTAAGTGCATGTCTGCCCAGTTAAGTGCATGACTGCCTAGCCAAGTGTGTGACTGCCTAGTGAAGGTGTGTTCGACCAGCTTGAATGAGATATGGGTCGACCAGATAGAGGAGGACTACGTCAAGATTCCCAGAAACGGCTTCAACAAGAATCGGTCTTGGCACACGCGGGAATCTCTCATTTATCCCACAAATTTGGTGTACTGTTACATTTTGAATATTGTTGTAATTTAAATATAATGAGAATAATAAAATATCCCGACTATGGGGTGATATCATCTGTACGATCCTAAGCCTATAAATACAAGGCTTATGGCATCATAGAGGGGATTATGGTTTTTTGAGACTTTTGGGATTTTTGGGGCTTTTGATCTGAATTTTCTAGAGAGAGAAAGTACTTGCATTTGGGAGAATTCTTGTATTTTTGTAATCTGCACTGAAGAAACTCAGTTGACTAAGGTTCATCTGATCTTGAGTGAAGATCTATAATCACAACTCTAAGTGGATTAGGCTATTACCAACGTATTGGGGCTAAACCACTATAAAAATTACGTGTGTTATTTACTTTATTTTCAAAATCGTCTGTGTCGTTTATTTCTCTTGAAGGTTTTATCGTTTTTAACGTTCTCACGTCGTTGGCCAAAAACGCGGTCAACATTTTGGTGCTTTCATTGAGAGCCTGAAGAGAAAGATAGACGGTCCCTGAAGTATTATGGCACCTAAGAGCACCAATGCAGCCTCCAAGAAAACAGGCTCCTCTAAAGAGCCTGCTAGATCAGAAGGTCCTAGCCCACAAGACCGTGAGACTGAGCCTAGAGTTGTGCTCGAGGATGTGACTCCAGAAGTTGAAGAACTCCAAGAAGCCATGGGGGTCTTCCAGGAGGAGATGGCACAATTCCACGCCAGACAGGAGGCGTTCGCTGAAGAGATGGCTAGGTAAAGAGCTGCGTTAGAGCAGCAAATGTGCGATATGGAGGCCAGGAGCGAAGAGCTCAGACAACAACAAGAGGAGGTCAACTGGAGACATCGTGAAGTAGCACTTGCTCTAGAAGTAGCTACCCAATTGGCCCAAGCCAATGCTCAAGCCACACACAAGCAGCCACCCAGGGAGCAAGAAATAATAACGCTGGTCAGAGGACCACTGACAGAGCCGATTCTCGAGGACTGGGCAGAAGCAGGAGTAACCCCCCTGGTAGGGAAGATGATGGGGACTGATCCAGAACTGCCTCGACGCAAAGGGAGCACTCTAGAACCCCCTCCAGGAGCCACCGATCAGAAACTTTGAGGTCAGGAAGTCACAGATCAGGCAGTTAGAAGACTCCACCCAGGCAGGATCAGACCAAGACTCCTCGAGAGAAGAGGACTTCACAATTCAAAGATGGGCATGGTCATGATGAGGCTGATATTCATCACACCGACCAGTCAAAGGAAAAGGAGGGAAATGACCAACAAGGAGGAAAAGACTGCCCGGGGCATACCGAAAGGCCTCCACTGCACCTCGGCCAGCAACGTCGTGGGAGAGAGCAAGTCCCGCGTTGTAAGCCCTCTGGGAAATCGAAGAGTACGGTGGTCGATCGAGCAGGAGAGCATGCTTCCCGAAAGGATCTAAGGGATGTTATCACCAACAAGAGGAGGACTGTCCTGGTCGAAGGGCAAAATCTGGACCGCCCTGCCAGTCCAGTAGAAATACTTGACGATGACGCGCCAAATGGTAATGCCCGAACAGGCGGTCAAGACCTTGGAACCTCATCAGTTGCACCAGCCATCCAAGCCCAGCTTGACATGCTAACAACTGTAGTGCAAGGTTTGTCAAAATGACCTTCCGAGATAGACGCGATAGACCACCAGAGTGGCAGCCCATTTTGTGCCCGGATTAGAGCAGCTCAGCCTCCAAAAAAATATAAAGCACCAGTTCTGCCAGTATATACAGAAAAGGCAGATCCCATCAGACATATTGGGAAGTTCGAGGACTAGATGGAATTGCTCGGAGTAAGTGACGATTATCGGTGTTGAGTTTTCCCGACTACATTATCGGATACTGCCCAGGAATGGTATTGGAAATTTAAGCCGAACTCCATTACCTCTTGGGAAGCATTCAGGAAGGAGTTTTGTAGACAATTCAACACTATCCGGACTCCACCAGTTTATGCAAACCACTTGGCTGATATCAAACAAGGAAAAGATGAGTCTCTAAAGAATTATATACAGAGATTCATGAGAGAAGCCAATAGAGCAACTGGTGTAGGAGACGAGGGGAAGATGGTAACCATATCCGCTGGGATAACTTATCGGAGTCCTCTGTGGGACAGTATACATAGAAATTCAATTTCAACACTTCAACAGTTTCTTGACCGAGCAGACAAGTATATGAAATTGGATGATGCTATCGAGAAAGAGGAGAATGGCATAAACAATCCGGGCGGATCAACGGACTCTCCTAAGGATGGTGGAAAGAAACATGGAAATAACGGATCTGACCACCATGTGGAAAAGAAAGTAAAGTTGAGTTCAAATGAAAAGCCAACCAAGTATGAGCCTCAAATCACTAACTACACCACCCTCTCGACCAGCCGAGCAGAGATATATCTTGCTAGTCATGAAGAGGTTCCTTACAAGAAGCCTCCACCCATCAGGAAAGAGATGAGGAAGATAGATATGAATAAGTTTTGTCGGTTCCATGGAGATTATGGTCATGACACGAATGAATACAATCACCTCAAGGACGAGATAGAATTTCTTCTCCGGTCGGGCAAGTTGAGGAAGTACTGGGCAGAGACACCCCAAGGAGAAGGAGGTAGCAGCAACTCTGGTTTCAAGCGACAAAGATCTCCACCCTTGCTGCCCGGACCTGTGGACTTTACCTTAGACACTATATGTGGAGGTCCACACTTGGCTGAGGAAAGAAACGAAGCAAAGGAGAAGTATGCTGAGCGGAAGTGCTAGGATCAGAAACCACTGGAGTGGTGAGCACCGAAGGATATATTATTTCTAAATACTGCTTTCAGAGTGGTAGCTTGATTTTGAGTTGTTAGACTTGTTATTTAAGTTTGGTTTATGAACTGGTTATTTTCTAACCAGTCATTTTATTTTTGAACAATTTTGGTTGTTTAAGACTGGTTATTAGACATATTTTGTCCTTTTTAATTTACGAGTAATAAAAGAGACTACACGCAGCGTGGTCGATTCTTGCTACAAATATGCATGTGTGTTAGTTATCTGAGTAGTGTTCAACTGGTCAGTAAAATTGGACAGTGTTCAACTGGTCGATATGTTAAAGCAGTGTTCAACGGCTTGAATATTTTCCATATATTCTATGTGTTTCACGAGTAACTAACTTCTCGAACAGATTCGGTCAAGTAGCAAGTGACTAAGGATCTTTCAACCCTCGATCACCTGGGGGGCACATGGGGTATACTGGTATATAATTTAGGGTTTGATGTAGGCCTTGAGGGTTTCGAATGACCCTTGCTTGATATTGGCTAGGGCATTGACCTCAAAGTTCACCTTCCGGACCCCTATAAACTGTCTCCGGAAGGCAGATGACAGCTGTTGCCATGCCTGAATGGACCCAGGTCGGAATTTCTTAAACCACTCATCTATTGGTCTCGTTAGGGTGAGAGGGAACACATGGCCTTTTGCGTCTTTGGAGACACGATGCACCGACATTAACCTGTTAAATTTGGACAGATGGTCCGTGAGATCCCAACCACCATCATAAGCTGGTATGTTTGGCATCTTGAATCCCAGAGGTAGTAGGGCCTTGACGAGGTGAGGAGCCCATGGCTCCACCTCCTCATCTTCCAATTCATACTTGTGGCCTTGCTTTCTGGCCATTCAAAGCATTATTCACTTCATACTTTCTAATTCAGCCTAGAGCGGGTCACATTTCTTGTTGATGCTCTTTGCCGGGCAATCTCGTCTACGATCGTTGAGATTGTCTTGGAGGTTTGACGGGCCTCTACTAGCAGGCTCACGTACTCCATCCTTATTACACTTTTGAGCATTGAGGTAGTCTCGGAGGTCTGTTTGTCCTCGGAAAGCACCGTTATCTTCCGGACAGGCCACTTTTGTTTCTCTGCCAGACTCGTTTTCATTTACCGAAGCGCTGATGCCCCATTTCTGATTCTGTGGGGCATTCCTTAGGAAATTGTTTGTATGGGGCTAGTTAGGTCTTGAAGGGATACCAGCTCCAGGCCTCGCACAGTTTGTATGAGTGCGTCGTGGTGGAGGGCCCCGAGTTCCACGGGTGCTGTCTGCCTAGTGGTGTCCTCGGGCTCTTGTCTCATTGCCCTCACCAGCTTTCTGAGGCGCAGGGTGGCCCTCGAGCTCTTGACGGGCCCTCTTATGTTTCGACGCAGGGTCATCATTGGCCTTACCTTTACCATGGTCATGCGGTGGCGCTGAGGCTCCAACTCCTGCTGGGTGCCCTTTGGGCGCCCCAGCTGGCGGATCCTGTGCCTCCACAGCCGGATGCTCGGGTGGCGCCTCAGCTGTGTTGACAGGCGACACTCCAACAGGGTGCACCGGTTGCTCACCTGTTGGGTGCTCGGCTAGTATGTTGCCGTGGGGGTCCACTCGCAACCCTTGGGCTACAAGAGTTGCCTTCATGGCAAGAACCATCTCTTGAAGATCAATGATGTTACCCTCTTGAGTGTCAAGCTTCTGCTGTTGGTTAGCCACTTGCTCACGGAGCACCACTACTTCTGGCTTCTCTTCTGCCTCTATGGGCTGAGGATATTCATCCTCATAATACTCCTGGTCGACATCATTATCCTCGCCGTCGAACTCAGCATATTCATCATAGTCCTCTGCCATCTCAGGCACGTCCTGAGGTGGGCACTTCATCTATAACGTTTCTTCGTGTAGTCACCATGATCACGAGTGTTTCAAACACTTTCCTCATGAAATCACCAAAATGTTGACTGTCTTTTTCGCAATCAACTTTTATAAAAGAGGTTAAAGAAATAACTATATGAACACAAATTCTTACGTGGTTCAGGTTATAAAAGAACCCTAGTCCATGAGTCTTTTGTATTAGGGAGATTGTAAGCTTGTGGTTACAAGCTTCTACAATATCTTCTCATACAATGTTTAGATTGCTCTGAGTACAAGTATTTTTCTCAACCAAAAATCCGAACCCTTAACAATGAGATTCTCAGCCCTATTTATGGAGGCTGGGGCCATTAATGTTAATCATCAGTCTTTTATACATATTCTTCCCATAAATGGGGGATTAATACATTTGAATGCATTGGGCAGCATTGAATAGAGATCACGACCCAAGCGAGATTTGTGGGGCCCACTGCAGTAAGATAATCACTTTATGGGGAACATGCCCATGGTACTGTCAGGGCATGTTATACGTATTTCCGTGTCAGGTGGCGTAGTGGGAGTGCGAGTTGTCGAGTCGTACCATCAGTAACGATGTAGGCAAATCACCCAAAAAGGTTGTCAGGTCTTCCTCTGAGGCAGCTAGTCTGCATTGGCTGCCACCTGACTTATTCCTAAGATTTTGAGGGCTAGGTCCTTGGCTTGGAACATAGCTGGGGGCAAGGAAAAGACGTAGACTATCAAGTATTCTTGGGAGGTAACCTTACGAAGACAGTCATGTCTCTCGGGACATGGCACAGGAAAGAGGTCGACGCCTTCTTACTACCCGAGGAGGGTGACTTCCAACCGTTGGATTGATCCCCCGATGACATATCTTTTTGGGTGTCATCTCATGAAAAAGTGGCACGTGTCCTTGGGTGGAAACACAGACAACAATAATAAATAAAACTTTGAATAATTAGAACTAAAAAAATAAATCAAAGAATAAATTAAAAAAATTAGATAAATTATTAAATTTAATATTAACAAATTTAATAATTTTAAAATAAATTAAAAAATTATAATTTAATTTAATACTAAAAAATTTAATAATTTTTAAATAAATTAAAAAATTAGATAAACAATTTTAAAAAATAAATTGAAAAATTATAATTTAATTTAATATTAACAAATTTAGTAATGTAAAAATAAATTAAAATATTAGATAAATAATTTAAAAATAAATTAAAAAATTATAATTTAATTTAATAATAACAAATATAATAATTTTAAAATAAATTAAAAATTAGATAAATAATTTAAAAATAAATTAAAAAAAATGATAATTTAATTTAATATTAACAAATTTAATTATTTAAAAATAAATTAAAAAACTAGATAAATAATTTAACAAGGAGTATTCTACAACGCATGGTACTAAATCACTGGTGCTCATTCATTACGAAAGAGTAAGTGAAAGTTAAAATGTTATCAAAATTATTTTATTATAAATTATATGTTCTATAACATTTTTGATATATTTTTTAGGCGAACCCAGACCTTATTGAGTCATAGAAGGAATACCACTAGAAGAAAACAACAAATGATTTTGTGAACGTCGATGCTCGCCAAGATTATATAAGTTTGAATTATGATTTTTAATATTCATAGAGTTATATTTATTGTTAGTGTCTCTAACGTTTTTTGAAAACAGGAAAAACTGAAGGCTGATTTTGAGTTACAAACTCAGCAAGCATCCGGTGTCGCTTCTAATGATGATGGTTTGACAACAGTTGATCAAGTGGAGGTGCTACAAAAAGCATTGGGCCAAAGGTGTGGACACGAGTGAGGAGTGTGCCACAAATTAAAGGGGTCAGGGTCATCATCTACCTAGCACTCTCACTTCAGTGAGTCTCAAGATTCTCCTCAACGTTCATCAGAACATATAGAAAGTTTGGAGAATAAGCTAAAGAATTTGATTGACCAAGTCAATTTCTTCTACCTTCATTTCGTCCACCAAACACTCAAATGTCACCTGTGCCTGATAGCGACAATATTTCTAGAGCTTCGTTTTCTCAACCTCCAGCTCTAGCCTATCCTTACATGTACGGGGTAGCGTCGTCTCAACCTATGGCACCTCCATCCATGTACGGAGCAACAATCACCTTATCCGTGGCCGATTTCACCGTCGTCACAGCCGCCGTATCCCTACATATATGGACCAGGATCGTCCACATTACCTCCCCAATAACCTTGGCTAATGTCGCCACCGCAGCCACCACAACCACAACAAGAAGACAATGTGGAGGACGAGACAACTAATTTAGGAGACTAGGTTTATATTATTGTTAGTTATTGTTACATTATATTAACAATATGGATATTGGTTATCTTAATGTATTAACAATATGATATTTGTTATCTTAATGAAATAATTTGAATATTTAATATAATATTTTATTTTTAATATATATCTGTTTTTAATGATTGAAATT
This sequence comes from Humulus lupulus, assembly GCF_963169125.1. Lineage (NCBI taxonomy): Eukaryota > Viridiplantae > Streptophyta > Magnoliopsida > Rosales > Cannabaceae > Humulus > Humulus lupulus. The sequence continues at coordinate 68,304,025 of NC_084794.1, read as the reverse complement.
TTAATTAATAATTTAAATTTTAATCAATGATTGAAATTTTAATTAATTATTAAAATAATTTTATTATTTTTTATGTATAAATGTCACCCCTAATAATCAAATATGAGGGGTGACAAATCGACCAAAAGTTATGTCACATGTGAAAAAATTTGAGGCGACATCTCAACTTTTAGGGACGACACAATCGCCTCTGATATTGAAATATTAAGGGTGGCCCATTACTCGTCCCTAATGTAAAACTGATTTTTGGTGTAGTGCAACATTATTAAACAATAGTATAATAATCTCTTTGATTGATTTTTCATGTTTAGTTTTATTTCTAGATAATAATGCAATTATTAGAACGAATTTTTTCAGAGATTAGAATATATATTTGTATGGGTGCACTTTTAATGGTTACTACCCGTGAATGGTTACTTTAATATTAATCATTGGATTAAGATCAATGATCCATATTTATAGTTGTTAATTAATATTTTTAAAAATAAATTTTGATTTTTTCAAATTTTTGGAGGGATTACCTGATAAAAAACATGTATTTATTATGAAAATATAATATTTTAAACTTTTCATTTTTCAAATACATATCAATTTCTAAATATAGCTAGTGTCTTTCATTGGTTGAAAACAACATTAATTATGACAAAAAAAACTAAATTCGAAATCAATGTAGAAAAAAAATATTTACCTGTTGGTGACTTGCTATACCAAGTCATTATGTTACCACATTATCATAATTATTAGTACTCATTTATGGGTAGTAACTATTGAAAAGTCTTCCATATTTGTATATGTAGATATGTAGAGAGAAAAGTCTACAAGTAGAAGTGTTCAAACTAATAAATTGAAGAGAAGAAAGACTAGAATTGTAAAAAGATAATCTCGTCTTCTTGTATCTATCCACTTGAAAGAGAAGAAATACTATAAATATATATATATATATATTTATATATTTGTGGGAGGAGGTGTTAAAAACACAACCTTAATGTATTTCTTCTCTTTCAAGTGGATAGATACAAGAAGACGAGATTATCTTTTTACAATTCTAGTCTTTCTTCTCTTCAATTTATTAGTTTGAACACTTCTACTTGTAGACTTTTCTCTCTACATATCTACATATACAAATATGGAAGACTTTTCAATAGTTACTACCCATAAATGAGTACTAATAATTATGATAATGTGGTAACATAATGACTTGAGATTTATATTTTACTTTCTCAATTCCTCTTTTTAAGGAATAATAGATTTTGGAGGGCCCAAATTAGATTGGCAATCCACACCCTTCCCCATTCTTTGACCATTTCATCCTTACCGAACAAATGAAATAAAGGATGGATTAACCTAATCCATAATTTTGAATCCATCCTACCTCTAACCCCTCTTACCAAACAAAGGATAAAAAGGTCATGCTTAACATGTCTTACCAGAACAAACTCTTAACTCTACATTGGAAGAAGTCTATTAGCGCTACGCAATCAAGAGTTTTGACCTAACATTAGTGATGTCTATCCTAGCTAAGCTAGAGGCTAATATCTATAAATTCTTTTCATAATATTAATTTAAGCTTCTTAGTGTCATAATTTTTAGTTTAGTAAACTGACATTAAATATTGGAAAGAAAAAAATTATTGATTACTCACCTACTATTTATATGGTGACCAAAGTTGGAGATAATTAAATTTGTGTATGAGGGTGATATTTACGATTTTAATTTTTTTTTCGTAAATGACTTTTATTTTATATTTATTTTTTGTATGCAAATGTATATATTTATAATGAGAGTAGACAACTTAACAGAAAAACCCTGCAACTTATGATGGATATTGCATAAGTTGCATTATTAAAACATTAAAAAAAGACCAACAAATGGCACATGAAAGCTAAGGCCATTATAAATAATGTCTTTTTTTTTCTTCCTTATTTGAGTTTGGCATAAAAAACGTCCTTACATTAGTATCAATTATCAAAGTACATCTCATACATATTGATTGATTGGTGAAGTTAATATATTATCAATTATTATAATTTTCATTTTCTTGCTCAACGAGACGTGATTTCCGGGATCTATCATTGCACAAGTTTTCAACGATGAAAATATTAGCATAACCCAACTCTTGCCTTCGTTTGGTAAAGAAGAAAATGGATGGGAAAGAAAAATTTGGAGAAAAAGTGAAGATACAAAAAATGCATGCTTCATAGAAAAGAAAAGATAGTGAAAAGGAAAAGGAAAAGGAAAAGGAAAAGGAAAAGAGAATAGAAAAAAATTGTGTAGGATTTCACTAACAAATTTTCTCTTCAATTTAGAGAGAAAAATGAGTGAATAAGTTTTTTCGAGTTGATAAAAATATAAAATTACTAATATAATAATACTCATTTAATTTTATAATAATAATAAAATGGTATAAAATCAATCATAAAATAATCTATCAGAAAGAAAAGAAAAAAAACTTTCCTTCCTTCTTCTATATCAAACAACTCTAGTGGAAATAACATTTGTTTTCTATCTTACAAATTTTCTTTTCTTCCCTATTATTTTTTCCTGCAATCCTAATTTTTTTCATCTTGACCAAACATAGTAATCTGACGGGGATATTATATTGTTGTTTGGGTATGTAATTATTTGGTACCCTGTGTTTTTGCAAAGTATCATTTTGATATCCTGCATTTATAATAATGCTAATTTGGTACCCTGTATTTTGTAGTTGTACATATTTGGTGCACTGTATTATAAAATGATAAAATCGTACATATTTGATACCCTAAACTCAAATTTGATTAATAAAATTTTACAAATTTAATCAAAATTCCCTTAATTATATGAGTTCCAAATTTATATTCAATTACTTAATTACATATAACTAATGGCAGTTTGGTCATATTAACAAAATTTTATCCATCAAATCTAAGTCTAGGGTACCAAATATGTATGATTTTGAAATACAAAGTATCATATGAGCATTATTGAAAATAGAGGGTACCAAAACGATACTTTGCAAAAACTTAGGGTACCAAATGAGTAAATTCCATTGTTGTTTTCACTACTACAAAAGCAGTCTTTTAGAATACTTTTTTAGGGTACTCACACAGATGCGAGCCCTAAAAATAGCTCATGAACTTTTTAGGACACTCATTGAGACTCCTTAAAGAATTTCTTTTAAGATACGCAGTGCGAGCCCTAAAAATTGATGTGTATCCTAAAAGTTTAATTTTTTTTAACAAAAGTTCATGGATTTTTTAGGACACTCATTGAGAGTCCTTAAAAACATATTTTACGACTCGCAATTGGTGTCCTAAAAACATATGTGAGTCCTAAAAAATCTTAATAGAAATTTTAAGTGTATAATATGAGTGGTGACTTGTAATGACTCACTTTGGGTGTCCTAAAAGAGTATTAAGGACTCCCAAAGCGTATACTAAAAACTTTTGAGTAAAAAAGGATAAAAACTTCTTATCATTTTCGAATTGGGGCTATATTAGGGCATCATTTCTCATCAGTACACAAAGGAAGAAGAAAACAAGGAGCAACCACCTATTTCCCTCTCTCTCACGCCCGCATCAATTAGGGCCCGACTGTCGCCCTACCGCTGTCCATTGTCGACCCCCGCGAGCTATCCTCCACCGCCTAAAATAAACTTATAAAATTATTTTAGAATTTTCTGGGCAAAATAACTATTTTTCTTAATTAATTCAAAAAATAATAATAAATGATTAAAAATAGAATATAACTGTACATATCAATTTCTACACCCTACAATAACACACACAAATTATCTAGTATTCAGAACAATAGCATTAATATTTTTCATATTTAAAATATAGAATAAGATAAATAAATCATAGAAATTATATAAATGATAAAAATTTGAAATAAAATTACTAAGAGCCTTAGAATTTCATTTTAAACATATAAAAAAATTCCCAGAATTTTTATAATACTTTAAATAAGTTTTCCACATTTATTTTCTTAAATGACATATTTTAAAGTAAATAATTGAAGAAATTTATCAAATATGATCAAAACTTAAATCTAAACATACAAAGCCATTCAAAATCATACAGACATAATTCAAAAATAAATTCTTATTTTTCTTAAGAATAAAAATATTTTAATAATTAATCTTTATTTAAACTTCAACAAATCATAATAATTCAAAGAAAATCATAAAAATATCAAACATGTTGGAAAATACTCTAAAATTAATGTACTAATTTTTAAGATTGAAAAAAAAAACACCTTAGGAAACACCCAGATCGGATTCGTCGGAGCTATTGCTGGAGTTGTCGTCTTCTTCGCCCCTGCTAGGTTGTTTCTTTTGTTTTTGGCTACCCCAATGTTCCACACCACTTGGAAAATTCTCACATGTGTTCCAGCAGTCCAAATCAATCCCGCGACACCAAAGAATCACGCTACAACCTCCTTTGTCAAAGTCTTCTTTTCCAACGCCGATGTACCGCCAACAATAGAGCTCAAAATTGGTTTTTCTTGCTCTGGACCATTTCAGCCTATTTCTTCACATTCAAACCGATTCTTGGAGTCCCCTAAACTTGCTTGTCACCAACCACACAAATCATACACTCTTAAACACCCTTAAATCCGAAATTATCCAAGAGTATGCATTTTTTTGGATAAAAATGGTGAATCACAATCTGGGACATTATAATTGTTTTTCCCACACTCAAAATGTTTATTTCCTCCCCTAGAATGTCCAATACCGCCCAGATTTTCCCAAGTGCAAGAACTAAATTTTTTTGTCTCTTTTTCAAAAAAATGATAACTACCTTCTCTCTCTTCAACCCTTTGCTTCCCTCTCTATTTTCACAATTTCTTTCCTTCAGATTATCATGGTAAATACGTTTTAAAAAGGTTTAGAAAAGAAGTTAGCATTTAAAGTGGTAAGATCCTATTTTCGATGAATTCTGTATATTTAAAAAATAAATAAACTAAGGTTCCACAACTGATATCATCAGTTAAATTTCAAAAATTTGACCAATTTTATGAATAATTAATCATGTTAAATCAAAAGAAATAAAGTCTCTAAAATGCCCCTTGAACCAATCCCAAACTTGAGAGTATTATGGTTTTTTCGTAAATTCAATTAGTTAGTATTATGGCAAACGAAAAATTACACATAATATGATAAAATAATTTCAAGCATATTATAATTACTATTATGCTCATAATAATAATAATAATTTTTAATTAAATAAATAACAATTGAACCCGAGCCCTTATTTATTTACTTGACATTATTCTCATGTTGTGATTCCACAAGAACTCAAACATGAGAAATCATGAATTTATTTTCATTGAAAATCATATATATCCAATATTCCATCAAAGGAAAAGAAAAAAAAATGACTAAGATACACACAGTGGAAAAATTACGAAATTTCCCTTCCATGAAAACAGATATTACAATTATCCCCCCTGAAAAGAAATTTCGTCCCGAAATTTTATTCAAACAGCTCGGGATACTGCTGCAGCATATCAGACTCTAATTCCCAGGTTGCCTCCTCAACAACACTGTTCCTCCACAATACTTTTACCAAGGAAATGGTCTTATTCCTTAGGATTTTGTCCTTTCGATTGAGTATTTTCACTAGATGCTCATCGAATGATAAATCCTCCTGCAAACCCAAGGTCTCGTAGCTCTACACATACGATGGGTCGAGTACATATTTTCAAAGTTATGACACATGAAATACATTGTGCACCCTAGACAATGATGGTGGTAAAGCTACCTTGTAAGCCACACTGCCCACTCTATCCAAAATCTCAAAAGGTCAAACATATCTGGGACTTAGCTTTCCCTTCTTGCCAAACCTCTTCACCAAGATTTCTTTCCTTGGAGTCACACGCAGAAATACATGATCACTAACTTCAAACTCAACATGCTTGCACTTTAGGTCTGCATAAGACTTCTGTCTGCTCTGAGTTGTGACCATTCTAGCCTTGATTTTCTGAATAGCCTCATTTGTGTGTTGCACTGCATCTAGTCCAAGTAGATTTCTCTCTCCCAGTTCACCCGAGTGAAGTGGGGACCTACACTCCCCGATGGTAGATTGGTAGCTGTTATTATACGAAAACTCAATCATTGGAAAGTATCTACTCCAGGATCCCTGAAAGTCAATGACACACGCTCTGAGCATATCTTCTAAGATTTGATTTGTTCTCTCAGTCTGACCATCCGTTTTTGGGTGATAAGCTGTACTGAACTTCAATCGATTTCCCATTGCTCTCTGCAAACTCTCCTAAAATGATGATGTAAACTGAGCATCCCGATCACACACAATAGAGTACGGTGTCCCATGTAGTTGTACTATCTCATTCATGTACAGCTCGGTGAATTGATCCATAGAATAACTCATATGCACTGGTAGGAAGTGAGCTGACTTGGTATACCTATCCATAATTACCCAAATTGCATCGTGCTGTTTTGTGGTCCTTGGTAACCCCGTCACAAAATCCATAGATATCTCATCCCACTTCCACTCAGAAATATTCAACGGTTGCAGTAGCCCCGCTGGTCTTTGATGTTCTGTCTTAACTTGCTGATAGGTTAAACCTCTTTCCACATATTCCACTACATTCTTTTTCGGGCCACCAATACAATACCTTAAGGTCGTGGTGCATCTTAGTGTTCTCAGGGTGAACTGAATATGGGGTACTATGAGCTTCCGCCAGAATCTCTAAAACGAGCCAAAAATCACTAATAAGGCTTAAGGACCTTGATTAGTGTGCCGAGAGGGCATAATTTGTTTACGTGTGATTTAAATGATTTAATGCATGCTTATATGATTATATGGATATATGAAATGCATGTTTATGGGTATTAATATGCATGTGGGCGTTGTTTATCTTATAATGACATATTTGTAATTTTGGCCTGTTGAGGGTATAAATGTGATTATTTGTGGTAATTGTTGAGACCACATTATTATGTGGATATATTTTCAGTTTGCAGCTCGAGGCGATCCTAGGGAGCTAATTAGCGGGAAAGTCACAACGGGACCCAATACCTGACTCTGGGCGAGTCAATGGGTATTTTGGGTATTAGATATTTAATTGGGTTATTAGGTTATGGAAATAAATATTTGGAGATATATTTGAAGTTAGAGAGTTTAGGAGGGAATATTGGGGAAATTAACCATTTTTCCTTCGGGGACGTTTTTGGTACCCCAAACCTTGAGATTAACTTAAGGGAGCGTTTGGTACATGGGTTTGACTTGATGGGAATAGGTTCAAGATTCCTTGGAAATTGAAGAAGGGGATGTTAAACCATAGGAAAGCAACATTGCTATATTTGGTTGCCCTTGGGAATATTATTATGATTCCAAGGAATATTGATATTACCTTGTTTGGTTGCACATATGAATGGAATGTGATTTATTCATCTTTTTTTTAATAATTAATTTTTTTTGTAAAATACAAATAAATCCGTTTTTCTTTAATTTTTTTCCAAATGTTAAAAATATTTTTGTAACTATTTTTATTATCAATGTTGTATGTATAAAAACAATAAAAAAAAATATATTATTAAATAATAAAAAATAAAAATACAATATAACATAATAGCATATTTTCAAATTATTCATCTTTTTTTGGAATAATTAAATTATTTTGTAAAATACAAATGAATCAGTTTGTCTTTAATTTTTTTTCCAAATATTTGTCAAAGTTTCATTCCAATGAGTAAAATACAAACATAAGTTCTCAAAACATAATCCGAAAATGGCATATTATATTGCCAAAAGTATCATCCAAAATGTGAAATATTATCTTACAAAAAGTTTCATCCAAAAGGTGGCATATTACCTTGCCAAAAGTTTCAACCAAAATGTGACATACTATTTTTCCAAAAGTTTCATCTAAAAGTGAAAAGACATACATTTCTCAAAGCCATCTCACCAGTAATATTTTCCAAAATACTATCAAATATTAGATCTTACCTCATTCAAAGAGCCTAAGTATGAATCCCAACTTGAATTCATCATCCAATGTGAATAAAAAATCTATGTAAGCTTGGTTTTGGACAAGAAGTTTTCCAGCTTTGACTCGTTGTTCATTTGTCAGCCGATCAATTTGCTTCAGTTCATCAAACACTTTCATCCTTCTGGTAGCACCAAATTTTTCACTGTGTCAGTCAATACCTCAACCAATGGATTTTCATTCCTAGATCTCTTTCTACTTTTCTTACTTGACTATGCTGAAGTTGTCGCCGTGTTTGTATGACTATTGGTTGTGTTATCCCCAAAAATTGGAGATTGATGACGTGGCGATAGAGGAGACCAGTGGCAGTATATGGTCCGTAAACGACACATTAATAATCGTTTAATATATATTGGCTCCTCAGAGTTGTGATAAAGTGATCTGGCTTAGGAGTGGCCTGGTAGACCAATGAAGAATTTTGACTGGCCAGTAAGTGTCATGACCGACCAGGCATGACCTTGTCCGACCAGTCATATGGTTGTCTGCCCAGGAATGACCTTGTCTGCCCAGGAATGACCTTGTCTGCCCAGGCATGACTTTGTCCAACCAGGCATGAACTTGGCCGATCGGTCATGACCATGTCCGACCAGCTAAGTGCATGTCTACCCAGCTAAGTGCATGTCTGCCCAGTTAAGTGCATGACTGCCTAGCCAAGTGTGTGACTGCCTAGTGAAGGTGTGTTCGACCAGCTTGAATGAGATATGGGTCGACCAGATAGAGGAGGACTACGTCAAGATTCCCAGAAACGGCTTCAACAAGAATCGGTCTTGGCACACGCGGGAATCTCTCATTTATCCCACAAATTTGGTGTACTGTTACATTTTGAATATTGTTGTAATTTAAATATAATGAGAATAATAAAATATCCCGACTATGGGGTGATATCATCTGTACGATCCTAAGCCTATAAATACAAGGCTTATGGCATCATAGAGGGGATTATGGTTTTTTGAGACTTTTGGGATTTTTGGGGCTTTTGATCTGAATTTTCTAGAGAGAGAAAGTACTTGCATTTGGGAGAATTCTTGTATTTTTGTAATCTGCACTGAAGAAACTCAGTTGACTAAGGTTCATCTGATCTTGAGTGAAGATCTATAATCACAACTCTAAGTGGATTAGGCTATTACCAACGTATTGGGGCTAAACCACTATAAAAATTACGTGTGTTATTTACTTTATTTTCAAAATCGTCTGTGTCGTTTATTTCTCTTGAAGGTTTTATCGTTTTTAACGTTCTCACGTCGTTGGCCAAAAACGCGGTCAACATTTTGGTGCTTTCATTGAGAGCCTGAAGAGAAAGATAGACGGTCCCTGAAGTATTATGGCACCTAAGAGCACCAATGCAGCCTCCAAGAAAACAGGCTCCTCTAAAGAGCCTGCTAGATCAGAAGGTCCTAGCCCACAAGACCGTGAGACTGAGCCTAGAGTTGTGCTCGAGGATGTGACTCCAGAAGTTGAAGAACTCCAAGAAGCCATGGGGGTCTTCCAGGAGGAGATGGCACAATTCCACGCCAGACAGGAGGCGTTCGCTGAAGAGATGGCTAGGTAAAGAGCTGCGTTAGAGCAGCAAATGTGCGATATGGAGGCCAGGAGCGAAGAGCTCAGACAACAACAAGAGGAGGTCAACTGGAGACATCGTGAAGTAGCACTTGCTCTAGAAGTAGCTACCCAATTGGCCCAAGCCAATGCTCAAGCCACACACAAGCAGCCACCCAGGGAGCAAGAAATAATAACGCTGGTCAGAGGACCACTGACAGAGCCGATTCTCGAGGACTGGGCAGAAGCAGGAGTAACCCCCCTGGTAGGGAAGATGATGGGGACTGATCCAGAACTGCCTCGACGCAAAGGGAGCACTCTAGAACCCCCTCCAGGAGCCACCGATCAGAAACTTTGAGGTCAGGAAGTCACAGATCAGGCAGTTAGAAGACTCCACCCAGGCAGGATCAGACCAAGACTCCTCGAGAGAAGAGGACTTCACAATTCAAAGATGGGCATGGTCATGATGAGGCTGATATTCATCACACCGACCAGTCAAAGGAAAAGGAGGGAAATGACCAACAAGGAGGAAAAGACTGCCCGGGGCATACCGAAAGGCCTCCACTGCACCTCGGCCAGCAACGTCGTGGGAGAGAGCAAGTCCCGCGTTGTAAGCCCTCTGGGAAATCGAAGAGTACGGTGGTCGATCGAGCAGGAGAGCATGCTTCCCGAAAGGATCTAAGGGATGTTATCACCAACAAGAGGAGGACTGTCCTGGTCGAAGGGCAAAATCTGGACCGCCCTGCCAGTCCAGTAGAAATACTTGACGATGACGCGCCAAATGGTAATGCCCGAACAGGCGGTCAAGACCTTGGAACCTCATCAGTTGCACCAGCCATCCAAGCCCAGCTTGACATGCTAACAACTGTAGTGCAAGGTTTGTCAAAATGACCTTCCGAGATAGACGCGATAGACCACCAGAGTGGCAGCCCATTTTGTGCCCGGATTAGAGCAGCTCAGCCTCCAAAAAAATATAAAGCACCAGTTCTGCCAGTATATACAGAAAAGGCAGATCCCATCAGACATATTGGGAAGTTCGAGGACTAGATGGAATTGCTCGGAGTAAGTGACGATTATCGGTGTTGAGTTTTCCCGACTACATTATCGGATACTGCCCAGGAATGGTATTGGAAATTTAAGCCGAACTCCATTACCTCTTGGGAAGCATTCAGGAAGGAGTTTTGTAGACAATTCAACACTATCCGGACTCCACCAGTTTATGCAAACCACTTGGCTGATATCAAACAAGGAAAAGATGAGTCTCTAAAGAATTATATACAGAGATTCATGAGAGAAGCCAATAGAGCAACTGGTGTAGGAGACGAGGGGAAGATGGTAACCATATCCGCTGGGATAACTTATCGGAGTCCTCTGTGGGACAGTATACATAGAAATTCAATTTCAACACTTCAACAGTTTCTTGACCGAGCAGACAAGTATATGAAATTGGATGATGCTATCGAGAAAGAGGAGAATGGCATAAACAATCCGGGCGGATCAACGGACTCTCCTAAGGATGGTGGAAAGAAACATGGAAATAACGGATCTGACCACCATGTGGAAAAGAAAGTAAAGTTGAGTTCAAATGAAAAGCCAACCAAGTATGAGCCTCAAATCACTAACTACACCACCCTCTCGACCAGCCGAGCAGAGATATATCTTGCTAGTCATGAAGAGGTTCCTTACAAGAAGCCTCCACCCATCAGGAAAGAGATGAGGAAGATAGATATGAATAAGTTTTGTCGGTTCCATGGAGATTATGGTCATGACACGAATGAATGCAATCACCTCAAGGACGAGATAGAATTTCTTCTCCGGTCGGGCAAGTTGAGGAAGTACTGGGCAGAGACACCCCAAGGAGAAGGAGGTAGCAGCAACTCTGGTTTCAAGCGACAAAGATCTCCACCCTTGCTGCCCGGACCTGTGGACTTTACCTTAGACACTATATGTGGAGGTCCACACTTGGCTGAGGAAAGAAACGAAGCAAAGGAGAAGTATGCTGAGCGGAAGTGCTAGGATCAGAAACCACTGGAGTGGTGAGCACCGAAGGATATATTATTTCTAAATACTGCTTTCAGAGTGGTAGCTTGATTTTGAGTTGTTAGACTTGTTATTTAAGTTTGGTTTATGAACTGGTTATTTGCTAACCAGTCATTTTATTTTTGAACAATTTTGGTTGTTTAAGACTGGTTATTAGACATATTTTGTCCTTTTTAATTTACGAGTAATAAAAGAGACTACACGCAGCGTGGTCGATTCTTGCTACAAATATGCATGTGTGTTAGTTATCTGAGTAGTGTTCAACTGGTCAGTAAAATTGGACAGTGTTCAACTGGTCGATATGTTAAAGCAGTGTTCAACGGCTTGAATATTTTCCATATATTCTATGTGTTTCACGAGTAACTAACTTCTCGAACAGATTCGGTCAAGTAGCAAGTGACTAAGGATCTTTCAACCCTCGATCACCTGGGGGGCACATGGGGTATACTGGTATATAATTTAACACAGGCAATAAGAGCACGAGTTAATATATCTGTTTTTAGGCTGACTTGTAAATTTTTGAAGTCCAAAAAGGCCATTAAGCTAACTTGTTTGACAAAGCTTAAGTAACTTGGAATTTTTTTAAAATTTCAAGTTAGGGACAGATATTCGTGTGACAATAAGCATGCTCATAAAATATTAGAGCAATAAGAGTGTGAGAAAGTATACTTAGTATGGACTTATGAAATGTCTAAACTTTCTAAGTTAGAAAACTAAGTACTCATGCGAAAATATAAGGCATACACCAGAGTGACTTTACTATTCACCAAAAACTTATAACTTTTTAAGTCTAAAAGAGACTTAGAATGTTTTAAGTTAACAAAGAAAAGTAAAGTATAAATGCCAACAGCTCGGTCGTACGAGAAAAATATCAAAGCTGCTAAGCAACAATTGTCTTCACAACAAAAAAGAGTAAACTACTGGCAAGGTACTTGGTTTAGCTGATCAGGTGCAATGTTTTCCTGGTCGGGAGAGATACAACTTCCCTGGTCAGCTGAGCATGTATCACTAGTCGAGTAGAAAACTCTATTATTGAGCATGACTAACATCGATGAGTCTCTAGAGTGAATCAAACAAACACAAGCAAATGAATGCAAAGTAAACATATTTACTACACAGAGAAAAAATTTCTTTGAGAAGAGAAGTCAATTTTTCCCAAGATTAATTGAGAGAAATCAATCTCTCAACACTCTGACAAGGTGTTTTAATGGTTTTTGGAGGGATAAGGCATGCTTAAAGTAGCTATGCCATATGCCCGAGTGGTTGTGGCACATGTCCAAAGCTGCATGACCGAATGGCTCGACAAACACGCCGAGGAGCTGTTGGTACACGCGCATCCGAGGAGCTCCATGTCCGAGCGGCCATGGTTGTGTGCGCGCATCCGAAAGCTGGTGTCCGAGCGGTGTGTGGGCTGTCCGACCAGCTGGAGATGCATCTGAGCGGCTGGAGGAGATGCATCCAAACGGCTGAAGGAGTTGCATCCGAGCAGCTGCCACACTTCTATCCGATGATCCATGATGACCGAAGAGATGTGTGTGTCCGAGTGGACATTATGTCCAAGGAGCCAAGGGGAAGGTGCATCCGGTCGGATGTGTGTGTTCGAGCATGAGACCTTGGCCCTAGTCCGAAGCCAAGAGTCCGATCGGACCTTACCACAACCACTCGGACTAAGTCCCATCCGATCGGACTAGAATTTCCAAACAATTCCAAGAACAATGGCCAATCGGCCATACCCCAACATACCATAAACCCATTCCAAAAAGCAAAGCCCTAAATTCCATCTAGCACAAACACCATTTCTCATCCAAAACATATACTACAACAAGACCAAGATCAAAAATAGAATTTGAAGAAATCACAAGACAAGTTCAGTCGTGGGAGTTTACGTAAAAGTTATCAGTCGTGGGAGTTTACGTAAAAGTTATCAACCAGATGGGAGATTTTGAACGACCTCAAGAACATTTTTCTAGAACAAAAGTTTATCATACGAGAAAATCGTATAATAAACTTGGGGGGCAAACATTATCCCCAAAAATTGGAGATTGATGACGTGGCAAAAGAGGAGACAAGTGGCAGTACATGGTCCGTAAACGACACATTAATAGTCGTTTAATATATATTGGCTCCTCAAAGTTGTGATAAAGTGATCTGGCTTAGGAGTGGCCCGGTAGACCAATGAAGAATTTTGACTGGCCAGTAACTGTCATGACCGACCAGGCATGACCTTGTTTGACCAGTCATATGGTTCTCTGCCCAGGAATGACCCTGTCTGCCCAGGAATGACCTTGTCTGTCCAGGCATGACCTTGCCTGCCCAAGCATGACTTTGTCCGACCAGGCATGAACTTGGCCGATCGGTCATGACCATGTCCGACCAGCTAAGTGCATGTCTGCCTAGCTAAGTGCATGTCTGCCCAGTTAAGTGCATGACTGCCCAGTCAAGTGCATGACTGCCCAGCCAAGTGCGTGATTGCCCAGTGAAGGTGTGTTCAAGCAGATAGAGGAGGACTACGTTAAGAATCCCAGAAACGGCTTCAACAAGAATCGGTCTTGGCACACGCGGGAATCTCTCATTTATCCCACAAATTTGGTGTACTGTTACATTTTGAATATTGTTGTAATTTAAATATAATGAGAATAATAAAATATCCCGACTATGGGGGGATATCATCTGTACGATCCTAAGCCTATAAATACAAGGCTTATGGCATCATAGAGGGGATTATGGTTTTTTGGGACTTTTGGGATTTTTGGGGCTTTTGATCTGAATTTTCTAGAGAGAGAAAGTACTTGCATTTGGGAGAATTCTTGTATTTTTGTAATCTACACTGAAGAAACTCAGTTGACTGAGGTTCATCTGATCTTGAGTGCAGATCTATAATCATAACTCTAAGTGGATTAGGCTATTACCAACGTATTGGGGCTGAACCACTATAAAAATTACGTGTGTTATTTACTTTATTTTCAAAATCGTCTGTGTCGTTTATTTCTCTTGAAGGTTTTATCGTTTTTAACGTTCTCATGTCGTTGGCCAAAAACGCGGTCAACAAGTTGCATTACCAATAAGATCATCTATTGGAGATAAAGGATCAAACTCAGAATTTGCATCATTGTCTACCTCTTTATCAATCTCATCAGCCGTTTCAAAAAATCCCATTGCTCCTTGCCCATTTGCACGATCCTTCCTGTAATGACCCAACTACTCTAGACTATGGACCATTAATGAAAACTTAAGCATAGACACTAATCCGTAATAATACTTACAAGTGAAATAATCATACTTTATTAAAAACTTGTAAAAAACAAATGTTAAACTTACATAAACTCAAAGCAGGATATGGGATCCCATTGTTTTAAAAAGTAAAAACATAACTTAATTGTAATAAAAAGGAGATTACATAAATAGGTGCGGAAAAATACACATAAACCATAAAACAAAGACTTCATCCTCGAAAATCGAAACTCTCGACTCCTTGAATCCATTTCGCCTCAATACACATTCCCCAAGCATCCACGAACCTTTCCCGCCACTATAGCTATTTTCCTGCACATATAAACATAAAAGGAATGAGCCTAATGCTCAGCAAGGAAAATCTAACATATAGCCATATACATAAAAATTCATAATGCAACATAAAAACATACTATAACACTTATGTCACATACATACTATAATGGCCATTATTACTTGGGGTCCCATAAACTAAACAAGTCATATGCCCATTAGATTAGTGGGGGCTAGCTAAGCAAGTCATATGCCCATAATCTATTTGGGGCTTGTTAGTTGTATAGGTCATATGCCCAAGTCTACAAACATACTTAACATAGCATTTTTTTCATAACACATATTCATAAGATAACATATAAAAATCATATAGCACATAAATCCTATCCTATTTTCCTTACCAAAATAACCAGGATATGAGAGCTGATTTGGGACTTTGGAACACTCCTAAAAACCATTTATAATATGGTGAGTATATTGAAGAAAATGGATGAAAGTGAAGAAGGAACTATGCTATCAAAATATACTTACCAAAAACCTTGTGCTTAAGAACTTGGATTTCCTAACCAAGAATAAGAATAAGGTTAGAATGAGTAGAAGACTATGAGAATTTTAAAGAACATAATACAGAAATGGACTAGATTTTGGGATACCTTGAGTACTTCTATGATCAATCTAAACCTTGAACCGAAATGTGAATAAACCTTACTTCCCCAAGTGTTTGATAAGCTTATAGTGATTAAGCTTATAATTCCCAACCCAAGTGTTTACACTCTCACACTCACCTAGCAACTTGCAGCCTTTGAACTTAGAGTAATAGATGAATAAATGACTGGGTACTAGGTCCTATTTATAGAGTTTAGGAATGAAAAGATCTTCATTTAACTTGAATAAAAATAATGGCTTTTTAAGTGAAAATAATTTGAATTATCGTTCAGCAGAGGCTGAAGACTCGTTCAAAAAGATGCTGGACTTATCAAGAGGTTGAAGGTTTAATGGAGAACGTTTTTGAAAACTTTCAAAATATGCTGAGAGAGGCGATATATCGCCCCCTGTAGGCGATATATCACTTGGGCCAGTATGCCCGAGGCAATCGTGCAACATTTCGTGTTTTTCATATCTTCGTGCTGCGATATATCGCCCCCTATAGCTGCGATATATCGGCATACGCTGAATATTTAAACACGAAATTACACATTTTTAGGTTAATTTAAATTGAGTAAACAACCTTAACTAAGCCTTCTAATGTTTTCAAAGCTGCTGACTGACCCTAGGGTATTCAAATTTTAACCTTAATAGATTTAATTCTCAAAATACTTAATCATTAATAAGCCTATACATAACATGTGCTATTATCTTATTGGTTCTTATCTAAACCTTATAATATAATAAATATTACCCTCAATATCAATCATATTAATCAAACCTTAGGTTAAAATTAATATTCTTAAACTATAGGTTAAACTTAGAAAATCTACAAGTACTACTTATGAGTGTCCAAATAAATCACGGTCTGAACCAAAAATCCACAGTCATAAAGATAATACTATTATTACTATTATACTACTATCTAACTTAGCTAAGTAAAGTTCTTTGGACTCTACACTTCCCATATATAGTAACTAAGTCTTCATAATGAGGAAATGGTCTATTCCTTAAGCCTTTTGCATTTAGATGGCTCTGTAATAGTCAAAAGTAATAGAGAAAGAATTAATATGTGATTAAGTTCTAAATTAAATTCAACAATAAGGTGACAGTTACTTTAATCCATTTATCAAACACACGTTTTTCGGCAACAACACATTTTAGTTCCTCATTCCAACCAAAACCACTTGTTGAAGGTCCCAATATTTCAGAAATTGCATGCAATTGTTTCTTTAGTATCTTGATACGAGAATCAATGTGGGGTGGTGCTGTCAATCCACAATGAGGAATTTTCTCACATATCCATTTTTCCAATTGCTGTAAATAGCCAAGTTTGAAGGTCCCATTG
Source organism: Humulus lupulus (assembly GCF_963169125.1). Classification (NCBI taxonomy): domain Eukaryota; kingdom Viridiplantae; phylum Streptophyta; class Magnoliopsida; order Rosales; family Cannabaceae; genus Humulus; species Humulus lupulus. Next base: position 68,286,960 of record NC_084794.1, on the reverse strand, counting down.
TCTGCTTTCCATTTTCCACTATTTACCAACTCCAACAAACGCTCAACCAACTTTGAATCCTCAATTGAAGTCCACTGATGTTTTTTTCCAGGAATTGATGTTGATTGCTCCAGAGCATCCATCTTTGTAAGCATTCATGTATCTCACATCTACTTATAAAAAAAGTATAGCAATAATATATTAGCATATAAAATTGAACTAAGAACATCGATATAATATGATAGCATTGCCATGGATATAAAATTGATAGCATAAATTGCCAACGTTATAAATTTCCATAAAAATGCCAAGCATTTACAAACCAAATAAAATAAAATCCATATTATTTGGAGACATCCAACACATAATGATAAAATTGTTTCAAACAAAATCAAACACAAATAATGCAAAGAAATACAATTTATGTATGCCTCCTGTTGCGCCATTGGTCAAACATCTCTCTAGCTAAGTTGTCTCTCCAAGAAGTCCAAGCATTAGATATTTTAATATGTGTATAATGATCATTGCCTACACTTTCATCTTCATCACAATTGTCCTCCACACTTTCCCCTATTGCTTGTTCTAGAGGATCGATAGGAATTTCTCTTCTAATCAAGTTGTGAAGAAGGCAGCATGCCAAAATAATTTGACATTGAATTTTGACAGGATAGTATGATCTACCTCTAAGAATTGCCCATCGCCCCTTCAATAGTCCAAATGCTCTCTCTACTACATTTCGAGCTGAAGAATGTTTCATATTGAAAAATTCAACAGGTGTATTAGGTGGGATATCCCAATCATTCAAGTGATATCGTTGTCCTCTATATGGTGCTAAGAAGCCTTCACCATTGGGATATCCAGCATCACATAAGTAGTAATGTCTTGTAAATTAATTAACAATATTGTGAACCTATTATGAAATTAACTTGTATATGTATGATACTACATATGAGAGAAATATATACCTTGTGGAAATTTCAACCCATTTGTCCTAGATATGGCATCTCGTAACACTCTAGAGTCGGCAGCTGATCCTTCCCATCCAGGTAAGACATAAATAAATTGCATATCTTGTGAGACTACACCTAATACATTAGTAGCAATTTCGCTCTTTCTAGTTCGGTACCTAGGCCTCTCTAAGGCGGAAACATTGACTTTAATGTATGTACCATCTAGTGCTCCCAAACAATTCTTAAACCACTTCCATCTCTCATCAGTTGAACTACCAAGAATTGGTTCATGTTTTTTTAACAATAACTCATGAAGGCGCAACACAGCATTTAAAACCGCATTAAATTGTCTACTAACTGTTTCACCCGAATGTGCAAATTGTCGTCTCATAATTCTATTCTTAATGTCATGAGATACAATATGTAAAAACATAGCAACCATTTCTTCAACATCCATATTTTTGGTTCCTTTCAAACCCCCAATAGTTCTAAGGTGGTGACAAAAAATGGCAAATGTTCTCCTATCCATGCGAGTATTTTCTACACATGCTAAGTCACTAGCATGTATCATTCTAAAACTATTTAGTTGACGTATTTTGTGTCTACGAAAGGAACTTTCAAGAAACCTATTTGTACTTATACACCTCTTACAAATAACGAAAATTATTTTGAGTATGAACAAAAGTATCATATCATTTAATATCTCCATATACTGAAGCAAAATTGCTACAATTCTTTTTTTCTTTGCAACCAATGGAAGACGAGTCATATCTGCATGAAATTGAAATAATTAGTTGCATATGATCAACTCTAGGTTAATTAATTAATTAATTAATAATGACTTAAGAACGTTTGACTAATCAAAGCCTAGAATCGTGTTCTACAGAGTCCACACAAAAGCATTATACATATATATATATAAATATACTATATATTCTCCTAGCTATATGGACCTTATTCACTTAATTATATATAGTAGACAAGTGAGGCAGCTGGCTACCACTGTCTTATCGTTTTCCTTCTTAATTTGTCAATCACTCCCCTTAAATTTTCTTCTGAACACCCTCTTTTTTCTTTTATATATGAAGCTCTGTCATATATATATTTCTCCTTATTACTAACCTGCTCTTATATTTATTACTTAATAATCTTACTACAAACAGAGCAAGAGTTATATAAACTCTCAGCTTGAACAAGTTATAATCTACATACACTTCACTACCATGTTGATTATCTCTTATTTTTTTCATATTTCTTTTGTGTCTCTCCAAACAAAGTTCTTGTAAGGCTCGCCATATTGGGTTCACCAGAAGGTACTAATCTTTATTTTATCATTATGTATATATATGTTAATTCCTTTTTCTATATCAAATCAGAAAATTTATATTAGAAACTACACTTTCATGACATCTATCAAATCAAATATTTAATATGTTGAAAACCCAGTAATCATCATTACTTTTACTTGTGATATTTAGCGTTTTTTTTCTTGCTACAAGCTATGTCAAATAAAAGTAACTAATTAAAGTAATATTACTACAAGAAGTGTGATTGAAAGATATGAGCATATCTATGCAGAAAAAGCACTAAAGAGGCTCTCCCAAATAAAAACATACATGTTTTAGGAAATACAAGTGACAAACGACAAGCCATATTGTCGTTCCTCATTTATTCCACAACAATTTCTTGCTCACCAACAGACCTTAAAAATGGATGTAGAAATGACAGTAGAGAGGGCAGAGAAGAAGGGCTTTTCATGTGGGGAGAGACTGGCAACAATAGAGATAAGCCTCTTCATGGAGCTTTCGTTGCAGCCCTCCTCAATGACCTCTTCGGTATCCAAGCTCGAGGTGGTTGTGCTTGTGCGAGACTCTATGGTCACAGACTGCTCGGAATTGATGAGGCTTTGAAGTTTAAGCTTTTGGAGATTTCTTTAGGATTTTGAAAGAGAGTATTTTTCCTAGTTATATATATATAAATATATATATATTTATCCTATCCTATCCTAGACGGTTTGAAATTTTTAAGTAAAAGTGTTTTTGAAGGAAGAAAAAAAAATCACATGGTAGATGGAGGAACACAGTTCATGATCTTCTTATTACGTAGAAAAAAAATATCAAGATCATTAAAGGAAAAAGACACATAAACAAAAAAGCCAAACAGAGCCTCCATATCATTCTTACCATCTGACCTTAAAAACCTAAACCCATCTCTAGATTTCAACTCTACCATCATCAATAACTTCCCATTGAAAACAGACCAAGAAAACACAAAGTTCAGCTAGTACAGATCATAGACAAAAAAATCAAAATCAGAGAGAGAGAGAGATTACATACTTGGTTCAGTGAAGGAGATGAAGAGAAGAGGCAGCTCTAGGGCTTCACGAAATGAAGAAGAAGGGGCTTCACGAAATGAAGAAGAGAAGAGGTTGAGATTGCAGTAAAATAAAACTCAAGTATTTTTAAGTAATGATATTACCCCCAAATAAGGTCATGTGAATCCCACGGGAAAGTAAAACCCACAGCTAAAAATGTCAAAAATGACATACCAAACATGGGTTTGTCTCCACTTTCCCATTCCCACCTTAAGATTACCCCATACCAAATGCCCCCTAAGTGACTTAAGTTAGAAACAAAAGACAAAAAGAAATAGATAGAGGCTGCCTAAATCGACCCTTTTTTTCTCTCACACACTCTTATTTCCTCTAGACACTTCTCCAAGGAGAAGCCTTGAAGCTAAGTGGATTGTTGGGCTAGAAGTCACAAATTGGAGTTCTAGACTTGAAGATTAGCTCATTACTAATTGGTGGATTCAAATAGAATTTGAGGTAAGCTTTGAATTATGACTTTAGCCATTAAATTATGTGGTTCTTGGCTGGATTTTGGGTGTTCTTTGGTCTTTGAAGTTAAAGGTTAAATTGGAGTTTAGAGGAGGTTTTAAGCTAGCTTTATATTAGGTTTTATTGTTGGGAACATATTAGAACTACTGTGATAGTTAATTTATGTCTTTGGGATGATTTTGGGTTAATTTGGTTGTTGGAAATGGGATTTTTCTGGGATCGAAAGGGTCGGGCCGTGGCTCTGTTCTTGGTGTGTCGTGGCCCTCTAGAACAGATGGGAGTCAAGAAGGAGGGCGGGCCGCGACATGGGGGGCTTAGGGCCGCAGCGCGTGTCTGTTGCTTGGGGAGGCTGGGCCTCTGGTTGGAGGCGGGCTGCGACATGGGAGCATAGGGCCGAAGCTCTTAAGGGCATTTTTGGCCTTGAGAATATTTTGAGTCCGAGAACCTAAATTTAGGTGCTCAGGATCGATTCCATTACCATGTTTGGGGGAATTCGATCTTCTGAAGGCTAGAACTTAGTCTGGAAACCCTTATTCACTTATTATTGGTGGAATCCTTTATCATGGTTGTGACTAGGTGTGCGCTAGGGCTCAGAAAAGGGATCATGCTCGAGGGTCATTTTTCGTAATCAAAGCACTCGGAATTAAAGGTAAGAAAACTGCACCCAGTTATGTGGCTATGTCGGGACTAAGAGTTCCCTATACTTGTATGCGATATTGTATGATGGTATTATGCCATGTAAACATGAAATAAACGGCCTAAGAGTGCCAGAATTAATATTGGCGCACAAGACGTGGCTCAGCCACTGGTAGCTGAGGACAACTTAATATTCACTGAGCTCGGTTTAAGTGGACCGGAGTCAGTGGGATAAACAGAGGGTGCGACCTAAGGGCGTCGACCTTGGATATTGTATGACATGTTTAATGTCGTTAATCTGATAAATGTGACATGTTAATTATTTGGATGATAGATTGTCGATTGATATCATTGATTATATGAATGATGTGATATGCTGAGTATTTGATTGATGATTTATGAATTGGTTGGTTATTATTATTGGTTATGTTTTGTGTATTGGTTTTCTTGCTGGGCCTTGGCTCACGGCTACGTGGTGCAGGTAAAGGCAAGGGTAAGCTGGATCAACCCTGATTTGGAGAGCTCTAGAGGAAGAATGTACATAGTCAGCTGCTCGGCCACCACGATCCAGGGTTGGACAGGGACAGGAGAACCATAAATGTCTATTTTTCCCTTAGAGTGGCTTGCAGTTGTATATAACCCTGAAATTTTGTAAACTGTCCTTAAAACTCTATTTCTTTTGGGATCCCATGTACGGAATGTTTATTTAAATAAAGTGTATCTTTTATGACCAAAATCTTTTAACCCTAGTTTGATTATGGTTTCAGTGACACATTTTTATCTAAATGACTTGATTAGCAAGTCTTGCACCTTTATAAACACACAGTGTAACGGTCTTGGTTATCCAGAGCATTACAATCTCTTTCCTCAGCTCATCACTGTCTGACACACAAATCCGCCCCTTGAATTTGATTAGTCTGGTATCTGACATAGAGAAATCCTTGGCATTCCCATTCTGCATCTCTTGCTTTAGGTCACTCAACTTCTTGTCTGCATTATGCCCTTCCCTGATCCTTTCTAACAAGGTGGAATGAAGTGCAACCTTTGCAAGATTTCCTGTGGTCAGTTCTATACTAGATCATTCCATGTCTTCCAGGATCTTCCTTGATACTCCTTGTAAAGAAGATACCATTCATGACCCTCTGCGGCTAAGTGCATCTGCCCAACATTGGCTTTACTGGAGTGGTATAGTATGTCGCAGTCATAATCCTTGACTAACTCCAGCCACCTCTTATGCCTCATATTTAACTCATTCTTGGTGAAGAAGTATTTGAGGCTCTTGTGATCGGTGTAAATCTCACATTTCACCCCATAGAGATAGTGACGCTAAATCTTCAGTGCAAAGACAACCGCTACTAATTCCAGGTCATGTGTCGAATACATCTGTTCATAATTTTTCAGTTGCCTAGAGGCATAGGCTATCACCTTACCAGACTGCATCAATACACATCCCAACTCCTGTTTTGACGCATCACAGTAAAACACAAACTACCCTTCCTCTGAAGGTAAGCTGAGTACAGGTGCTGATATAAGCCGACTCTTCAATTCCTGTAAGCTCTGCTCGCATTTATCTGACCAGGTGAACTTCAGATTCTTTCTTGTCAATTCTTTCATCTGTGCGGCTATCTTCGAAAACCCTTCGAAAAACCTCTTGTAATAGCCCTCCAAACCCAGAAAACTTCTAAGGCATTATTTGGTCTTGTCCATTATTTCACTGCAACAATCATTGCAGGATCTACTTTCACTCCTCCATCGGTGACAATATGAACCAAAAAACCAACCTCAGATAACCAGAACTCACACTTCTTGTATTGGCATACAGCTGATGCTCTCTCAATTGTTGCAAGGTCAGACATAAATGATCCTCATGTTCTTCTTTTGTCTTGGAGTAGACCAATATATCATTTATGAACAGAATGACAAACTAATCCAAGTACTCCTTGAAAACCTTGTTCATGAGGTCCATAAAAGTTGTTGGGTCATTTGCGATTCCAAGCGACATCACCAGAAATTCGTATTGCTCGTACCTGGTTCTGAAGGTTGTCATCGGTAAATCATCATTCTTGATCCTTAACTGATGGTATCTCGACCAAAGATCGATTTTCGAAAAACACCTTGGTCCCCTGAAGCTGGTCGAACAGATCATCGATTCTTGACAAAGGATATATGTTATTTATTATGACCTTATTAAGCTCTCGATAATCAATACACATTCTCATAGACCTGTCTTTCTTCTTGACAAAAAGAACTGGTGCACCCCAAGGAGAATAGCTCGGTCTGATGAACCTCAGCTTAAGTAATTCCTCCAATTGAGTTTTGAGCTCTTTCAATTCTGCTGGTGCCATTCTGTATGGTGCTCATGATACTGGCATTGTCCCAGGCATCAAATTGATTACAAATTCTATCTCCCTGTGCGGAGGTAAACATGGCAGTTCTTCTGGAAAGACATCGAGGACCTCAACTACAACTTTTGTCTCTTCAGGTCTTCTTTCTGTCTCTTCAGCTTCATTGACCATATTCACGAGATACCCCAAACATCCGAGTTGCAACATTTCTCTGGCTTTCATCTTTGATATGATAGGAGTTCTGGGTTTCTTCCTTATGCCTTTGAACTCAAATGAATCTCCGCCTTCCAGTGCAAATACCACTTTCTTGCGTTTGCAGTCGATAGATGCTCCGTATTTGGAAAGAAAATTCATCCCCAGAATTACATCAAAATCAAACAAATCTAATACAATCAGGTTTACATACAATTCCCTTCCATCTATCCATAAAGGTATAGTTTTAACCCAATTTTTAGATATTACAATATCCCCGGAAGGTAACATAGTCCCAGACCCCACATTAAATAACTCACTAAGTGCATTTCCAATATTTACAGTTCTACTAGAAATAAAAGAGTGTGATGCACCAGAATCAAATAAAACTTTACATGTGGTATTGGCCATAGGGATCTGACCTGTTATGACAGAAAGACTTACCTCAACTTCAGCTTGGGTGATGGCGAAGACTCTGGTTGGGACGTACTTGTCATTCTTCTTCTGTTATTTCTTTTTGTCAGATTGTTCCCATGTTGGACAATTGCGCTTCATGTGACCTTCATTCCCACATTTGTAGCAAACTCCAGCTCTGCACTCACTAGAATGGTGTTTTGTGCACTTAGGGAAAGGTGGAATGTTTCTGCCACCATTTCCACCAGAACGGTTGTCATTGTTGGGCTTAGGCTGTTTATCATTTCTGGCTTGGCTTGGCTGCTTCTGTCCCCTTTTCCTATTGTCATTAGAGGTGGCTGCCCCACTCTTCTTGGCATCCCTTCTAGCAGTATTATCTTTCCAGATTCTCTCTTCGCTTCTTTCAGCAGTAAGAGCCATTTCCCCCACTTCAGCATAGGTGAAAACACCTCTACAAAAAATCTCCACATCCCAAGCTATCATTGGTTTCAGACCTCTCACAAACCGGTTTGCTCGTACCATGTCAGAGGGTACAAGATCCTTGGCAAACTTCACCAACCAATCGAACTTCTATGCATATTCTGTCACCGAGAGATTACCTTGAGTCAGCCTGGTAAATTCATCCATTTTTGCTGCTAACACTACAGAGTTGTAGTATTTATCATTAAACACTTGTTTGAATCCGTCCCAATCCATAGTGTTAACATCCTGTGATTGCTCCACTACCTCCCACCAAATCCGAGCATCTTTTCTCATCATGAAAGATGCGCACACCACTCGTTCATTGCCTTGAACTCCCATCATGTTCATGATCCTCTCTATCCCACTAATCCACTCCTCTGCCTGGTCCGGATCGATGCTCCATACGATTCTCTACAACTGGTATCCCTACAATGGCAGGTGGCTGCCTAACCATTGGTGCTTCATACCTTACAGGTGGCCCAACTTGTTTCCTCAATTGATTGATCTTTGTGTTCTGTCTTTGAATGGTCTCTTCCATTCTCGGAAAACGTTCCTCCCATCCTTGTGGCGGTTTGGGTTGTCCTGCATTCACTGTTGCTCTTCCCCTACCTCGACCATGTCCTACTCTGACTAATCTACGAGGGCGCATTCTCAATTTCCTGAACCACACACCTAAATAACTTATAATGAAAAAGGAATTGTTGCAGTAAAGAGATCATTATAAGAGAATGCTAAGAACGTAAATGTGCATTATCAAAAAGCAAAAATTCATGAGTAATCTTTAACTGCTTACAGTACAGTGAGTTGAGCTCGTCCTTGGCGATGTACTTTTCATGTTAGGGCTTACCACAAATTCTTTAGGACCACTTTTCTCTGATACCATACTGTAACGCCCCGATTTCCCGAGAGGTTACTTAGGGAGTCTGTTTAAAAATAATAAACAATAATACTTTAAGACACTGAAAGAAAATATTTATTTAAAATTTAAATAGACAATGAAATCTCATTATTTAAAAATAAAAATGTTGGACTCTAGGTTTAATAACAACAACATAAAGAAAATAACCATTCAAGTCTGAAAAATTAAAAACATAACATTTATTTCTAAAACATAAAATAACTGGAGCCCAGCCTCTAACATGTTCCTTCTATGCCTCGAGCCCACACCACTCACTGCTTTGCTTTGCCTTTACCTGCACACAAAGTACCTGTGAGCTAACACCCAGTAAGAAGAGCAATGTAGGATATAACTCCCCAAACTAGAAAACAAAAATAAACATTATAAATATAATAATCATCGTGTGATATATAAACACAATATCACACTAACATATTGTGTGTTATACTCACACACATAAATACTAACAAGTCATGTTGATCGGACATGAAATGTAATCTGCCTTGCCTGCGTTGTACTCACACTCGGCATTCCCATGGTGGCACCTAGTCTAGCCTGCGCTGTACTCATACTTAGTAGTTCCGTGGTGGGATCCGATTATCTTGAGTTATACACACCCAAGATCACTCCTGCAAGTGCTATACTTACACAAGAAGCTAGAATTTGGTAGCACGTCTACTCTATAAACTAAGCATCTTTATTAAATAAAATCCCTAGCATTATCCACATGCTACTCAATCTAATGCAACAATTCAGGTCACAAATATAATTACATAACTAATAAATAAGAAAACAAGGTCGTACACATAACGTACACCCTGTGCGCAAATGTCCACTCTTCTTACCTTAAGCAGTGCGTTGTCCGCTGACGTCCAATTACACAACGAAAATTCAGGAAAAATAAAAATATGCGTTAGGGTTTTATTTTAAGATCGTAATTATCGAAATAATTTAACTGTGAAATTTTAACGTGCATGGCACGTAAGTTAAAATTATTTTTCACAAAGGTTTAAACCATCATGTCACATGCACAAATAATGATGTTTTTAACGTATCACATGAATTCATATAAATACTTTTTATGTGAAAATTATTAAAATGTCCTTTAGTATCATAATTACATAAAAGACTCAATAAATTTCTAAAGATTATCATATGACAACACAATTTAACAACCAACTTTCCAAAACCCTAAATAATAAGTAAATACTCATATAAGACCAGAAAAATAATTTTTAATATTTATAAATAATTTTTCCTCAATTTCCCAAATAAAACTCAAATAATCAAAATAAATATACAACAAGCCCAAAAATCAAACTAACATACAAAACTGTTCAAAAATCCAAAATAAACTTATAAAAATTATTTTCGCATTTTCTGGGCAAAATAATTATTTTTCTTAATTAATTTAATAGAAAAACTAATTAATTCAAGAAAAACTCATAAATGATTAAAATTAGAATCTAACTATATAGATCAGTATCTACACCATAGTAACACACAAAAATTACCTAGGGTTCAGAACAGTAGCATTAATATTTTTCATATTTAAAATATAGAATAAGTCAAATAAATCATGGAAATTATATAAATGATAAAAATTTGAAATAAAATTACAAAGAGCCTTAGAATCTCATTTTAAATATATACAAAAATTCTCAGAATTTTTAGAATAATTTAAATAATGTTTCCACAGTTACTTCCTTAAATCACATATTTAAAAGAAAATAATTGAAGAAAATTATCAAATACGATCAAACATTAAATCTAAATATACAAAGCCATTCTAAATCATACATACATCATTCAAACATAAACTCATATTTTTTTTTAACAATAAAAATATTTTTCATAGTTAATCTTTATTTAAACTTCAATAAATCATAATAATTAAAAGAAAATCAGAAAATCAGAAAATTTACTAATTTTTAATATTGAAAAACCAAAAAAACACCTCAGGAAACACCCAGATCGGGTTAGCCAGAGCTATCGCGAGAGTTGTTGTCTTCTTCGGCGCCGACGATGTTGTTTCTTTCATTTCCGGCTACCCCAACATTCCAAACCACTTGGAAAATTCTCACACGTGTTCCAGCAGTCCAAATCGACCCCAAGACACCAAAGAATCACGCCACAACCACCTTGGTTGCAGTCTTCTTCTCCAACGTCGGTGTACCGCCAACAATGGAGCTCAAAATTGGTTTTTCTTGCTCTGGACCATTTCATCATGTTTCTTCACATTCAAACCGATTTTGGGAGTCCCCTAAGCTTGCTTGTCACCAACCACGCACACCATACACTCTTAAACACCCTTAAGTCCGAAATTATCCAAGAATATGCATTTTCTTGGATAAAAATGGTGAATCACAATCTGGGATCCTATAATTTTTTTCCCACACTCACAATGTTTATTTCCTCCCCTAGAATGATTCTAGAATGTCCAATACCGCCTAGATTTTCCCAAGTGCAAGAACTAAAAAATTTCTTCTCTTTTTAAAAAAAAAACGATAACTACCTTCTCTCTCTTCTACCCTTTGCTTCCCTCTCTATTTTCACAATTTATTTCCTTCAGATTATCATGGTAAATACGTTTTAAAAAGGTTTAGAAAAGAAGTTAGCGTTTGAAGTGGTAAGATCCTCTTTTCAAGGAATTCTTTATATTTTTTTAAAAAATAATAAACTAAAGGTCCACAACTGATATCATCAGTTAAATTTCAAAAATTTGACCAATTTTATGAATATTTAATCATGTTAAATCAGAATAAATAAAGTCTCTAAAATGCCCCTTGAACAATTCCCAAACTTGAAGGTATTATGCTCTTTTCGCAAATTGAATTCGTTAATATTATGGCAAACCAAAAATTACACATAATATGATAAAATAATTTCAAGAATATAATAATAATAATAATAATTATTATTATTATTATTATTATGCTCATAATAATAATAATTTTTAATTTAATAAATAACATCTTAACCCGGACAGTTATTTATTCACTTGACAATATTCTTATGTTGTGATTCCACAAAAACTCAAACACGAGAAACCATGAATTTTATTTCTATTGGAAATCGTACATATCTAATATTCTATCAAAAAAAGAAAAATGACAAAGATGCACACAGTGGAGAAATTACAACATTGCCTTTCCATGAAAAACATATATTACAAGTCCTAAAAACTTTTTTAGGGTTGGCTCATTTTTTGTAGTAGTGTTTAGTTCCATGATATAATTATTTATATATATATGATATATAATTACATCTATATAATATTAGAATTTTATTATACTTATAAATATATTATAAAATTTATATTATAATATATTACTAATATAATATAAAGAGATTGTTCAAACAAAAGCTACATACTATTTTTCCTTATTTATATATAAGAAAATATAGTTTGTCCATACAATATTGTTGAAACTATATATTTATATAAAGGAAAGCTTTGAAAATGTAATGTGGCATCCTATAACTTTTTAGAACTATTTTCTCTATTTTATTAGAATTTTGAATTTATGAAAACTTTGAAGAGGTGATGCGACATCCTATAATTTTTTAGAATTATTTTCTCTATTTTATTAGAATTTAAGTGAATTTGAGTTTTATTTGTTTGGCGACGTTTTTCGTTAACCAAAAAATAAATTAGAGAAATTAAGCTTTTTCAAAGAGTTAGGAAGAAAAGAAAAGAACATAGATTATTTACGTGGTTTAGTAGTTAAATCTACCTAGTCCATGAGTCACATTTTTAGGGAAGTTACAACAATATGCAATTTGAATTTGAAATACAAAAGATCCTGTGAGAATATGGTTGATTAAACAAATACATAACTAAGCCCATGAATATAACCTTTTATTAATTAAATGCAAGTGCTTATCGTTCAACGAAATACACGCTTTTGAGCCTGCACCACGGTGCGAGCTAACAGTTGCAGTGCTATCCACGTCACCGTCTTTCGAGCCTTCGAATTCAATCTCTTGAACTGGTCCGTTCCTCTAGAGCTTACCCTTTATTACGAGCCATGCAGATGACGTGACATCAATATATATATATATATATACATTCATTTAAATGTTTCCTTCGAACTTTACCTTTGCGAGCTTATATTTCGAGATGACCAAACTCGTCTCAAAATTTTGGGTATAATATTTTCCCCCTAAAAAGTATATGCTCGAGCTTTTAGGGAGAGAAACTTTTGAACTTCTCATTTGAGACATTCCTAGAATTTTCGAGCCTTTTCTCTTCTCCTTCTCTCCCACGAACCATCTCTTTCTTTCTCTCTTTCTCTCCTTCTTGCTGAGCTCTCTCTCTCTCTTGTGTAGTCGGTTAGCACTCCGAAAGTGGGGTTCTCTATAAACAAATAATTAAAATAATAAAAAAAAAATTGGTGAGCTACAACATACCTCATATTTTTGGCACAATAAATTATTCAATTTTTTTAAAAAAATTAGTGGAATATCTTTTGTAACTATAATGTGTTATGTCTTATAAAAAAATTAGAATTATAATTATGCAATTAAGTGCCGAATACACAAGAAGTGAAGCTGTAGTGAGAGGACTACAAAAAAAAATTCCTAAATAAATTACTCCCACAACAATGATAGCTAAAACTCCAAAAGTATAGGCAAGAACATTTTTTGACATATGATTTTTTAATATGTGGCGCTTAGACTCCAGAAGTATAGTTTGAGATGAGAGTTGTTAAGTGTATTTGTCCATACTTTACTGGCAGACATGTTTTGCAACTTTGAGTATGAACTCTTTTCTTTCGAAATTGTGTTTTCTAACAAATACTATATTATTATTATTATTATGTCGTGTCTCCTCTCTGTCAAGTAGATACCAGAGGATATCCCTTTACAATTCTAGCCTCTCTTCTCTCAGTTTTGTACTTTGAACACTTGCAACTTCTCTCTCTCTCTCTCTCTCTCTCTCTCTCTTACCACTCTCTCATGGGAATAATAATGGACTTAGTAGCAAGCTAGAAGAAGTTGAGTCATACCGGTAAAATCCTAAATTAGTTATCTTAAATAGATAATATATTTTATAACTCAAAAATATTTTTTGATAAATTTGAAGCAGTTGTCATGATAGGTTTATAATCTGTTGCGACAATTAGTTTTTTTCCAGATTTATTTTCTTAAGTCTTAATTCTTTAGAAATCGTCATATCTGTTTATGATAATTTTTTTACTTGAAATTTCATCTATATATGTTGATATACACGGAGAAAAGATTATTTTTATTTATAAAAATATTTTATTTAAATAATATATATCTTTCCTTGTTTGGAAAAGAAGACTTTTTGGTGAAATAAATAATATTTCTGAGATATTTTATTTTGTGCATCTCTGAACGAATAATACATAATTTGATTTATTTTGGGAAAGTTCCTTGTCCCACAATGAATCTGGTCGTTTTAATTGTCCAAATACATTCAAGTTATCATGAAAGTTTCCTAATCTGTCGAGACAGAATCTAGCAGACAGACAGAATTTTCTATTTAAAGAATTTGTATGATTCTTTAATTGATTTTTGCAGATTTCGTGGTCTTCTTTGAAAGACCATATTTCAGCTATAAATAAAGGACCAAAAAGCCACAAATCCTTAGCTCTTTCACTTCTCATTTTTTAATATCATTTGTATTTTTGAGAGAGTTTTTTTTTTGTGAGATTAAGAGTTGATACCTTAATCTAGTGTCTAGGAGTTGTGTAGCTTCCTTTTGTATTCATCTATTTCGTGTAAAAACAGGTGTCATCCATTGATAACGAGTTCAACAATCTTCAGAAGAAGATTTTGCTAAGCCTTTCTTCGAGAGGAAGAAAGTATTCATCAACCTTCAGAATGAGTTTAAGAGCATTGGTGTCTCATCAAGAAACTAGATTTTTGAAGGGTGTACAAAAGATTGCGGCATAAGTATAGAGGGAGTCTATCTACGTATAAGTCAATTTTGATTTTGTTACCTTGTGATACCTTACGTAAAAAATCTTTGGTGTTGTTTCTATATACTCATTTTTTATTTATATAATAATATGTTCAGACAACTGATTTAGTCGTTAAATCAGATTCTGATTCTATCAAAACAACTTAATCACTATTCCGCAATCTATTAAGTTGTCTGATTTAATCACATGGTAAACATTAAAATATGGAATTTCAATTGGTATCAGAGCAAGTCACTAAACTCTTAGTGAGATTTGTGGTTTTCCGTTTGTTTTGTTTCTTGTGAAATGTCTTTCTTTGCAGAAGGTGGATCTATAACTCGCCCTCCATTGCTGAATGATACAAACTATTCATATTGATAAGTAAGGATGAAAGCTTTTATCAACTCCCTTGATGAAAAGTCTTGGGGATCAATATTGACATGTTGGACACCACCTGTCAAGACAGATTTGAAATCTGGTAAGACACAGGTAAGATCTGAACTTGAATGGTCTAATTCAGAAGATAAATTGTCATTTTTTAATAATAAAGCTTTACGTGCAATTTTTAATGGCGTTGGTGAGAGTTATATAAAATTGATTTTATCTTGTGAGTCTGCCAAAGATGTTTGGGAAATCCTTCAAACTCAATTTGAAGGAACCGCTGATGTTAAATGATCTAGGCTAGTGTAAATGTTGAGTAATATCCTAAGAAATATTTGAAACGATGTTCATTCTTGAAGGCTTTCCAAGGTCCGATGTACCCACGCTAAGATGATAAGCTCAAGTGTCGAGATGCATAGACACATGCATCCAAATATAAGTCTTCAAGGGTTGTCATGTGAAGAACCCGCCATGCAAGGCTACCCAATGTCTCGTTATGCGAGACTGCCTTGTGCCGCGCCGTGTGAGGCTCCCACGCGCACCCTAATACACGAACATGGGTACCCCGAGGCACCACCCTCGCTATGCGAGGTTCAAGGCCAGCCTCCCATGCACACCCTAGTACCCGAACATGGGTACCCCGAGGCACCACCCTCACTATGCGAGGTTCAAGCCCAGCCTCTCGTGCGCCGCATCTACATGAAGCATCGCATCCGGCTGCCGTGTGATCCGCCTAGGCCAGCCTCGCTACATCTCATGTGTACACCTTGTCCTGCCACAAACACCCCCCACACCTTGGTTTCTCATGATATGTATAGTTTGGAGCCTCCTTGATATATGCACGAGGAACGCTTGGAAACACCAAATGGGTATGTCAAATAATCATTAGGTGCCAAACATGAATTGATGAGGACGACTGGGTACAAGGTACGTACAGTGATATAGGATGTACGATCATGAAGAGGTCAGAGGCGTGGCCTTGTCATCTGCGTCTGACGAGTAGTGGCGATACGAAAGGCCAGGATTTTCATCACTCGGTCGCGGGCCGACGGTTTCAAGGTGGAGCCAACAATCCCTAAGAGACCTGCCATCAAAAGAAAAAAAAACTACAGTTAGAAAAACCATAGAAGAAAAGCCGAGTAAAAAGAGAAACCTCTCATGTATGAAATCAAAGTGAGAATCATCTTACTTGGGGTGTTGAAGCTAGTGTGTCGGGTGTGCCCACTATAAGTGAAGAAGTAGTCTGTCTTCCACGAGCCCCTATTCAAAATGGAGCCCTCCACGAGGGAATTCCCTTTATGGGCTGCGGCTTTCTAGAGCTGGTAGAACCTGGGGGCAGATGTATTCACCCTAAGGGTATAGAAGTAATGAACCTCGCTCATGGAAGGCCCTCAGGAATGCACCTGATGGTACAACACATATAGGCTGCTAAGCATCACCCAAGAGTTGGGGGACAATTGTAGAGGTGCCAGTTCAAAATAGTTAAACACTTGGATGAAAAAGGGGTGAAGCAGCAGAGCCTCACCAGATTGGATTATGGCATCGCTGAAGGCCACTAACCCTTCCGGCGGCTCAGATGCGCGTTCATTACGATTTGGGATGATGAACTTGAGATTTGATGCTAACTGATGAGCATTTAGCATGTTGGTCAGTTTAGTGGTGGTAAGGCTGGACTTGCCCATTTCTTCGGAAGTGTTACAGGTTCTCTTCGGCATCTCAGGTACCTGGGCAGAGATAGGCAGTTTATGAGCCATAGAATTTCTAAGGATCCTGGAAGACCCCCCACGTGTCCTATATCTACGAGCACTTTGCTTGACCCTAGGGCGTAAGACCGGGGGCAGGGGAGGAAGCGTGGGTGGGATCATAGAAAGGAACTTCGGTTCAACAGATTCACGTCTACCGCCTTCGAAGAAGGGACCCCTATGACCGGGAGACTCGTCACCACAAAAGGAAAAAGGCTCAGGGGGCAAGTTTTCTTCTAGGTAAGAAATTTCAGAAAGGCAATCCTGAAGGATTGATAATATTGTAGCTGGGAAATGTATGTCGCATGTTGGGGGGAGAAACCTAAACCCTCGTCCCTGGTATTGGATTCTAGCTCCTTCTCCAGATTGCACGCTTTCTGTCTGAGGTAGGACAGTCTCTGAAGGTAGAGCGTTCGCACACCCCCACGGTTAGAGGGTCTACGAACGTCGGCCTCCGAGTCAGAGGATGACAGATCAATGAATTCAACGTTGGATGGGCCTTCGGGACATCACCTAGACGCCATGGACCAGCTAAGACTTGAGGACATATATGCGTAAGGGTAACCCTATATCTACAACATGAGTGTGAGGGGTATAAGAACAGGGCCTATGCATATGTACTTGAAAGTCCATGTGAAAAGAATGACAAACTCTGAAGAATGAGTGTCGTAAAACCAGTAATTCTACCCCCGCATAATCAATATAAAAAAAAGAAAAAAGAGGAAGGGGCATGTGCATGTGCATCATTGGAGGAAGGAGGCATACCTGGAGGTATATGTATGAATCCGAAGGTGTGCAAGGATAGACTTGTGGAGGTGTAAGGCCAGTTGAGCGATAAGCAAAGGCAAGACTGTAGGAGCAAGAGAATGCCTAGCGTCACCGCAATGCTAGCCCCCCCAAAAAAAGCAAAAGAATCAGGAAAAATAATAAATAAAAAAGGGAAGGAAGGAAGATGAATAAATGAAATGGAAGGAAAATTACCTCAAGAATGATTTTGTGGTGGATGGAACCTTTGAGCTCTTGAAAGTGGTTTGGAGGGAATACCACTAGGCTAGGCAAGTTTTGGTGTGGAGAAATGACTCCAAGCCTTGGGGTATTTATAAGGAAAGTCAAGGCCCCCTAGCCATTGGATTCAAGTCCATGTGAATGGTGGGGATCAAGAGTATGGGTAGCCTTGGGATCCGCAATTGAGAATGATAGGCCCTTATGCAATCTTAGCCCAAAAGTTAGATGGTTTTTGTGTTTCTTTAGACACTATAAAGAAACACAACTTCAAAACTCACTTTGTGTTTCTTCAAGCAACATTGGATAGCGCTCCAAGGTTGAGTCCACCAAAATTGGCCGTACACATCAATCAAGAGAAGAAGAAAAAGTCTACAAGCACACTTGAAAGTGTACTTATAGACTTGGGGGCAAGTGTAAATGTTGAGTAATATCCTAAGAAATATTTGAAACAGTGTTCATTCTTGAAGGCTTTCCAAGGTCTGATGTGACCACGCTAGGGTGATACGCTCAAGTGTCGAGATGCATAAACACATGCATCCAAATATAAGTCTTCAAGGGCTGTCATGTGAGGAATCCGCCATGGAAGGCTACCCAATGTCTCACTATGCGAGACTGCCTTGTGCCGCACTGTGTGAGGCTCCCACGCGCACCCTAGTACCAGAACATGGGTACCCCGAGGCATCACACTCGCTATGCAAGGTTCAAGGCCAGCCTCCCACGTGCACCCTAGTACCCGAACATGGGTACCCCGAGGCACCACCCTCGCTATGCGAGGTTCAAGGCCAGCCTCCCGCGTGCCGCGTCTACACGAAGCATCGCACCCAGCCACTATGTGATCCACCTAGGCCAGCCTCGCCATGCGAGGGTTCAGCCTCCTTGCTTTTCACGGGTCTCGAGCCTATAGACGCATGCGTCCGCACCATTGGCCAGCCTTGCTACATCTCATGTGTACATCTTGTCCCGCCACAAACACCCCCCGCACCTTGGTTTCTCATGACATTTATAGTTTGGAGCCTCCTCGATATATGTATGAGGAACGCTTGGAAACACCAAACGGGGATGTCAAATAATCATTAGGCGCCAAACATGAATTGATGAGGACGACTCGGTACAAGGTACGTACACTGATATAGGATGTACGATCATGAAGTGGTCAGAGGCGTGGCCCTGTCATCCGCGTCTGACGAGTAGTGATGGTACGAACTTGTACAGAGAGTGGAGGCACTACCTGAGCACCCCCAAAAATATTCCAGAGTCCACAGTACGATGTCCTGCACCACTACTTGGGCATTGTCAGGGTAGACACCACTATCTCCTGAGCCACTACCCTGACCCTAAACCTACATACGTCCATGTCCCTTGGGACCTACTTGTATCAGGGGCAAATAGAGCCCACCTATAAATAGGTTTTGACCCCTCGGGTTAAGGGGTTGGCAAACTGATTGTACGAGGAGACGTTTAAGAAATATATGATCATTGTAGTTATGATTTCTCTGTTGATTAAAGTTATTTCCATCTTATTCTTAGCTATCTTTAGTAGAATAGTCTAAGTTTTCTAACCTTAAATCGTTGACGAGTTCTTACCGTCAACAGCTAGTAATGTTGACAAAAAGGTTTGAAAATATTCATATGTCTGAAAAAGAAACCCTCAAAGAGTTTTATGAAGAATTGTCTGACATTGCCAATGAATATTTTGGTTTAGGAGAAAAGTTTTCTGACTCTATTTTGGTTAGGAAAATTGTTAGATCTCTTCCTGAAAGGTTTCAATCCAAGATCACAGTCATTGAGGAGGTAAAGTACTGTGACACCTTGAAAGTTGAGGAATTGGTGGGTTCTCTTCGAACTTTTGAACTTAATCAAAAGATCCGCCAACAAGAGAAACCAATTGCTACGAAGGAGAAATTGATTGCCTTGAAATCTTCCAAAGAGAAAATGGAAAGCTCAAATGAGGAAGATGATGATGAAATGATCTTGTTATCAAAAAAACTTTACAAAGTTTATGAAAAAGATTGGTAACTAGAAAAACATGTCTAAATCCTCCAAAGGTAATAATTTTTCCAAACCTCTTGAATCTACTAATAAAAAAGGTATTCAATGCAGGGAGTGTGAAGGTTTTGGACATATTCAATTCGAATGTGCCAATACCTTGAAGAAATATAAGAAGGTCATGGCAGCCACTTGGAGTGACCAGAACTCCGAAAGTAGTGATGAGGAAGAAAATTATAATATTGCATTAACTTCTGTTGTTTCTAACTTACCCTTCTTTGTGCAGGTGAATGAGAACCTTCTCTGTTAAACCAATTCACTGATTCAGATGAATATGATTTGGATGAGGATTCCTTAAAAGAATCATACAAAAACCTATATGATCAATGGTTGAAAGTGTGTTCAGATAATCGTTTGATGACAAACAAAAACAAAGTTCTCAAGCAGAGAAATGAAGAAGTTGACGCTCTTGTTAAAAAAATATGAAATTGATATTGTTGCTAAAGATTCTGAAATCAAACGTTTGTCTAATGAGGTTGATCAAATTATGAAATGTGTCAAAATGCTTAATCCTAGATCTATGGTTTTGGATGATGTTCTGCTTGTAGGTCAAAAAGCTTGTGATTTTTTTAGTTTAGAATAAAATGGATCTAAACCTAAAGGAAAAACATTTTTTATTTCTAGAAATCTTCTTGTTGTTTCAAAGAATGATCCTTCTGCAAGTTTCTGTGGAGTGAAGGGTCATATTCGACCTAAATGTTTTACCTTGATGAATTTTCTTTAAAAAATTACTTTAATCATCATGGTAATTTGAGACAAATTCCCTTGAAGAAAAAGATTCCACCTAAGAAAGTTTGGGTGCTGAAAAATAAATTCAAATGTCTTGTTGCCTTTACTTGTCATAGAACATGTGCTTCTAACTCTTGGTTTTTTTTATAGTGGTTGTTCTAGGCATATGACAGGTAACAAAAGCATACTCACTGACTTCAAGATTTTGAAAAACGGGGAAGTCACATTTGGAGATGGTAAGTCATGTAAGGTACTTGGTAGTGACACTCTAAATTCTGAAGGACTACCAAAGTTGCAAAATGTACTTTTGGTTGATGGACTTAAAACTAATCTAATTAGTATAAGTCAAATTTTTGACCAAGACTTATTTCAAAAAAATTCTCATGATGATTGTTTTGTGCTTGACCAAGATGGAAATTATGTTTTGAAGGGTTATAAATCCGTTGATAATTGTTAGAAATTATCTCAATCACACAGTTGTCACACAAACACAAGGAGTGAAACTGATTTATGTCATGAAAAACATGGTCATGTGGATTCTGAAAATTTGAGAAAAATTTGAAGTGTGTGTCATGTTCATGATTTACCGAATTTAAGTAAATATTCTTTTGGTAAATGTGAACCATGTCAATTGGGAAAACATTTGAAAATTTTCCATGAATTGTTTTTTGTGTTGATGATGTGTCACAACGCACAAGGGAACTTGTTGAAAATAAAACTTTCGTTTTAGAATATGTTGAGATTTCCAAAAAAATTGTAAATATTTTCACAAAATCACTAGATGCGATCAAGTTTGATTTCCTCAAGAAATCCTAGGGATTTTGTACTAATTAATTTATTATTATTATAGTTTTTTTTTTTCATATCCTTGACATTGTGTTGCTCAAAACTTGTATTGTTCTTGTCCAAAATTGAGAAAATTAGTTTTTAACATTATTTTGCTACTTCGTTAGTTTTTCTAGTTAATATATCATGCTTAGTGGTCTCGAAAAATAGATAGGTGTATCCATTTAATATTTTTATGAATCAATATGCGTATGTGGTATGTGAGTATATAACATTTTTTATCTTGTCTCAGGCTCCATCTTCTGCATTGGTGTGTGAAAACCATTCATGAGTAAGTTGGAACTATGTAACTAAAATTATATACAAGATACTCTACCATATGAAAAAGGCTACCATTGGTGTAGTCTGAAAGCATCTAAGATGAGTACTTCGTGCAACTTGCGAAAAATGCTAAAATTTTCCACCAAAGGGCAAGTCTCATGCTTTCACATGCACACACAAATGCTTGAGACTGATTTTAGTGGTAAAACAAATATATTAAAATGCATATACACCATTTGATTCACTTTAAATATTTCATGGGATGTGACTAACTATTTTTCTTGAGACAAATAAAAGCATGATATGTTAAATAGATTTACTAAATATTATAGTAAATTTTGTTAAAATGTACTAATGTTTGTTTTTTTCTCAATAGACAGGTCATGAAAGATATTTTGGGCACAAAAGGATATTTTGTAATTTTTATATTTATATATATGCCTTTGTGTTATTATAAAAAAATAAATAAGAAAAGGTTGATCGTTTGTGGGAATAGTAAAAATATTGACAATTTCTTTTGTGTATTGAAAGTCATATTCTTAGACAAGAAAAAGTTTTCGTTTTCCCAATTTTTGTGGTGTTTTGGTTGGTACCCATTTTTTTTCTTCCACTTCTTCTTTCTTTGTTTCTTTTTTCATTTAACATGTGTGCAAACAATCATGGTGATGAACTATGATGGAAGTGTGTTTGGCCCCTGATGATGTTCCTTTGTCTCTTTTGATAGACAAAAAATGGGATAAGAATTATTTAGGGAGTGTAAAAAGTTCCTTGTTCTTGAGCTAATTGTTCGGGTTTGGAACGTATTTTTTTATTTCGTGCCCTGTTTTTTTGTTATATCTTGCATAGGGGGAGTTTTGAGTAAACTCTATGCTTCAACTAATGTATGCTTTGCACATACTTTTGAGTGAGGATAAAATAAGATATTTTTGTCTAAAAAGATGCCAAATGGGGAGATTTTAGAACCCTAAATTTTCTATATTAAATAGACAATATATTTTATAACTCAAAAGTATTTTTTCACAAGTTTGAAGGAGTTGTCCCGACAGGTTTATGATCTGTTGCGACAACTTGTTTTTTCCAGATTTGTTTTCTTAAGTCTTAATTCTCTAGAAAATCGTCATATCTGTTTATGAAAAAATTTTGACTTGAAATTTCATCCATATATGTTGATATTTTGTCCATATATATTGATATTCACTGATGAAAGATTATTTTATTTATAAGAAGATTTTTCTTTAAATAAAATATACTTGTTCTTTTTTAGACTTTGAGACTTTTTGTCAACTGATTAAAGAATATTTTGTGATACTTTTTATTGATAAATTTTGTTGTAATGCATGGCTTTGAAAAGAAAGATTCAAAAAATGTAGTTTCCTTGTTTGATGAAGGAAACTTTGTGTAATAAAGAAAATATTTTTTTTCAAGAATTAAATTGTGAAATTTGCTTGTGATTCTTTCCTTTGGCAATTCAATCATACAAGGATCTTTGCAGCTGAAAAGATTATTTTTATTTATAGAAATATTTTATTTAAATAAAATATATCTTTCCTTGTTTGGAAAAGAAGACTTTTTGGTGAAATAAAATAATATTTCTGAGATATTTTATTTTGTACATCTCTGAACGAATAATACATAATTTGATTTATTTTGGGAAAGTTCCTTGTCCCACAATGAATCTAGTCGTTTTAATTGTCCAAGAACATTCAAGTTGTCATGAAAGTTTCCTAATCTACCATGACAAAATCTGGCAGACAAGCAGAATTTTCTATTTATATAATTTTTATGATTCTTTAATTGATTTTTGCAAATTTCGTGGACTACTTTGAAAGACCATATTTCATCTATAAATAAAGGACCAAGCAGCCACAAATCCTTAGCTCTTTCACTTCTCATTTTTTAATATCTTTTGTATTTTTGAGAGAGTTCTTTTTGTGAGATTAAGAGTGAATACCTTAATCTAGTATCTAGGAGTTGTGTAGCTTCCTTTGTATTTGTACGCCCTAATTCTCCACGGGCTATTAGCGAGCTGGGGGTACGGCATAATCATATCAGCCACATGGATGCCACATACCCGGAGCTGTTGTTACCAGGTCCCACCTCTTTAGCTCGAGATAACCAAAGGCTTACTAAGGTTACTAAGGAGTCGGGTCAGAAGTATAGACACCAGAGGCTATGAAGACATCCAGCTCGAGGCACGTGCTTGAGTTGGAAGCCGTGACCCTTTATAAAGTCAATCACGCAATGTAAACGTGCATATATCATATATCACGTGTCTGATATATCCCTGAATTCTCGGACACGCAGGATAAACATGCGTGTTCAGGCACCCACGACTGGGTTGGGCCGTGCGGCCCATTATCTCCCTTACCTATTGATTAGACCACACTTCATTTGTCAGGTTTTAGGAATTAATCATGAATGTCACAGAAGTGACATGATGGGTATGGAGGTCATGGGATGACCCCCCTTTGCCAACCCCCAGGTGCCCTTTCCTATAAATATGGAGACTCTGGGAGTTGCAAAGGGTTGGATTCTATTGTGTAAAGAAATACCCTGTAAAGAATACCAGGAAACTAGCAATAATATTGGCTGGTGGAGTAGAAGGATTTTAACCTTTGAACCACCTAAAAAAGTATTCGTATCACCATTTTATTTTAAGATCATTCATCTATTACGGTTCATTACTTAGCACTAATCCCATTCTCTTATTCTATTAATTACCTGTTGGCGAAGAACCGCGTCAACAGTATTCATCTATTTCATATAGAAACAGGTGTCATCCATTGATAACGAGTTCAACAATCTTCGTGAGAAGATTTTGCTAAGATTTTCTTCGGGAGGAAGAAAGCATTCATAAACCTTTGAAGGGAGTTTAAGAGCGTTGGTATCTCATCAAGAAACTAGATTTTTGAAGGGTGTACATAAGCTTGCGGCATAAGTATAGAGGGAGTTTATCTATGTATAAGTCAATTGAGATTTTGTACCTTGTGATACCTTATTAATCAATTTCATCTTTGAGTGTTTCCCCATGGACTAGGTTTTCTGAACCACGTAAATAATCTCTGGTGTTGTTATTTTCTTATACTCATTTTTTATTTCTATAATAATATGTTCAGAAACCTGGCTTAGTCGTTAGATCAAATTTTGATTCTGTCAAAACAACTTTATCACTATTCCGCGATCTATTAATATGTTTAATTTAATCACTTGGTAAACATTAAAATATGGAATTTCAATTGGTATCAGAGCAGGTCACTAAACTCTTAGTGAGATTTTGTGGTTTTCCATTTGCTTTGTTTCTTGTGAAATGTCTTTCTTTGCAGAAGGTGAATCTATAACTCGCCTTCCATTGCTGAATGATAAAAACTATCCATATTGGAAAGTAAGGATGAAAGCTTTTATCAAATCCCTTGATGAAAAGGCTTGGAGATCAATATTGATAGGTTGGACACCACTTGTCGAGAAAGATTCAAAATCTGGTAAGACGCAGATAAAATCTGAACTTGAGTGGTCTAATGAAGAAGATAAATTGTCAATTTTAATAATAAAGTTTTACATGAAATTTTTAATGGCTTTGGTGAGGGTTATATAAAATTAATTTCATTTTGTGAGTCCGCCAAAGATGCTTAAGAAATCCTTCAAACTCAATTTGAAGGAACTACTGATGTTAAACGATCTAGGCTAGTAATGTTGACAACAAGGTTTGAAAATCTTCATATGTTTGAAAAATAAACACTCACTGAGTTTTATGAAGAATTGTCTGACATTGCCAATGAATACTTTGCTTTAGGAGAAAAGTTGTCTGCCTTTGTTTTGGTTAGGAAAATTGTTAGATCTCTTCCTGAAAGGTTTCAATCCATGATCACAGCCATTGAGGAGGTAAAGTACCTTGACACCTTGAAAGTTGAGGAATTGATGGGATCTCTTCGAACTTTTGAACTTAGTCAAAAGATCTACCAACAAGAGAAACCAATTGCTGTGAAGGAGAAATCGATTTCCTTGAAATCTTCCAAAGAGAAAATAGAAAGCTCAGATGAGGAAGATGATGATGAAATGATGTGTTTCCTTGAAGCAACCTACTGAACTCTTCAACTTTTGTAGCCCTAATGTCATCATTGTAATACTTTTCATTAAACAGAGTTCTAAACTCTTCCCAATCAAGGGTATTAACGTTTATATCCTAGGATATCACCTCCCACCAAATTCGAGATTCCTCTCGAAACATCTATGTGGCATAGGCCACCCTCTCATTACCCACCACCCTCATAAAATCTAGGATGGTGGTAACCATGCTCACCCATTGTTCGGACTTAGTCGGATCTGTTCTTCCCTAAAAATCTGGAGGGTGTTGTTTCATGAACCTTTCATAAAGAGGTTCCCATCTGGTCCCAGCCTCTGGCGACTATTCAGCTATTGGCACCATCACAGGTGGTGTCTCTGGAAAAATGTTCCCTGCAGAAACTTGTTGTTGCCTCAGGAGGTGGATCTTTTCTTCCTGCTTCAATAGCCTGGCTTACAAATCAGCAAGCACTTGCTCCATTTCTCAGGAGCTGGTGGAGGGTCTGACCTTGATTGTCATTTTGACCTTGTCTTTCATTCTGGCCCTGATCTTCCTGGCCAGCTGATGACTCTATCTCCCTTGGAAGCATACTTCCAAGCTTATACCTTGTTGCAATAATCGATTCGGCCAGTTAGGTAGTAATAACTAAACCTATTGTCGCCTCACGGTCCAAGACAAAACAAATAATCATTCACATTCAATAGCCATGCTAATAAGCTTGTTGATTCATATTCATATCCAAGTATGGTGCTAATAAGAACTTTTTGACATTCATAGCCAATAGCGATGCTAATAAGCATTTCTTTAACATTTAACGGTGCTTTTAAGCATTTATAACCAAATAACAATGTTAATAAATATTTTATGGCATACATGTATCTACGACAATGCTAATGAGTGTGTCTTGACCTACATGTCCATATAATAATGCTAATAAGCATTTCCTTTGCATTGACAAGCAATGTCAGTGTTGATAAGCATGTCCTTTTAAATCATGCAGCAGTCAAGGGCTAGGCCCTATCAGTATATATCTCATGCTACCTAATAAAGCAGGCAGATGAGGCATTTATATCCTATTTAAGCAGTTAAACAAATAACCACATAAATAGTTACCAAATCGTGAGTCGAGCTTGTCTTTAGTGGCGAGTGTACATGCACAACCTGTCTTTAGGAACCCTTAACCTTGGCATGCTCTGATACCAAGTTATAAAGCCCTGCTTAGCCAAGACAGTTACACTGTGTATTTTAAATAGTGCTAAACTCGCTAAACGAGTCATTTGTCCATAAACGTGCAACTAAATGTGATTAGCGGTACAGGGTTAAAAATTCAGTCATAAGGAATAGTTATTTCATTAAAAAGTTAATTTGTACATGAGATTCCATAATAAACGTTTACAAAGTTGTTCACAATTTCAAAAGGTTTATTATTACTCAAAAATTGCAGCAAGTCGACCTAAGCGGCAAAGTTAGGGTTTAACCCTAGTTCCTCTGAGAAACCTTGGTTGTGGCAGTCAAGCAACTGCATATGTATTCATTGCCACTGAAGCTCTCCAACTCATGGCTGGTCCAACTTCCCTTTCCCCTTACCTGCACCACATAACACCCGTGAGCCAAGGCTCAGTAAGAAAACTTAAACATGCTCATAAGCAGTTAATAATATGTCACCAAATCATTATAAGCATGCCTAGCAGTAATAACCCTACTCATGCATGCATACCATTCATATAAATGACTACAACGTCATATGGGGGCCAGTTGCCCTAATTAAATTATTAATGAACCATATCGGGGCCCGTTGCCCAAAATGCATGATTAAATATATTATACTGGGGCTTAGTGCCCTAGGATATGGGACTAATAAGTCACCCCGGGGCCCATTACCCTATCTTTTGTATAACTAGCCTTGGATCTGGCCCAAAGTACTTGGCGCTTAATTTTCCACGACCATTTGGTCGAACAAGCGTATAAAACGCTCTTGATTATGTCTAACCATATTGACCAGCGCTCAGCGCGCTATTGCCGCCCTTGACTTATAAGTCAATGCTTTTTTACCAGCCCTCAATGCTAAATCCATCCTTGACTCATAAGTCAATGCTTTTCGACTAGCGCTCAGCGCTATTACCGTCCTTGACTCATAAGTCAAGCCTTTCTCAATTAGATAGTGCTAACATGCATTCATTATATAAAAAATATCCATAAACAGAGCATTGAACATGCTTAATCAATTAATCAGAGGCATAATCATAATCATGCATATTTACAGGGGCCCAAGCCCTAATCAAATCTATATTCAACATTCAGGACAAATCCTAATTATCTACATCACATACTCGGTGCAATTTTATTACCTCAGGTATGAGTGTAATGTAAAATAAGAACGACCCTCGAGCACGATCATGATCCCGAGCCCCTAGCGATAACCTAATCACAACCAAGTATAAAATACTGTCAATAAAGAGCAAATAAAGGCTTTCAGGCCGAGTCCTAACCTCCGGGACGTCGAATTCTACTAAACTTGGTAGTAGAATCGATCCTGAGCCCTTAGGTTTGAGTTCCCGTACTCAAAACCTCTTTAGGGCCCAAAAACCCCTTAAGTGCCACGACCCAAACATTTGAGTCGCGGCCTGCCCCAAGCCAAAGAGACCAACCTCTCCTTTCACTGAACAAGGGCCGTAGCCAGTAGGTGCTACGGCGCGACCCTGCAGTAGGGAATCGCCCAGGCTCCTGAGTTCATAAGGGTCGCGACGCCCCAAGAACAGGGCCGCGGGGCGTCCCTGTGAACCCGATTTTCTTTAATCCAAATCCTCCCAAAAGTCACCCCAAAACCATACCAAACCCACAATTCAATCTCAAAACATCCCTAGAACGTTCCAGGCAACAAAACCCGCTTTTCAAATGGATCAAAAACTCACCGAACCATAAAATCCAAATCAAAACTTAAGGAAACATAAACTCATAAATTCAAAGCTGAAATTACCTCCGATTAAGTAGATTTTCAGCTAAATCCTTCGGCTATCAAGCTTTTAATCTTCCCTAGAATCATTATGACTCTAACCTTGCTTGAATATGAGCCCTAAAACTTGAGTTTCCTTCGAAAATACTAACGGGCGTCAAATGAGAGAACGAGAGTGTTGAACGTGACTTCTATTTATGACAGGTTACTTAGGGCTCAAGTAATCTTAAGTAAATCCCAAGGCTCGGAGTACTAGAAACGTTCTCGGGGGTAAAATGGTCAAAATCCCCAGAATTCCCTCCTAATCTCACTAACTCCAAATACATCTTCAAATATTCATTCCCATTACCCGATATCCCAGTAATTTACTAAATACCCAAAATACCCCTTGACTCACCCCGAGTCAAGTATTGGTCCCATTGTGATTTTCCCGCTAGCTTGCTCCTTTGGATCACCTTGTGCTGAGTAACCCAATTATATCCACATAATAATGTTGTCCCACACATATATCACATATATGCCAAATATACCCATAATTGGCCAAATTATGAAAATTACCGTTATGATAAGAAATGGGTCCACATGCATATTTAATACACCTAAACATCCATATTAAGTCATATTATATTATAACTCACATAATCATATAATGATATACATATATATCACATAAACACATAATTTTCCATAGTTCCCCATCCCGACCCCCTAATCAAGGCCCTAAGCCTTATTAGGTAATTTGGGACATTACACTTATCTTTTTTCAATCAATGCAAAGGATTGGGAAATTAAGATGCTAGTAATTTCCCTTTCCTCTTTTCTTTTTCCTTTTTATTTTGATAGAGTCTTAGGGTTTTATAAGGGAAAGAGAGAATAGAGAACCCCATTTTGGGAGTGCTAGCCGACTGCACAATAGTAGAGAGAGAGAGGGTTGGGCAAGAGGAAGACGAAACGAAAGAAATATATTTAAATAAATGAGAGTGTAGTTTGGTGTTTCCAACTTATTTTAAAATTTATGACTTGGATGTAAAATGTGGTGACTTTGAGAACTTAAATTGTTGAAAGTTAAAATATTTATTTATTTTATTTATCACTTTAGTAATTATGATAAAGAGGGTGAGCATATTTTCTTTGAATTGATTAAGTATGTTAAATTAATTAACTATTTTGTGAGAAATAGAAAAGTTGTCATATTTTATCTTCATTTAAAACGATAATTGAGATTTTATTATTTTAAAAATAAATGTGACTTAAGGGCTAATTATATAAATAATTTTGTGAAATAAAATCTAGAATAAAACCCTATGACCTAAGGAGGTAATATGATAATGTTAACAAAATTGGTAAACTAATTCTTGCTGAATTTTTTTTTAAGAAAGTGGCAATAAAATGAACAAGTAGAATTTACCAAATTCAACGCTAATTTTAAGAACACTCTCACGTATGCATGTTACATGCAACTTTATTTTTACATTCAAATGCACGTCAATTAATCAAACGTGTGATTTCCTGTCTTGTAACAATGAAGAATTATTTTGTAGAGTTGGCATCATTCTTCTATGACTTTATGTATGATTTTGTGATGTAACATGTGCCACGTGTGCATGGCCCATGCACACGTGAGGTATGTTTGTTGGACATGCGTAATCTTACTTGATATTGAGACGAATGTTTGATTGTAATTCTAGGCTTGTTGTGAAGCACATCGCTATTTATTTTGCTTTTTCTTAGACTTGAGGTAAGAAAGTTAGCTAGAATTTCTATGAATTATATTATGAAAGGTATGAGCTATTATGTTGGATGATCTATTAAGTTATGAAAAGTATGAGCCATTATAAGATATTACCTTATGAAAAGTATGGGTGATTATGTTATGAGATGAAAGAGCTATTATGTTATGAAATGATTTGTTTGTATGTATGCTTGTATGTTGTATAAAAAGCAGTAGGTTGTTAGGGTGTTGTACGCGACACAACAAAAAAGTTACTAAGGATATGACGTTACTCATAGGGCAGACACGCTGAGGTTATTCGAGGACTAGAGTTCCTATTTACCTTATAGAGGAGGATTTGCCAGTTTATGCTTTACTAGTTACCTCATAGAATTGTATGTTGTGATATGTACAATAGGGGTACCATGATCACATGATGTATGATTATGCTTATGTTTTATGTAATCTTATGTTTATGTTATGATTATGATTTGTTATGATATGTTATGAGCTTATGATATGAACGTAGACTGCTTCTGTTCTTTGTAAATTGTTGTATTTTATTTGTACTTCCTTACTGGCTTTTAGCTCACCCCCTTACTTGCCCCCTTTCACGTAGACAATAGGGTTTCTTCTTGGCACGCGCTGTGATGTGGGGAGTTCCAACGTCTAAGCATGTATGTTGTGGGACATCCATGAACGATAAAACGATCTAGATAAATGCCAAGAATGTTTATGAACTTTTATGTTATGATTAATGTTTTTATTACGCTGCAATCACTACAAGAAAAAATGTCTTTTGCAGTGACATTTTTTCGCCACAAATAATGCCATTATTTGCAGCGAAATAGGAATTTCGCCGCTAGTAATCTTCGAAAATATTTTTATAGATTTATGGTACTATTTGTAGGGAAATAGAATTATTTGCAGTGAAATTTAGGGTTATTTGCGAATCAGGTTGCTGCTAATGAGGGCAAAAAATTGGTCAACCATTTTGGAGGGAAATGTTCGCGGTTATTTTCATGAGGTTATTCGCGACGAAATCATAAGTATTTGCGGCGACATGTTCGCTGCAAATACTTTTGAATTTTTAATCATTTTTAAACTTTTTTAATAATTTTTAATTTTTCCATTATTTAACTTAAAAATAAAATTAATTAAATTTATTTGTTTCAAGAAGTTAATAATTTAAAATAAAAATATAACTTTTGTTTTACTCTTTTAGACTACGACATATGAGTGAGATCCACGACGATCGAGACTGATTTGTGCATTTTCAACACTAAAGTCAACAAGAACACTCTTAATTAGTATAATTATTATTCTTAGAACACCCCGAGTAGTGATCCGACTGTTGATTAGGTTCAGAATAGTCCGTAGTCACTCAAGGATGCCTTAGACTACCACATATGGGTGAGATCGATGGCGATCGAGATGATCTGTGCATTTTGAACACTAAAGTCAACAAGAACACTATTGATTAGTATAATTATTATTCTTATTAAACCCCGAATAGCGATCTAGCCATTGATTAGGTCTGGAATAGTTCATAATAACTCAAGGATGCCTTATAATACCACATATAAGGGATTTCGAACGCGATCGAGACTAATATGTGCATTTTGAACACTAAAGTCAAAGAACACTCTTGATTAGTGCGATTATTATTCTTCGAACACATCGAATAGCGAACCGACCATTGATTACGTCCATAATTTTCCATAATCACTCAAGGATGCCTTAGAATACCATATATAGGTGAGATAGATGGCGATTGGGACCGATCTGTGCATTTTGAACACTAAAGTCAACAAAAACACTCTTGATTAGTGTGATTATTATTCTCAAATCACCCCAAATAGCGATCTAACCGTTGATTAGGCCCGGAATAGTCCATAATCACTCAAGGATGCCTTAGACTACCACATATGGCTGAGATCGATGATGATCGAGAACGCTCTCTGGATTTTGAACACTAAAGTTAACAAAAACACTCTTGATTAGTGTGATTATTATTCATAGAACACCTCGAATAGCGTTCTAACCATTTATTAGGTTTGGAATAGTCCATAATCACTCAAGGATGCCTTAGAATACCACATATAGGTGATATTGACAGCGATTAAGACCATTCTATGCATTTTGAAATCTAAAGTCAACAAGAACACTCTTGATTAGTGCGATTATTATTGTTAGATCACTCCAAATAGCGAGCTAGCCGTTGATTAGGTTCGGAATAGTCCATAATCACTAAGGGATGCCTTAGAATACCACATATCGGTGAGATCGGCGGTGATCGAGACCGATCTGTGCATTTTGAACACTAAAGTCAACAAGAACACTCTTAATTATTGTGATTATTATACTTAGAACACCCTGAATAGCAATCTGACCGCTGATTTGGTTCAAAATAGTCTATAATCACTCAAGGATGCCTTAGAATACAGCATATATGTGAGATCGATGGAGATCGAGACCGATCTGTGCATTTTGAACACGAAAGTCAACAAGAACACTCTTGATTAGTGTGATTGTAACGTCCCAAATTATATAATAAGGCTTAGGGCCTTTATTAGGGGGCTAGGATGACAATTTATGGAATTTTACGTGTTTACCCAAACACGGACTACTTGATGGCGTAGCAGGATTGATCTATACGTGACAATTTTAAGTGAGCATATCCTGCTCGGCTATCGACCAGAAGATCATTGGCTTATCAAGTATCATAATATGGGCGATTATCCTAGTCGCATGCACTCATTTATTTCCTTCAGATATGCAATATTGTAATTACGTATTAATTGTAATTTTCATTATTATTTAGATATGCATGTATTAATTGTAATTAAGGCCCATTGGCCTGTGTAAACCTCCTTGTGCCTATAAATAGGAATGAAAAGGCTCAAGAGAGGGGATTGGATCTTTTTTCCCCAGCTTCTAATTTCTCTCTAAACTTTCTAGGGTTCGAAATTTTAAGAGAAAAGAATAGTGTTGTCATCCATCACAATTGTACTAAATCTGAGAATTGGTGAAAATGGTGAACCCTAGTTCATTGATCATAGTTCTTGGAATTCTACATCAATAAGAACACTAAGTGGACGTAGGTCATTACCATTTTACTGGGACCGAACCACTATAAATCTGTTTGTGGCATTATCTTTCAGTCTTGATTTCATCTCATTTTATCGTTTATTTGACTTCGTGTCATTGGACAATTTGAGGGTCAACATTTTGGTGCTTTCGTTGAGAGATCAACTCAAGACTTCTAATAGGAAAAAATGGCGAAAACATCCAGAAAGACTGGGCAAACATCTGGTGCCGCACCAACCAATCCTCCTCCACAAAATGTGGCTGAAGCTGAGCCACAATTGGAATTTGAAGAGGAGGAAATGGATTCGGAGACCTTGAGGACCACACTGATTGTGTTACAGGAGGAGTTAGCCAATTTGAGGGCTAATAAGGAGAATGTGGCTAAGACGATGGCGTTGCAACAAAGGGGAATTGATAGGCAACTCCAAGAACTGAATGAACGGCAGGCCGACATGCACTGCCGGCAGAGAGAAGCTATGGTCGCCTTCGAGGCAACAAGTCAGTTGGCCTGGGGACAACCGGTGCCAACCTCTCAACCAGATTAGCCACCCAGTGTACCGCCACAACAAGATTCGCATTCAAATCATCCCTAGCATCACCACCCTCCGCCTTAACCGATAAGCCCTCATAAGTCAAAGAAATTTCATGCCGCTCAACAGGATATTCTGTCTTGATATCTTGAGTAGCAACCTCCTTCTCACTCTGGTCATAATAATCCCCAGCAGCAAAGGCCAAATATGGCCGGGCAGTCTCCCTGAAGCCCTAGACGCCAGACTGCTGAGGAACCAAATCCACCAAGCAGGGGACAACATCTTTTTGCTACCAGAAGGCAGGCCAAGTCAGGCTCTACGGTTAGGGGCCCCACACGACATAATAATTCCCGAGGACCTACTGATCAACGCAGGCCTCCCCCTGCCGAACGAGACATACCAGAAAGAGGAGGAAATAGCGTGATCAGCAGGTCGTGCAATAGTCGGTCATACTTTAGGGATGGCCATGACTATAATGAGGTCGATTCTGGTAGGGTAAACGCTAGTCGAAGACAAGGAGAGAGAGGTGGAGAAAGGAACCCCCCACCAAGAGAAAATAGGCCTGCGAGCCAGAAAGCTGGGGGGCAGCCTAGGAAACCTAACGTCTTTAATCGATTGGGCGCTAGCGAGCAAAGGCGTAAAGATGATGACTTGAGGGATGTGCTCAATGATAGGAGAGAGAGGCAACACCGATCGCCCAGACGGTGCCAAATGCTGTGCAGGCCCAGATTGATGCGCTGTATCAGGCCGTCCAACAGTTGGTGTGGAGTCAAACATCCCACATTAAGTATGATCGGAGAAGAGGCACTCCATTCATACAAAGAGTAGAAATGGCGAAAACCCCAAGCAAATTTAATATGCCAGTATTGCCCAACTTCGATGGGTATGGGGATCCCGTATCTCATGTGAATAAATTCGAGATACAGTTGGACATCCAGAAGGTGTCAGATGATGCTCACTACAGAATCTTTTCAGTCACCTTATCCGATACTGCTCAGGAATGGTTTTTCAAATTCCCTCCTGCCAGCATAGTGTCATGGGAGATATTCGTAAAGGAGTTCTATGGGAAATTCTACACTGGTCGAGTACATCCGACTGAAGTCGACCAACTGGTCGAGATACGCCAGAAGGAGGGAGAGTCCTTAAAGGAATATGTGTATCATTTTATGCGAGCGGAAACTGGTGCTAAGGCAGTTGGTGATAAGGGAAAAATGATGGCACTTACTACTGGAGTGCGGCGCCACTCACCTCTTTGGAACAGTTTAAGGAAGAATGGGGTGAAAAGTACCCAAAAATTTCTAGACAGAGCAGACTAGTACATCAAGCTCGAAGAGGCGATTGCTAACGAAGGGAAGTCCCCTGCAGGAGACAAGGGACCAAAGGAAGATCCCGCCAAAGCCGCCAACGGGTCAGATAAACCCAAGGGCAACGAAAAAAACAACGGGAAAATGGTAGGAAAAGGGCAAACAACGAACCATCGACGACTGAGAATAAACGCCCTAAGAGTAACAAATACGAGTCAAGGTTCACCAATTACATCGCCCTAGTCAACAACAAAGCAGAAGTGTACCAGGCGACCAGCACCAGTGTCCCTTACAAGCGACCAACGCTAATAAGAAAAGATATCTCGAAAAGAGAAACAACAAAGTTTTGTCATTTTCACAACGACTATGGTCATGACACCAATGAGTGTAACCAGCTGAAGGATGAAATTGAATTCCTTATTAGACAAGGACACCTGAGGAGATATGGACGAGCCACTAGAGGTTCTCAGCAGGCACCTGTAGGCCAACACTCGCCCCCTTTACAGCCAGCTCCAGTGGCAGGTACATTCCTGACCATTTGTGGCGGCCCACACCTAGCAGGGGATAGTGGGAAGGCAAGGGAACGATACGCCTGAACCTTATGCTACGAACAAGACATCGAAATGATGAATGTAGAGGAGTGAATTTTCAAGAAAGCTCGAACAGAGGAAGAACTGATAACTTTCTCTGAGCTTGACGCTCAGCATGTCCGGTTTCCTCATTCATATCCTCTGGTCATGGACGTCCAAATCGCCAATATGATGGTTAAGGAGGTATTAGTGGACACAGGGAGCTCAGTAAATATTTTGCACAAGTATTCGCTGGAAAGGATGAAGTTGTCAGTGAAGGATGTGGAACCATGAAACCAAACTATTTATGGCTTTTCTGGCGAAGGGCTCGCGCCGACAGGGTCGATCAGGCTTCCAGTCACAGCAGGAACTACACCTACGAATAGGACATTACTCATTACTTTTATAGTAGTATATTTTCCTTATGCATTATAATGCTGTGATTAGAAGGCCTATTCTAGTCGACGTGCGAGCCGTAACCTCGGTTTGGCACCTTGCCATGAAGTTTCCAACTGACGCAGGGATAGGATGTGTGTTGGGAAACCAGCGAGAAGAAAGGGAATGCTACAATTTCTCGATTACTAAGGCAAAAAGGTATGGATCGAGGGAAGGAGCCAAAAAGGGGTTGCAATTGGCCAATGAGATACAAACCCAATCAGGCGAGCATGTCGCCAAATAGGGTGTTGCCCAAAGTGAGGATAGGGACTTAGATCCTCACTTTGGGGATTTTGAGGAAGATGTAGGACCAGTCAAAGACCTCGAGGAGTTCCAACTTGATGAGGCAGATCCAACCAGGGTTATGAAAGTCATTAAAAACTTAGAGACAACAACAAAACAAAACTGGTGGAATTTTTGAAGAAGAACCAGGAGGTCTTTGCCTGGACGCATAAAGATATGGTTGGGATTGACCTAGCAGTTATCATCCATGTCTTGAACATAGATAAAAGTTTTCCACCAGTACAACAGAAAATGAGGTTGTTCGACAAAGATAGATCGAAAGCTTGAAAAGAAGAAGTCGAGAAGCTAAAGGAGAACAGATTCATCAGGTTAGCATTTTATCCGTCGTGGGTCTCTAATCCCGTGTTGGTTCCCAAGAGAAATGGCAAGTGGAGAACATGCGTGGATTTCACAGACCTTAATAAATCCTGCCCAAAGGAATGTTTCCCACTCCCAAGGATCGATCAGCTGGTCGATGCCACCTCAGGGCATGAGATCCTATCATTTATGGATGCATACTCTAGATATAATCAGATCAGTATGCAACCCCTGATGAGGATCACACTAGCTTTCGAACCAATACAGGGATTTACTGTTACAAAGTAATGTCTTTCGGTTTGAAAAACGCTGGTGCGACCTACCAGCGACTAATCAATCACATGTTTAAAGAACTGATCAATGTAAACATGGAGATATATGTTGATGACATGCTGTTAAAGTCGAAGAAAGTAGAAGAACACATAGGGGACCTGCAAGAGTGCTTCAACGTCTTAAATAAATATCAGATGAAGTTGAATCCCCTCAAATGTTCCTTCGGTGTCGGATCAGGGAAATTTTGGGATTTATAGTAAACTTACGAGGCATTGAATCCAATCCTGAAAATATCAAGGCCCTGATCGAGATGAAGTCGCCAACAAAAATAAAAGATGTTCAAAGTTTAACTAGGAGGATCGCCGCTTTAAGTAGATTTATTTCCAAGTCAACGGATAAATGCGTTCCATTTTTTAATCAACTTAAGGGCAATAAAAAATTCGAATGGAAGGAGGAGTGTGAGCAGGCTTTCCAGGCTCTAAAGCCTCATATATCGCAGCCACTGATTTTATCCAAGCTGATTGATAAGGAAACTTTGTTCATCTATTTGGCGATCATAGAGTATGCTGCTAGCGCTGTCCTGATTAGAGAAGAGGAACAGGTGCAGAAAGCTGTGTATTATATAAGCAAGAGGCTAATATGAGCAGAGCTTCGGTATCCGCCCATTGAAAAATTAGCTTATTGCTTGATCTTAGCCTCCAGAAAGCTATGAACATACTTCCAAGCTCACCCCATTCCAGTACTCACTGACCAGCCACTACGACAAGTCCTGTAGAAACCAGAAGCCGCTGGTTGATTATTGAAATGGGCAGTTGAACTCGGACAATTCGATATTTCTTACTTGCCACGAGCAGCAGTGAAGGGACAAGCTCTGGCAGACTTTGTCGTAGAGCTTACTAGGCTCTAGAACATTGAGCCGATAGAAGAGCCTGAACCTCAAAGCCAAACTCCCTCTTGGAAGTTGTTCGTAGATGGCTCTTCCAACGAACACAACGCTGGAGTAGGTGTGATTTTAGTCATGCCTGAAGGACATCGATTCCACTGTGCAATCAAATTCAACTTCACAACATCCAATAACGAAGCCGAATACGAAGCTTTGCTCACAAGATTAAGATTAGCCAAGGATATGAACATAAAGTCACTGGAGATCTATAGTGACTCCCAGTTAGTGGTTAATCAAATCATTGGAGAATATCAAGCCTAGGGTCTGAAGATGGTTGCTTATTTGAAAAAGGAAAATGACTTATTGGCACAACTAAAAAATTATACTCTCCAATAAGTACCTCACGACCAGAATTCAAACGTTAATGCTTTGGCCAAGTTAGCAAGTGCAAAGGATGCTGACACCTTGAATATAGTGCATGTTGAACGTTTATCTGCACCAAGCATCCAAACAGAAGAAGCCTCCCTGGTAATCCAAGCAGTAAACACATGGATGACACCTTTCATTGAATACTTAGAACATGGAGTATTGCCGACGGACAAAAACAAAGAAAAAACCCTTCAGAGATAGTCAGCTCGATTCATCCTGGTCGACGGGGCTTTGTACAGAAGAGGGTACTCAATGCCACTCCTAAGGTGTGTATCAAAAGAAAAGGCCAAAGAATTAAAGCGAGAAGTCCATGAAGGCTTCTGCGGGGATCACGCTAGGGGGTAGAGTTTGTCCAAAAAGATCCTAAGGCAAGGATACTTCTGGTCAACGATGAATGAAGACTCTATGGATTTTGTTCGAAAATGTGACAAGTGCCAAAGATTCTCCAAGATACCACGAGCAGCCCCAAATGAGCTAAAATAGATGCAAAGCCCGTGGCCATTCCCAGTTTGGGGGATAGACTTGATCGGGTCTTTACCCATAGGAAAGGGAAATGTCAAGTATGTTGTGGTAGCTATTGACTACTTCACAAAGTAGGTCGAGTTTGAGCCACTTGCAACAATAATGAATAAGAAGGTGTTAGACTTTGTAGTCAAAAACATCATATGTCGCTATGGGTTGCCAAGGAAGATTGTCTCAGATAATGGCACATAGTTTGACAGCGATCTATTCATTGATTTTGCAACAGATACGGGATTATCAAGAGTTTTTATTTAGTAGCTCACCCATAGGAAAACGGGCAGGTTGAAGCTGTCAACAAGACACTGAAGGATACCCTAAAGAAAAGACTCGAAGAAGCAAAGTGGGCATGGCCAGAACAGTTACGTGAAGTCCTTTGGTCGTATAGAACATTCCATCGAACAACAACCGACCATACTCCATTTTCTTTGGCGTATGGATATGAAGCCATATTTCTCGTTGAATTAGATCCACCATCGCATAGACGGGTGGTATACAATCAGAGAACTAACGATCAATTATTGATGGAATCTATCGATCTGATCGATGAAAGGCGTGAACAAGCTCAACTTCGAGTAGCAGCTTACCAGTAAAAGGTCACCTGGTATTTCAACTCTAAAGTATGCGAGAGAGAATTTGATGTGGGAGACTTGGTACTTAAAAGATTGCTTCCTAATACCCGCGATCAAGCTGCTGGAGTGCTGGGACCTAACTAGGAAGGTCCATACCAAATTGAAGAAGTCCTCAAACTAGGCACTTATAAAATTGTTCGCTTGAACGGAGATCTCATTCCTCGTTATTGGAATGGACAACACCTCCGCAAGTATTATCAATAAAACAATTCTTCTTAAAGAATTGGCTTGTATTAATTTCACTTTTTACAAATTTGTGAATAAGGGTTAGTCAATTATATGATTAATCGCTTATAAGTGTAAGATCAATTTTTGATCATTCGTACAGACACGATTGTCCATTTATTATGAGAAATAAAAGGAACTGTGCGCAACCAATTATTCTTGCTAATTATTGTAGTTACTGCAAGTATTTGTTCATTACGTGTGTTGTTTTGCTATATTGTTACAAGTTTTTATTACGAGCAGTAATGTTCGAACATGTCCTGGTTTTGGCAAGTGACTGAGGACCTTAAGCTCGTCAATAACTTGAGGGCATATAAGGTACTAAGTAAGCAAAGAATATCAATATGTATATGTAAACACACGAGCAAAATAAGAGAAAGCATGCTACGATACTTAATGTATTTTTCAAAATTTTGTTTCAATTTTGTTAGATCAAAACAAAGTGTTATGCTAAGTTTGGTAATGAAAACAGATGTTATAATAAATTGCAAATATTATAATATCAAGGGTAAAATGTTTTACACCGCGAGCAGTTTCTGCTCGGATGTAATTGTCAATTAAAAGGAAAAGCTACCCGACG
This sequence comes from Humulus lupulus, assembly GCF_963169125.1. Taxonomy (NCBI): domain Eukaryota; kingdom Viridiplantae; phylum Streptophyta; class Magnoliopsida; order Rosales; family Cannabaceae; genus Humulus; species Humulus lupulus. The sequence continues at coordinate 68,246,509 of NC_084794.1, read as the reverse complement.
CAGCAAAAGATTGTCTTGACATCATGAACCGTGGTTCGTGTGTCTTAATTACAAAAAAAAAATTAAAGACATAAAATTATGAAGCAGCAGGAGGGTCTTGCTGAGGCTGTTGCGGCTGCTGGTCAACTGTGGCCCCAGCATCATCATTAATGCTCTCAATGCCTGTGGCCAAGGGTATCTCAGGGGATCCAAGAGCCTTTTCCTCCTCCTCCAGGAGAGCAGTGTACTTTGCCAACTCAGCTGCCTTATATTTTCTAGTAGATAGGTAAAGTCCACCTTGGGATTGTTTCTCCAGAACATATAAAAGCATTGGAACACCACTCCCTTGCACTTCTCTAAATTGTGGGCGTTGGCCTCCTCGAGGTTAGCAGTCTCTTTACGACTGATCTCTAGGTCTCTTTGAAGTTTGTGGGCTTCTCGATAATTTATCATCAATGACTCCCTATGTTGCTCCTTAGAGGCTGTGATTTTGGCAATGGACTGTAACGACCACACTAATTCTAAGACTTGGACCATTAAAAACTACTAAACATAGCTACTAATTTTGGGAAAAATACATGGAAAAATAACATGACTTTATTAAAAACCCAAATAAATTATGAAATACATAAATGTGCAGTATGGAGTATGGGTACCCATTGTTTAAAACAAAAAAATAACTTCAAACTAAATCATTTGTTTACAAAACTAAATACGGAAATACATAAACATAAATAAAAACGTCATCCTCGATCTTCCAGCAGTCCATTCATCCTCAATACACATGCCAAGCTGCCATGAATCCTTCCCGCCTTCCATAGTCATCTCCCTGCACCATCTAAAATAAAGGAATGAGCCTAATGCTCATCAAGGAAAATCTACTAACAACATAAATGATAAACATACACATAAGACTATATCATAAGCATATACTATAAAACATATGACTATATATATATATCATATAGGACTACAATATTAATGGCCATTAACTCAATAAGGTGGTATGCAATAAAACCATCTAGGTCCTCAGTCTACTAATCGAGGTAGGTTAGATCACATCTATAAGCCACAATAATGATAAAATTCTTGGGGTTTGCTATCTAAGCAACTATAAGCCCCAAACGACATAAAAATAAATCATATATTCATATTATATACTATAACATATTATCATAACATATCATAACACATAAACATATAAACACACACATATATCCCATTTTCCTTACCAAAATCGGGATATGGAGTCACGAACGGGGTTTGGAACACTCCTAAAACCAGCATAAAAACATATGAGTATCTATAGAAAAGAAGATGAAAGGAAACTAAACCATCAAAGAAGAAACTTACTAAGAAGAACCTTAATATTTAAGAACATAAACACATAACCACGAAACCATAAACAGGAGTTAGGATCTTAAAGAAAACTAAAGTATCATACAGAATAGAACTTATGAATAGTGTTACCTTGGATGAGCTAGAACCGATCTACACCTCGATATCGAAATCACACTATACCTCACTTCCCAAGTGTTTATAAAGCTTGAGATGATAAAGCTTTTAACCCAAAACCCAAGTGCATCTATCTATAAAAACCCTAGCAGCTTGAAGGCTCTAAACATAGCTTGAAGAATGAAGAAAATAGATGAGTACTAGGTCCTATTTATAGAGTTCAAGTAGTGAACATATCTCCTTTTAGCTTGAATAAAATAATTAATGTTAAATGAAATTATTTGAATATTCGTTCAACAAGTGCTCAGAACTCAGTCAAAAACGTTCAGAAGCAAGTCAAGAGGTTAAGGAATGAATTAAGCTCGGTTTCCTCGAAGTTTGAAAATACACTCATGGGGCCGATATATTGCCCACCCTTGGCGATATATCGCCTGTCCCTATGCCCTTAGTGTTCGCGGTTTAGTTCGTGCGAAGTCATCGTGTTTTCCGTATCTCCCGTAGGCGATATATCGCCTCTAAAGCTGCGATATGTCAGCATACGTAGATATTTTAAACGCGTTTTTGCAATAATTTACGATAATTAGAGTTGATTAAACAACTTTGACTGAGTAATACGTGATTCTAGCAAGTTCTGGAAGGTTCTAGAGCTTCTAGATTCTTCTATTATTAAATCATCTATTTAAAATGCTTAAATCCTCAAATAAACAAGATTGTGACAAGTGTCATGCTCTTAAAATTCTATCTAAACCTTAGGTTATAATAAATAATATTTCTATGTCCAATAATATTAATCAAACCTTATGTTATAATTAATATTTCTAAACTATAGGTTAAACTTATAAAATCTATAACTATTGCTACGAGTGTCCAACTAAGTCCCGGTTTGAACCAAAATCCATGATATCTAAACTACTACAACTACTACTACTATCTAGCTAGCTAAGAAAAATTCTGAGATGCTACATGGACACCTCCTTCCTCTTCAGCTCCTCCTCGAGCTCGGCGATCTTAACCTCTATTGCTCGTATCTCCTCAGCATGCTTGGCCTCGGCCACCTTGTGCTGCTCGGCAAGCTCGACGAGCTGCCCTTCGACCGCCTTGAGCTCTTCGGCATGCTTGGTGGTCATCTCCTCCGAGCGGCGCCAACTGGTACTCACAGTCAGAATCCCCTGCTATCAGAAAAAAAAAGTTGTTAGTATAAATCAAAGAGATAAACAATCAAACCACAGTGAATGCGACGACTTACAGTGACTAACTCATTTAGCGCGCGGCTAAGCATCTGGTCTACTGGCATGTTGGGAGCACTTCTGAAGGATTCCAGACTGTGTTGGTGTCTGGATATCTTCTTCAGCCTATCGCTGGCAGAGGTGCAGGCGGAGCTCAGCATGGCCTCGACCAGAGTTTTATCTACCTAGCTGGAGAACTCGGGTTAGTAGGGGATGGAGGATTCTGGTCGAAAGGAGCTGGAGGATCCTGGTTGACAGGTTTTGGCGGAGGAGTTGTATCTTTGGAAGGAGTTGGTGTAGGAGGATCCTCCGTCCGAGTGCTTTTAGAAGAAGGGTCACTACAACCTTCTCTGTGTTGATGTCTTCTTGATTTTCTCTTGGTCGCAGGGTTTGCGGCAACAGGGTTGGTGTATAGATCAAATGCTTCTTCGGCAGGCATGTCTACAGAAAAGAAACATACGATCAGTTAGAAGAAGTTGTCATGCAAAAAAGACAAGGAAATAAGAGAAAAGAAATTATAAGTAAAATACCCAAGCTACAACTACTGGTCGATACATTATCTATTGTACTACTGCTACATTCACTCTTTGCCGTGAAGAAGTATGAATTTAAACTAGTCGTGTATTTAAAGTTACCGTCCTCGTCAAATAAATGACAGGGAATGGGAAAACTGTCTAAAATTGAGAAATCTATACCGTTCTCGTCGGAGGACTTGAGTACAGCTTCCGTGTACTCGAGAAGTTTCTGCTTGCCTTTCCCGCATTGGGTCGGGGCAACCGCAGCAGCTTGGGGAATGCCGGTGGGTTCCCTGATGGTCACCCTTGTTGCTCGTCATTGCGGGGGTTGTGACACATCTTGGTGCTGTTCGGGATTTTCTTCTCCCGTAGCACTTCCAGCAGTAGACTCCCTCATGTCCTGGTGAGGGGCCAAAAGGCCGACCAGCCTTAAATTACTTTCAGTGACCAACTCCTTGACACTCTTATCGATGTTTGTCATGCTGGCCAAGGCATCCGCGCTCAAATCTCCATCTCTGTAGTAGGGTCTGGTTGGTACCATGGACCTACACAACGCCAAAGTTCTAAGGACGATGTATAAAATTTAAGAGGAAATTAAACAACCTGTAGTTTGAAGATTTACCTCCTTGAGTGAAGGCCAGGTTATCATCAACCAAGTTTGTAGTAAGAAAGTACTCCTGGAAGTACTTCCCCACATTGGACTTGTGGGTGATGTCGCTCAGGAAAGTGCGAGCAGATTGCTGGTGGTAGAAATGAAAGAACCCCGCGTTGTTGTGGTTGGGGTTTGACTTAAGATCGAACAAGTAGTTGATCTCATGTGGCATAGATGTGGGCCCTTCTTATGGTTGTAAAGGATATAGAGTGCGAATAGCACTCTAAACCCGTTGGGAGTGATTTGGAAAGGGGCGACGTCGAAATAATTGGTCACCCCTTGGAAGAACTCGTGTAGAGGCAAGGTAGCCCTTGCCTCAAAAATGGTATCTCGACTAGGCGTTGAAGGCACCTCTAGGCACATTTTCCCTTTGGTCGGGTGAAGGTTTGGTTAAGGATATGCCAGGAAGACCATACTTCCTGATATAGCTATTTACCATCCTAGTTGAAATGGTGCTAGGAGGGGCTACATACCACTTGACCTCTGGCCTAAGGCCGTCGCGAGATCGGGCTTTACGTTGGATCTTTGGAGGCACAATATTTACAGGTCAGGGATTTGTGGAAGGGTCTTCAGGTCGAGGGGAAGGCAGATTAGAATGGTTAGTTGTTTTCTTTTTCTTTTGGGCAATGGATTTTACACGACCCATATTTGTTGGGCTAGTAAGAGGTTTGTTTGTAGGGTTGTGTTGAGAAAAAGGAATTTTTGAGAATTGCGGTGGTAGCTGTTCTTGATCTTCAAACAATAGTGCGAGCAGGTCTTCCTCGATCGGCCTCAAACCTCCCCACGGGTCGTGCATGAAAACCTACAAACAGAGAAGGGGAGATAAGAATCTACGACCAATAAGAAAGAAGAGTGGATATGTTGGGATAACGTTGCTTGTATATAAAAGTCAAGTTTTTATACGACCAGCAGCTTTCTAACATAAACACTAAAAATATGCGAACAGTTTGGAAAATGGATTAAAAAGGAGAAGTGAAAAGTTTTTTCAAAAAAACTTTTCGACTCTGAAAAAAGGGCGGGAAAAACCCAGTTTTTCCGAATGCCTAAAAATCAAATATTTACTTCGATTTTATGCCCTAAATCAATAATCCTACTTCCCATGCCAATTCCTAAGCCATTTTTAGTGTTTTTTCCTTATCTTATCATGCTACTACCTACAAACCCGATTACCCCAAATCATTTTTTCAAGAACAATCAGAAACTCAAATACCAACGAATCAGAAAACTCAGAGGATAACTATTGTATGGCATCTCAAAGACACAAAAGCTCAAAAAACTTACTTGGGTAAAAATTTATGCGAATTCACGAGCGTTGATTTGAGTGGCTGGACAGATAGTCCACGGGCCACCGAAGTTGTCCGAGTTTTCTGGGTTCTTCGTGCTTCGTTCTTCAGTGTTCTTGAGGAAAAAATGGAGAGTAAAAAGTGAAATTGGAGGGTTATTTATATTAATCGGGGCATGGTTAATAAGGTAATTATGGGGGATGATTTTTCGAGGCGTGGAAAAATGTGTGAACCGTGAATTTGCTTTTTGGGAAACTGCAATGACATGATTGGTTACCTTTTTCGAAAAGGCATTGACGGCTTTGACAGGTCACGCGAAAGGTCGATCATTTAAGTTTACTTTATGTTGGTCGCAATAAAATAAACTTGGGGGGGGGGGGAATGTTTACCCAAAAACGTACTACATGATGATGTGGCAAGATTGATCTACACGTGAGATGCACGTGATAGTTTTAAGAGAGCATATCCTGCTCGGCTATCGACCAGAAGATCATTGACTTATCAAGTATCAAAATATGGGCGACCAACCTGGTCGCATACACTCATTTTATTTCCTTTAGATATGCAATCTTGTAATTACGTATTAATTGTAATTTTCATTATTATTTAGATACACATGTATTAATTGTAATTAAGGCCCATTGGCCAATGTAAACCTCCTTGAGCCTATAAATAGGAATGAAAAGGCTCAAGAGAGGGGATCAGATCTTTTTTCCCCAGCTTCTAATTTCTCTCTAAACTTTCTAGGGTTCGGAATTTTAAGATAAAAGAATAGTGTTGTTATCCATCACAATTGTACTAAATCTGAGAATTGGTGAAACTCGTGAACCCTAGTTCATTGATCATAGTTCTTGGAATTCTACATCAATAAGAGCACTAAGTGGACGTAGGTCATTACCATTTTATTAGGGCCGAACCACTATAAATATGTTTGTGTCATTATCTTTCGGTCTTGATTTCATCTCATTTTATCGTTTATTTAACTCCGTGTCGTTGGCCAATTCGAGGGTCAACAATACGTTTATATGAGATATACTTGTGTGTAAGTATGTGATTATGTGATTTATATGATAATATGACTAGATATGCATGTTTAGGAGTATTAAATACGCATGTGGGCCCGCTTCTTATTAGAATGGTAATTTTTTGTAATTTGGCCCGTTATGAGCATAATTGTATATATGTGCATATATTTGATATATGTAAGAGATCACATTATTATGTGGGTTTATTTGGGATACTCAGCATGAGATGGTCCTAGGGACCAAGTTAGTGGGAAAGTCACAAGGGGACCCAATACCCGACTCAGGGCGAGTCAAGGGGTATTTTGGGTATCAAGCTCAGTATCGGGTTATCGGGTAACATGAATGAATAGTTGAGGATATATTTGGAGTTAGTAAGATTAAGAGGGGATATCAGAGATTTTGACCATTTTTCCCTCAGGGACGTTTTTGGTACCCTGAGCCTTGGGATTAGCTTAAGTTACTTAAGCCTCAAGAAAAAAAATAAAACACAAAAAAATACTCTCTCTTGCAAAACACCAACCGACTCCCTCTCCCTCATTCTCTCTCAACTTTGTAAGTGAGTTACTTGAGGAAACTAAGAAGATTGTTGGTTGGAGCTTGGGAAATTAAAGGCTTTGCTCTAGAATTGTATTAGCTATAGCTAGAGGACTTAAAACATAACTAAGGTAGGCTTTAGACTCTATTTTCCACTAAATTTCTGTGTTGGTTTGACTGTTCTTGAGTCTTGTGGCTCAAGGTTGTGAACTTGAGTTTTGGGTGGAGTTTAGAATGTGTCGAGCTGGGGTTTTGTTGCTGGTATTATGTTAAATGTGTTATGAGGATTGAATTGTGGTTCTAGATTCATTTAGGGTGTTTTGTGGTTCAGTTTGATTGAAGAAAAACCAGAGGATTCTGGTTCATAAAGTCGGGTTGCATCCCTATTCTTGGGGTGCCGCGACCCTCTTGAACTCAGAGGCCAGGGGAAGCATCTGATGCGAGGTCGTGCCATAGTGCGTATTCAGTGAGAAGGGACACTGGGGCCTCTAACCTTGGTGGGCCGTGACTCAGATGCTTGGGGTTGCGACGCTTAAGGGGTTTTGAGCTCTAAGAGGGGTTTGAGTGCGGAAACTCGACTCTAAGGGCTCGGGATCGATCCTACTACCCAGTTTAGTAGAATTCGACGTCCCAGAGGCTAGAACTCAGTCTGAAAGCCTTTATTTATCCGTTATTGATGGGATCCTATATTATGGTTGTGACTAGGTTATCACCAGGGGCTCGAAACAGGGATCGTGCTCGAGGGTCGTTCTTATTATTATGTTATACTCAGATTTGAGGTAAGAAAAATGCACCCAATATGTGATATATGTGATTATGGCTTGGCCCGTTTGTTGATTATAACTATGAATAGGGCTCGGACCCCTATGAATGACGTGATTGAGTTATGTTTGCGCTTGTTGATTAAACATACTTGAATATTCTATTTCTTGGAAAGTGTTATATGATTGCTTGCATGGTTTGTGTAGCTAGGGATCGACCCCGTTAAGGAACATGGTTATTACTATGTTTTCATTTAATTGATGGTATTATATGATTACTATGTATGCATACTTGTATTGTCTGAAGTATTCTTATCTGTATCTGAATACCTGGCTCAAGGCTTGACTTATTAGTCAAGGGCGGCAATAGCGCATTGCGTGTTGGTCGGAAGGCTTAGGCCCAATCAGGAACGTACTATTAACTTGGCCAACCCTATGGTCGTTGGAAAACAAAGCGTTTGGCCAGCTCTATGGCTAGTTACTCAGAGCTAAGGGCGAAGGCCCCAGGTGACTCTATGGTCACATAGCTAGGGCATAGGGCCCGGGGTTGACTCTATGGTCAACTATTCAAGGCAACGGGCCCCAGAATGATCCAATGATCATTTATTTAAAATTATATGCATGCATGAGTAGGTTATTACTGCTGGGCATGCTAGATATGTATTTAGAACATGTATTTACTATTCATGCTCATGGGTGCTATGCGGTGCAAATATGGGAAAGGAAAGCTTGACTAGTCATGAGTTGAAGAGCTTTTGTGGCGACGTGTACATATGAGACTGCTCGTCCACCACGACCGAGGGTATCTCAGAGGAACTAGAACTGTATCCCTTATTTCGCGACTTAGGTCGGCCAATTGTAACTTTTGATGTATATACACTCTTTTAAACGATTGTTTGTAATATTTTGGGATCCCATGTATGTATAAAACTTTTAAATTAAAAGTCAACAGTTTCTTTGACCAAAATTTTTAACCCCAACCCTTGACATTAACCTTAGTTACACATTTATAACCAAATGAAAAGTTTGACACTATTTAAAGTACACAGTGTAACGGTCCAGGATTAGGAGGATGTTATGGCAATTATTATGCTTAGAACACCCCAAATAGCAATCCGACTGTTAACTAGGCCCGGATTAGTCTATAATCATTCAATGATGCCTTAGAATACCACATATGGGTGACCGACGATGATCGAAATCGATTTGTGCATTTTGTACACTAAAGTCAACATTTTTTGCAAGGGTTTTTGCGGCGATTGTGAGAGTATTTGCGGTGAAACTTTCGATGCAAATAGTTCTACAATTAAATTTAACAAAAAAATTGGTGGGTAAAGTTTGCAGGCATTATTTCGCTTAATACTAGCAGCAAATTTTTTGGGTATTGGCGACAAAAAATTTCGCCGCAAATAATGATATATATTAAGGATTTAGTGGAACGATACCATTTTCCCAATTACTTATCAAAGTCCCTTATTTGCGGCGAAGTGGCAGGGTATTTGAGGCCAAAACATTTCGCTGCAAATAAGTATCTCGATATATCCTCTAGAGCCCTTTCTATTCGGAATTGTGCCCTTAAAGCATATGTAGTAGACATTGTTTTGAGAAATAAATAAATAAATTGAATTTGTTATGCATATATTTTTATGGACTATATTATTCTGTGATAATATTAAGTAAATATCAGAAAAATTCCTAAGTTCATATATGTGATCTCAACCACGTATTGGTATACAAGAGTGCAGTCTCATATGTATAGTGGAATAATCATGAGATTAATAAATTTATTGGAGCTTTGAATTATATGTCCATAGGTCCCCACGGTGGCTCTATTAACACTATTCAAGGTAAGAGTTGATATAAATGATATATGGTTGAAAGACATATTTATGAAGAAATTTGTTATTCGGGCCAAATATGTAATTATATGATAATAGTGATTAATTAATTAATTACAAATTAGTTGTAATTAACAAAATTAATTAATATTTAATTATTATGTATTTTCAAAATTATGTTTAATAATTAAATTGATTTTTAAAAATTTATTAATTATAATTTTTGAAATTATAATTAATTAAATATTTAATTTTTGAAAATATTAGTATTAATTAATTGGTATAATTAACTAATTATCTTTATTTGAGTGGGAGATAATAATCTGATGAGTTCAAATTTGATTTGAACATAAAAGATAGATATTTATTCAAATAATTAATTATATTTGATAATTAGTTAAAAAGATACTTAATTTAAATTTGAATTCAAATTTGAATTAGTTATCATGTTGTTATATTTTTTCTAACAAGGTAGTTTGAATAAATAATTAAATAAAAATAGAAAAATCAAATATCCCTAAATAATAGGGTGGTACACGAGGCGTGTACTGCATGATTTTTAGGGATAGATTTTTCAATTTCATTTATTTAATTAATTAATTAATGGAAGATTCAAAAATTAGTTTTTGGATATTTTCATTAATGAGATAATTAATTAATTAAAAGATAAATTGTAAATTGGTTACAGATTTATTTTTTAAATTTAAATATTTTCTATTTAAGTCAGACTTATCGGAAAATAGGGGAGACGTCATTCGCTTTGAAAAAGAATAGAACATTACTTTTCTATCTCTTCCTGAAAAAGATAAAAAAATCAATCTCAGGCCTATTCTCTTGATCTCATGAGTTGAGTACATCAAGTAGAATAAAAAATTAACCATCTTTTATTCTGTAAGTGCCCACACACTTCTTGAGGTGTAGAGAACGATGTGAAAGATCTTGGTGTGAGTACCTAGGAGCAGCTTGGATAAGAAGATCACTCTAATTACGAAAGATAGCAATGACACTTGATAGGCTTCAAGAGGTATGATTTTTATCCTTATCTTGCTTATGATTAATGTATGTAAATTAATTGATTCACATATTTAAAGGTGGTTTAAATATGTTACAAAATTTTTGTTGTACACTGGACCAACCCCACCACCATTCTGTTGCACATTAAGAAACTTGTTCCTAACAATTGGTACCAAAGCGGTCACTAATCTCTGCATACATTAATTACAGTGTGGGCATAATATGCATTCTTATGTTATTGTAATATATGTGAATGGATGCATGTATGTATGATTAAAGTTTATTCTTAAGGGTCGTTAATCATATGGTGTTTTGGGTTTAGGAATTGTTCTTAAATTTCTAGATGAAAAGTATAAGCCATTTTGGGGCATAGGAATTTTTGTAATTTAAGTTTTTTGCATTAAATTATTTGAAAAAATTATGTAATGGCCGAGCCCCAGGTTCCGTGCCCCGAAGCCCGAGCCTCACCCAGCTACCGCGTCCCTGCGCCCCTGCGCATCACGCCCAGCCGCGCACCCAACGCGCCTCGCCCGCACGCCCTTGCGCCTGCGCCCCAGCCGCACCTTCCAGCAGTTGTCGTGCCCCTGCCGAGCCACCACTTGCAGCTGCCCCTAGGGTCCCTAGGGTTTCTAAACCCTAGGGCTTGCATCAATGTTATTCATTTAAATTATGGGCCTAATTAATTTTAGCCCATAATTAAAATTGTTTTATTTTGAATTAATTGCATGAGCTCAAATTCAAAACTGGGCCTAATAACTTGTCGGGCATTAAAGCCCAAGTTAATTATTCTTAAAATTTGTTTAAGATAATTAAAAGTTATTTTAATTCAAAATTAAATGGATAAGTGGCTTAATAGATGAAGACTACTTGTGAAGGCCCAAAAGTTGAAGATAGAGATCTCTTTAGGTCTTATTTAGTTTCTTACATTTTTGTGTATATTTTTGCAAATGTTGTAATTTTTCTAGAAATACCCAAGACACTCGACCCGCATTTATTTATTCAAATATTTGAATGTGATTAAATTTTTTAATACTTTATCATGCATTTTTGACATGCCATACATATTACTCACACAGTATTTAAAAATTGTGCATGCATCTCATATGATTAGAAACATGTCTTAGGATTGTCCTATGTGATTATATGCTTTATGTGATGGACCATATAATAATAAATCTAGTTTTAACTAGTTCAAGAGCGAAAATAGATTTTAAAAGTTGTTTAATTTCTAGTATTTAATAAAATTGTTTTATTAAATAATTAATGATATTCCTAGTAATGATAGCAAATTAAAATTGAATTAGTTAGGTCATAGTTTTACATTTTTAAATTTGGTTAATTAGATTAGTAATTATTAGAATATCATTTGGTAAAAATATATCACTTTATTTTTACAAACTAATTAAAAAGCATGGGATGTTTTGAGAAAACACATATTTTAAAATAGTGAGTGGGAGAGGGAGTTATGACAATAATTTTCATGGTCTCCATTATTAGTTGGCACCGAGGTGACATGGAGAAGTTCTCGTGGCACCATTGCTTGTGTCCCCCTAAGGAAGGCTTCTGACTGTGTTATTCTCAAGGAAAACTTCCTTTTCAAGAATATTTAATGATGTATTTCAAGTTTGACTGACCCTAAGGCACACTCTTGTGTTAAGTCTTTGATCTAAAATAATGGATTACATTCACAAGGTACATTAGGCTTTCGAGCGGACTAGTGTATTATTGACCAAACAAGCGGTTGTTTATAAGTCAAAAGAGAAATGTTGATTTAAGTTTTCACTAATACATTTGAGAGGTTGTCTCAAAATTAATTTAGAATTAGTCTGACCTACCCTAAAGCCGGTCCATTAATGTTCAAATTAATTAATTGTGGAATTAGTAAGTAATTAGTTTTTTATGTATCCAGTTTACTATTATGAAAATTACTGATATTTATTATATGCATAAATTCATCTTTGTTTATTTATTTATTTTCAGCAATCATGTCTAGCTCAAATCATGTATCTTCTTTACTTGCTAATGAAAAGTTAACTAGTGAAAACTACATGAAATGGAAATCAAACTTGAACATTGTATTGATATGTGAGAACCAAAAATTTGTCTTAACTGAGGAATGTCCTGAAGTCCCTCCCTCTCGCTACTGCTGCCAAAACTGCAAGGGAAAACTTTGATAATTAGATCTTATCATACAACAAAGCAAAGTGTTATATGCTTGCGAGTATGAGCGATGTGCTTAGAAAGAAGTATGAGAACACTGATAATGCTTATGAGATCTGGGATACCCTTCAAGATATGTGTGGGCAGCAGTCAGATCAGTGCATGCATGAGGCCACCAGACCCTACATTACCAAGAAAATTAAGAAAGGAGTTTCTGTCAAAGAACATGTATTTGACATGAACAATAAAATGAACGATGCCATAATTAATGGGGCAATCATTGATGAAAGGACTCAAGTAAGCATTATACTCGAATCGCTTTCTCCAGCTTTTAAAGGTTTCACAAACAAATATGTCATGAACAAATTATCATATAACATGACACAACTGTTGAATGAATTGCAAAAGTATGAATCTCTTAACAAAGATTTTGAGAAAGAAGGAGAAGCAAATGTTGCAGATTCTAACCCATCCTCTTCAAAGGCTAAAACCAACAATAGGAAAAATGGAAATGGCAAGGACAAGGAGAAAGAAGCCTAAAAATTCATCCAAAGGCAAAGAGAACAAGAACACTAAAAACTCCAAAAAGAAGACCCCTAAAGGGACTCGCTTTCATTGTGGAGTAGATGGTCACTGGAAGAGAAACTGTCCAAAGTATCTGGCAGACCTGAAAGAGAAAAAGAAAGGTAAATTTGATTTACTTGTACTAGAAGCTTGTTTAGTGGAAGACAATTCCTCATCTATGATAGTAGATTCAGGAGCCACTAATCATGTTTGCTTTTCTCTACAGATTCTTAGTTCAAAGAGGAAGCTTGCTGATGGAGAGGTGGCTATAAGGGTAGACAGTGGTCAGATTGTCTCTACAGCAGTGGTTGGAACAACCTGTTTGGAATTTGAAAAGAATAAATTTCTTGTTTTAGAGAACGTTTATTATATTCCTGGATTTTTTGGAAACTTAATTTCTGTTTCTATGTTGCATGAACAAGGTTTTAAAATTTCTTTTGATAATAATTCGATTGTTATTTCAAGATATGGTTTTAAGATATGTTCTGCAAAATATAATGATGGGCTTTATAAATTGCAAGCTAAAGAGAAATCTTCTTATAATTCCGAATTATTTAAAACAATTAATCCTAGATCTATTAAACGACAAAAGAATGATTCCAATACTGAAACATATCTGTGGCACTTGAGATTGAGCCATATTGGTCTAGACAGAATTAATAGGCTTGTAAAGTATGGTCCTTTAAGAGAACTATCTGTTGGATCTCTCCTTGTTTGAGAATCTTGTCTAGAAGGCAAAATGACCAAGAAACCTTTCTCTACTAAAGGTTTAAGAGCTACAGAACCACTTCAGCTAGTACATACGGATGTTTGCGGTCCACTTAATGTACAAGCAAGAGGAGGTTATGAATACTTTGTCACTTTCATTGATGATTATTCAAGATATGGTTACCTATATTTAATGCAAAGAAAATCTGAAACTTTTGGAAAGTTCAAAGAATTTCAAGCAGAAGCTGAAAAGCAATTAGGTAAATCACTGAAAATTCTTCAATTTGATCGAGGAGGAGAGTACTTGGATTTTGAATTCGAGGACCATCTGCGTGAGCATGGTATTCAATCCCAACTCACTGCACCTTGAATGCCACAACAAAATGGTGTTTCAGAAAGACTGAACAGAACGTTACTATATATGGTTAGATCAATGATGAGCTTCTCATCATTACCACTGTCATTCTGGGGCTATGTTATTCAATGTGCTCTATACATATTGAATGTTGTTCCATCTAAGTCTATCCAAAAGACACCCATAGAATTATGGAATGGTTGCAAACCTAGTTTACACCATTATTGAATTTGGGGGGGTGTCCTGGACATGTGCTTAAAGGAAAGACCGGGAAGTTGGAATCACGCTCTGAAGTGTGCATGTTTATGGGATATTCCAAAGAGACTATAGGTGGAATTTTCTATAGTCCAAAAGAAAATAAATCATTTGTATCGACAAATGCAACTTTTCTTGAACATGACTATGTTAATAACCACAAACCTCGCAGTAAGGTTGTACTGGAGGAGATGGTCTCGAATGTAGTTGCAAAGTCGCCAGCAACAACCAATGAAAAACGGCAAGAGGAAACTGCTAGTTCTAGTCAGAATAGTAGAGAGCCTCGTTGTAGTGGGAGGGTTAGTAAGCAACCCACTCGTTATGAACACGAAATTAAAATGCTTGTGTCTGACACAAACAAAGATGATCTATTGATATTTAAAGATGCAATGAATGATTCTAACAAAGACAAATGGCAAGACGCCATGAACCAAGAAATGGAATCAATGTAATCCAATTCTGTCTAGGTTATTGAAGATCCACCTGAGAATATCAAGCCTATTGGTTGCAAGTTGATATTCAAGAAGAAAAGAGGAGTGGATGGGAAAGTATAGACTTTCAAAGCAAGGCTTGTAGCTAAAGGCTATACACAGAAAGAAGGGGTTGACTATGAAGAAACATTTTCTCCAGTAGCCATTCTAAAATCCATTTTTATACTCTTGTCCATTGCTGCGTACATGGATTATGAGATTTGGCAAATGGATGTCAAAACATCCTTTTGAATTGCTACCTTGACGAAACCATTTACATGTCTCAACCAGAAGGGTTCGAAGTAAAAGGTCAAGAGAAAAAAGTTTGCAAGCTTCTTAGGTCCATCTATGGACTCAAACATGCTTCTAGATCTTGGAATCTTAGATTTGATGACACAATTAAAATGTTTGGTTTTGAACAAAATGTTGACGAACCTTGTGTCTATAAACAAATCAAAGATGGTGTAGTAGTATTCCTTATTCTTTACATTGATGATATATTGCTGATTGGAAATGACGTAACATCATTATCAAAGGTAAAGAACTGGTTAGTTGAACAATTCCAAAGGAAAGACTTGGGAGAAGCCAAGTATGTTCTGGGCATTAAAATTCTTAGAGATAGACAGAACAAAACTTCGGCACTGTTTCAAGCAACTTATATTGATAAGGTGCTAGAACGCTTTAATATGCAAAACTCCAAAAAGGGTGATATGCCAACCCATTATGGAGTATTCATTTCCAAGGAGCAGTGTCTCAAAACACCTTAGGAAGAGGAAGATATAAGACATTATCCCTATGCCTCAGCGGTAGGTAGTCTAATGTACGCCATGTTGTGTACAAGACCTGAAATTTGTTATGCAGTAGGGATAGTAAGTCGTTATCAATCCAATCTTGGATTGAGTCATTGGATTGCAGTAAAGAATATTCTCAAGTATCTTAGAAATACTAGAGATTATATGCTTGTATATTCAGGTGGAGACCTGAACCCCACTGGTCACACTGATTCTAATTTTCAATCAGACAGAGATAGTCGGAAATTGACTTCTGGATCAGTGTTTACTCTTTGAGGAGGAGCAGTAGTCTGGCGAAGTATTAAACAAACCTGTATTGCAGACTCCACCATGGAAGCTGAGTATATAGCAGCTTGTGAAGTAGCTAAGGAGGCTGTGTGGCTCAAGAAGTTCTATTCCGATCAGGAAGTAGTGCCAGATGTGGATAAGCCCCTAGTCCTTTACTGTGACAACAGTGGGGTAGTAGCTAACTCAAAGGAACCACAGAGTCACAAGAGGGGAAAGCACATCGAGAGGAAGTATCACTTGGTAAGAGAGATAGTTCATCGAGGAGATGTTGCAGTTATGAAGATAGCTTCAGAGCATAATCTTGCAGATCCGTTCACAAAGACTTTATCCATAAAATCTTTTAAGGAGCATGTAAGAAACATGAGAATGAGAGAGATGCCTCATTTTCTTTAGGGAAACTGGGAGATTATTGGGAATTGTGCCCTGAAAGCATATGTAGTAGACATTGTTTTGAGAAATAAATAAATTGAATTTGTTATGCATATATTTTAATGGACTATATTATTCTGTGATAATATTAAGTAAATATCATAAAAATTCCTAAGTTCATATATGTGATCTCAACCACATATTGGTACGGGACGATTGTGTTAGAGATAAATGAACTTGAATAGTTCGCAGTAAAATAATGTTATGGAATCTTTAGATTAATTACTGCAAGTACGCTCCACTAGTATTATGAATACATGTGATCTAGATCTGGATCACTAGTGTAGTAGGACACTTTAGTGGAGGTACTTTATATATTAGAGAATATATAGAACTGGACCAGATATGTTTATTAATACTTAGTTAATTACTATTTCGAAGTATTAATTAAATATATCAACTGATGATCATATACAAATAGATATTAATCCTGAAGTTACTATGAACTCCTGTTTATGTTATTTGAGTTCTTTGATTCACTCGTTAAGGTTTGTCAGAATGATCAGGCTAGAAACTTTTGTTTTGGGAACTCATTAATGTAAATGGCTGGGAACATAGTATACATATATGGAATATATACATTCTCGTAAGAGATTGAATAATGGTTCTCTTAAGGGTTGATTTTTGGGACTGAAAGGTTATTGAGCTCAAATTCATAATTTAGTTATGAATTAACCTTCACTAGTAAAGTCAATGGTACTTAAGAAAACAAGAGATAATTAAAAGGGTAAAATGGTAATTTTGTTCCTGATTAATTATGAACTATTATTAGAGGGTTAATTTATATGTAATGATTATATCAATGGATGCTTTATTGTTATAAACTACTCAGTAAATGAAATGTCTATAATTACAAGAGTGTAGTCTCATATTTATAGTGGAATAATCATGAGATTAATAAAATTAAGATTATTTAATTAAAGAGTTTAATTAATAATCATAAATTTATTGGAGCTTGGAATTATAGGTCCATAAGTCCCCACAACGGCTCTATCAACACTATTCAAGGTAAAAGTTGATATAAATGATATATGGTTGAAAGACATATTTAAGAAGAAATTTTTTCTTCGGACCAAATATGCAATTATATGATAATAGTGATTAATTAATTAATTACAAATTACTTTTAATTAACAAAATTAATTAATATATAATTATTATATAATTTTCAAAATTAGTGTTGTACCTTGATTCTAGCCCGAGTTCATTCCATTGAGCTCAGGGTACAGCTGGCGAATAGGCATATGGGAGATAATCGAGGAAAGGATTTCTGAATGCTACCCACAAGGGCAACTCGAAGGCTCCCTGTTAAGCACGAGCTCAAAACATCGAGGTAGTAGTCCAAACACGACCTAGGGAGAAAGTATTCAGCTCGGGGTTACCTTAGCATATTGCATACTCGAATCCCCAGAGACTTGGGATCCCTTTATATGCATATTTATGACCAAGCTGTCACAATTAATATCACAAATATTAGGAGTACATTGAGTTTGTGACCAAATCATATCCCAATGTAAATGGGAATAATCAATATTAAATGTATGCCATATTTATTCACGCGGTTATCCAAACTTGTCCAGGAAATTCCCCTATAAATACTAGGAATATTGGACAGGAAGAGGGACCCCCATTATTTTGTAATACCGAAACTCTGTCAAAATAAAGAGTGAAATAGTAATAATAGTGACTCGTAGATTAAGTGGATTTTAACCACTGAACCACGTAAAAATCTGTGTTCTTGTGAGTTCATTTTGATCATTTTTCATTTATGGTTTATTCTTAAGCACTAATCAACCTCATAATCTCTTCATACACTGTTGTCGAAAAACCGTGTCAACAATTATGTTTAATAATTAAATTAATTTTCAAAAATTAATTAATTATAATTTTCAAAATTATAATTAATTAAATATTTAATTTTTGAAAATATTGGTTTTAATTAATTGGTAGAATTAATTAAATATATTTATTTGAGTGGGAGATAATAATCTGATGAGTTCAAATTTGATTTGAATTTATAAGATATATATTTATTCAAATAATTAATTATATTTGATAATTAGTTAAAAATATATTTAATTTAAATTTGAATTAGTTATCAGGTTGTACGATTTTTTCTAACAAGGTAGTTTGAATAAATAATTAAATAAAAATAGAAAAATCAAATATCCCTAAAATATAGGGTGGTACACAACCACACACAGTGGCGTGTACTGCATGATTTTCAGGGATAGATTTTTCAATTTTATTTAATTAATTAATTAATTAATGGAAGATTCAAAAATTACTTTTTGGATATTTTCATTAATGAGATAATTAATTAATTAAACAATAAATTGTAAATTGGTTACAGATTTATTTTTTAAATTTAAATATTTTCTATTTAAGTCAGACTTATAAGAAAATAGAGGAGAAGTCATTTGCTCTAAAAAAGAATAGAACGTTACTTTTCTATCTATCCCTGAAAAAGATAAAGAACCAATCTTAGGCCTATTCCCTTGATCTCATGTGTTGAGTACATCAAGTAGAATAAAAATTAACCATCATTTATTCTCTAAATGCCCACACACTTCTTGAGGTGTAGAGAACGCTATGGAAGATCTTGGTGTGAGTACCTGGGAGCAGTTTGGATAGGAAGATCGTTCTAATTACGAAAAGATAGCAAAGATACTTGATAGACTTCAAGAGGTATGATTTCTATCCTTATCTTGCTTATGATTAATGTATGTAAATTAATGGATCCGCATATTTAAAGGTAGTTTAAATATAATACAAAATTTTTGTTGTACACTTGGCCAACTCCACCACCATTCTGCTGCGCATTATGAAACTTGTTCCTAACACTTTCTCCTTCCTCATTTCCGTGCCTCTCTCTCTCTCTCTCTGCTTTGGTTCTTTGCAACTTTGGCCTTCGGACCCCCAGCTACGAATTCTCTGACCCCACGCTACCCAACAACCCCATTCCAACCCCACCCCCATTTTCTCTGTATCTCTCTAAAAGAATCTTAAAAACCCATTTTCTAAAATATCCCACTGCCACTTCTGACCCATCGACTTTCACTCATGGCTCTTTGCTCCACCATGTCTATAAACTTAGGTATATTCACTTCCTCATTTTTTTTTATATATTTAATTATTTTTATATATTTTATAACCTATTTTTGTTTCGTTGTTGCCACCACCACGCCACCACCGGAGCAGTGCCACCACCACCCCATCGCTGCATATACAGCCCAGCCGAGATATATATATACATTTATATTTATATATCTTTTTTTTTTTGTTAAGTTGATATTTTTTACAAAAAATCATTAAGTTATTAATTATAAAAAAGATATGTTGTTTGGATTATTGATTTTATATTAAATTATATTTTATTTAATCAGTTAAAATTTATATTGAATGTTTTATGGTGTTCAATTTATAAGTTTGTGTTTTTAGGATTAAAGTTTGATGTTAATTTTACTTAAAAGTTTGATGTTAGCAATATGTTTGTAAAATTATAATGTTGGTTTTAATTATTTTACTAATTTATTGCATTGAATATGTTGTATGTTTTGGGACTGGATTTAAGTAATTTGTGCAGGGTGTAGATTTTGGGGATAGTTAGAAATATAGATGTTATGCTATCGATATTTAGATAAATTTTCAATTAATTAAATTATAGAATAATTTAACTTTTTAATAATAAAATTCCCAAATAATTATAATAAAATAAAAGTTTAGATTAGTGTAAGGCTAACTTTATTATATAATTTATTAAAATTACACTTTTATAATTGTTACACCCAGATTTCGAGAACAGAAATTATGACCTCGAAAGCTGGACTCGTCAAGTATGAGCTCGAGATATATAAAACACATGTTTAAGGTCCAGTTGTCAAACCTCCGAGGCAAGATGGCAATCTCGAAGACATGTAACCTCAAGATTCTTTCCAGGCTCGAAAGGCATAGCATCGGGATACATCCATTACCGAGTGCCTTCAGATCGAATAGTCCGAGCTTAAAAAGTGCAGGCTCGAAGCATGACAACCTCGATAGAATTTATCTGCTCCGAGCAGGTCTTGGAATAAGACGGCCAGTTCGTAACTTGTCCGACACGATGCTGGTTGTTGACTTCGGAGATTTGATGAATCATCTCATGTAACGCATTCTGTACATCTAAAGATATTTATTGTTGTAACATTCCAACATTAAAGGGATATTAACAAGTCTGTTATCCGTTTTCGGGTCTTCAGGGGACATTTCCTTGTAAATAGGAGTTACAACATTTAATATAATTACTTCAATTAATAGGCAGAAGTGTCTTCCCGAAATATGTGGGAATGAACTCTGAAAAATCCAAGTCTTAATAACAGAGACTCGTGGACTAGGCAGATTCAACTGTTGAACCACGTAAAAACCTTGTTGTTCCACTATATTATTCATCTGTACCATAGCTCATATTGTTTAATTGCTCTACGTTTTAAGTTGACGAAAAACGGCGTCAACAGTTTGGTGCTTTCTTTGAGAGCATTAAGCAGTACGAATCTGAGTCTAGTCATTCGAAGAAGCCTCCCTGATCAACTATGGCCGCAAATGATCCTAATATTCTTGAAGAAGAAGTCAGCTATCCGCGACACCCTAGGAAACAGCCGATGATGAATCCAGACCTAGAGGAGAGAAGTGAATCCTCTGACTCTCGAGGATCTCCTGCACCACCGGCCCCCAGGGACGTCGAGGACATGTACTATAATCTTGAGCGATATGTCCCCATTGTGGAACTTGAAAACTGACAGTTGAGAAAGCAGTTGGCGGAGGCCAAGAAGCGTAACGAGGAGCTAGCTAGATTGGCTGTGGAGGCGCAGGCGGCTCAGCCCCAACCTCCGCCTGAGGTCTGGGCCCCACCTCCGCGGGATGTTCATGTTCTTCCCCGCAGGCCTCGTGGGCGACCTCGCAAAAATGCTGCCACAAGAAGAACGGAGCAACCTCCGCCACCGGCAGAACAACCTGCTCCCACAAGGCCCTGAAGGAACACCCGGGCTAGCGCTCCTATTAACTCGATTGTCGAGTTACCAGCTGAAACTGGGAATAATCGAGCCTCCGCAGCAGCTTGGACTCATAATCCTGGTAACGCGCAGAACGTTCCCGAGCCAGCACAGGCGAACTCGGGACCTTCCAGACCCTGAAATGGGTGGCAGCCACCATCTCCCATATGGCACCCTCCATCTCCAATAAGATATCCCTCACTGCCTCAAAGAAACACACAACCGACTTAGGGTGATAGGGAAGGGCGGGCTGGACGGAAGCAGAGGAATGGAGAAACTACTAGAGAACGGCGAGGCGCCCGGCCTGCGAGAAGCCAAATATCTCGGTCTCACACTATAGAGATGAGACAACCTGAAAGGAATCCGTCTCGAAACAACCATACAACGAGCCTCGCCAGTGAAGGCTCAGGAGACACTAGATCAGTCAATATGTATGATCAAGGACGCAGAAAGACTGGGAACCAAAGGGACCACCCTGACTTACGGGAACACCTGAATCAAAATTGGGGTAGCGGTAACCCCTCGAACGCAGACCTGAGAGATCTCCTTAATGGGCGCAAGGATCCCATGTGAAGGCGCGAGCCTGGAATTGTGATCAACGATAGCCAATTTCAGGTGAGACTCCCCGTGGATCCAGTCCAAGAGAGAATTGATCAACTAGAAAGAGCATTTAGACTCCTACAGAATGAGCGAGGTCGGGATCGAGATGAATAGTCTGATGAGGATCTCGAGCCATTTGCTCCCCACATTTCCAGCACTCTGTTTCCTCAGGGGTTTCGGATTCCTCATGTCCCACCTTTTAAAGGGAAATCTGACCCGTACAGTCACTTAAGTACGTTTAACACTATAATGAGAGCAAGTAATGTGGGTTACGAGCTCAAATGCATTCTATTTCCAGCTTCGCTTATAGGACCAGAAAAAAACAGGTTCGAAAAATATAAGAGGCATTCAATTACTTCTTGGGATCAGTTGTCGAGAGATTTCAAGAAGCAATTTAGAGCCATGATTGGAATAAGGCCAAAGGCATCGACCCTGAACAATGTCCGGCAACAACCAAATGAAACATTGAAGAGCTACCTTACAAGATTCAATCTGGAAGTCGCCCGAGCTCGTGATATAGAAGACAACGGTCATTTAATGGCCGTTCGAGCTGGGGTATTTCCGGGAAGTCCCCTCCGGGAAGATATGCAGAGGAAGCCTGTGAGGTCCATAACCGAGTTTAATCGGCGAGCTCAGAGGTTTGTCAATGTAGAAGAGGCGAGGTCAATGCTGAATATGACCTCTCAGCCCATAACTACAACAACAAATGTAAACTCTTCCTCGACCTCAGCAGACCCATCAGCCTCGAAACCCCCTGTAGAAAACCCTTCCAAAAGAAAAAAGAATGAAGGAAGTAACCCCGAGGCAGAAGGGGGAAAGAAGAAGAAAGGGGAAAGATATTTCTCCGTGTACAAAGTGTACACCGAGCTCAACGAGTCTCGGGAGAATATTTACTTGGCTAATGAAATCCAGGCCCCTTTCAGACGTCCAGACCCCATGAGAAACCAAAAATCCTAGAGAGACTCCAGTAAATACTGCAGATTTCACAGAGATACTGGACACACTACTGATGAGTGCAGGCAACGGAAGGACGAGATCGAAGGTCTGATCTCGAGAGGATACTTTAGGCAGTATGTCAGGAACCAAAACAATAATCAGGCCTCTACCAGCCGGAGGACAGCTGCGCCACCGCCTGCACAAAACAACAATTCCCGAGCAAGGGAAGATGAGAGACCCCCTTCGATTGATGGAGAAGATGTCGTAACCATCTCGGGCGGGCCTCATTTTGCAGGATCAAGCAAGAACGCCCAAAAGCGATACGTGAATGAGCTAAAAACTGGCGACGGGTCCCCTTATGAACCCGAACCCAGAGCTCCGAAATACCAAAGGGTTGAATCTCAACCTATAACCTTTACTGAGGATGATGCGTCCCATGTCCAATTTCGTAACAACGACCCACTGGTCATCACTTTTCAGCTCGCGAACAAGAGGGTTCACCGAGTTCTTATTGATAATGGGAGCTCAGTGAACATTCTCTATAAGGCAACCTTAGAGAAGATGGGACTCACGCTTCGTGACCTAAAGGCCTGTGCACCGACGTTGTATGATTTTTCAGGAGAAGGGATTACCTGTATGAGGTCCATCGAACTCCCTGTGACCTTGGGAGATTTCCCAGTCTCAACAACCAAGATGATGGAATTCGAAGTAGTGGACCTGCCATCGGCCTACAACGTGTTGCTCGAGAGACCCGCCCTAATAGAGCTAGGGGAAATTTCGTCTGTGAGGCATTTGGCCATCAAGTTCCCAACTTCTAGTGGTATTGGGACACTAAAGGGAGACCAGCTAGCTGGGAGGGAATGCTATAGCATTTCCATTAAAGGAAAGAAGCAGAAAAATGCTCAAACGCTCCTCATTGTTCAAAATAAGGATGGGACAGTCTTTGAAATAGACAAAGAAATCGATCCAAGAATAGAGGAAAGAGCTGACCTCGAACAGTTAGAAGAGCTCGAAGAGGTTAGGCTCAAAGAACCAAACCCTCGAAAATAGTAAAGGTAGGGAAAAACCTTCCCGAACAAACGAAATAGCAATTAATTTTTTTTTTAAAAAAGAACCAGGATGTCTTCGTGTTAGAAAAACTTATACAGGATCTTTATTTATTTTCATGTATATCTGATATTAAACAAATTAATACGAGATAGCCTAAAACATGTTTCTAAATTGAATTCAAAGAGAAACAAACAATATAATACTTACAGTATACGCAGCGGAATTAAGAGTCCTTCCTTCAGTTTCTCTAACTCTTGTATCCTTTCTGTCGCAGAGTATTATCAAGAAATTGAACCGATTTTCTATTTTCTTCACGATCTTCCAATGTATCCTTAGAACCACCTAGACTAGTGTGGGAAATTCTCAACACATGAGATAGATATAGAGAGAAGAAGAGAAAACAACAAAATGGCTTAGAAAAGGACTTGTGTTTAGAGAGAATATAAAACTATCAGAAAATCTGACTTATCAAAAACCCTTGTTTTGACTTCTCTATAAGCACTCCTTTTATAGACATTTAATTTAATTAAAAAATCAATAAAATAACAGCCATTTTAAAGCCCTAGGTCGAAATTATCATGGGCTATAGGCCCATGAAATTTCCCATTTGATTATAAGCCCATTGGACTTAAAATCAAGGCTTGTATTATTTTCTATTGATTTAATTAATTAAATAATTATTTAAATCCTTTATCAAATTAATTATTTATAATTTGAACCTTGATTTAAATTTATTTATTAATTTAGATACCAATTTATCTTAATTAATAAATCTGCCATAATTTCTCTTTTCTTCTCAAAATTACACAACTCTGTGAAACTATCCAAAATTGACCTGGTCAACTTTGATAATTCTAATTGATGATTAAATCAATTAATTGAGACTATCTAGATGATTTTATCCAAGGTACAATGGGGACCATGGGCCTATGAAATCAAGCTCCAATAAGTTATCATAAATCTAACAAATAAATTTACTAACTTATTAATTCCTCGTGACTCCACTATAGACTTGGAATTGCACTCTTGAATTCATAGAACGCTCTATAAAAAATATAGATACGCTATTAATTATCCATTGTTACAACCATAATTGTCACTCAATCCTCTATAGACGGTCTACAATGAGATAGGACTAAAATACCGTTTTACCCCTCATTGTATTTTATCCTTAAAACACTTAGTTCCTTGTAAATGATATTTCAGTAAACTAATTTAATTACTGAAATGAGATCTCTATCATTTAACACCTTGAACCAAACTAAAAGGAAACCATCGTTTCACTTCTTCATCAGAAGCTATAGATGTTCATATCTATGATTAACACTCCCACTCAATTATACTACCGAGTTCCCAAGATGTAAGTATGGGCTAGTCCGTAGGGTAAGCTGGTAACGAACAAGTCAAAGAACTCAAATAATACAATCAGTTAGAATACTAACCACTCAGAATTGAGATTGAATTGACCTATGGTCAACTATATGATATGACTAGAATAGATAATAACGGTATATTTACTTATCTTATCAACTGTCAATATCGGTCCTGTCCGATGTAACAAATACATCCGATCTTATCTACTTTGCCAATGTTCTGGAAAGAACATAACACTATAATGTGTAAGTAGATCATATCGTAGATTGGCAAGTCAGTGTAAATCCGGTGCACTGACTAATCTTAGGACTAACTTATTTTTGAACATATAATCATATTTATATTCCACTGTGATTACGTCACTATAAATAAGATTAGCTATATGCTCGGGATTTAATAGAAGTTTATATTAAATAAATAATCATGAAAATAAAACATGTGAGCAAAGTGATTGACCAAGTAAAAAAATGATTTCTATTCTTTTATTGATAATAAAATGAGATTACAAAGAATTTGGGTTTTAATTAGGGCATAAAACCCCAACACTTCGCATGACCACATTCGGACATGATAGGGATATGTCCGAATGTGGCTAGCCACACATTGAATATCGACAAAAGCTTCCCTCAGGTAGATTGCTAAAATGGGTCGTTGAACTCGGACAGTTCGAGATCACTTATCATCCGAGGGCGACCATAAGAGGGCAGGCCCTGGCGAATTTCATAGTGGAATGACCAATGATGATGTTATAACCTCGGCCCGCGAGCTGTGGAAACTTTACGTTGACGGGTCTTCCAATGAGAATGGATCGGGAGCTGGTGTAATTCTGATCACCCCAGTAGGAAGTCGATTTCACTCTGCCTTGAGATTTGACTTCGACGCGTCGAATAATGAAGTTGAATACGAGGCCCTACTGGCAGGGCTTCGTATGGCCAAGGAACTCAAAGCCAAAGTAATACATTGCTACAGTGACTCCCAGCTGGTGGTTAATCAAATTTTAGGAGAGTACCAACCTCGTGGTAGAATGGCTGCATATTTAGAAAAGGAAAAATCAGCACTTGAGCATTTCGAGTTCTATGCGATAGAATAGGTCCCCCGAGAACAGAACTCGAACGCAGATGCCTTAGCCAGGCTTGCTACCTCTGCCGAGGCTAACGAACTAAATGTCGTGCAAATCGAACATCTCACGACGTCCAGTATTATCGAGCCTGAGCGGGAAGATGTTTGCATGATCAATTCCGAGCCGACCTGGATGACTCCGATAGTTGAATACCTTGAGACTGGCACTCTCCCAGAAGAACGGACCAAGGCTCGAAAACTGATGTATCAGATCCCCAAGTATACCATTATAGATGGAAATCTATATAGAAGAGGATATTCCATGTCGCTACTCCGATGTGTGACCCCGCCCGAGGCTAAAAAGATCTTAGAGGAAATTCATGAAGAATTATGTGGAGACCATTCTGGGGGGCATAGTCTATCCAAGAAGATCATACGCCAGGGTTACTTCTGGCCTACCATCAAAGCATATTCGTTCGAATACGTCAAGAAGTGTGATAAATGCCAACGGTTTTCCACAATTCCTCGAGCTCCACCCTCCGAGCTAACTATGATGACCTCCTTGTGGCCATTTGCGGTCTGGGGAATCGACCTTATAGGCTCATTGTCGACTGGCAAAGGCAGAGTGAAATACGCAGTAGTCGTCGTAGATTACTTCACGAAGTGGACCGAAGCCAAACCTTTGGCGACAATCACCTCGAAGAATGTCCTCGACTTCGTAGTGAAGAACATCATATGCCGATATGGGATGCTAATGAAGATTGCGTCTGATAACGGTACTCAATTCGACAGCGATCTGTTTACCAACTTTTGCGAAAAAAAAATGGGATAATAAAGAGCTTCTCATCTATGCGAATGGCCAGATCGAAGCTGTAAATAAAACCCTAAAGGGTTCGCTAAAGAAAAAGTTGGAAGAAGCTAAAGGAAAATGGCCTGAAGAATTTCCCCAGGTTCTATGGGCATATAGAACCACGACCCATACTTCAACAGGGCATACCCCATTTTCTCTGGCATATGGTTGCAAGGCTATGTTGCCAATCGAGGTCAAAATTCCCACAATTCGAGCCCTCGCTTATGACCAAGCCTCGAACCAATCCCAGCTCGAAGAAAGTCTGGACCTGATTGAAGAAAGAAGGAACGAAGCTCAGCTAAAAAATGTTGCATACCAACAGCGAGCTACCTGGTACTTCAACAAAAGAGTTCGAGATAGAAAATTCAGCGTAGGAGATTTGGTGATGAGGCGCGTATTCTTGGCGACACGGGATCCAGCAGCTGGCGTGCTCGGGCAATATTGGGAAGGACCTTATCAGATAGAATCAGTCATCCGACCCGGCGTATACAAGTTGGCAAGATTGAATGGAAATTTGGTACCATGAGCATGGAATGGCGAACACCTATGACTTTACTATCAATATTGTAGAATTGATGTCGCCTATAACCATGCTTGTTTGTCTGTACTATTTTCCTATTATTGAGTTACTTAAATGAAGTTTGATTTCGTTTTAATATGCTGTATTTTTTGCAATCTCTCTTAATTAAATAACCTATGGTCAAACTCATAGGATATTAAGGGGGCACTAGTGGTACACATACCATCATCTTGAAAAAATAAAATAGCATATACGAAAAACATACAAGTGTTTGGATATAACCAAATGCGCGAGCTAAGATAGTTTGGATATAACCAAACTATCAAAAAAATACAAGTGTTTGGATATAACCAAATACGCGAGCTAAGATAGTTTGGATATAACCAAACTATAAAAAACATATAAGCGTTTGGACGTAACCAAATGCGCGAACTAAGAAAGTTTGGACATAACCAAATTATAAAAATATTTGGATGTAACAAAATATGCGAACTTGATTAAAAATATAAGTGTATGAATTACAAACCAAACACGGCCTTTATAGGTTTGGAGCAAACCAGCTAAAACTAATCGACAGAAAGTTGGAACATAAACCCACTTCGCGTTAAGTCGAGATCGAGGCTGGAGTATCTTGAAAAATGATAGTTTCGACCTCATAACCTCAGGGAGCTACCCGAGGACGAGAAAAAGTAACTAAAACAAGTAAGATATAACTAAACCATTTGCATTACACACCATAAAAGTACTTTCGGGTGCATGGTAAAAGTAATCTCCGACCTTGACAAATAACGAGATCGGATGCGGATATTTCGAGCAAACTGTGCATGAATGCATTGAACCTCGAGCTTAAATCCACCATATGTTTGTATGAATAAACAGGCAAATAAGACACTTTAATATAAAATGCGCGAAATATTTTGACCCAAGAAATGTAACGCAAATATATTAAAATAAAGTCAAAAATGGTATCTCAAATATCATAAGCTCTTTCACGAGCTATAGAATTTTTTTGGCCCCGGGGGCATAAAAAGTAAAAAATCAAACACAAAGAATATTACAAGAAATTCAGAGGGACGCAGTCCCGAAGCAAGATTTAAGAAGGAGGAGCATTCTCCTAGGCCTTCTCAGCATCAGCATCCTCCCTGGCTCCTTCTGCCTCATCCCGAGCAGCCTCCTCCTCCTCATCAAGCTAAGCTTGCCATTTAGCCACGAGCTTTGCTTCTAGAGGGCCTAAGAAGCTGGTGTCGAGGTTGACATTGTTGGCCCAGATTCTATACATGTCCAGGTCGACTGCCTGATCCTTCTTCTCCTTAAACTCTTCAAGAAGACGAGCCTTTTCACTCTCCATGATCTCGAAAGTGGCAACCTTCTCTTCTTCAAGCTTGGCATTGATCTTGTCAAGCTCTGCAGCCTGAGCATTCACCTTCTCAAGCTTCGCGAGCCGGGCATTCAGTTTTTCAAGCTCAGCTGTCTTGTCCTTTAATTGCTCAACTTCTGCCTCCATCTTTGCCTTTGTGGCCTTGAACTCGTCACTCAGCTTGAGTTGGAGATCCTTCACCTCCTCAGCAAAAGACATACTCAAGTGTACCTCACTGTTCAACTTATAATTAAGTTGAGCAGAGACAGCAAGAGTCTGGCATACAAAGAAATCAAATTAGCATATGAACCAAGTATAAATACAGCTAGAAGTGAGAGAAGAAAGGTTACCCCAGCAGTAAGCTCGATGCTCTTCTCGTAAAGAGTGTTGCAATCTCGAGCATTGTTCAAGAACTGCCAGTGAGGGGCGTCGAAGCTCCCAAAACTCTGACCCACTCGAGACAGAATGTCCGAGCCTAGTGTAGCCCCATGGGGTCCAGTTGCGTTGTCGATCACATACTAATCGGCATGAGTATAAATCGAAAGTAGCTATGTTCTTGAGGCTGAGGGTTTCTTCGGAGGTGGGCCAAGTGTGGGATGAACCTGGATTGCAGGAGGAGCGGGAGGCAAGGTCGAAGAGGATGTCTCATCCTGAGCAGGTGGACTGAAAACCAGGCTCGGGGCAACTGGAGTCGGGGGAGGAGGTGTCTTCTCGGTCCTCTTAAGGACCTTAGCAGGCCGGTCTGTTTTCCGCGACCCCCTTGAGTGCTTACTCCTTTGAGCTCTGTCGTTGGCCATTACGTTGTCAAGGTCGGAGTCCATATCACCTGCACATTCACATCACATTATGAGATATCCCAAAACAAAGTAAGTTGGCATGATGCAATCAAACAAGGAATGAAAAGATAAGTGGAGAGAAACCTAACTGGAACTCTCCCCCGAGCTTGTGCTCGGCAACCAGGTAATTCCCCCATCTTCAGAAGAGGCGAGGGGAGTACCTTCCCTATAGGTGGAAGTCAACCTCGAAAGGTCCCTATAGTCATTAGTCCCATATTGAACTGTTATTCCGTCCCATACCTCGTTCAGACTATACATGGTGTCATATTTCCCGAGCCAGCTATTGAACCTATGTACCCTCTCATCTACCCAAGAGCATACATAGAAATGGTTCCTATCATCCTCACATCATATTAATCTATCGGGTTTATGCTTTAGTATCGAGGGAGACCATAAATCCGAGTTAAGGATGACTATACCTCTCTCACCCGAGCTCGAGCTCGAGGCTTCATCATTGGCCTCATTCCCCGATTGCGGACTCCCACGACGCTGAGCTGGAGATGGAGGCTTTGCATTTCTCCTCAGAGGAAGGTTGCCGGTTGAGAGTGGCACGAGCTCCCACTGGTCATACTTCTTATTGGACCAGTCAGATGTAGACTGATCCTTCTCCAGGAGGCCGCATGCTCGGAGTTTGTCTTCATGCAGGAGATAAGAGAGGGACCTCCTGCCATAAGGGAGTTGGAGCAGAGCCTCCTTGTGCTCTCTCATATCCTTGGTGGGAGTAGGACGATGGAAGTTGGCTAGAAGAATAAACACATCTTAACTAAGCACGAGCCTAAACAAAATTCGAGCACAAAAAAGAAAAGAAGTTTGGGATACTTACGAATTCCACTGAACGAATGGTACTGGGATGGAGCCAGGCCATCTGTCCAGAAGAAGGCCTTCTAGAAGTCTGGTGGATGATTGGGTAGATCCTCAAAGATCTTCGTCTCCTTGGGATAGCTTGAAAGGTAATAGAAGTCGTCCCTTCCCCGAGCTCGGGAGGGATTACTTTTCAGACAAAAGAGATATAAGATCTCTTCTGGCGAAGGTCCTTCCCACTTCAGCTCGTGGTAAAGCGACATCAGGGCAGACAGAACCCTATAAGAATTGGTATTGAGCTGGAAGGGAGCTAGCCCAACAAAATCCAAGAAGCCTTTAAAAAAGGACTTCAAAGGCAGAAGAGCTCCCGCCTTCATGTGATCCTGGCTCCAAGCTGCATACCTCAGCTTACTGTCAAGATTCCCATCTCCCGGAGCGTGTCAACTTCGCTCGTGGGAGGTCGAAGCTCGGCACCTCAGTGAGCCCGACAGTCCTATGCCGTGAAAGGCCAGAATGTCATTTTTCTTTCCTAGTGATGTGACCGAGCTCTAATAGTGCTCGGCCTCGAATAATTCCCTCCTCGGCTGCGAGGTAGAAGGTTCCCCCATCAGCGAGAATCGAAGATCTCCCGGCTTGAATGCGACAGTCACTTTAAGTGTGGGGTCGAGAGGAATCGGTCTAGGCTCATTGTCCGAATCTGGGTAGAGGGCGACCCTTAGTTTTTTCCTTTTTCCTTCCTCGACCTCATCTATTTGACGTCGAAAATGATCCCGGATGTCCTCTTGCTCAAACCTCAATTTGTGCTCCCGGATCAAGCGCTGGTTCTGGGTGAAAGGAGATTCTGGGCTTGGAGTTGTGGGTGAATAAGGAATCGCGAGCTTAGACCCCCACCACTTTCCCGGATTTTGTAGCATCTACCAAGGAAGCAAAAGGGTGAGGGCCAAGTGAATAGGAAATAATGAGATAAATAGAAGACCTAAGCTCGAATGATCGAGGCTACAAGGCAAGCTCGATCCAAAGGATGAGACCAATCTCAGAGTGTGTAGTCCACCGAAAGAAAAGAAGGCGGACATGTTATTGGAAATCCCGATATATCAGGGGAAAAAGGTGGCGGTTATTCAAAAAGTGATATTTTTGGGAATCGTGCATTCTTAAAAGAAAGAAAAAAAACTCTGATTTTGTACCCAATATCTTGGTGTGCAAGATATGTCCTCCGAAATTCAAAAACCCAAAGAAAAAGCCATATTTGGATCTTTTGCGCATAAACTGGGTTTGGGAACGATAATGCTAGAACCTGAATTTATTGGTTATTAGCCAAAACGTTCTAGTATATTAAACTAATGAATGGACCAACAATATCCTAGTGCTAAAACTAGTGCCCAAGGTGCAACAGAAGCATAAACGTGCATGCAAAGATATAGTATGAACACGGATATAAGGGGTTAAGGACAATCACTTACACAATGAAGCTGGAGAGTATTGAGAAATCGAAGACCGAAGGAGTGGTTGCAAGAACGATCTCATGGAGTCGAACAAGCCAACGTTATTTTGTTTTCTTGGTTTGAAGAACATGCAAGAACCAGGACAAATCGAACTCTGGTTTTTTCTTCTTTTTTCTTTGAAAACACAAATGAAAGTAGAGTAGGGAAGACGATGGGGACGTATATATAGGCCTTTGGAAATATCAAAGGCCAAATTGATCTGAGTCGTTGGCCATATTTCGTATCCGATCCAACAGTCAAGGACAATTGATTCGATGGTACCATAAAGGATGGCAGAAGGATAGGCGTGGGTAGGTTTCCAAGGTACTCAAGTACTTTGAGTGATCAATACCCAGCTGACGGGTGTCCACACTCGTGTATATTTGATGGTACGGTTCCCAATCGAAGTAGTTAAAAAGTTTCCTTCTCATAGGATTCGAACAAATACTTTTGAGGGGGCGAAATCTTACACCCAGATTTCGAGACTAGAAATTATGACCTCGAAAGCTGGACTCGTCAAGTATGATCTTGAGTTATATAAAACACATGTTTAAGGTCCAGTTGTCAAACCTCCTAGGCAAGATGGCAATCTCGAAGACATGTAACCTCGAGATTCTTTCCAGGCTCGAAAGGCATACCATCGGGATACATCCGTTACCGAGTGCCTTCAGATCGAATAGTCCGAGCTTAAAAAGTGCAGGCTCGAAGCATGATAGCCTCGATAGAATTTATCTGCTCCAAACAGGTCTTGTAATAATACGGCCAGTTCGTAACTTGTATGACACAATGCTGGTTGCTGACTTCGGAGATTTGATGAGTCATCTGATGTAACACATTCTGTACGTCTAAAGATATTTATTGTTGTAACATTCCAACATTAAACGGATATTAACAAGTATGTTATCCGTTTTCGGGTCTTCAGGGGACGTTTCCTTGTAAATAGGAGTTTCAACATTTAATATAATTACTTCAATTAATAGGCAGAAGTATCTTTCCGAAATATGTGGGAATGAACTCTGAAAACTCTCTATAAACAGAGAGGTCATGAACACGTGTAAGGGACAGATCTTTTGATATCTTGAGAGAAAACTGTGGAAAATTCTTCTCTGAAGGATTTCCAGAAAACTCCAAGTCTTAATGACAGAGACTCATGGACTAGGCAGATTCAACTGCTGAACCACGTAAAAACCTTACAGTTTCACTATATTATTCATATGCACCATAGCTCATATTGTTTAATTGCTCTACGTTTTAAGTTGACGAAAAACGGCGTCAACAATAATAAAATTAAATTTTAACTTTTAAAAAAATAAAATAAAAATAATGAAAAAACTAAAAAAATAATATTTAATAAAATTTAATTATAAATAATTAACAAATAAATTAAATGTGAAAAAATAAAATAAATAATAAAATTAGATTTTAGTAATTATAGAAGTTAAAAAATGTAACGCCCTGGTTACCCTAGAACAGTTACGGTGAACGATGAACCAGAAATTTGACCTGCTACCCGAGTCATTTGGTTAAAAGCGTGTTCTAAGTGTTATTAACAGGCTAAGGTGGAAAATCAATAAAAAGGAAAGGATATATTTTATTAAATACATAAAATTGTTCATGGGCCCATAAAAACATTTACAAGTTATTTACAACTCAAAGA
Source organism: Humulus lupulus (assembly GCF_963169125.1). Lineage (NCBI taxonomy): Eukaryota > Viridiplantae > Streptophyta > Magnoliopsida > Rosales > Cannabaceae > Humulus > Humulus lupulus. The sequence continues at coordinate 68,212,659 of NC_084794.1, read as the reverse complement.
GGTCATTACAGTTTCAAAATTACAAACCCGCCGACCTAAGCAGCAAAAATAGGGTAAACCCCCTAGTTCCTCTGAGAACTCCTTGGCCGTGGTGGTCAAGCGGCCGCATATGTACACATCACCACCTAAGCTCTACACTCAAGGCTAGGTGAGCTTTTATTTTCCCTTACCTGCACCACATAGCACCCATGAGCCAAGGCCCAGCAAGAAAACACAATAAAGCATGATATAATATCAATAATGATCAAAATAATCATTCAGAACTATTAGTCCAAACAAATAGGTGACAGTTGCAAAAGTCACCAAGTTGGGTACAGCTCCCTTTAGCCTTGTGACGATAACGCCACCGGGGCTTAACAGATAAGTGAACCTTTTATCAGCCTAAACAGGATAGGTGCATGGTGACTAGTCACCAACATAACCCTCCTCATGACCATAGAGTCATAACCCTGGAACATTGTTCCCTAGCCATATGAGAAACAATTACCTGGGCCTTAGGCCCTGGCTCTAGTAACTAGTCTTAGACTATCCAAGCGCTTATAAGTTCATCGAACTTAGGGTCGGTCCAGCGTTAATGCCTTAGAGCCATTCAACGCTAATATTGATTAGATCTAATCTTCATTCGGCTCTGCGTTCAGGACGCTTATGTCGTTTCTGACTCTTAGGTCAGTGTCCCTGACTAGTCAGTACCATATACAAGTAAAAAACATTCACTAGCATTTAATATGCAATCTATGTCCACATTTATCAATCAACATGCCTCAATAACAATCACGCATGTCATACATACACAGGGTACAGTTTTCTTACCTCAGGTTCGAGCGAGAAATATAATAAGAACGACCCCTGAGAACGATCAACCTTTTGGTCCCTTAGCGGTTACCTAGCCATAACCAATTATGGGATTCCATCAATAAAATGAATAACAAAGGTTCCCAAACCAAAACCTAGCCTCCGGGACTTCGAACACTACTAAACCGGGTAGTAGGATCGATCCCGAGGCCTAAGGCTAGCATCCCCGAGCCAAAAACCCATTTCTTGCCAAAATGCCACTAAGGGCCGCGACCCTCCTTGGCCATTCCGCGGCCCGCCCCTCAAACAAAGGCAATCTCCTTCAGCACCCCTCAAGGGCCGCGACCCTCCTTGGCCATGCCGCGGCCCAACCTACAGTTCAGCCTATTCTCTGGTTTTTCCACCTGTGCGATTTTCCTTGGAACCAACCTTTCAAACCAAGCCAAAACACCACCCAAATATCCAATACAACCCCTAAACTTGATCTATATCACACCCTAATCAAAACCCAAGTTAAACCCCAACCAAAACTTCCATCAACAAAATAACAAGCTGAAACTAAAAACCAAAACAGAGCAAACCAGGGAACTAGTGGCTGGAAACTTACCTCAAACTCAGGTTGTGATGCTCTTCAATGGTAGAACACTCTCCCAAACTCCCAAGGTCTACTTCCCAAGCTTGAATCCTCAAAAAAGTGCTCAAAAATCACAAAGAAGATGAAGGAGAAAGAAGGTACGGGTAAGCTCAAGAACTTGCTCTGTTTTCCCTCTATTTCATAGCAAAAGGTAGTTTATATCTATCCTAGGGGTAAAAATACCATTATACCCCTAGGTCAATTAAGGGTTTCTAAAGGCTCCCAAGGGCAAAATTGTCCTTTCCAACCTATCTCGTTAATCATAATTAACGCTTTCCAATTCCCGCTATTCTCGATAATCTCAAACACCAATAATTTATATCTCTTTACCCTTTAACTCCTGGTAACGCTCTAATCATTAAAATCACCCCGAGACTCATCTCGAACCCCGAACTTAAACCTGCTATGACTAGACCGCTAATCAATATCTAAGATCGTCTCATGCCGAATAGCTCGAACAAACCCACATTATAATGTGGTCTCAACAACATATCACCGACATGCATACAATTATACCCTCAACGGGCCAAATTATCATCACACCCCTGTAACTAAAAATGTGGACCTACATGCATGCATTTAACATCATATTATAATATAATTCACATATACATGCATTCTATCAATTAATGGCATAATTAAACAAGTATGGCCTTCTCGGCCTACTATTCCCGCCATTAAAACACATCGGAGAATTCGGGGCATTACAAAAAGTAATAAGTAAAAAACTAAAAAAATTCATATTCAATAAAATTTAATTATAAACAATTAACAAATAAAATATTCAGAGATGACGCGCCTACACATGTTCCTCTACCAATCTCGCCTCAATCTACATTTACAAATGGCACATCTTCATCAGCACATCTGCCACGATCTCCACTGTCCCCAGTCATTCAGTTTCTAGATGACAATGGTGCGATCAACTCAGGATAGATTATATAGTTATATAAATAGTGGTGTTTATTTGTTTTAATATTATTAAGACAATTATTAATATTAGATTGCATGGTCTATTTTCTTATCAATTAATGTAATCTACAATTTTGATGTTAAATTTGATTATATATGAAATTTGATTTTTTTTTATTTGCGGCAAAAATATATTGCATTTGCGGCGAATTATTCATCGCAAATAAGAGTCTGACAACATAAATCAATTATTATTTGCGGCGAATTATTTTAAATATTTGCCGCAAATAAATGTCAATTACAACAAAATCTAAAATTATTTGAAGCAGATTTATTGAAATTTGCAGCGGTTTTTTTGCTGCAAATAATGAGGGCGAGCATTTTTTTCACTGCGAATAATGATATTTACGATGAAATATTTGCGGTGAGTTATAGGGGTATTTGCAACAAAATTGATCGTCGCAAAAATCATAATTTCTTGTAGTGTGAGACTTTATATTTTATTTTTAAGATTGCACAAAGGCACTACATTTTTATTTTATATTATTGGATCTGAATTGATTGTTTTGAAAAGGATCTACTAAATTTTTCTAAAAAATGATATTTATCTAATAAATATAAATTGAGTGACGTTTTTACTAATTAAATAGATAAAGACGTTCTTACAAATTAATTAAATGCTTTAACAGGTTCCACTTTCTAGCTAGATTTACTTCTTTTTTTTATTATTCTTTATGGCCTTTCCTTACTTTTTCCAATAGTAAGCGTAATCAATTTCAAGATTCAACTGATTTCTTGTCATTCCATCATTGAGCAGATAAATTTAATAAAACAATCACGACTAGCTTTCTTGACTTTCGTTCATAACCACATTTCATAAATTTATATCCTCAATGTTACGAATTAAGCTTCTGTTGATGCTAGTCACCCTGATGTCTTTGGTTTTCAGGAGTTGGAATACTCTCAGTCCCATTTGCACTAGCAACAGGAGGATGGGTAAGCTTGATACTATATATTCTTTACTATAGCCACGGCAGCTTTCTTCTATGGATTTTGATTACAACATCAGAACTTACCCTGACATTGGGGAGAGAGTATTTGGAAACAAAGGAAGAATGATAGTCTCCATTGCTATGTACACTGAGCTCTACTTAGTCTCAGCAGGCTTCTGGATTCTAGAAGGTGATAACTTGTCCAACCTCTTTTCTGGAGATGGTTTTGAAATAGCAGGACTAACATTAATTGGTGGAAAACAGTGCTTTGTACTAATTGTTGCTCTCGTTATCTTACCTTCTGTATGGTTAGACAATTTGAGCCTTCTTTCTTATGTCTCGGCCAGTGGGGTGCTAGCCTCTGCTATCATTCTATTCTAATTGTGTGGACTGGGGCGTTCGATGGAGTTGGGTTTCGTCAAAAGGGAACTCTCATTAATTGGAATGCAGTCCCTACTGCTATGAGCTTGTATGCCTTCTGTTATTGTGCTCATCCAGTTTTCCCTACTCTCTACACTTCCATGAAGAACAAACACCAATTCTCTAATGTAAGTATACAATGGCTTATCTTCTAGAACTCGGTTTAGACGTAAAAAATATCTTCCACATTTTTGGTAGGGTACTACTTATTTCCTAATCCCACCTTTAACTTTTAATGGTTTAACAATAATTGGATTTTGATGAAATGATCAAAAATGATATTTGAGAATAACATTTATGCTATCTTTGGAGCTTGTATTTTAGTAGGGAAAAAGAAAAAAGTGTAAGGATTTGTTTTTCTTGTGTTTAGAGTTACAACAAAAAGTGTTGGTGAGGGGGAAATTTATAGATGGCAAAATGGTAAGCAAAAGTGATTTTTATTTTATTTTATTTTATGAGAATAAATAAGTTTATGAAAAATAAGAATTAAAGCTCTCTCTATGGTCTCTCTCAACAATTTTAATATTCACATTTAATTCATTGGTTATAGTATATATACCAAATAAAATTTATTTTATAATGTTGTATGTATGTAAATATATGTAGGTCAATGATAAAGTGTAGTTGATTACGTGACGTAGTCAATATTATCAAATGCATTAAAAAGATGTACTAAATGCATAAAATATAGTTAAATGGTCAAAGTTATGGACTTGAGATTTAAATTCACAATTTTTTTATCAAGTCCATAACTTTGCCTATTTAACATATCTTTTAGTGCATTCGACACATTTTTATGCATTTGTTATAATACTATATATATATATATATATATATATATATAAAAGCTACATGTACATGTATTAAAATATAGATGTTAGAGAGAAAGTAAAAAGAAGTTGGTGTAGACATTAGTTGTTTAGAGAGAAAGTGAAAGTGGAGAAAAATGTAAGAGTTGATAGTGAAAACTTATGTAGAGAGAGAATATATGTGTTTATAATATTAGATATTTTTTAACAAAAATAAATAAATACGATCATAAAAAAAATCGCGCCGAAAATTATTCACCGGTTGAAAAACACTAAAAACCACATCGATAGGACTTAAAGTGAAGCCTTTGTAGAAAAATTGTCATATATATATATATTAGATACAAACAACCTGTAATATGCACATTAATTATTTTTATTAAATTTATATTAATGTTAAATAAATATTTTATTTTAATTAAATTATTTAAGTTTATGTTTATTCTACTTTTTGAATTTGAGAGTGATAACAAGAAATTTTATATTTTCTGTTTGTACGCCTTGATTTTCCCACGGGCTGATTAGCAGGGCGAACCTCGGACTAATCAGGTTTAGTCCGAGGTGCCCACAGGACTTGGATCCTATTTCCAAGGCGGATCTTCCCAGGTCGAGAGGGGCATCAGAAGGCCACGCCAGGAGAACAGCTCGTAATACGAGCTGTTCGTGTCACGAGGAGCCCAGGAAGCTCTGAGCCTTTATGAAGTCAACGCACACAAGATAAACGTGCATATATCTGACATCACGTGTCTGATATCCCCCTGACTTCTCGGACACGCAGTAGGAACGTGCGTGTCAGACACCCACGGATGGGTTGGGCCGTGCGGCCCATTATCTCCTTCCATGCTGATTAGACCACACTTATGTGTCAGGTTTAGGAATTAATCATGAATGCCACAGAGTTGATATGACAAATAGTAAGGTCACGGGATGACCTCCCTACCAACTTCCAGGTGCCTTCTCCTATAAATATGGAGACCCTGGGAGTTGATAGGGGTTGAGAAAAATAGTCTTTGAAGAACTATATACTTTGTAAACCAAATACCCAGAGAGGATGAATAATATTGACTAGTGGAGTAGAAGGATCTTAACCTTTGAACCACTTAAAAACGTGTCTTGAGTCACCTAGTTCATTATATAAGATTTCATATCTGTGACGGTTCTACTTTGAGTGCTAATCTCTTTCTCTTCTTCTCTTAATTATCTGTTGCCGAAGAACCGCGTCAACAATTTGGTGCTTTCATTGAGAGCAAGTTCGATTAGTACTACCGCAGACATCCAACTATGGTGACCACTCGATCCAGGCATGGCAACGAGACAGAACAGCATGATGGGCAGGAGGCCCACCCGGTTGCCATCCCTGATGAGCAAGCTCCTGAGGTCCAGCAGAGGCCAGGAAAGCAGCCGGCGGGCCAAGACGACACGGGTAGTTCAGCGCCCCGGCCGCCTAATCCGAATCCATGTTATTATTCTGCGGTGGAGATGGAGAATGTTCAGCTGAGGAGCCAGTTAGCAGCAGCTGGTCAGCAAATCCAGGATATTCTGAGCCGACTACCCCCTCTCACAACCAACGGTAACGTTGGAGAGAGGCAAGGCGAGGCTCCTAAGTCTCGCCGGAGTAATCGGTCCAGGCATAGCCGTTCGGATAGACTTCCTGCAGCCATCTCCACCCCTTCATCACACCATCAGGAGGCAAACTTCAGGGAAATGCCTCGGACCGGACAGCAGCAGTACAGCCGTTCGGTTAGGACGTCAACCCCTAGCTCTCAGCCTTCCTCGAGGACGCCCAAGAGAGATCGAGGAAATTCCCGAAGAAGGGCCGAGGAAGGCCAGAGACGTCAGCCCGTCCCCGAAGAACGTCCAGTTCCTCGTCCAGCTCGCCCAGCGCGGGACCAGCAAGCTGACAGGGCCAGGAGGCCCCCACCAAATTTAGTCTGTCCGGACGGCACTAGGATCGCCTCCCCGGTCAGGCATCCTCCTTCTCCCATCAGATATCCGTCTCCTCAACCCGTCCGAGACATCCCGACCTACGGAAATAGCAGGAGAGACCCGCCGCCAGCTGGACCCTCCTGGCGCGGCAGGGTGTCGGAGGAAGGATCAGGTCGTAGCTGCCAAAGACGCACCCCGAGCCTGTCCAGTAGGAGTCACTGGACCGGTAGTGGACGGAGTGATCTCTCGGGAGGAGACCTACGCCAACGACTAAGTTCAGCACAAAGTCACCATACTACCCAGGGAGGCGACCTTCGAAATCGCCTCAATTCTCATAGAGAGGATCGAGTTAGGGATGCTAGCCAGGCCCGCTCAGTGCGGGTCCGATCTGAAGTACGTATCGGTGGAAATGTCCCAAATAACCTATCTCAAGATAGGAGGGGCAAAAACCCACCTAATATGTACAACGGGACCGGAGCTGTTGAACAGCCCCGGAATAACCCAGGATCTCAGGACAAAACCCTAGAGCGCCTAACTCAGATGGAGGAGCTGATGAAGAAGCTCCTATCGGAAAAAGAAAAAGACGAATATGATTCAGGGGACGAGATGGAACTCTTCGCCCCCAATATAGCAGCAACGGCATACCCTTCTGGTTTTCATATGCCCCACCTGTCAAAGTTCAACGGGGATGGAGACCCGTCTGACCACTTAGGGATGTTCAACACCCTAATAATGGCCCATAACATCGGCCCGGAGCTGCGTTGCTTGATCTTTCCCTCCACCCTGAGTGGACCTGCCAGGCAGTGGTTCAAGCAGAGTAAAAGGCAGTCAATCAGCTCCTGGAAGACCTTCTCGGCGGACTTCAAGAGGGCATTCCGCGCTTCTCAGGCCGCCCGAATCCAGGTCGATTCTTTAGCTAACGTGAGGCAGCAGCCCGGTGAGACGTTGAAAGCCTACTTGAGCAGATTTGCAAATGTCGCTGCTCGAGCAAGGGATGCTGACGATAGCTCCAAACTCATGGCCATGAGGACAGGGATCCTAGTCGGCGGAGACCTGTGGAAAGATATTCAAAGGAGGGGAGTCGGCTCGGTTAGCGAATTCCTTAACAGAGCCCAAGAGTGGATAAACTTGGAAGAAGCTGAAGCTTCGGCCACCGGGACCAGCCAGGTCCCCGAGAAGACCGCTGGGACGGAGACGGAGATCGTAGTGGCGACTCCCGACGTCGCGCAGAATAACCAGCCCGGTGGTAGCAAAAGAAAAGGACATGGTGAAAACAACCAGCACGGCCAGAAGAAGAATAAGTCTGTGGATAAGTTCAAGCCCGTGTTCACAACCTATGCCAAGCTCACCCAGACCAGGGAAAATATTTTCCTGGCCAACGCTACTCGGGTCCCCTGGAAGAGGCCGGAAACATTGAAGCACCCCAGGGGAAAGAGAGACGCTTCCAAATTCTGCCGTTTTCATAACGACGTAGGGCACAATACCGACGACTGCAGGCACCTCAAAGATGAAATCGAGACTCTCATCCGAGCAGGTCCATTGGCGCAATACTCGCGGAATAGGGTCCCGGCAAGTCGACCCGTTCCGGAGGTCCCAGCCAGTCAACCCGGGCGTCGGGCAGATCAGGACATCCTTCCCCCCATGGTCGAGGGAGAGATATCCACTATCTCTGGAGGACCACACATGGCTGGCACGAGTAGGGGCGCCCAGAAGAGCTATGTGAATGAATTAAAGACCCACAATGGAGCGGAGTTCGCCCCGGAACAGCGTCAATCAAAACAGCAACGATTAGAGAAACAACCGATAACTTTCACGGAGGAAGACGCAGGCCATGTCCAATTCCCTCATAACGATCCCTTGGTCGTAGCAGTCCAGCTCGCCAACCGGAAAGTAAGGAGAGTGTTGGTGGACAATGGGAGCTCGGTGAACCTCCTGTTCCGATCCACCTTAGAAAAAATGGGTCTGACTGTTGCCGAGCTGAAGGTAACCTCGATGATGCTATATGGTTTTTCAGGAGAAGGATCAGCAGCGATAGGGACAATCGAGCTGGTGATCACCCTAGGAGAGGAGTCCCGAACAGTGTCCAAACTACTGGAATTCGTGGTCATTGACTGCTCCGCTGCCTACAATGCCATTTTGGGCCGACCTACGCTCATAGCCTTCGAGGCTATCACTTCCATCCGGCACCTCGCCATGAAGTTCCCTACTTCAACAGGGGTCTGTACTATCAAGGGCGATCAGCTCGCTGCCAGGGAATGCTACAGCATTTCCATGAAGGGGAAATCTAAACCGAGGCAGGTGACGATGGCCATTCAGGATGAAGAGGAATCTCAGGGACCCAAGGCGGCTCCTGAGATTGAAAAACCTCAGATTTCCGAAGACGAAAAGCTCGCCCTAAGTGAGGACATTGACCCCCGTATAGGCGAGGACAGGTCCGAGCTACAAGCTATTGAGGAGCTCGAGGAGGTGAGCATCGATAAACAAAACCCATCATGGACGGTTAAGCTCGGAAAGAACCTCTGCGATAAAAGAAAGGCGGAGCTGACTACGTTTCTGCAGAAGAAACGAGAACGGCTCCGGGGCCGGAATCATTCTGATATCCCCAGAGGGACATAGATTCCACTCGGCGCTAAGGTTCGGGTTCAAGGCGTCTAACAACGAGGCAGAGTACGAGGCTTTGTTGGCTGGACTTAGGATAGCTAGTGAGCTAAAGGCGAGCTCTGTCCAATGCTTCAGCAATTCCCAGCTCGTGGTGAATCAGGTTCTAGGCTAATATCAGGCGCGGGGACCCAAGATGGCCGCCTATTTGGCAAAGGTAAAGTCCGAACTGTCTGCGTTTGGGCGAGGGTCAATCGAACAGATACCTCGGGAGCAGAACGCCAACGCAGATGCTCTCGCCAAGCTCGCCGCCTCGGGAGAGACAGAAACCCTGGGGTTGGTGCCAGTTGAGTTCTTGGAGAATCCTAGCATAGACGGGGATCGGGCAGAAATCGAAATGACTGACATCAGGCCGACCTGGATGACTCCCATCATTGAGTATCTCGTCGAGGGCAAGTTACCCGAAGGGCGCAACGACGCACGGCGAGTCCTTTATCAAGCTCCGAGATATACGCTAGTCGAAGGGGTGTTGTACCGACGTGGGCATTCCCTACCTCTCCTTCGGTGCGTTCTTCCAAGTGAAGCGAAGGCCATCCTGCAAGAAGTGCATGAAGGATTCTGCGGAGACCACACTGGGGGGCAAAGCCTGGCTTTAAAGGTTCTCAGGCAAGGTTATTACTGGCCGACTTTGTCCAAAGACTCGATCTCATATGTAAAAAGGTGCGACAAGTGTCAGCGATTCGCTGCGGTCGCCCAAGCTCCTCCAGTCGAGCTAAAAATGATTTCGTCTCCCTGGCCATTTGCCGTTTGGGGGATAGATCTAGTAGGCGCCCTGCCTACCGGAAAGGGCGGGGTCCGTTACGTCGTAGTAGCCATTGACTACTTCACCAAGTGGGCCGAAGCAGAGCCGTTGGCGACAATAACATCGAAAAAGGTGCTAGACTTCGTGGTTAAAAGCATCATATGTCGATTTGGCCTACCTAATAAGATCGTCTTCGATAACGGCACTCAATTTGACAGCGATCTGTTCACCGAATTTTGCGAAAGGCACGGAATTGTGAAAAGCTTCTCGTCCGTGGCCTATCTTCAGGAGAACGGCCAGATCGAGGCTGTTAACAAAACGCTGAAGGCGAGCCTCAAGAAGAGGCTAGATGAGGCAAAGGGGATCTGGCCAGAACAGCTCCCCCAAGTCCTGTGGGCATACCGGACCTCACATCAGACTCCCACGGGTCACACGCCTTTCTCCCTAACCTTTGGGAGTGAAGCAGTCCTCCCCGTGGAGGTTAAAGTTCTGTCACATAGGGTCCAGTCCTACGACCAAGACAGGAACCACGAGCTCCTATGCCATTCCCTAGACTTAGTGGATGAAAGGCGAGAAGATTCACAACTCCAGCTCGCCCATTATCAACAGAAGATCACTCGCTACTTCAACACTAAGGTCAAAAGACGTGCCTTTAGCGTCGGCGATTTGGTCCTAAGGAGAGTTTTCCTGGTCGGGAAAGATCCCAAAGATGGGGTTTTGGGACCAAACTGGGAAGGACCATACCAGGTCATCGAAGTCATCAAAGAGGGAACTTATAAGTTAGCTCGACTTGGTGGAGGGGCGGTCCCGCGGACTTGGAATGCCATCCACCTAAAGAAATACTATCAATGATCCACTTGTAAGGCCTAGGAGGTCACCTTCCATATATAAATAAAAATCAAATGTTTCTCTTTATTTGCAAGTGTGATTTTAAAGTAACCACGATAGACCCTTTCCCAGTTACTTGGGGGGCATATGGTACCTGGATATAACCAGGTCTCCTTAACGACTTAGGTGTTAATTTTTATCTATGGATAAGAGTTATCACAAACTAAATCTTATCCTGGTTTTAATCAGGTCATAAAACTTAGAAGTTAACTAAAATTTATTGACCGCGGTTCTTCTTTAAAGAGCCTGGGATATGGATAAAAGTTGATGCGAACTAAGTTTTCAAAATAAGTTCCTGGTTTTAACCACGTCATAAAACTTAGAAGTTAACTAAAATTTATTGACCGCAGTTCTTCTTTAAAGAGCCCGGGATATGGATAAAAGTTGACGCGAACTAAGTTTTCAAAATAAGTTCCTGGTTTTAACCAGGTCATAAAACTTAGAAGTTAACTAAAATTTATTGACCGCGGTTCTTCTTTAAAGAGCCCGGGATATGGATAAAAGTTGACGCGAACTAAGTTTTCAAAATAAGTTGCTGGTTTTAACCAGGTCATAAAACTTAGAAGTTAACTAAAATTTATTGACTGCGGTTCTTCTTTAAAGAGCCTGGGATATGGATAAAAGTTGACGCGAACTAAGTTTTCAAAATAAGTTCCTGGTTTTAACCAGGTCATAAAACTTGGAAGTTAACTAAAATTTATTGACCGCGGTTCTTCTTTAAAGAGCCCGGGATATGGATAAAAGTTGACGCGAACTAAGTTTTCAAAATAAGTTCCTGGTTTTAACCAGGTCATAAAACTTAGAAGTTAACTAAAATTTATTGACCGCGGTTCTTCTTTAAAGAGCCCGGGATATGGATAAAAGTTGACGCGAACTAAGTTTTCAAGATAAGTTCTTGGTTTTAACCAGGTCATGAAACTTAGAGGTTAACTTTAATTTTGATCGCGGCTCTTCTTTAAAATCCCGGGATATAAATAACGGTTAACCCGAACTAAGTTCATTAAAATAAAGAGATGAATTGTAGCCAAAAGCATAAAAATATATATATATATATGTTAAAGTTGCTGAGAAAATTGTCTCAAGGTGGAAACACCTCATAAAAAAAAAATTACAATGGAAAATAAAATAGTTCAAAATGCCCAAAGAGAAGTATCCTAAGCCCCATCAGCTGGCCCTTTGGAGGTCGCGGTCTCGTCCTGCTCCGCCGCGACAGAGGCCTCTCCAGTCTCCGAGGGAGGTACCTCTTTATTTAGGCGGGCTTGGAGCTTCGGCAGCAAAAACGCCCAGAGGTTCGGCGGCATGAAAGAAAAGTCCGCATCCGGGTTGTGGGACCAGCAGTGATAAAACAGGTCTTGCAAGGACTGCTCCAAGACGGCCCGCTCGGCTTCCATGGCGGCCTGGGCCTCGGTCTTCGCTACCTCGAGATCTGTCCGCGATGCGGCCAGGGAGTTTTTAAGCTCTCGGTTCTTGGAGCGGATCTTCTCTAGCTCGGCTTTAGAGGCCACCAGCGCGTCTTTCGCCTCCTGAGCCTCCTGAAGGGCGGTCTGGCGCTCAGCCTCCATACCCTCGAGCTGGGCCTTGGTCCTAGCGATGCCTCTGTATGCAGCAGCAATGCCCTGCAAGAAAGGAAGGATAAATTAATTGGAAGAAAAAAGGCGGTGTGTGAGTGTTAAAGCTTTAAAAGAATGGGGCAGTTTACCGTTAGGGTCATGTCCATCGAAGACTCTATAACTCGGACCGGGCTCGTTGTTTCGATGGCCCGGAGCTCCTTCTCCCTGAGCTTGTAGAAATGGCTGACGGCATAGCTCGCCGACTCATACACCGTCCCCCGGAATGCTTCTGGCATCTTCTCCAGATCCTGGGGATCGACCGGGATACGCACATCCGGGGCTGCCGCGGCCGGATTCCCGATCTCCATTACCCCGTCCTGCGTGGCTAATGGAGATCGTTGGGGTGGCAGGGGCATGGGTCCTGTTCTGGCGACAGGAAGGATCGCCCCCGCGACCTGGGATGGAGGGGCTTTCTCCTTCTCCTTAGCCGGGGATTTGGTGGAGGTCCCAGCCGAGCTCTTGGACTCTCGAAGCCTTTTCAACCTTGGCCACGCTGGGGGGTTCCCGCCGAAGACCACGCCCCGCAGATTACCTCCGGGCTGAGACATCTCTTCTGCCAAGAACAAAAAAAAACATGGTTATTACAAGGTATCAATCATGCAGAAATAGAGGCAAAAGGTTTAAAGGCAATGAGTAAGCGAATACTAAGGGAGCCCTACCCCCCGAGCTGGAAGAGCCTAAGACGATTATCTCACGAACTGGCGCAGGTTCTAGGACCGGTTCTGACTCGGGGCTGGACTCTTCTACATACTGCCTAATCCCCGGAGCATAGATGCCCCTCTGGAGCGCCGGCCACGTGCGTAAGTTGGTCCCATACTTCTAAAAAAGGATTGACCTAAAAGCTAGGGTGTTATCTACTAATACGGTACCCCTAGGCCGACTCTCTTGGTGATCCAGCACGAGCCGGTTAACACAATGGAGCAAGAGCGTATCCAGGTCCGGATTCCTCGGGTGACGATGGACGAGCTGCCTAGGATTGAACCTAACCAGCCGGGGGTCTGCAGTGGCCCTATCTACATTCTTAAATAAGTAAGGATTACCTTGGCCGGAGGGACCCGCGGTTGCTCCGGATTGGACCTCTCCTCGTCCATCATCTGGGCGACCTCCAAGGTCCTCTTCCTACTCCTCACGAGAGGAATTTCGTCACTCTCTTCCTCACCTTCGTCGTCTGCGATCTCCTCTGCGACGATCGGTCTGTTGTCGCGAGCTGGGGGCGGCCCCCGGGGCCTCTTCAAATTCAAAGTCTGATTTGGGAAAATCAGCTTGCAGAATACCATCGTCTCGTCAGTCACGAGCACGCGGTAGTCTTTCTCACTGGGGGGCAAGCTCGCCAGTGTGTCGTATTGACCCCCGAGGGTCACGGACTTCTCGGTCCTCGCGTAGATGGCTGCAAGATTGGTTGAAGTCAGAAGTGGGATAAGGAGGGAGCTAAAATAAGATAACCCTTAAAAGGCGGGCTAAGGTCAAGGGTCACTTACGAGGGCGATTAAAGTAATGATGATCGCAGTTGCGGAACCCAGTTGACATGAAAAACTGGTCCTTGAAGTCATTCGGGTGGCTCGGCAGCTCGATGACCGCCGCTGTATTAGGGAAACGGGTTAAGTAATAGAACCCGTCGCCTCGCCCCCGCTGGTCCGGGCTGGCCTTGAGGCAAAAGAAGTATAGAATATCAGCAGGAGTGGGGACCTCCCACTCGTGCTTTTGAAATAAATACCTCAACCCCGCCAACAGACGGTAGGAGTTGGGAGGGAGCTGAAATGGGGCCAACCCCACATAATTCAGGAAGTCGGCGAAGTACTGGTCCAAGGGGGAGGAAGGCCCCTGCCTTGAAGTGTTCACCGCTCCAGGCCGCGAACGATTCATCGAGCGGCGTGCAGCTCCGCTCGCCCTCTGCGGCAGGTCAGGCAATCACTGAGGCTTTCCCCAAGGGAATGTTGTGGGTGATGAAGAGTTTGGTGATCTTGGCCTGCTCGGTTATCTTCGAGACGATTTTCTCCGCCTCGAAAAACGCGTCAGGGGCCACTTCGGCCTGTTTCTCCACGGCCGGGCCAAAGTGGGGAATCGGCGAGCTGGGCATCACCGCTTTTCCTTTATCTTGTTGGGAGGCCGACCTTCCCACGTTCTTCTGGGGCAGGTTCTTCTTCGGGGCCATCTGGTCGCCTATCAAACAAAAGAAAACACTTTAGAAAAGGCGACCCAAGCAGAAGGATGAAGCAAGTGTTAATTACACGAGCTGGGGTAAGCCCAGCCCGTGGAGAGTGGAACCACGCGGTTCAATGAACACGCACCTAGGCCCTCAACAGATCCCAGATTACTCGGAATTCGTGTGTCAGGGGGCTCAGAGTAAAAATTTTCCTTGGGGGGAAAGTTTCAATAGGCAAAACGTGCAAAACCGCTTTTGAGGCGTATTCCCTAAGCTACCCGGTTTTGCACCCAAAATTCCTAAAGGTCCTACCCAGAAATTGTCCCTGAAGAAACACCTTGAAACCCATATTCTAAAACGATTTCCTGCAACAGGCGTGCCCTAATCTAAGAAGGGCCGTCATCCTCCATATCCACACAACCCAGAAAACCCCTGCATGTGGCTACAGTGAAATTTTTTACCTAAGCTACAGTGGCATGCTTTCAAAATAAACTGGGTCAGAAAACTTACAGTGTATGGCTGGATGGTGAGCGAGATTGCTGCGCTGGTAGGAGCTTCGTTGGTATAGTGGCTTCCAAGGCTTTGAAGAAACTCGTACGCTTAGGCTTCGTGAACGGAGAAGATGAAAACAGCAGAGATAAGGGTTTCGTCCTTCGGAAAGTCAGAGAAGGAAGAAGGAAATTTGAGAAATTTTTTAATGATAGGGTGGCCCGTGCGTAGGGTGGCCACCCCCTCTTTATACAAGGGAATGATCACGTGTAAAAGGCTCTTGGAAGACCCTCCACTCGAAATGTGAAACGACGGCTGGTCAGTAGGCTAGGCCATTTAATGCGGTTCTCGTAGAGTGTACCGTCGCCACCCACGACGTTCCACGTATCAGACGCCTGCGAAAAGAATGGAATGCGAATGGTTGTGGGGGAAGTCTAAAAGCCCCTACTGTGGTCTCCTATACATGACGTCATATACCACGAGCAGGAGCTTGGGGGGCAGATGTACGCCCTGATTTTCCCACGGGCTGATTAGCAGGGCGAACCTCGGACTAATCAGGTTTAGTCCGAGGTGCCCACAGGACTTGGATCCTATTTCCAGGGCGAATCTTCCCAGGTCGAGAGGGGCATCAGAAGGCCACGCCAAGAGAACAGCTCGTAATATGAGCTGTTCGTGTCACGAGGAGCCCAGGACGCTCTGAGCCTTTATGAAGTCAACGCACGCAAGATAAACGTGCATATATCTGACATCACGTGTCTGATATCCCCCTGACTTCTCGGACACGCAGTAGGAACGTGCGTGTCAGACACCCACGGATGGGTTGGGCCGTGCGGCCCATTATCTCCTTCCATGCTGATTAGACCACACTTATGTGTCAGGTTTAGAAATTAATCATGAATGCCACAGAGTTGATATGACAAATGGTAAGGTCACGGGATGACCTCCCTACCAACTTCCAGGTGCCTTCTCCTATAAATATGGAGACCCTGGGAGTTGATAGGGGTTGAGAAAAATAGTCTTTGAAGAACTATATACTTTGTAAACCAAATACCTAGAGAGGATGAATAATATTGACTAGTGGAGTAGAAGGATCTTAACCTTTGAACCACTTAAAAACGTGTCTTGAGTCACCTAGTTCATTATATAAGATTTCATATCTGTGACGGTTCTACTTTGAGTGCTAATCTCTTTCTCTTCTTCTCTTAATTATCTGTTGCCGAAGAACCGCGTCAACACTGTTTAATATAATATTAAATATTATACGTGAATTTTAAATTTAAGTTTTTTACTAATTTAAAAAAAAAAAATTGTTGTTAATTGAGAGTAGATTATAGTATATGTTTAATATAATATTATTCTAATAAGTGAGTTTAAGTTTAATTAAATTTCATTTAAGTTATAAACGTATGATTTTATTATTTTTAAATAATTATAATGGTAAAATAACTCAAAAATATCATATATTTAATTTGTTTAATTATTTATTATTTTTAAATAATTATTATTGTAAAATATCTCAAAAATAACCTATTTTAATTTGTTTAATTATTTATTATTTTTAAATAAGTATCATGATAAAATATCTCAAAAATATCTTATTTTATTTTTTTAATTATTTATTTTATTTTATTTAAGTTTAAGTGTTTATAAACTATTCTTCAATATAAGAATATTCTATTAAATATAAGAATATTCTGTTAAAGTTAATATTAAAAAAAAAATGTTAAAACCAAGAATTTCTGTTATCTACACATTTATTATATAGAAGAGATATCAACCAAAAATTTTAAAAATTTATTCCTTCTAATTTTATTAATGAAAAAAATATTTTTATAAGAAATCTTTTTTTTTTTTGCACACATTTTTCTTTTCTTAATAAAAATTAAAATAAAAAATGGTTTTTTTCTTTTCTTTTCTGCACATTTTTCTTTCCTTGGCTTTTTCCCACACCTACCAAGCATAGTCATACTAAAGTACCCAATGAAAATTTAAACACTGTTATAAAATACTCAAAATTGAGGACTCCAAATCATGTTACACCCAATACTGATTATTCTAAACGAAAGTTGTTATTTTTCTAATGATTCCCCAGGTCTTGCTTATCTGTTTTATTTTATGCACGATTTGCTATGCATCAATAGCTGTTGTTGGGTACTTAATGTTCGGGCCAGGAGTACAATCACAAATCACTTTGGATCTTCCAACTGAGAAACTCAGCTCAAAGATAGCCATATACACAACATTGGTGAATCCAATAGCCATATATGCTCCAATGGTGACACCTATAATCGATGCTGTCAAAAACAGATTTCCTAGTTTTCTGTAGCGTAATAATAAAAATTATGTTTATGTGATTAGTTATTTTAATTAATTTATTTATTTAAGTGTTAATTGTGTATATTAACTTTTTTATTTGTAGTATTTATTTATTTAATCAATTTGTAAACTGTTGTGCATGTGTGTGCATAGTTAGTAGTGATAGGCATGTTGCTTGTGTGTGTGTGCATGTACATCATATGCATAGTAAGCATACAAGAGAGTACCATGAAAGTAGACTAATTAGAGGGAATGCTAATAATTTTCCTATTTTTAGAAAATTATCTAATGGAAATTCTAAGGGTGTGATTGGTAGTGGATTCAAAAATAGTTTTATCATTTTCAGAATTTAAAAAATGGAAACTCCAATGAAAATTTGATTGGCACACTTGTTTTAGAAAATAAAAAAAATCATTTTTGAAAACTAAGTTAAAATCCTTCAGCAAAAGAGAAAACAACAAATTATTGTTTTCTTTCTATTCTATGAATTTTAAATTTTAAAATCATCCAACCATTCAAGATCTCAAAAATTTACAATTTATTTTTAAATTCAATATTTTCAAATCATTTGATTTGAAAATAATTTTTTAAAATTATAATTTTGAATTAACTACCAATTAGCCCCTAAAATGCTTATGTTCATACAAGTGAGAATTGGAAACAAATGTAAGAAAGAGAAAGGTAGTGTGTAGAGTGAACGAGAAAGCAAAGAAATGAAGACTTTCCTTATTCAAATTTTGACATCTTTTCTTGATTGGAAAATTAAAAGAAAAATAAAAATATTGGTAAGTGTTAATAGGAATAGATTTTTATTAGTTGTCCTTGGTATTTTTAGGTAAGTAAGAAATGAGATTTGATGGTGTGAGTTGGCTCTTTGTCGCCGAGATATAGACAAAGAGAGAGAGGATAAGGAGGGGTCATTCAACTAGGGAGAAAACCTTCTTTTTTCTTTGAGCCGTTCACTACAACAATTATGGGTATTAGCGGCGGGCTCAGTCCGGCTCTATTGTACAGACTATTAACGAAGGACTAGGGTTTCCGCCGCTAATAATGTTTGAGCATTTTTTTAAAATAAAAAAAATATCTATTAGCGGTGGACTTACCACCATTAGCGGTGGATGGCCCGCTGCTAATAGACGTAATAAAAGCCCGGGAATTTTTTTTAAGTTTTATTAGCGGCGGATAATTACTTTTATTAGAGGCGGATTATCTGCTGCTAATACAACTAGCGGCAGACTACCCGCCGCTAATAATATTATTAGCCACGAGAACTAATAATAGCGGCAGGACCCACCGCTAATGCTCTTGAGCAGTTTTAAATTTCATCACATCCCCTCTTCCTCGCCTCTCTCGTTCTCTCTTCTCCATCTGCTCTCTCTAATGCCGAGAAACACTGAACCAGGCAAACATCTCTTTCTCCATTTGCACACAACAAACACCGAACCAGGTAACTTACTATCTGAGCATATATATATATTATTGCTTATCCAGGTATTTTGATTTTTTTTTAAATGTTATAAATTGTATTTTCTATTTATTTGTTTTTTGGTAATATAAATAGTTAAAATTAATAATTTTATACAAAAGGTAGATAATAAAGTGACCAAATATATTCTATATACTTCTTCACAGCTCATAGCCTACTCTCTCACTGATCTCTCTCTACACAGAGCTGCCGTCGTGAGTCTTGGCTGTCCTCCTCCTTGTTCTCGTGGTCGTGGGTTTGTCCGTCTCGTGGTCGTGGGTGCTTGTCGTGGTTCTGGTCTGTTGGGTTCGTGTGAGCACTGCGAGGTAGCGTCCGCTCTTTCTCTCTTCTTTAAATCTTTGATTTTAGAAATCAGTTCATGGATTGGGTTTTGTTGCAAGTTTATTCTGGTTTTTATATAAAGATTTTTATGATTTTAGAAATCTCTCTGTTGACGCCGTTTTTTGTCAACAGCGAAAGAAGAGCACGTAAACAATAATAAGTAATGGGCGATAAAAATATGAAAATACAAACGAGGTTTTTTACGTGGTTCAGCAGTTAAATCTGCCTAGTCCACGAGTCTTTGTTATTAAACTTAAGATGATCTCTGAAAATTCTTCAAGGATGAATTCTCCAGAGTTTTCTCTTAAGATCACAAAAATTCGGTCATTTACAATGGTGCATGACCTCTCTATTTATAGAGAAGATTTCAGAATACTATCCCACATATTTCGGGAAGTTATTCTATATATGCAAATAAATTAAATGGCATTAAAAGCCAGCAATCCTATATACAAGGAAACGTCCCCTGAAGATCAGGGGGCGTATAACTGAACAAATAATATCCCTTGATAATAGGGGATTTATAGTAATCAATGTAGACCGCGTCTCTTATAGATGACTCATCAGGATATTCAAATTTATTTTCCTATATCATCAAGGCCCTGTTCACCCAGGTTCCTTATTGACTTTCGAGCTATAGCATCTTCTCGAGGCTGCATGACTTCGAGCTCATACGCGCGTCAGGCTCGGAGCCCTGATCCGAGGCTATCCCGAGAACGGATGTACTTCGGGGTCTATCTTTCGAGCTTGTGAGGATTTCGAGGCTATCCTCTTCGAAGTCGTCTCTGCTTCGCAGGCTCAATGCTTAGATTTCGGACATATTCCAGACTTTACGAGTTCATTCATCATGAATCCAGCTTTCGAGGTCACAACTCTCATGGCTCGAAATCTGGGTGTAACATTTTGCCCCCTCAAAAGTATTTGTTCGAATCCTATGAGAAGGAAACTTTTGAACTACTTTCTTCGGGAACCGTACCGTCACATACTTGAAAATGGACACGTGTCAGTTGGGTATTGCCCATTCAGGGTACTCGAGTACCTTGGAAATCTGCCCACGATCGTTCGTCTGCCACCTTTCTGGTACCATCATATCATTAATTCCTATCTGTTGGATTTTGCAAGGGTTTTGTTCAATGGCTCAAATTAATCCCCTTTTACCATCTATATATAAGACCTCATTCATCATCTTCCTTTTATTTTTCGGTCATCAGAAGAAAGAAAAGAAGCAAAACCAGAAACTATCCCTGAGAACTTCTTGCTTGTGCATGTTTTCTCAACCGAAGAAACAGAGGACCACCAGTTTGTTCGAGACCGTGAGCTCATATCTGCAGCCTCTCCTTCAATTGACAATTTTTCTGCAATCGCCATCATTGTGTAAGTATCCGATTGTCCCTTTTTTTTTCTTTTCTATGCCAGTTTCTGTCTGCGTAGTTCTTTTATCTATGTGAATGCAATTTCTGTGAATGCACTAGTTTGTCTTCTTAGTTTGTCACGCTAGGAGACTTTTGACCAATATGCTTTCACGTCTAAGTCTTCACGCTAGGCTTAATTCACTGGTTCTAAATCCAGTTTTTGTGTAGAACATGGTCTCTTTTTTCTGGGTTTCAAAATTTAAAAAGACATATCTTGCACACCAAGATATCGGGTATAAAATATTGGTTTTAAAGAACGCACGATACCCAAGATTACCATTTCTGAATAACCGCCACCCTTTTTCCCTGATATTTCGAGATTTTCAAAAAAATTTGTCCACTCTCCTCCTTTTTCTCGTGGAATACACGTTCTGACTCTCAATCGGAGTCTTAGTTTCGAGCTCGTTGCATTCTTAAGCATTCTCCGAGCTTATCCTGTCAAGCTCGTAATTCTTGAAACCTTGCATGCATGGCCCTCACCATTTTTTCTTTCTCGCTAGATGTCACAGAATCTGGAAAGACGGTGGGGGTCGTTGCTGGCAATCCCTTACTCGCCAAAAACCCTGAGCCCAGAGTCGCTATTTGCTCGGAATCAACGTCTGATTCGCGAGTACGATCTCGCGCGCAAACAGGAGGAGATTCGAGCTCATTATCACCGCCAAATTGACGAGGTTATAGAGAGGAAGAGGAGAACCCTAAATTAAAAGTGACAATTGCGTATAGTCCGGGAGAGCTCCAATTCTCGCTCATGGGGGAGCCTTCTACCTCGCAACCGAGGAGGGAATTCTTTGAGGTCGAGCACTACTGGAGCTCGGTTACCTCACTAGGCCAGATAACTGATATCCTGGCTTCCCATGGTCTTAGGCTGTCAAGCATCCTAAGGTGTGGAGCCCCTACCCCAGTGAGCGAAGCTGCCGTCCCCCGGGAGATGGAAATCCTAAGCTGAGGTATGCGGCCTGGAACCAAGAGCATATGAAGGCAAGAGCGTTACTGCCTTTGAAATCATTTTTCAAGGACTTCACTGACTTTGTTAGGCTGGCTCCATTCCAGCTCAACACCAATTCTTACAGGGTTCTATCTGCCCTGAGGTCACTATACCACGAGCTGAAGTGGGAAGGACCCTCACCACAGGATATTTTATACCTCTTCTGTCTGAAAAGCAATCCCTCCCGAGCTCGGGGAGGAGACGACTTTTACTATCTTTCGAGCTACCCCAAAGAGAAAAAGGTATTTGAGGACCTTCCTAATCATTCACCTGACTTTAAGAAAGCCTTCTTCTGGACAGATGGCTTGTCTCCGTCTCGATGCTACTCATTCAGACGGATTCGTAAGTACTCCAACCTTCTTTATATCTATGCTCGGGCTTTTATTTGTAGGTTCGTACTTAGTTGCAATGTGTCTTATTTTCCAGCCAATTTTCACCGTCCTACTCTCGACGACGCAATGAAGGAGCATAGAGAGACTCTGCTCCAACTCCCTTACGGCAAGAGGTCTCTCTCATACCTCTTACATGAGAATAAGCTCCGAGCTTGCGGGCTTTTGGGAGATGGCCAGTCCACCTCGGACTGGTCCAATAAAAAGTACGACCGCTAGGAGCATGTGCCTTTGCCCACAGGCATCCTCCCTCCAAGGAGAGAGGCGAGGCCCCCGCCCCCAGCTCGCCGAAGAAGCCCGCCATCGGGGAACGAGGCTAACGATGAAGCCTCAAGCCCAGACTCGGATGATCAGGTAAAGTCATCCTTAGCTCGAGAATGTGGTCCCCCACCTTATTAAAGCACCAACCCGATAGGTTAGTCTTGTGCCCAGATGATAGGGACCACTTCTATATATGGACTTGGGTAGACGACCGAGTTCATAAGTTTGATCGTTGGCTTGGGAAGTATGACACAATGTACAGCCTGAACGAGGTGTGGGACGGGATAGCTGTCCAATATGGGACTGATGACTATAGGGACCTTTCGAGGTTGACATCCACCTATAGGAAAGGTACTCCCCCCGCCTCTTCTGAAGATGGGGGAATTTCATGGTCCCCGAGCTTGATCTCGGGGGAGAGTTCCAGTTAGGTTTCTTCTATCATTACTTTGTATATCTATGCAATGCTGAATCTCTTTATATATTGTTCCCTCTTTTTGTTATGATTCACATTGTGGCGTGATTATGCAGGCAAGATGGATTCCGACCTTGACAACATCCTCGAGACTGGCGGTGCCAAGAGGAGCAAGCGTCCCAGGGCGGGGTCGCGAAAGGTTGACCGACCCACCAAAGTCCCCAGGAGGTCTGAGAAAACTCCTCCTCCCCCGGCTCCGCCTGTTACGAGCTCCGTCGGTGCCTCCACCGTGGCGCTGACTTCACAGGTCGGTGCTCCCACCGTGGCGCTGACTTCACAGGTCGGTACCTCCATTATGGCCGAGCCCCAACTTCCTGCAGTGGTCCAGTCATCACTTGGTCCACCTCCCAGAAAGCCTTCTGCTTCTCGAGCTCACAAGCTGTCAGTTTCTACTCACGTCGAGGAGTATGTAATTGACAATGCGGCCGGACCCCATGGGTCTATGCTGGGTTCCCATGTTATGTCCCAAATCAGCCAGAGCTTCAGCAGTCTCGACGCTCCTCAATGGAAATTTTTGAACAATGCCCGAGACTGCACTGCCCTCTATGAGAAGAGTATCGAGCTTGCTGCCGCGGTAAGTTTTCTTCTACTTCTTAGTTATATTTATACAGTCCTGGTGTTTAATGACGATTTTTTCTTTTGTCAGTCTCTTGCCGTTACTGCCCAGCTCAACTATAGGTTGAACAACGAGATCCATTCGAGCAAGACTTATGCTCAAGAGGCGAGTGAGTGACGACCTAAAGGCAGCAAATGAAAAGCTTGAGGCAGGAGCCAAGGAGCTTAAGGCCAAAGCGTCCAAGCCTGAGAAGCTGAATGCTAGGCTTGCGGAGCTCGAGAAAGAGAATGCCAGGCTCACGGAGCTTGAGAAAGAAAACACTCGGCTCCAAGAGGCTAACAAAAAGCTCGAAGAAGATCAGGCCGCCACCTTTGATATAATTGAGGGTGAAAAGGCTCGTCTCCTTGCTGAGTACAAGGAGAAGAAGGACCAGGCGGTTGATTTGGCCATGTACAGAATGTGGGCCAACAACGAAGACCTGGATACCAGCTTCTTAGGTCCTCATGAGGCGAAACTTCTGGATAAGTGGAATGCTCGGCTTGAGGTGAAGAGGCTGCTCGGGAGGCCGCCTCCGGAGGTGCTCAGAAGGATAGTCATGCTATTCGTCCTGAGGGGTCCAGTACTGCCGATGCTGAGAAGACCAAGGAGACTCCTCCTTCTTGAATCTGATCTCGGAGGAATCTTATCTTGGGGCTGCGTCCCCTTATTTTTGTAATTGTTTTAATCTATGTCCATAGGGCTGATACAATTTCTTTTTATATTAAAACATATGCTTTACATTTCTTGGTTCGAAATATTTCGCACATTTTATATTAATGAATTGTTTATGTTTATTTATTCATACAAACATAGTTTGGATTTAGGCTCGAGACTCAACGCATTAATGCATCGTTTGCTCAAATTATCCGCTTCTGATCTCGTTATTTATCAAGGTCGAATAAGGTCGAATATTACATCTTATTGCTTAGTTACTTTTTCTTTTCCTCGGTTATTTCTCCGAGGTTATAAGTTCGAAACTATTTTCCTTTAAGATGTTTCAGCCTCGATCTCGACTTATCTCGAAGTAGGTTTAGGTTCCCACTTATCATCGATTAGTTTTAGCTGGTTTGCCCCAAACCTATTAAGTTCGTGTTTGGTTTGTAATCCTGGTTCGCACATTTGGTTATATCCTAACGTTTTTATCTTTTGATAATTTGGTTACGTCCAAAATAACTAAGCTCGCGCGTCTGGTTATATCCAAACACTTGTATGTTTTTGATAATTCGGTTACATCCGAACTATCTAAGCTCGTGCGTCTGGTTGTATCCAAACACTTGTGTGCATTTCGTGTATGTTATTTTATTTTTTAAGCTGATGGTATATATACCAATGATGCCCCCTTAATATCCTATGAGTTTGACCATAGGTTATTAAATTAAGAGAGATTGCAAAAATAAAGAGAGACATAACATATTGAACGAAATAGATCTTTATTTGATGGAATTCAAAAGTAGACAAATTAATACAGATAAAAAAATCATGGTTATAGGCAACACTTTTCCTATACTATTGGTAGTAAGGTCTAAGGTGTTCGCCATTCCATGCTCGCGGTACCAGGCTCCCATCCAATCTCGCTAGCTTGTAAACACCGGACCGGATGATTGACTCTATCTGGTATGGTCCTTCCCAATTTGGCCCGAGCACACCAGCTGCTGGATCTCGTGTTGCCAAAAATACGCGTCTCAACACCAGATCTCCCACACCGAACTTTCGATCTCGAACCCTCTTGTTGAAATACCTGGTAGCTCGTTGTTGGTAGGCAGCGTTCCTCAGCTAAGCCTCGTTTCTCTTTTCTTCAATCAAGTCTAAGGTTTCTTCGAGCTGAGTGTGGTTTGAGTTTTGGTCGTAAATGTGAGTTCGGACTGTCAGAATTTCGACCTCGATAGGCAACATAGCCTCACATCCGTATGCTAGAGAGAACGGGGTATGCCCTGTTGATGTTTGAGCTGTGGTCCTATATCCCCACAGGACTTGGGGCAATTCTTCGGGCCAGCGTCCCTTTGCTTCCTCCAACTTTTTCTTTAATGAACTCTTGAGAGTTTTGTTTACAGCCTCGACCTGGCCATTTGCCTGAGGATGAGCTACTGACGAAAAACTCTTTATTATTCCATTCTTTTCACAAAAGTTGGTAAACAAGTCGTTATCAAACTGGGTTCCGTTGTCGGATACAATCTTCCTCGGCACCCCATATCGGCATACGATGATTTTTACCACGAAGTCAAGGACCTTTTTGAAAGTTATTGTTGCCAACGGTTAAGCCTCCGTCCACTTTGTGAAATAATCCACAGCGACGACAGCATATTTCACACCGCCCTTGCCAGTTGGGAGATAGCCTATGAGGTCGATTCCCCATACCACGAATGGCCATGGGGAAGTCAACATGGTTAGCTCGGATGGAGGAGCTCGAGGAATCGCGGAGAATCTCTGGCATTTGTCACATTTCTTCACGTACTCGAAAGAATCTGTTTTAATGGTAGGCCAGAAATATCCTTGGCGTATGATTTTCTTGGATAGGCTATGCCCCCCGGTGTGGTCTCCGCAGAATCCCTCATGAATTTCTTCAATGATCTTCTTAGCTTCGGGTGGAGTTACGCACCGAAGTAATGGCATGGAATACCCCCTTTTGTACAGCTTTCCGTCCAGAATGGTGTAACAGGGAAGTTGATACATTAATTTTCGAGCCTGGTTCTGATCTTTTGGAAGGACGCCGGTCTCGAGATATTCCACTATCGGGGTCATCCATGTAGGCTCGGACTCAATCATACACATGTCCTCCTCCTCTGGCTTGTTAATGCTAGGTGCCGAGAGGTGTTCTATGGGCACAACGTGTAATTCATTGTTCTCTGTGGAGGTGGCGAGCCGAGCTAAGGCGTCAGCATTTGAGTTCTGCTCTCGGGGAACCTGCTCGATCGCATAAAATTTGAAATGCTCTAATGCAGACTTTGCCTTTTCTAAATAAGTTGCCATCCTCGTGCCACGAGCCTGGTATTCTCCCAAGATTTGATTAACCACGAGCTGGGAGTCGCTGTATAAATGTATAGCTTTGGCTTTGAGCTCTTTGGCTATACGAAGTCCCGCCAGTAAAGCCTCGTATTCGACGCTTTGAAGCCAAATCTTAAGGCAGAGTGAAATCTGCTCCCTGCGGAGGTAATCAAAATGACTCCTGCCCCCGATCCATTTTCATTGGACGAGCCATCGACGTAAAGTTTCCACAGCTCGTGGACCGGGGTTATAACTTCATCGTTGGCCATGCCAGTACATTCCACTATAAAAGCCAGCCAAAGCCTGAGCCCTAATGGTCGTCCTCGGGTGGTAGGTGATCTCGAACTGTCCGAGTTCAACTGCCCATTTAAGAAGTCGACCAGAAGCCTCTGGTTTAGACAAGACTTGCCTAAGTGGGTGATCAGTCAACACATGAATGGGATGTGCCTGAAAGTAGGGTCGAATTTTACGAGATGAATGTATTAAGCTGAGGGCCAACTTCTCCATCAAGGGGTACCTCAATTCTGCCCCCAGTAACCTTTTACTGATGTAATAAACGGGTCTCTGTACCTTTTCTTCTTCTCGAACGAGCATCGCACTTATTTCGTGTTCGGTGGTGGAAAGGTATAGGTACAGTACTTCTCCCATTTCAGGTTTTGATAAGACGGGGGGTTCGGCGAGGTGCTTTTTAAGCTCCTGGAATGCCAGCTCGCACTCCTCTGTCCATTCAAATTTCTTTCCTCCCCTCAAAAGGTTGAAAAACCGAAGACAACGGTCCGTAGATTTTGAAATGAACCTACTTAGGGCCGCCATCCTGCCGGTCAAACTTTGGACATCCTTGTGTCTTCGAGGTGAGGGCATGTCAATCAGGGCCTGGATCTTGTCAGGGTTGGCTTCTATTCCATGAGCGTTCACGATAAAGCCCAAGAACTTTCCCGAAGATACCCCGAAAGTGCACTTCTGAGGATTCAGTTTCATGTTATACCTTCGGAGCACGCTGAAGCACTCTTCGAGATCATCAACATGGTTCTTGTTGAGTTGAGACTTGACAAGCATGTCGTCAACATAAACTTCCATGTTGTTCCCTATTTGTTCTGAAAACATCATGTTCACGAGCCGCTGGTATGTGGCCCCAGCATTCTTGAGCCCGAATGGCATGACATTATAGCAGTATAGCCCCTTATCCGTTATGAAGCTCGTATGTTCTTGGTCGGGGGCATGCATGGGAATCTGGTTATATCCAGAATAGGCATCCATGAACGACATCAGACCATGCCCTGCCGTGGCATCCACGAGCTGGTCAATCCTTGGTAATGGGAAACAGTCTTTCGGGCAAGCTTTGTTGAGGTTTGAATAGTCAATACAGGTCCGCCACGTCCCATTAGGCTTCGGGACCAACACTGGATTGGCTACCCAGTCAGGGTAAAAGGCATCCCTAATGAATCAGTTTGCTTTTAACCTGTGAACCTCCTCCTTCAATGCCCTATTTCTGTCATCGTCCAGCTGTCTTCGCTTTTGTTGCTTCGGAGGGAATCTTTTGTCTATATTTAGCGCGTGGCTTGCTATAGTCGGGCTTATTCCCACCATGTCCGAATGTGACCATGCGAAGACATCCTGGTTTTTCTTTAAAAAGCAAATTAGTTGCTATTTTGTCTCTTCCTGGAGGTGTTTTCCAACCTTCACCTTTTTCGAGGGATAGGTTTCCTCGAGCTGAATTTCTTCGAGCTCTTCTAAGGGTTCGAGGTCAGCTTTCTCCTCAATCCTTGGATCGATCTCCTCATCAATCTCTAAGATCGTCCCGTCTTTATTTTGAATAATGACGAGTGCTTGTGCGCTCGTTTGCTTCTTTCCTCTCAAGGAAATGATGTAGCATTCCCTCCCAGCTAACTGATCTCCCTTTAATGTTCCAACGCCGCTAGGGGTCGGGAACTTAAGGGCCAGATGCCTTACTGATGAGACTGCCCCCAGCCCAACCAGGGCGGGTCTCCCGAGCAGCACATTGTAGGCTAAAGGTAGATCCACTACCACAAACTCCATCAACTTATTTGTCGAGACTGGGTAGTCTCCCAAGGTTACAGGGAGCTCGATGGAGCCCATGCAGGCGGTCCCTTCTCCTGAAAAGCCGTATAAAGTAGTTGCACACGCTTTTAGGTCGCGAAGGGAGAGTCCCATCTTCTCGAGGGTTGCTTTATAGAGAATGTTAACTGAGCTCCCATTGTCTATGAGAACTCGGTGGACCCTTTTATTTGCCAGCTGGAGAGTGATGACCAGCGGATCATGGTGAGGAAACTGGACATGGGACGCATCTTCCTCAGTGAAGGTTAATTGTTGGGATTCTATCCTCTGACTTTTTGGAGCTCTAGGTTCGGGTTCATAGGGAGACCCGTCCCCAGTCTTCAGCTCGTTAACGTATCTCTTCTGGGCATTTCTGCCCATTCCTGTGGGATGAGGCCCTCCCGAGATGGTTATTACATCCTCTCCATCTATCGGTGGGGGCCTATCTTCTTCCCGAGCTCGAGAATTATTGTTTTGCGTGGGCTGCAACGCGGCTGCTCTCTGGTTCGCGGTCGCCTGATTAGTACTCTGGTTCTTTACATATTGTCTGAAGTGACCTCTCGAGATCAATCCTTCGATCTCGTCTTTCAGCTGTCGACATTCATCAGTATTGTGCCCGGTGTCTCTGTGAAATCGGCAATACTTGCTGGAGTCCCTCTTGGACTTCTGATTTCTCATTGGGTCCGGACGCCTGAAGGGGACCTGGTTTTCATTAGCCAAGTATATGTTCTCCCGAGATTTGTTGAGCTCGGTGTACACTTTGTACACGGAGAAATATCTCTCCCCCTTCTTTTTCTTTCCTCCTTCGGCCTCGGGGTTACTCCCTTCGTTCTTTTTTCTCTTGGAAGGGTTCTCCGCAGCAGGATTTGAAGCTACTGGGTCTGCCGAGGTTGAGGCAGAGTTGATGTTTATCATTGTAGTTTCGGGCTGGGAAGTCACATTAAGTGTCGACCTCGCTTCCTCTACATTGACAAACCTCTGCGCCCGTGTATTAAACTCGGTTAGGGACCTCACCGGTTTTCTTTGCATATCGTCCCAGAGGGCACTTCCTGGCATTTTTCCGGCCTGGACAGCCATTAGGTGTCCACTGTCATCCACATTCTGAGCTCGGTCAACTTCCAAATTAAACCTTGTAAGGTAACTTTTTAATGTTTCGCCTGGTTGTTGCCGAACGTTAGTTAGGGTTGACGCCTCAGGTCGAACCCCCATCATGGCTTTGAACTGCTTCTTGAAGTCTTTAGACAGCTGCTCCCAAGAAGTTATTGAGTGTCTCTTATATTTTTCGAACCAGCTTTTGGTTGGTCCTGTCAATGATGCTGGAAATAACATGCATCTGAGCTCGTAACCCATGTTACTGGCTCTCATTATGGTGTTGAACGTACTCAGATGACTGTATGGGTCGGTCTTTCCCTCAAACGTTGGGACGTGAGGGAACTGAAACCCTTGGGGAAATGGAGTGTTGGAAATATGGGGAGCAAACGGTTCAAGCTCTTCATCAGAATCTTCATATCGATCGTGTCCTTGCTTGTTTTTCAAAAGCCTAAATGCCTTTTCTAACTGATCGATTCTTTCTTGGACTGGGTCCGCGAGAGGCACTATTTGGAATCGGTTGTCGTCGATCACAATTCCAGGCTCGCGCCTCCGTAAGGGATCTTTACGCCTCAGGTCTGGGTTTATCGGGTCAACATTACCCTGACTTTGATTCAGGTGTTCTCGCAAGTCGGAGTGATTTCTGCAGCTTCCAGTATTCTTACGACCTCGATCATGCATGCTGACCGATCTGGTATCTCCAGATTCGTCACTAGTAAACTCGTTGCATGGTTATTTCGAGATGGGTCTTTTCCGTGCCGCCCGTTTCTGCTGTGCGAGGCCGCGATGTTTGACTTCTCTCTGATAGGGCATCTCTCCACTCCTGGAAAGCTCCCCTGTTTCCCTGCCTCTTCCCCGCACGCCTTTCATCCTGATCTCGAACTGGTTGAGCATTCCTGCTAGGGGGTGAAGGATATCTTATAGGTGATGGAGGGAACCGTATGGGTGACGGTGACTACCAACCCATTGGACTGGTCGCATTCGGTATGCTTTCAGGGACTTGAGTCCGAGCCTCTGCAGGGGCTCGGTTGTTCTCAGTTCCCGCAGGTATTTCCACAGATGGATTAACCGGGGCCCTAGCTCGAGTACTTCTCTGGGGCCTAGGGGGAGCGGTTGGCTCTGCTGGTGCCTGAGGTTGTGCCGGCCTTCTTGTGGCAGCATTCTTTCGCGGATGCCCACGGGGCCTACGGGGAGGAACATGCACATCCCTAGGAGGAGGAGCTTGGTTTTCACGCGGAGGCGGGGGCTGAGCCACCTGCGCCTCTGCGACTATCCTAGCTAACTCCTCATTCCGCTTGTTGCCCTCTGCCAACTGCTGTTTCAGCTGCCGGTTCTCAAGTTCCACAATGGGAACATATCGCTCCGGATTGTAATACATATCCTCATCTCTTGGTGGAGGAGGTGGTCCCCGAGAATCGGAGGATCCACTCCTTTCTTCGACATCTAGGTTTTCCATCGGCTGTTTCCCAGGACGTCTTGGATAATCTTCTTTAGGAATGTTCTGATTATTAGCGGCCATAACTTGTTCAGGGTGAATGCTTAAGGCTCTCAATGAAAGCACCAAACTGTTGACGCCGTTTTTCGTCAACAGCGAAAGAAGAGCATGTAAACAATAATCAGTAATGGCCGATAAAAATATGAAAATACAAACAAGGTTTTTTACGTGGTTGGGCAGTTAAATCTGCCTAGTCCACGAGTCTTTGTTATTAAACTTAAGATGATCTCTGAAAATTCTTCAATGATGAATTCTCCAGAGTTTTCTCTTAAGATCACAAAAATTCGGTCATTTACAATGGTTCATGACCTCTCTATTTATAGAGAAGATTTCAGAATACTATCCCACATATTTCGGGAAGTTATTCTATATATGCAAATAAATTAAATGGCATTAAAAGCCAGCAATCCTATATACAAGGAAACGTCCCCTGAAGATCAGGGGGCGTATAACTGAACAAATAATATCCCTTGATAATAGGGGATTTATAGTAATCAATGTAGACCGCGTCTCTTATAGATGACTCATCAGGATATTCAAATTTATTTTCCTATATCATCAAGGCCCTGTTCACCCAGGTTCCTTATTGACTTTCGAGCTATAGCATCTTCCCGAGGCTGCATGACTTCGAGCTCATACGCGCGTCAGGCTCGGAGCCCTGATCCGAGGCTATCCCGAGAACGGATGTACTTCGGGGTCTATCTTTCGAGCTTGTGAGGATTTCGAGGCTATCCTCTTCGAAGTCGTCTCTGCTTCGCAGGCTCGATGCTTAGATTTTGGACATATTCCAGACTTTACGAGTTCATTCATCATGAATCCAGCTTTCGAGGTCACAACTCTCATGGCTCAAAATCTGGGTGTAACACTCTCTAATTTTTATTTTTTTTGCCTTAATGTATCACTGGAACACTTTTCTGCATCAATTAGATCAATTGTTTATATATGTGTTTGTAGATGTGTGTTTGATTGCAAAATCTATAAAATTTTTGAGACATTTTGTTGGTAATAAGAATAAGAAACTTTTGCTCAGATTGACCATTAACATAGAGAATACAGATGGGAATTTTTTTTTATTAAAAAAATATACAGCTTCCAATTAGGATATATGAGAATTTTCATAGGATATATGTAGGGGAATTTTCAATGAACTCATTTTTTATTTTATTTTTTAATTATTTTTTTTAGCTCAAAACATTTTGTGGTCGAAAGTCCCTGGTTTGAAAGTTTTCTTTCGATGAGCTTTCTGACCTCTAAATTCAGAATTGGTTTAATAGGAAATGTACTTTACTGAACATTATTTGTGTATGTGTACTTTACTAAATTCATATTAAATATGTATTTTACTAAATTCATATTAAATATGTTCTATATTATATATATATGTGTGTTATATATATTTGTATATGTTCTATAATTTAAGTTGTTATGTTGTCAAAATTAAAAAAAAAACGATATATCCTATAATAAATTTTGTAGGATTTTCTGAATGCAGGATTTTAAATTTTTTGAAATTGTTGTATTAAACTGTTATGCTATCAATTTTTTTGTGAAAATTAATTAAGTAATGTAGTTTTTTTTTTTGTTATATGTTATGCCAACATAATGAGAATTGTAATGAAAGTTATATAATTTAGTTAATTAGTATTATTATAATTAATTAAAAATTATTAAAAAAATTAATTAGTAGTTAGTTTATTTTCTCTGTCTCGGTA
This sequence comes from Humulus lupulus, assembly GCF_963169125.1. Classification (NCBI taxonomy): domain Eukaryota; kingdom Viridiplantae; phylum Streptophyta; class Magnoliopsida; order Rosales; family Cannabaceae; genus Humulus; species Humulus lupulus. The sequence continues at coordinate 68,180,074 of NC_084794.1, read as the reverse complement.
TGTTTGTGATTGATGGTTGTTGACTACAACTATCAATTATAAGGATATCGACACATGAATGATAAGTTTAAAATATTATTAATAAAATAATGAATGAAAAAAATTAATAAAATTTATCTAATTATTTAAACAAAATAATCTAAAAGTTAAATAATAATTAATTTGTAAAATTATTATTATTACAAATTAAAAAATAATGAATAAAGAATTAAATAAATATTAATTTATTTTTTAATTACTTAATTATTTTTTATTAATTTAATTAATTAAATAATAAAAGTTTGATATAACATTATCTAATTAAATAATTTAATTTAATTTGTTTATTGAATAACACTATCTAATATTAAATAGTTATAAATTAGTTGAATATAGAAATTGATAATTATATTTAATAAATGTTTAAAAAATTAAGAAGAAATAATAAATTAGTTTAGGAAATAATATTAATTTGTTTATAAATAACATTATCTAATAAAATATCATAAAATAGCATAAGATATTATAATATTGCATAAGATTTCAAAAATGATAACAAATTTCTTTTGTTATCCATTCCTATTCACATTACTATTACTCACACACTCTTATAACACTTTACAAGGCGATTGACAAGACTTGGACAACATTGAGAAATCGTGGTTGTCAAGAATATTGGAATGGTCAGCAAGCTTTTTTGACGATGACGTCGGAACATAAATATTCTGATGGAAGAATTAGGTGCATGTGTGTGAGATGCAATAATAATATATTTGAATCTTTGGATGTTGTTCGGGCACACGTATTCGATAGGGGTTTTCATCAAGCTTATGATAAGTGGATTTTTCATGGTGAGGTGGACGAAATTTTTGCTAATGAGGTGGTTGATGAGAATGAAGACGATGAGATGATTCACGTTGTGGAAGACTTCCTTTTACCGACAACTGAGGAAGTAGAAAGGGATCCCGGTGGGAGTCAGTATTATGACGAGTTATTTGAGGAGATTGCAGCGGAGATGTATCCTAGATGTGATTAGATTTCATCCCTGAACTTTTTAGCAAAGTTATTGCATCTAAAAGTTAGAGGGAAGGTGTCTAACAACATATTCGATGAATTGTTGAAGTTGTTAAAGCTTGTCTTTCCTAAGGAAAACAAAATCCTCGGATCCTACTACGAGGCGAAAAAGAGATTGAAAAAAATTAGGGTTGGGATACGAGTCCATTCATGTGTGTCAGTATGATTGTTGCTTATTTTACAACGAGCATGCATCTAAAGAGACATGCCTAGTATGCTGAAGGAATAGATGGATTACTTCCGAAATGACGAAAGGAAAAAAAGTGCCACACAAGGTGATGCGTTACTTTCCCTTGACACATTGGTTGAAAAAATTATAAAGTTCAAGGATTACAGCGAAACACATGATATGGCATCACACCGGGCAATCAAAAGATGATTGGGTGATGCGACACACGGTGAACGGCTCTGCATGGAAGGACTTTGATGTCAAGCATCCTGATTTTTCAAGGGATCCCAGAAATGTTCGTTTGGGCTTAGTTTCCGATGGATTTAATCCATTTGGCAACATGAACCCTGCATACAGCATGTGGGCTGTGGTGTTGGAAAACTATAATCTGCCACCTTTGTTGTGTATGAAAGACAATTATTTCATGTTGACCCTCCTTATTCCTGGGCCAAAATCACCAGGTAAGGACATTGATGTATTTCTAAGACCATTGGTGGATGAGTTGAAGGATCTGTGGGTTAACGGAGTTGATACAAGAGATATTACGACCAATAGGATGTTCAAGATGCGGGCAGCCCTTTTGTGGGCAGTGAACAATTTTCAAGCTTGCAGTAGTTTGTCTGGATGGAGTGGTTAGGGATACAAAGCTTGTCCTACGTGTAATGAAGACACAGCTTCCATCCGAGTGATCGATAAGACATCTTATGTTGGTCACAAAAGATTATTGCCAAGTACTCATCGAATGAGAAGAGACACCGAGTTCGATGGAGAATTTGAGACAAGACGTCCTCTGAGAGGGTTTACCTGTGAGGATATAATAGAACAAGTTAATGCTCTTGCAGCGCAAGTTCCAGGAAAACACGTCCAGTTTGGGGGTGTGAAACATAAAAGAGGTGTAGATGAAGGTAATTGGAGGAAAAAAAAGTATCATTTACGAGCTTGAGTATTGGTGTACAAACAAATTAAAACACAATATAGATGTCATGCATGTTGAGAAGAATGTGTGTGATAGTCTCCTTGGCACCATCTTAGACAATGATAAATCTAAGGACACCACTAATGCAAGACATGATTTGAAAAAGATGGGTGTGAGAGAATCATTGTGGATTTATGAAGATGAGAACGGGAAGTTGATGAAGCCGCACACTCCTTATGTGTTAACTTCAGCGCAGAGGCAACAGTTTCGTCAGTTTATAAAAGGAGTTAGATTTCCAGATGGCTTTTGTTCAAATTTGAAGAAGAAAGTGTCCGAGAATGATACAAATATTCTTGGGTTGAAGTCACACGATTGTCATGTGATAATGCAATGATTACTTTCTTTCGGTGTTCGCAAGTTTCTTCCCAAATCTATATCGACTGCTATTATAGAATTGTGCAATTTCTTCAGGAAAATATGTTCGAGGACTTTAAATGTTAAAGATATGGAAGAAGCATAAAATGATCTTATTAAGATATTGTGCAAGATGGAGTTGATTTTTCCTCCATCTTTTTTTGACATAATGATTCATTTGGTATTACATTTGTCAAAAGAAGCTATATTGGGTGGCCTGGTATTTATGAGGTGGATGTATCCTTTTGAAAGGTACATGAAAAAATTGAAGAATTACGTGGGAAATAAAGCTCGCCCTGAAGGGTCGATCGCCGAAGGCTATGTTGCAGATGAGGCTTTGACCTTTTGTTCAATGTATTTCAAAGACATTGAAACAAGATTCAACCGTCTTGATCGAAATGAAGATGCAACTTATATCCCACGAAACCTTACAGTTTTCCAATCTCAATGTCGTCCACTCACAAAGGGAACTTTGAAGCCTCTCAATCATAACACTCGTGAAATAGTTGAAGTGGTTCATACTTGAGAATTCTCCTGAAATTGAGCATTATTTAGAGTATGTTTATTCCCTTTTAAATTAGAACATGTGTGGTTATTATAAGTTTTTTGTTATAAAAAATCGTAACACTATTCTAATTAACAGTGAACTCCTACAAGAGATTAGACAAAAATACCCAGATGGTGATCAATCATGATCATTTGCATAGGAAAAAATTTCGTTCGTGGTTTCATAAGAATGTAGCTTTCAACTTTGAACTTTCATTTTATTAATGATATATTTTGTGAATCTAATACCGTTTTATGTATTTAGATATATGACTTGCACAAGCTTGGGTCTTTGGAAAATGGTGATAATTTGCTAGCTTTAGCATCTGGGTTAGATCATTTGGCAACCTATTACCAAGGTTGTATAGTCAATGGTGTTTGATTTATTGCAAACGACCGAGATAAAAAGCGCACTACACAGAATAGTGGAGTGTCTGTTTCCGGAACAGAAGGTTTTAATTATTACGGTACGCTTGAAGAAGTAGTGACACTATCTTTCACTGGTGCATATTCAATGGCATTATTTCAGGGCAAATGGTTAAATACAAATCCAAGAAGGAAGAAAACAATCATTGAAAATAATATCACCAGTATAAACGTCAATGGTGAATAGTACAAAGATGAGTCGTATATACTTGCTAGTCAAGCTAAGCAAGTTTTCTATCTCGATGATCTACTTAGAGGTCATGATTGGAAAGTTGTAGAAGATGTGAATCATCGAAAAATTTGGGACATTAAGGACAATTCTGATGAGGTTAATGATGTTATTGATGTTGTACATGAAACAAGTTCATCAAATTTTGTGTTGACTGTGGACCTCGGAGAGTTGATTATGCAATCTGATCAACCTGCTGTATATGTTAGGGATGATGAAGAGGGTGATGACGAAGCTGATATGTCAGAACATGAGAAAGTCGCAGATGCAGAGGATGAATTGTTAGTTGAGCTTTGTGAAGATGAAAATGTGTCTCGATTACTGATGGAAATGATAATGATTACTCTGTTTAGTTTTTCTATTTGTGTAACAAAACTATATATTTAAATATAATAAAGTTTTTTTTGTAATTATTATTATTATGAATTGAACTTGATATACTTCTAATTTAATGCTAATTACTAACTAATAGAATTTAAACTGAAGTATAATGTCAGCTGATATAGAAACTTATCACGGCGGAGATGGTGGGGGTCGAGACCCGCCAGATCCTTCTAGGGTACCATCATCTTGCGAATCAGGTTAAATAATGCATATCAAAATTATTTTTAGAAATTATATTGTTAGAGAAATATAACAACAATACTAATAATGGTTATTGTTAATAAATTTTAAAGCCCTGCCGACGAGAAGAAAAGGTCGTGGCCTTGCTAGTAATAATGTTCTTGAAGAACGAAGGAAAAAAGCTGGAAACCATTGGATCTAGAGCTTGATCCTGTGGCAAAAAAAGTGGTTGGGCAGGAGGATCAAGCTTTTATCCGCATGTTGGGCACTCTAGTTACCATTTTGTGTCCGGGACATTACTTGGATTTTGCTGATGTACCTCAATAGTTTAAGGATCAAGTGCTTGATCGTATGAGGGTAAAAAAATTACAAATCTTGTACTTTTCATTATTTATTTCCATTATTTACAAAGTCATCTAATTTTTTTAATCTAGTATTACTATAATATAGACGGTCATCCACAACGTGAGTCTGTTCTGGCAAATGTCTATAAGGAGATGGGCGAAAGATATCACGAGAGAAAGAACAATAGACATAAACACTTCAAAAATCATTATGCTGGACCAGAAGATTGGGAGAATGTCCTCTCTAAGCCACCTGACCATTGCACTAAGGAGACATGGAAGAATATTTGTGAGTTGTTTTTGAGCGAAAGATTTTTGGCTCGTTCCGCTAAAAATCAAGCAAACGGAAAACAAATGAAGTATGTAATAACACAAGGCACAAAGTCGTTGGCAACTAAGCGTCATGAATATGTAAGTGAAGATGTTAATTTAATTTTATAAAATAACACATTCTAAAACATTTTGTTTACATTTGTATAGGAGAACCCAAATGCGCATGTTGTTGATACTTGGAGGGATGCTCATATGAAAAAATCGACAAAATCTTTTGTCAATGAGGCAGCTCAACAAGATTATGTAAGTGAATAGTATTGTTTTCTTATTTCTAATTTTTGTTTATAATGTTATCTTTATACAGGAAAAAATGGTGGCAGAGGTTTAAAGGTCACAGCTTGAGAGGCAGAGTCAACAACAGAGTGAGGGATCTCTTAATGTATCTGGCGTTGATTCGTCTCCGGTCGATCAATACGAGATACTAAGTAAAGTACTCGGGAAAAGATCAGACTACCAAAGAGGAGTGGGTTATAGGGCGAAAGGGAAGGCAAGAAAGACAACCTCCAACTCTACAGATCAAAGTCAGTCCCAAGCAAATATTGCTCTTACGCCTAATGAAGATATGACTACTATGGCTCTGATGATGAAGGCAATGCGTGAGACGATTCAGAAGGTGGTACCTGAGCAACCCAGTAATCTGTATGACCCACGGTTTGACAGTTTTCTGTAGAGGTATTTGCCACCACAATCTGAAGGTGGTACATCTTCTCAGAGTAACACCACCCATCCTGACCTTCATACACCGCCACAGCAGCATTACCAGCCTTCTCCATCGTATCTGCCACATGTGCCATCGTAACAACCTCCTCAGTATCAAAACCAATATATGTTCGGACGCTCTTCCCAGTCTCCTCCACTATATTTTAGCTTTACCGATTTTCAAGGAGGATCGATGCAGCATCCGCTACCTAATGTTAGGTATATGGGGAGGTTGGAGGTTCGTCGCAACAGCTATATGTGAGATATGGTGAGTTTGGGGGCGGGTCGCAGCCACAGCCTCGAGATCAGTTTGGGGACCTCACGCTTGGACGATCTTCACAACAACCTTATATTCCTTCACCGCCACAGCCACAGCCACAGTCGTTGCCCTCACAGCCACAGCCGTCGCCCTCACAGCCACACCAAAATGTTGAAGATGAGGATAATTTCAATATTAACCTTAATGGTTTTATTTAGTAATTAGTTTATGTATTTTTATTAAATTAATACTGTATTTATTTTTAATGACAATAGCGATATTGGCTAGTTTGATAAATAATAAAACTATTCACATTAATTTTAATGTTAGTAATGTTTAAATTAATTAATTGGTTATTTTGTTAAATTTTATTATGAATTATTTTTAAAAATAATTAAATTTAATAAATTTAATTTATTTCAAATTATTTTTAATAATATAATAAAAACATTATTAGCAGCGGACCCCGCGGCTAATAATAATGCATCTGACACAGGTATTAGCGGCGGGTGTGTTAGCCCGCCACTAATACTCATTATTAGTGACAAACAATTTCGGGTGGGTCATTAGCGGCGGATCGAACACTTATTAACGGCAGACTACCCCGCCGCTAATAGCCTCAATTCTTGTAGTGAATTACTTGATTTTGGGGAGAGAGAATCAAGGGAAGGAAATCAAGGCCAACACCAGGCAATTTCCCTATTAGGGTTCGACTATGGGAGATAAAATGAAAGAAGAGGAAACCTCTTGGCTCATTTGGAGTGCTAGCCGACCACTTAAAGAGAGAAAGAGAGAGAGAGAGAGAGCTCGTGAAAGAGAGAAAAAAAGAAGAGAAAAATCGAGAAAGAGACCAAGAAGAAGAAGAAGGGAATTTCGAGAGCCCTAGGGTAATGTGTTCTAATGCTCATTCTTTCTTTTCATCTACTATCTTCATCATGAGTTATAAGCAATAGATTGTTTCTTTGGGTTTTTGATTGAATCTAGGTTTTACGGTGCCAAATGATTGATCAAATCTTGTGTGTCTTTGACCACTACCAAGGAGGTAATGAAAAATCTTATTCTTTTTGCTATTATGATTGTGGTTTATTGTTAATCATGTTTATGGTTTTGATATGTTGGTGATTGTTTGAATAGTTTGTCTCTATGCGTTTTGATTGTTCTTCATGATTATATTTTATTTATTATTCATAGAAACATGCTAAGGATTCAAATTTATGGATCTTGGAAGGTTTGTTGTTGCTTTGAGCATATATGTTTCGGCTAGGGTATGCCTTAGAAATCATGTTCTTGTTGTATGTTCTTGTTATAAATTTAATGTTATTATTTTCTTAGAAAGCATGATAATTTTTGTGATAAATTTTGTTATTGGTACAACGTATGTTTCATCCTAGGGAGTATAAAAATGTTCTCTAATTCTCTTCATGTACTGAATAAAGAAGCATGATGAGATTTTGATGGTAAACTTTTCTATTGAATCCTATGTGTATATTCGGCCAAATGGTATATCTATGTTCTAATTTTTAGTTTGTGAGTTTGCATATAAGGCATGCTAAGATGTGTTCTATTAAGGTTTCTCTTTTGAAGCATGAAATGTTGTTTTGCTTGCTTATGAGGTTTCGGCCTAGGCTAAATTGCATTGTATGATATTATTGTAATAAGGAGTATGCTAGAATTTTTATTAAAATAATAATAAAGACATACTGTAGTGTAGTGTTACTTATATTCTAATGTTATGTGCCATGGTTATATTAAGGTGTATGCGCGAGTTAGGAAGCATGGTAGTATTTTAATTTATTTTAAATAAAGTGTAGAAACATGTTAGGTTGATTTGTTGAAATATTGTAAAAATGATTTTAAGAATTTGCTAACATTTTATGTGAAATTATGCTTGCTGAATTTTGTTAATTCTAAAATGGTGATTTGTAAATTATTTCAAAGGGAGTAAAATATGTCTTGAATTCATATTTTAAAACAAAGATGAGAAAAAAGTGTAATTTTATACATGTGTCTCGTATTTTTAAATTATGGCATATGCTGAAATTCTAGTATTTAAAAGTTAAGAAAATATATTTTTAAAGGTGCTTAAATTTGGTTTATTAAAACGTAAATAATATGAGTCATTTTACCAAATTAAATAATTATAAATAATGTGATTTTATAACCTAATATTTTTTTTAAAAGAAAAATAGTATTTTCCTAATTTTGCCAAATTAAAAATGAGCTTTTATAAAGTAAATTATATTATTTTGAAAATGAGTTTCCAAGATAAGTTGTTAAATAATAAACAAGTTTATTATTTTGTACAAATTAAGCTATGATCTTTATGAGTAAATAAATTTTTGTTCTAAAATTTAGTAACTAAGTTGGTAATTTATTTTATGATATGAAATGCTGGCTGAATTTTTGTGAAATTTACAAGAAAATAAAAGAGTTAATATTACCAACTTTGAGCAAGTTTTTATGAATAGTCTCACGTACGCATGTTACATGCAAGATTACTTTTACATACAAATATATGTTATTTGATTAAATTGGCAGTTCATGTTTTGAAATCATTGAGAATTAATTGGTGAAAACGACATTATTCTTTTGTGATTTTATGTGGTTTGTTGTATGAATTAAGTTGTCACGTGTTAAATAGGTGTCACGTGTGCATGGCCCATGCACACAGGAGTATGCTTGTATGATATGCTTAGTTTTACTTGATATTAAGACGAGTGTTTGATTTATTATTTTAGGCTCGTTGTGAAACTATCTCGCATTTTATAACTTGTTCTTGAGGTAAGGAAGTTAGTTAGATTTTTTATGCGATCATGTTGAAATGTATGATAAACAAGTTATGAAATAAGTTGTTATGTATGTATGTATTGTATGATTGTATGAAAAGCATAATGTTGTTAGCGTGTTGAAACTTGGCACAACAAATGAGTTACTAAGGTATGACGTAACTCATTGGGCGGACGTGCCAAGAGGCCCACGAGGGCAAGAGGAGGATTTACCGGGTTATGCTTTACTGTTTATGTAATGACCCACTAATCTAGACTAATTGGACCATTATCGAAACTATACATAAAAACTTACATTTTACGAAAATACCATAATTTATTGAGTAACTTGAAAATAAGAGTTATTTACAAAGAAACAGAATACTAAGAAGGATTTTGGGATCCCATTGTCTTTAAAACAAAATAAGATTTAAAATAAAAGACATTACATAATAATGCGGAAAATACATGTAAAACCATAAAAAAACATAAAAGGAGACTACATCCTCGAATCGATAACGCTCGGCCCCTTGACTCCATTCATCATCGATACACATCCTCCCAAGCATCACGAATCTTACCGCCTCTAAGCTTATTTTCCTGCACATAAACAGAAAGGAGTGAGCCTAATGCCCAGCAAGGAAAAAAAACCTAACACATAGTCATATACACAATTTCATAAGAAAACATAAAGACTTAACATAATACATATAACATACACTTATTATAATGGCCATTATTACTTGGGGTCCCATAGACTAAACAAGCATATGCCCATGGGGTTAATGGGTCCTACTAGCTAAGTAGGTCATATGCCCATAACCCATTTGGGGTCTTGTTAGTCATATGGGTCATATGCCCAAGCCTACATACACATATACATATCATAACACTTTTAATAACATAAACATATAGATAACATAAGCACATAACATATTAATTCTAGCCTATTTTCCTTACCAAAGTTACCGGGATAAAATGGACTGAGTTAGGACTTTTGGAACACTCCTAAAACCACAATGAACAAGGGTGAGTCTAAAGAAAGGAGATGAAATGAAAGAGAATAGGAAGACTAAACCATTAAACGAAAATATGCTTACCACCACTTAAGTGCTTAAGAACTTGGATTCCCTAACCAAAAATAAGAATAAGGTTAGGGGACTGAGTAGAAGGTTTTGAGAAAAGAAATAACATAGAATACAGAAAGGACTAGAGTTTTGGGTTTACCTCAAAGATTGCAAGATCAATCTAACATCCACCGAAATACTATAGCACTCACTTACTTCCCAAGTGTTTGATAAGCTTATGATGTTTAAGCTTATAGTTTTTCCCCAAACCAAGTGTTTACACTCTCTCACTCACTTAACACTAGCAGCCTCTGAACTTAGAGCAAATGGTGAATAATGGCTGGGTACTAGGTCCTATTTATAGAGTTTGGGAATGAAAATATCTTGATTTTACTTGAATAAAAATAATGGCTTTTTAGGTGAAAATCATTTGAATAATCGTTCAGCAGAGGCTGAAGACTCGTTCAGAAGATGCTGGACTGTTGAAGGAGTTTGAATGGCTGAAGGGAAAAGAATTCAAATGTATTTGAATTCATGCTGGTGGAGGCGATATATCGCCCCCTATAGGCGATATATCGCCTGGACCTTTGTTCCCGAGGCGACCGTGCATCGATTCGTGTTTTCCGTATCTACGTGCTGCGACATATCGCCCCCTATAGCTGCGATATATCGGCATACGCAGAATATTTAAACACGAGTTTACACATTTTTAGCTAAGTTTGAATGGACTAAACAGCCTTGACTAAGCCCTCAACGTGCTCAAAGCTGCTGACTGACCCTATACATTCAAACTTTTACCCTTATTTAATTTAATCCTCAAAAATACTAAATCCTTAATTACCATTCAAAACATGTGCTTAAAATCCTATTGGTTGATGTCTAAACCTTATAATATAATAATATATTCCTTAATATCAGACACATTAATCAAACCTTAGGTTATACTTAATATTCTTAAACTATAGGTTAAACTTAGAAAATCTATAAGTACTACTATGAGTGTCCAAATAACTCCCGGTCTGAACCAAAAATCCAAAGTAACAATGATAACACTAAACATACTATAATACTACTAAACAATTAGCTAAGTAAAGTTCTTGGACTCTACAATTCTCCCCTACTAAAAAGAATTTCGTCCTCGAAATTTACTTACCAAATAACTCCGGATACCGGCTCTGCATGTCCTCTTCCAACTCCCACGTTGCCTCGCGTTCAGAACTATTGCTCCATAGGACTTTAACTATAGGAAAGCTCTTGGACCGTAACTGCTTCATCCCCCTATTTAGGATGCTAACCGGTCGTTCCTCGTAACTTAAGTCTTTCTGGAGTGCTATGGTATCGTACTTGAGGACGTGAGATGGGTCTGACACATACTTGCGTAACATCGAGATGTGGAAGACGTTGTGACTATCGGCTAGTGCTGGCGGTAGGGCTAGTCTATACGCAACTGGTCCCACTTTGTCCAATATCTCAAAAGGACCTAAGAATCGGGGACTGAGCTTGCCTTTCTTCCCGAACCGCTTGACACCCTTCATAGGAGATATCTTCAGGAAGACTTGATCTCCAACTTGGAACTCCACATCGCGTCTCTTGGTATCTGCATAGCTTTTCTGTCGGCTTTGAGAAGCAAGCATACGCTGTCTAATAAGCGTTACTGCTTCTTGAGCTTGCCTAACAGCTTCGGGCCCTAGAAGCTGCCTTTCTCCTACCTCGTCCCAGTGCAACGGTGATCGGCACCTTCTTCCATATAGCAACTCATAAGGTGCCATCTCGATCGTCGACTGGTAGCTATTGTTGTACGAGAACTCGATCAGCGGTAAGTACTTGTTCCACGATCCTCCGAAGTCAAGTACACATGCGCGTAGCATATCCTCTAAAATCTGAATCGTACGCTCTGACTGCCCATCTGTCTGAGGATGGAAAGCTGTACTAAGACTTAACTTAGTACCCATGGCTTGCTGTAAGCTTCTCCAAAATCTTGACGTAAACACTGATCCTCTATCTGATACTATCGTCTTGGGGATTCCATGCAATCGTACAATCTCTTGGATGTAGATGTCTGCATATTGGTCTGCCGTATAAGAAGTCTTAACAGGCAGAAAATGAGCCGACTTGGTTAGTCTATCTATGATTATCCAAGCAGAATCATGCTGCTTATTTGTCTTTGGCAGACCCGTCACGAAGTCCATGGCTATATCGTCTCACTTCCACTCCGGTATGCTAAGCGGTTGCAATAATCCTGCAGGCCGCTGATGCTCCGCCTTCACTTGCTGGCATACCAGACACTTAGATACATATTCCGCTATGTCCTTCTTCATCCCTGGCCACCAATAGACTGCCTTGATGTCATGAGTCATCTTGGTAGACCCTGGATGAACCGAGTATGGGGTGTTGTGCGCTTCTTCTAGGATCGTCTTCTTAATACTTTGATCGTCTGGCACGCATACCCGATCCTTATATCTCAATAAACCTTGACTGGATATTGAGAAATCTGTAGTCTTGCCTTCTCTGACTGCATCCATGTGCGTTGCTAGTGAATCATCATGTCTCTGACCATTCCGTATGTCTTCTAGCATATTCGATTGGATAGACAAGTTAGCCAACTTGCCTACAACCACTTCTATTCCGGCACTGATAAGCTCCTGCTGTAGTGGCTTTTCTATTCCGGATAAGGCTGCTAAGTTCCCATAACTTTTTCGGCTAAGTGCATCGGCAACTACGTTTGCCTTCCCCGGGTGGTATAGGATTTCGCAGTCGTAATCCTTTACTAATTCCAACCACCGGCGCTGCCTCATGTTAAGCTCCTTCTGAGTAAAGAAGTATTTTAAACTTTTGTGGTCCGTATAAATCTCGCACCGTTCTCCGTACAGATAATGGCGCCAGATTTTTAACGCAAAGACCACCGCTGCCAACTCCATATCGTGAGTTGGATAGCGTTGTTCATACTCCTTTAACTGACGTGACGCGTAGGCTATCACCTTGTCATTTTGCATCAGTACGCATCCCAATCCTAACTTTGATGCATCACAGTAGACAACGAACTTGTCGTTGGGTGTTGGGACACTAAGTACTGGTGTTGAGCAAAGCTTATCCTTAAGCAACTGGAAGCTTTCCTCACACTTATCATTCCAGTTAAACTTTTGTTGCTTCCGGGTCAGGTTGGTGAGTGGAGTGGCTATTTTAGAAAAGCCCTCTACAAACTTTCTATAGTAACCTGCTAGCCCTAAGAAGCTTCTTACTTCCGACGCGTTCTTTGGTCTAGGCCAATCTTTCACGGCCTCTACCTTCGATGGATCTACTGCAACTCCGTCTTTCGATATGATGTGCCCGAGAAACGCCACTTGTGAGAGCCAAAACTCGCATTTCTTGAACTTCGCGTAGAGTTGGTGCTCCTTCAATCGCGTCAAAATTATCCTCAAGTGTTCCTCATGCTCCACTTCATCCTTGGAGTAAATTAAAATGTCGTCGATGAACACAACGACGGATTTATCCAAGTAGTCCTTGAAGACCCTATTCATTAAGTCCATAAATGCGGCTGGCGCGTTAGTAAGACCAAAAGACATAACCAAGAACTCGTAATGTCCATAACGAGTCCTAAAGGCTGTCTTAGGAATATCTTCCCCCTTTACCTTGAGCTGATGATACCCGGACCGTAAATCGATCTTAGAGAATACAGTCGCGCCTCGGAGTTGATCAAACAAATCATCAATCCGAGGTAGCGGGTATTTGTTCTTAATTGTTACTTTATTCAGCTCACGGTAGTCTATGCACATGCGCATACTTCCGTCCTTCTTCTTCACGAATAGTACCGGAGCTCCCCATGGTGAATGGCTTGGCCTAATGAAACCCAAGTCTAGGAGTTCTTGTAGCTGCGTCTTTAACTCCTTGAGTTCCGTAGGTGCCATCCGGTATGGTGCCTTAGAGATAGGCTCGGTGCCCGGTACTAATTCTATCGTGAAGTCTATTTCTCTAGTTGGCGGCAATCCTGGCAAGTCATCGGGGAAAACTTCTGGAAATTCTTGTATGACTCGAACATCTCCAACTTTGAGTGATGTCTCCTTCTCCACATTCGTGATGTTGGCTAAGAATGCTTGACATCCTTTCTCCATCATTCTCTGAGCTTTGAGAGATGATACTAACGGTGTGCGTAGTCCTGAAGCTTGTCCCATGAAGCACAGTTTCTGGCCGTCAGGAGTATCGAATGTCACCTTCTTGCGTCTGCAGTCGATCGTTGCGCCATGCCGTGCTAGCCAATCCATGCCTAGTATGACGTCGAAGTCTTTGATCACCAGCTCTATCAGGTCTCCTTCTAGTTCCTTGTCCTCAATCTTGATTGGTACGCCTCGTACAATTCGTGATGATAGAACTACTTTGCCCGAAGGCAACTCGGTTGCAAACCTAGTTCTAAATCTTTCACTAGGTTTGTCTAGTTTATCTATCATTCCTAACGAAATATACGAATGGGTGGCTCCCGAATCAAATAATACATGACATAATTTATTGAGGATGGAAACCTGACCTGTGACCACCTTGTTGCTAGCATCCGCCTCTCCTTGGGTTAAGGCAAAAACCCGAGCAGGAACCATCTTTTCGTCCTTCTTTCCTTCCGGCTTTTGCTGAGGACAGTCTCTTTTACGATGCCCTTCTTGACCACAGTTGAAACACTCCTTGGTGTTGGCACGACATTCTCCGGGGTGCTTCTTCTGACATTTGGCACATGGCGGGTATTCCACGTAGCCCGACCTATTTCCCCCATTACTTGGTCGTGCCCTTTTATTGTTGTCGGCTTGCTTGTTGTCAGGATGCCTTCTCTTCTGTCCGTTACCGTTGTTGTTGGACTGACTGTTGCTGGACTGATTGTTGTTCCGACTGGCCTGAGGTTGGCTCTGCTGCCTAGGTTTCGGCTTGCTGGCTTCTTCTTTGCTCACGTTGGCTTGCAACCTTTCTACTTCAATTGCCGTCTCAAGAACGTCGGCATATGAAGTGTTTCCCGGGTTTGCTAGTTTAACCCCCATCTCGATCTTCGGGCGAAGTCCTCTAACAAACTTGTTCACCCTTAGATAGTCGGTTGGAACCAACTCTGCTGCGAACTTCGCTAAGCGATCGAACTGACGAGCATATTCCGCCACTGTTAAATTCCCTTGCTTTAGATTGGTGAACTCCTCAACTCTCGTAGCAAGCACTGCTGAATTGTAGTACTTCTTGTGGAAGAGCTCCACAAATCGGGTCCACGTCATGGTGGCAGCATCGTGGGATTGCTGGACCAAGTCCCACCATATCCTGGCATCTTTCTTGAGCAAAGATGAGACGCAGGATATGCGGTCTGCATTACTAAGGTTCATGTGGGCTAGGATCGGCTCCACATTCCTTAGCCATTCTTCTGCTTCAAAGGGGTCCGTAGTCCCTTCGAAGTTCGGAGCGTGCTGCTTGCGGAACCTCTCGTACACTGGCTCCATGTGCTGAACAGGATAAGGAGCGTAGTTCGTCATAGGCCATCCCCCATACGGACCAACTTGTTGGGGTGCTGGGGCCATTGGCTGTGGCTGCGGCTGCGGCTGTGGCGGAGGCTGAGGCTGAGATTGAGCCTGTTGGCGTTGTTGCTGCAGAAGTTCCTCGACTTGCTGTCGTAGTCTGGCAATCTCTGCAGTGTTGTCAGCTGGCTGTGCCGGTGCGTTGCGGCGAGCAGTAACACGTACTCTCCTTCGGCGAACGGTAGGGACCGCATTGGTCGCTGGAACATCGTTGGAAGCGTTCCCGTTGGTGCGAGCAGATCTTCGGAGAGACATCGTAGCAGAGTTCTAACAGTTAAAAGAAACATGTTAGAACTTTTTCCTAATAGGCTCTAAGGCAAAAACTTATTCTAAAACAAACATATCTCGGACCTATTTATTATGACTTTTTATGAAAAATTATATAGGTCTTTATTTATTATTAGAGTGGGTTTCTATACTTAGAAAAACAAGTCATCTTTATTTTCTAAGTGTGTTTCTAATAATCCTATATGACTTAATTCTCAGGCTCGAAACTTATCTTTGTTCCAAAGTTAACCATATTGAGGGAGGGCTGGGATCAGTAAAATCGTTCCCACTACTAAGGCCCCCTAACTCTCAACAAGGAAACCAGGTTCATTGATTCGTATCCACCCTCACCGAACTCAGTCATTATTCATTTTATTTAGTATTTATTATGATTGTGAAAAAAATTTCAAACTCACACATGATATTCAAATAGCATGTTTATTCATTTGGAAAACAATTTCACTTATTACAATCATAACATAAAAGTAAATAAAACAAATAAAAACTACTAATCTAAAAATCGGGATCTTCTACATCTGATCCGTCATCTAACATATCATCATCTATAGCCTCATAGTCATCATTATCATGAGCATCAAAATGCCCTCTAGGAAGGTTTGTGAGAATCCTATTCTTTTGCTCCTTGGTGAATTGAAATTCAAATTTTGCGGTGAACCTAACTAAGAGGAAATAGTATCTCATTGCTAATGGTGATTCATCCTCATCATTCATTTCTTCCCATATTTCTTCTAAGGCTGCTATTACAGGATGGAAATCTTTAAACAACCTAATCACTAATACATATTGTTCTGTTGATCTTAGCATTATTTGTTTAGCCTCTTGAAGGCCACCTATTGCTTGGTGAAACAAAAGCAACCTTCGTGTAATCCTTTCTAAGGCTCCTACGGTGTTTCTTGGCTCCCTTATTCTTTTTAAGGCCTTAATGGCTCGGATATCTTGGTAGGTTAAAGCTCCATTCATTTTTAACTGAAACATAAACACTAAAGTTGTTAGCTATACACATAGACAAAGTAACTTGTGACTTGTAACTTAAACACTTACTTGGCGGTCCGATTCGGAGCTTTGAGCATGTGTATCGAGGAGAACTTCATGCGAAGGAACCGTTTGCTCTGATACCAACTGTAATGACCCACTAATCTAGACTAATTGGACCATTATCGAAACTATACATAAAAACTTACATTTTACGAAAATACCATAATTTATTGAGTAACTTGAAAATAAGAGTTATTTACAAAGAAACAGAATACTAAGAAGGATTTTGGGATCCCATTGTCTTTAAAACAAAATAAGATTTAAAATAAAAGACATTACATAATAATGCGGAAAATACATGTAAAACCATAAAAAAACATAAAAGGAGACTACATCCTCGAATCGATAACGCTCGGCCCCTTGACTCCATTCATCATCGATACACATCCTCCCAAGCATCACGAATCTTACCGCCTCTAAGCTTATTTTCCTGCACATAAACAGAAAGGAGTGAGCCTAATGCCCAGCAAGGAAAAAAAACCTAACACATAGTCATATACACAATTTCATAAGAAAACAAAAGACTTAACATAATACATATAACATACACTTATTATAATGGCCATTATTACTTGGGGTCCCATAGACTAAACAAGCATATGCCCATGGGGTTAATGGGGTCCTACTAGCTAAGTAGGTCATATGCCCATAACCCATTTGGGGTCTTGTTAGTCATATGGGTCATATGCCCAAGCCTACATACACATACACATATCATAACACTTTTAATAACATAAACATATAGATAACATAAGCACATAACATATTAATTCTAGCCTATTTTCCTTACCAAAGTTACCGGGATAAAATGGACTGAGTTAGGACTTTTGGAACACTCCTAAAACCACAATGAACAAGGGTGAGTCTAAAGAAAGGAGATGAAATGAAAGAGAATAGGAAGACTAAACCATTAAACGAAAATATGCTTACCACCACTTAAGTGCTTAAGAACTTGGATTCCCTAACCAAAAATAAGAATAAGGTTAGGGGACTGAGTAGAAGGTTTTGAGAAAAGAAATAACATAGAATACAGAAAGGACTAGAGTTTTGGGTTTACCTCAAAGATTGCAAGATCAATCTAACATCCACCGAAATACTATAGCACTCACTTACTTCCCAAGTGTTTGATAAGCTTATGATGTTTAAGCTTATAGTTTTTCCCCAAACCAAGTGTTTACACTCTCTCACTCACTTAACACTAGCAGCCTCTGAACTTAGAGCAAATGGTGAATAATGGCTGGGTACTAGGTCCTATTTATAGAGTTTGGGAATGAAAATATCTTGATTTTACTTGAATAAAAATAATGGCTTTTTAGGTGAAAATCATTTGAATAATCGTTCAGCAGAGGCTGAAGACTCGTTCAGAAGATGCTGGACTGTTGAAGGAGTTTGAATGGCTGAAGGGAAAAGAATTCAAATGTATTTGAATTCATGCTGGTGGAGGCGATATATCGCCCCCTATAGGCGATATATCGCCTGGACCTTTGTTCCCGAGGCGACCGTGCATCGATTCGTGTTTTCCGTATCTACGTGCTGCGACATATCGCCCCCTATAGCTGCGATATATCGGCATACGCAGAATATTTAAACACGAGTTTACACATTTTTAGCTAAGTTTGAATGGACTAAACAGCCTTGACTAAGCCCTCAACGTGCTCAAAGCTGCTGACTGACCCTATACATTCAAACTTTTACCCTTATTTAATTTAATCCTCAAAAATACTAAATCCTTAATTACCATTCAAAACATGTGCTTAAAATCCTATTGGTTGATGTCTAAACCTTATAATATAATAATATATTCCTTAATATCAGACACATTAATCAAACCTTAGGTTATACTTAATATTCTTAAACTATAGGTTAAACTTAGAAAATCTATAAGTACTACTATGAGTGTCCAAATAACTCCCGGTCTGAACCAAAAATCCAAAGTAACAATGATAACACTAAACATACTATAATACTACTAAACAATTAGCTAAGTAAAGTTCTTGGACTCTACAGTTTACCTCATAGAAATGTTACTTTATTTGTTTACGATGATATTCAGATAAAGTGTATGTTATTATGAATTGTGTATGGTATGCCATTTTAAGTTATGTACGTTGAGAATAACTTTGTATTGCTTTTATTTGAATTATCGTTCTTGTTTGTACTTCCTTACTGAGTTTTTAGCTCACCCCCCTTACTTCACCCTTTCAGGTAGACGATAGGTTTTTTGCTTGGCACGCATGGTGATATGGGGAGTTCCATAGTCAAAGTGTGTATGTCGTGTGGTGTAATGAACGAAAAACGATTTAGAAATGCCAATAGGCATTTTTATGGGTTTTATTATGTTTATTTACATTTTGATGAGACTTTTCTATTTTCTATTTTAAATTGCATAAAAGACATTGTATTTTGATTTAAACAAATGGACCATAATTCATGTTTTAATAAGGCCCACTCGACCTTTTGAATAATTATGGTATTTTTCTAAATAAGAATTAATTAGTAGTATTTTGTAAATGATAGTAGAATAAGGCATTTTACATTTCCTAAACAAGAGACTCTTTGGTATAATAATTGGTACAACTTTGGTAATGAGAAGTGTGATAGTCACCCTTGTTGTTCCATTTTTTGCGTCCCTGATGTCATTGGTGGGAGCAGATTTGAGTGTGACAACTTCAATCATAATACCTTGTTTATGCTACTTGAAGATCTCTTGAATTTGCCAAACATTTAATTATAAAATGGTTGTTGTGGTGGTTACGATATTAATGGGGTTGTTGTTACTATAATTAGTACTTATACACATGTACTATATATTTCTAGTAAATATGAAAATGTAACTATTTGTCGTATTATATTATCTTTTCAGGGAAGAAATTGAGAATTGTTCATTGTGAATTTATGTTTTGGTTGCTAATAGTTTTATTTATTTCTACTTTCAATGCATAGTATTTTGGCAAGAGCTATCTTTAGTGTTTGCCTCTTTCCTTTGTGATCTTTAACTTTGCTTTATTTTTTAAACACGAGAGTTGTGTCGATAATTTGTATGAAATACACACAATGCATAATAAAGAATATAGGCATAGGGTATTTCTATTGTCCAGTCGTGCGGAACGATTGCACGGGTGCAGTAGATTTTCTAACCATTGATCTTGTAATGAACGGTCTACACTAAATGGAATACATTGTACATGTCATTGGTATAGAAATGTTACGCTGTGGGTTTTCTTTAGGGATAATTGCCTGGTGTACTTTCTCTCCATTAGCCTTCTTTGCTTGAGATTCTTATTCAAGGATTTGAAATACGATGGGTATTCTCTTAATTCATTTTGATTATTCTCATTTGGTAGATAGTCTTTTGTTTTGGTTGTCGGTGACCAAAACTTGGACTCCTGCAGTAAATAAAAAATACCAGATGTAGAGGATGGACACCATGACCCGGAGCACCGTTTGAAATGTCTCTGGTAAA
Source organism: Humulus lupulus (assembly GCF_963169125.1). Taxonomy (NCBI): domain Eukaryota; kingdom Viridiplantae; phylum Streptophyta; class Magnoliopsida; order Rosales; family Cannabaceae; genus Humulus; species Humulus lupulus. The sequence goes on along the minus strand of NC_084794.1, from coordinate 68,159,973 downwards.
ACTACCTTGTGAAGAACGAAGTAATATCTTAGAAGAACTTCCTACTTTTACACTCAGAGAAGGAAGAGCAAAAGCAGAGCTAATGGGTGCTTCGGGGGAAATGTAAGGTAAGTCGTAATTTCTAGTCGCCAATGGGTGACCAATAAACTATAGTAGGTTATATATATTATTAACTATTCTAACGTGATATAAGCTCATAATGTAGGGAATTATTCAAATATAGGTGAATTAGTTATTTGAGAAGGGGCCAATTGGATTGTAACTGCATCTTGGAGAAAGGATTGAGTGTTTCTTATGGAATTTACGTGAAATGAGGTGCATGAAGCTTACTCTGTCTGTAGTCGTGGAAGTTTTAGTTTATAGATCATAACCTGAAAATTGAAAACCATTGTATTTGGATAAACCAAGTAGCAATATTATCTTTTTTTATATTATTATTATTTTGTTTCTATTATCATCAGTCGATGCAGGTTCGCTCCCTTAAATCCACTCATTTTCATGTATTCATCCTCTACACTGAAAAGAGTGAATAAGACTGAGACCATTGATTGTGAATTGGTTATCTATTCTCTTATTTGCATTTGTGTTGTTCATATTTTAATGCTTGAAGTGGACTTTGGCTTTACTGAGTTTGACAGAACTAGTTTTGTTTGTGTCTTCTAAGTGTTCGACATTTTGCCTCATTCAATCCTATCTCGTTGCTTTACATTACTTTTGAGTTTTCGAGTGATGGTTTTTATGCATTCATGATTAACGATATTGGAGTTATTTGCATTACGGGTGCATAAGAACCCGATCTAGTTGATTATAGATGTTATTCTGCTATATCATTACTGTGTATATTTGTTAAAGCTTTTTTTTCATTTTTTTATAAAGATTTTAGTCAAAAGGTTACTACTCTTTCTAATATAAATATGATCATCTTGGCCATTGTTGAACCACTTAACTATCCACGCCCGCTTCTCAATCTAAAAAACATTTCAAAGAAAAGAAGACAATAATCATAATCGTTTTAACTAAACACACATTAAATGTCCTTGTGCACATAGTCCACTTTGGTTGGCACTTTACCATTCTTTGAAGACATTCTAATTATGTAAAATTAAACAAAATAACGCCCTAATCGTATATATGATGCATAACTTGGTAAATCAACAAAACATTGTTCTCTCCTTCCATCAATTGAAAAACAAAAACAACCCTTACATCATGGATATAGTCAATTATTAAGGACAAAAACCAAAAAATAAAACAAACAAACAAAAAAAGAATATTCAATATTCAACATTAATTTAATAAAAATTGCCTTTCAATTATTATTATCTCCTTTCAAACTGTACAACACAAACTCTTTCGAAGAAAGAATAAAAATGAAAAATTATTCAACAACCTAGCATCAATCAACTATATTGAAGAAAGCCTAACCAGATAAAAAAAATAATTTAAACATCTCTTTCAAACCCATATTATGTTACTAGCACAAACAAAAATAAGAAAAAACAACAAATAAAATTTTCTTGGTTTCTAACAAAATCTTCCCCACAACACGATTCACATAAATACTTAAAACTTCAACTAAACATTTCACATCAAAACAAAACCATTCTATAAACAACATTAAATCATTTTAGCAAAAGAGTGTTAAGGTTTCAATTTTATATAGAGCAATACAGTAATCATGATGATAATAACAATGAGTCACTAGTTGTTTTCATATTTTATTCTTTTGGAATAAAACTAAAATAGACTTTATATCAGTGTGCATACTTTGAGTATTGTATTGCTTGTGCAAATAAAATAGTCCTTTAGCAATTCCAAATGCAATTTGAGTCCTTACATTTCAACTAGGTTTAATTCTTTAAACGGAAAAACCTCCTAAGTACAATTCCTTGTGAATTCACGAATAAGAGCACAACAAAATAAATATCTTCTTATTGCCCCATCTTTTCCTCCATTAACATTTCTTCTTTTAATATACTAAAAATAATAAAGAGAATTATACAAAACTTAGTAGGAGAATCTCAAGCATGATTCCTACCCAAAAAAAAAAAAAAAAAACGTTCATATCCAAAATAAATCAATTGAAGAAAAGAAAATGGGGATCAAATGTAAACACCCGACTAGTTTAAAGACCTCGGACCTTTAAAACTACTATGACATTGTTATATTATTTTATAATGTAATGTGAGGTTATATTATTTTATAATATAATGTTTAGATTAAATAAATGTGACAAAGAGTGTCACATATTATAACATATAATGGAGAGTTACAATATTTAGATATATGTGAATATCCAAATATGTAACATATTTGGTGTTACAAATTCAGTTACAAATTTATAACTTCCAAATATTGCCCATTATTGTGTAGATTTGTTGTTACACAATATTGAGATGAATTTCTTAAAGCCATATGTGAAATGACTGTTAGAGAAATGATTTTAACCCTAATAATGTGTTTTGGGGGTTACAAAATCAATTGGGAGTGGATTGGAATTGTTTGGAAAAACAGCACATTTTTGTGTGCTGAAATTGGTCAGTGGTCACAACCATGGATGTTGGTGGTCGCGGCCTAGGGAACAGAGACCAGTGGCCACGACCACTGATACTCCTGGTCGTGACCACAGATGCTGACTGACCAAATTTTCAGTTTTTTCCAACTCTTTTAAACGGCTCCAAAAACACAAATAACTCTCAAATCTCATTTTTAATTCCATAAACATCTAATTAATCATTAGTAACAGCCATGCGGTTGGTGTAATTTGAAATTCAAAGGGTGTCTCTAAACTCTATAAATAGGAGTCTAATGCTCACTTGTAAGAGAACTCTATTTTTATCCACTAGAGCACTTGGCTAGAAATACACCAAAAGGCTTGATTATTCCAGAGAGCTATTTCCAATATTGAGATAATCCCTTAGTACTTGAGATAGGGGAAATACGCTTTTTGGAAAAAGTTTTACACCTTCTTCAAGTTGGTGATCTCCAATGCTCTTCACTTTGGTTGTGTGAGTGAGAGTGTTGTACTTTTTGTTCTTGTTATTTCTTCTGCCATTGCTTTTATCTTTTATTCTTTTGTTTTATCTTTGCATATTTATTTGTATCTTTTATTTTAGAGTTGTAGTCCTTATCATTCTCTTCATCTAGTTCTCTTCTATATCTATTTGTATTTTGAGTATTGAGTTGTAATTTATTTAATTAATCATTATTTATTTGTATTATTTTGTCTAGAGTTGTAACTATTCTTACCATTTACATTGATACAACATATATTTTTATAACGTTCAAAAGCTTATCCCTTTTTGTTTCAATGGAAGGTGAGACCATCAAGATCATGAACCAAGACCTAGTGAGGTTGGATAGGTTTGATGAATCCAATTTCACTAGGTGGCAAGACAAGGTGAAATTCCTTTTGACAACACTCAAGATAGCCTACATCCTTGAGTCATCCTTGGCACCTCTAGCTGAGCCATTCGACAAAGACACTCCCGAGGTGGTAAAGAAAAGAAGTAAGAGAGAAGAGGACAACCTTCTTTGTAGGGGTCATATCCTTAATGCCCTATCCGATAGGCTATATGACCTCTATACCAATATCAAATTCGTGAAGGAGATTTGTGATGCCTTAGAGAGTAAGTACAAGGCCAAGGAAGAAGGTACACGAAAGTTCTTAATTTCTCAATATTTTGAATTTTCTTTCATTGATGGGAAAACTCTTTTACCTCAAATTCATGAGTTACAAGTGATTGTGAACAAGTTTAAAGTTCTCAAGATTGAGTTTCTCGAGGCCTTTCAAGTTGGTGCAATAGTGACAAAATTACCACCAACTTGGAGGAGTTATAGGAAAAGAATCCTCCATAAGAATGAGGATTAAACTTTGGAAGAGATCCAAAAACACATTAGAATTGAAGAGGAATCGAGAATAAGAGACAAGGGTGTGAATGAGTCTAAAGATGAGACTTCCAAGGCCAATGCAATTTCACACAAGCATCCCAAGGGCAACAACAACAAAAAGGGTAGTGGCAACCCTTTAGGTCCAAAGAAAGATCATAGGCAATTCAAAGAAGTGAGAGGTCATTGCTTTGTTTGTGGAAAATCCGGGCACTGTGCTAGAGTATTTAAGTATCGAAAGGACCCACATGAGAATGAGGTAAATGCTATAGAAAAAGAAGAAGATATCCTAGCATGATTACCACGTTTATGTGCCTTGTTGGGAACTGGTTGTTTTCATGTAATAAAGGTTGTACTCTTGAAATCTATCAATAAAATTAAAGTATTATTCTATGATAATTCTTTATTTTGCTATGAGAAATTTGTGTGAGATATTAACAAAGTTTCAAAATGAACTTGTTAAAATAATAGGTAGGAGTGTAGACCTATTATTCCATTATGTGATTATTTGTTTGAGAAATTCTCACATTATATTTGTGTTCACATTTTTATTTTGTGAAATACATAAAAGAAATAAACTAAGTGAAAGTTGCTTTGAAAAAAGTGTGTCTTGCTTTAGCAAGTAAATAAATCAAGATAAACATTTGAGGTTTCTATCTTGATATATTGAGAGTTTATCATGTGGCTTAGAGGACTCATGATGGACTTTGAAAAATATAAGTCTAGATTTATTTTGGAGGATAAATGACTTAATAGAAATGAAGAGATTTATATTTTAAAGTGATATTTTATTATTACTATGTGAGAAATGTGGGGGTGATGCTCCAAAGTTAATGAATTTATTTTGTTGGTAATAATTGATTAATTTGGTCATCCTATCAAATAGATGATTTGGAATTCCACATTCTAAATCACATTGGCAATATGTGTATAGAATGGACAAATCTAGACATACTTGGTGTCTAAAGTTATTGTTTTGTAATATTTTGATTCAAGAAGGAATCAATTTAAAACATAAAGGAGAATTTTAGAAAAAAAATAGGTTTCTAGAATTAATATTCAAATGTTTATCTTGGATATTGGACTATAAAATAGTGGGGGTGTTGACTATGGTAAAACTCACTATTTTAAAGGGGTAACTATTTTAATCAAACTATGGCTAGCAAATAAGTTTGAATAAAATAATGAGAGTGTTTAAGTATGCATGTGTGAGAAAAGAAATGACTCAAGTGGAATCATTTCTACATCTCAAGGGGTGGGACTTAGACTCCCTCAAGAGATTCACGGTTGATGGTAACATATCTTAATACTAATAACCAAACTAGTATTAGGTTCAATAGGTAATAACAAGTCAATCAAGTGAATAGTAGTAATACTCAAATTTTGTCTCATCTGAGATATGAGTAATAGTGTGCTACCAAAATGAGGGTTAAAACCAAAATGATTTTTAATAGAACTTGGTCTTGAAAAGACAAGTATTTTAGGGTAACAAAATACTGTAAGAGTTCTACCTATATAGACTTAGGGGTGGTGCCGGCCTTCATGAGAATTGTGAGTCATTCTCAATAAAAGTCTATGAATGGAATGTGCATACGGGCATTAACGGTGCAAAAGCGAGACATTGAGGTCTCAAGTGAACGTAGCAAATGTGTGTGTGTTATCACCGATTTGTTATCAAGGGATAATGGTTCAATGCTTCGGAAACCAAAATTTCAACAATCTTTGTGATAATTACACTAAGGTAAAATTCAAGTCGAAAGATATTTTACTTTATGCACCAATGCAAAGATTTCTATAGAGAGTGAATATTTAATCAAGTGGGGAATATTATATTTTAATATAATGTTTGATTGATTAAATAACTCTTACAATAGATAACTATTTAATCTAGTGGGGCAATGTTATATTATTTTATAATATAATGTTTAGATTAAATAAATGTAACAAAGAGTGTCACATATTGTAACATATAATAGAGGGTTGCAATATTTAAATATACGTGAATATCCAAATATGTAACATATTTGGTGTTACAAATTCAATTACAAGTTTGTAACTTTCAAATATTGCCCATTATTGTGTAGATTTGTTGTTACACAATATTGAGATGAATTTCTTAAAGCCATATGTGAAATGGTTGTTAGAGATATGATTTTAACCCCAATAATGTGTTTTGGGGGTTACAAAATCAATTGGTAGTGGATTGGAACCGTTTGGAAAAATAGCACATTTATGTGTGCTAAAATTGGTCAGTGGCTGCGGCCAGGGATGTTGGTGGCCGCGGCCTGGGGAACAGAGGCCAGTGGCCGTGGCCACTGATACTCCTGGCCGCGGCCACAGATGCTGACTGACCAAATTTTCAGTTTTTTCCAACTCTTTTGAACGTCTCCAAAAACACAAAAAACTCCTAAATCTCATTTTTAATTCCATAAACATCCAATTAATCATTGGTTACAACCATAGGGGTTGGCGGAATTTGAAATTCAAAGGGTGTCTCTAAACTCTATAAATAGGAGCATAATACTCACTTGTAAGAGAACTCTATTTCTATCCACTAGAGCACTTGGCTAGAAATACACCAAAATGCTTGATTATTCCAGAGAGCTATTTCCAATATTGAGAGAATCTCTTAGTGCTTGAGATAGGGGAAATAAGATTTTCGACAAATGTTTTAAACCTTGTTCAAGTTGGTGATCTCCAATGCTCTTCACTTTGGTTGTGCGAGTGAGAGTGTTTTACTTTTTGTTCTTGTTATTTCTTCTACCATTGTTTTTATCTTCTATTCTTCTGTTTTATCTTTACATATTTATTTGTATCGTTTGTTTTAGAGTTGTAGTCTTTATCATTCTCTTCATCTATTTTTTTTATATCTATTTGTATTTTGAGTATTGAGTTGTAATTTATTTAATCAATCATTGTTTATTTGTATTATTTTGTCTAGAGTTGTAACTATTCTTACAATTTCCATTGATACAACATATATTTTTATAACAGACATAACTACTATCTTTTGGATGTATACATATATATATATAAAATAATAAAACCTTATTAGATTATCCGAAAACACAGGATCCTATTGTTGATACATAAAATAATAAAGAAAAAAAGTTATTTAATTTAAAATTCAAATATTTCAAAGTACTAAGTGCGGAAACTTTAAAGACATAATTCAAAAAACTAAAAATAACAATGTCATCCTCGATCGTTCCCATCAGTTCATTTCTTTAGTTCATCGCTCGATACACAAGCCAAAGCCGCATCGGATTCGTCCCGCCTTTCATATTCATTTTCCTGCACAATCTAAATAAAAAAGAATGAGTCTAATGCCTAGTAGGGAAAAACTACTAAAAATAAAACATAAAATAAACTTCAATATTAATGACCATTAACTCATTATCGTAGTATGTGATAAAAATCGCTACAGTCCTCTTATTTTAACTATTATTTTAGAGGTAGGTTTAGACACAACTATAGTCTACGATAACAATAAAAATCTTAGGATTTGCTATCTAAGCAACCATATTTCACGAGTGACTAAAGACATAAAAAACAACATACAAACACATAACACATAAAATCTAACTTATTTTCCTTACCAAAAATCGAGATATTAGAGACAAGTGTGGGGTTTTGGAAACTTCTAAAACCAAACATTAAAAATCATAAGTTTCCTAGAGAAAAGAAGATGAAGATAATATCTAAACCATCGGACTAAAGACTTATCGAAAATCTTAAGTTTCAAGGAAATCGAGTACCTAACCAAAAATCACTATGATGAGTTAGGATTTAGATTAAAGGAGAGGAATACAAATAAACTAAATCTGAGGATTAAGAGTACCTTAGATAGCTAGAGCTTCGATTTATACCACAATCACTAAAATCACACTATAACTTACTTCCCAAGTGTTTAGAAAAGCTTAGATTTGAAAGTTTTAACCCCAAAATCCTAGTGTTTCTCTCTAGAACAAAAATGGCAGCTTGGAGGCTCTGAGAAGGGTTTGAAAAATGATGCAAATGACTGAGTCAAGGGTCCTATTTATAGGATTCAAGGAGTGAAACTAACTCCCATTAAAATGAATAAAAATGGCACTTTCTGCTCAACAAATGCCTAGAACTCGCTCAAAATCGTTTAAGAACGAGTCCAAGTTGTTGAGGATTGATTCTAGTTTTGGATTTCACAGAGATTCAAACAAGGCACACACAGCTAATATATCGCTCACTATAGGCGATATATTGCATGCCCTATTTTCCTGAGGGTCCTTGGTTCCGATCATGCAAAATCGACGTGTTTTTCCATATCAGCATATGCTATATATCGCCCCTATAGCTGTGATATATCGACTTACACTTATGTACTAAACCACGTTTTTGCACGTTTTAAGCACACTTAAAGCTATTTAAAACCACTTTGACTGATTAATACAAGATCCTAGCATCTTTTGTAACCAAAGGCCAAAAGGATCGGATCATGCCCATCCTTTTGGCCTTTGTTACAAAAAAAAGAGGAATATATTTGACTGAGACTGATTCACACGTCTTTTATATATAATCTAAATTTTCACGATCCATTACGCTAATGCTACTAGCTTTGCTTTCAAGAGATTTTAGCCATATAAAACTGATGAAGCAACTATTATTAGCTCATAAACTCATAGAGCAACTTATAGTTTTTCCTTTGAACTATGACACTTATAAACTTTTGCCTCCCAAATTAGTTTGATTGGCTCCAATCTATGGTAACCGTTAAAAACATATCAGTCCTTCTCTCACATTTGTCTGAAATTTTAAAGGATTGATGATGTGGAAAATAAAAAAAAGTTATTTTATTAGTTTTAAAATAATTACAAATACTTTTTAAGAAAATTAAATTATAAAAAAAAAACATTAAAAACTTTAAGTACACCAACTGTTCATCTATTACATATGAAAGACATTAAAAAATATCAAAACCAATTCCAAATAAAATAATTCAAAACATTACTGGAAATTTCGTTTTTATATCAAGTGATTAGTCTAACAACTTTTTGCTTAGAGTGGAAACAGAAAAAGTTGAATGATTATTTCACAATCTGGTCTATAAGAAATACATTATGTTTGATTAGAATGTTCATAGAGTGTTGAATGTGACTGACCACTAAACCATATTTGACATGTAATTGCTCCCACTTTGTCCTCCCTTCTCTATTCTCCATTTATATGACTATAACTACTAGGCTACCGGTTCTTTTTCTCAACTTGTTCATATTATAAATCAACTCAAAAAAAAAATTAGAGAGAAAAAAAAAAAAAAAAAAGAAAGAACCACTACTAGATCGTTACCAATTAACTTTTCTATAAAGACTAGTACTCTAATATATAGTATTATTATCGTCCAATATTACTGTTATTGATGCTAAACACTTAAAGTACTGAAAATTTTAAATAACACGTGATTTTTTTTACATAGATTGGTTTCCCTAGTCTATGGGGTTACGCTTAAAGAATAAACATCATTAGTAAGAGATCCAAAATACACAATAGTATTGACATAAACACAAGACACATTACAATAGTATTAACTTAAACACAAGTAGACTCACTCTAAAAATTTACTTTCATATTTCTACACATCAAGTCCATGACACTTTAATACCATATAATACATATAACATAATTGGTCATTTAATTTTGTATCACACTTTATAATAGCATTATACATTATACATATGTGCCCATAAAATAGGATTTTAATCCAACAATCTCCCACTTGGGCAACATATGTTTCTTTATAAATATATAACCTTATGAGCTCGAAATTTGCTATCATATAAAGGTATTCTTTAACAATCTTGTCCATCAACCATATTCATATAGGATCAAAGCGGTTTTTGTCATATTAATCATGACTAAACCCACCAATGGTCACATATACAAATATAGTCAAATGACATAAATCAATCATGGATGTGTAGCATGGAAATTACATGCAATGTGAACCAAACATGCCTATTTCCAACTGGTCCTCTTTAAACAATAGTGAGCTCAGAATCAAACATAATAAAAACAGAGTGAATGAACAGAAAATTTCATCTTTGATCAGAAAATAACCAAATACACAATTGTCTTAAACAAACATAAAGAAAATAAAATACAAACTTCCACTAAATCATGATATCCTCAAACAATACAACACCCATATCACTACAAGAAATCTGACATTTACCTACCAATTTTTTACCTACTTATATTTATTTGTAGGTAAAGATGAGTTTACCTACCAATATTTAATGGTACAAACTATTCATAAGTAAATATTGCAAAATATATAAACTATATCAAATTTATTTTTTGCTACCAATAAAATTGGTAGGTAAAGAGTTTTACCTACGTATATATTGGAGGGAAAATTTTCAGCTTTTGGAGCTTATTTTTCCCTCCAACTTTATTTTAATTTTTAAAATTTTATTAAAATTAATGATGATGTGTACAACATTATCCTAGTGTGTGACCATAGTTATTTTATAATTTACACATTTTATCAATACATATATAATATAATAAAAACATAAATAAATTTATTACTTAATATCATTATATACTTATAACCCTAAACCTAACTTATCTCTCAACTCATCTCCATCTTCCAAACACTCAGTCGCCTCTCTTCTCTCTTCTTTGAGCACTGCCTCTCTCTTCTCTCTTCTCTGAGCCCATGGCTGAGAATAACCGAGACCCTTCATCTCCATGGATGAATCCAAATGCCTTCTTCTCCATTGTTGAACCGAGATGCCTTCACCTGTTTTCTTGAACCCAGACGCCTTGTTTCTGTTATTGAACCTGAATGTCTTCATTTATAATCTTGAACCTAGGCGCCTCATCTCCAATCTTGAACCCAGATTGCCGCCGTTCAACCTAAGCCAATGCGTCCATGACTAAGCCTCTATCATGTGCTGTATATGCTTGTGATCCTTTGTTCTCTCAGTATATCTTTGATCATGAGGCCCTCTGTTCTCTGTAAGTAATTTTTTTCTGTTTATTGTTTAGAATATGTAGTAATATCTGTTTTGGATTGCTTTGTTTGGATTGAGGATTTTGGATTGCTTGGATGCATGGAGGGTTTTGGATTGCTTGGAAGCTATGAATTTTTCGGACTGGCTGGTGGATTTGAGATTTTCGGATTGAGGTATTTTGTATGAGATCACAATGACTAAATCCCCAATAATCTGAAGGATTAGTGATGTTTCATTAATCTGAGGCATATTTTTCCATGTTTGTATACTACCATGTGTTTTGGATTTTAGGTTTTCGAATTGCATAGTATATTGTTTATATATTTTTTATATTGACAGATTTAGAGTTAGGGAATTTATGTTTCTACTCTGTTTTGTTTATTGATATTTTTTTGGATTTGAGATTTTAAGATTATTTGTTATGTTGATATTAGTTTTAGATTTAGTTTTTTTTGTGTGTTTCTAATCTGTTTTGTGTCTCTGAAAAGCTTTAAATGTCACATTTTGTGGCTCTAGAATGTCTTGTATATCTTCATTTTTATCTTGTTTGAAAGCAATAGTTATTAATATTGATGAGTTTTTATAATCTAGATATTTTGATGAGTTTTTATTATCTGTGTAATATTGCCGACTGTGATGGTGAACATTTATCAGTTCTTTGCATTTTGTGTGATTTTGAAATTAAAAGTTTTCGAATTAAATGTTTATTCCACTGTTATGTAGATTAATTGTTTCCACTGTAGGGAAATGAAAATCTACTCATCCAAAGGGGGTTTAGTTAGTTTCTAATGAGAGTAACTCATTCATTACTGTCTTACTATTTTCTCATGATTGCTTATGATGTATTGTTTCTAATGAGAGTAGCTCATTCATTACTGACTTACTGTTTCTCATTGCTTACATAGGGTTAAATGATAGGCTCTGTGGTTCTCTATGATTCTGGATTTGTTTGAACTAACTTATATGCTTGCTATCTATATATGTATATAAGAAACTAGTTTTTATGATTCTTTTGCAGATTTAAACTTTATTTATTGTTTTATTGAGATAAGGTTTGACAAATTTCTGTTTTGAAGATTAGTGTGTTTCGGCTTTGAGTTGTGTAGAGTTTTTCAGTTATGTTTCATTGTTGTAATCTGGTTTATGTGTTTCATTGCTATATTCTAGTTTATTTGTTTGACTGTCCTTAAGCTTTGAGTTGTGATTCATGGTTTTGGGGTTTTGTTCATGTTCAGGGAGTTTGTCATATCTGATATTGTTTTCCCTATGCTTTCATTAGTTTTATTTTGATGAAAAATTAGTTTTACATGTAGTTCTATATAAATCTGATTGATTATACTTGAATGCAGTTTTTAACTTTTATTTATTCATGTATAAACTTTAATGGGAAACTTAGGAAATGTATCTTTCTTTATAGAGTAACTAATATGTTTAAAGTATTAGTGTGTGTCACTGTCCTAAATCTAATTGATCAAGCTTTCTTTTATGTATTATAGATGATGAAATTGACTAAGGATGAGTTTTTTTTTAATAGTTAAGCACTGATTCTATTTATTTATTTGTTGTTATGTTTCCAAAGTTTTGTTAATAGTTAAGCACTGGTTCTTTTGGGTAGACATGCTAATGTTTTTAAATGTGTCATCTTACAAGTTAGATTTGCTCTTGTTTTTTATATTTGTATTTAGCTTTAGTGTTGCTCTTTGATCGTAGGGTTTGGTTATGTTTTGAGCAAACAATCTGTTTTAATATGTCTATATATGAAGGGATCTGTTTTGAGTAAGGATTTGATTTAATATATGTTGTTTGGTACTTTGTTTCTGATATTTGTATTTAGCTTTGGTGTTGCTATTTGAGTGTAGGGTGTGGTTCTGTTTTGAGGAAGGAATCTATTTTAATGCCTATATATGAAGGGATCTATTTTGAGCTAGGATATATTTTAGTATATTTTATTTGATACTTTGTTTCTGATATTTGTATTAAGATTTAGTGTTGCTCTTTGGCTGTCGGGTATGGTTTTGTGTCTATAATATGAATTTTATAGTTTGTGGATATTCGTCATTGTTACTATGAATTTATTTTGCCTATGATGTTCAAGAATAAGTGTACTTATTCTATGTTGGTGATTATGAGACTTGATGTACTCATATATTTGTTTTTAATATATGCTGGTATGTCAAGTGTCATAAATGCTCATAATAATAAGTCATATATAATCTGAAATCCTTATGATGATTAAATTGGGGATATTTTCTTTGTTGAAGTTAATTATAGTCATTTCCACTATCGCCAACCCAAACCTCACCTCTCAAAGCCATCATCGACATTCTCAAAGTTTAGTTAGAGGAAGAAGGCTCTCGTGCAATAATTCCAAAGTGAAGAATGTCAAGAAAAATGTAGTTAGAGAAAAGAGAATTGTATAGAATTGTTGATATTTTATTTTATGAAATGTAATTAGTGTAACACTCATAATTTAATAAGCAATGAATATTTTATAATATATGTTTGTTTATTTTGTTATTCATGTTAAATAATTTATTTGAGGAATAATGACAAATATTTTTAAAATTAATTACTTTCATTTATTGTTTATATTAAATTAAATTTAAAGATATAATTAAAGTTACCTACATATAAACATTATCTTTACTCACAAATAAATAGGTGTAGGTAAAAATAGGTATACCAGCTCATGCCATGTGGACCAGTTATTTAGTGCCACGTAACCAATAAAAAGGGAGAAGTAACCCAATCATTTAGTGCCTCATCATATGCCACGTGGAGTGCCACATCACTTGCCACATATAATGCCACATCAAACACTAGGTCAATGACATTGACTCATTTTTTGTGGGGTCCACACGATTTTTACCTACCAATATACTAATCGTAGGTAATAATACATTTCTCGACTAACTATTACCTACCAATAGGTTATTGTTCAAAATTGGTAGGTAAAGGGATTTACCTACCAATGCACCATTTTTACCCACAAATAAAATTGGTAGGTAAATGCCGAATTTCTTGTAGTGTATGAACAATGTGCTCATGAAAGACCTTGGGTTGTAATCTCTTTGTGAGTGGATCTGCTATCATGGAGTGTGTCCCAATGTGCTCTATGGATATTTGTCCACTATGCACTCTCTCTTTCACAACTAGGAACTTTATGTTAATATGATTTGACTTGGATGAGCTCATGTTGTTGTTGGAATACAGTACTGCTGAATTATTGTCACATAATTACTTGAGTGGTCTTTCTACATTCTCCAAAATGCGCAGCCCAGTGACAAAGTTTCACAGCCATATTCCATGATTTGATGCGTAGCATCTCAGAATTTTATTTAGCTAGATAGTAGTAGCTTGTGTTGTAGTATTTTAGTTTTTGTGGTTATTGGTTCAAGCCATGATTTAGTTGGAAACTCGTAGAGATAGTTATGGATTTTATAAGTTTAGCCTATAGTTTAGAAATATTAATTTTAACATAAGGTTTATTAATATAGCTGGTCCTAGAAATGTTATTTATTATAACCGAAGGTTTACATAGAATAATTAAGAACGTGACACTTTTCACATGTATGTTTATTAAGGATTTAAGGATTTTAGATGAATAAATTAGTCAAGGATAAACCTAGGAAGTCTAGAACCTTCCCTCAACTGTTAGGATCACATTTTACTCAGTAAAAGTGGTTTAAACAAATTCAAGTGTGCTGAAAGTGTGCAAAAATGTGTTTGATATATCAATGTATGTTGATATATCACAGCTATAGGGGTCGATATATCAACGTGTTTGATATATCAATGTATGCCGATATATCGCAGCTATAGGGGTCAATATATCGCCTCTGATTGATATAGAAAATACGTCGACTTCGCACGAACGAAATCACAGAGGCTCAGGATTATGGGGGAGGCGATATATCGCCTATAGGGGCGATATATCGGCTCCACTTGCATGTTTTGAAAATCCATGGAATCCGAGCTGGATACAGCCCTCAACAACTTGGACTTGCTCTTGAATGTCTTTGACCGAGTTCTGGGCATATGATGAGTAGAAAATTCAATTTTTATTCAATTATTTATTAATTTTAAAAGGAGTTAGTTTCACTCATTGAACTCTATAAATAGGACCTTTCACTCAGCCATTTGCTTCATCATTCAAGCACTCTTCAGAGCCTCCAAGCTACTAAGTTCGCTCTAGAGAGAAACACTAGGGTTTTGGGGTTAAAAGCTTTCAAATCTACATTTTTCTAAACACTTGGGAAGTAAGATAGAGTGTTATTTCAGTATTGAGGTGTAGATCGAAGTTCTAATCTATCTAAGGTACTCTTATCTTCAGGTTTAGTTCATTATAGTTCCTCTTATTCTTTCATTTTCTTCAAAATCCTAACTTGTTATAATAACTTTTGGAAAAGTGTTTAATTCCTTTGAAACTAAAGGTTTTCAGTAAGTTCTTATCTTGGTGGATTAGATCTTCTCTTCAACTTATTTTCTTTAAGAAACTTATGGATCTTACTGTTTTGTTTTAGGAGTTTCTAATCCCGCTCTTGAACCCAATACCCTGATTTTTGGTAAGGAAAATAGGTTAGATTTTATGTGTTATGATGTATGTATGTATGTATGTATGTATGTATGTATGTATGTATGTATGTATGTATGTATGTATGTATGTATGTATGTATGTATGTATGTATGTATGTATGTATATGTTTTATGTTGTAGTCACATGGGAAATATGGTTGCTTAGATAGCAAATAAGCAAATCCTAAGATTTTAATCATTATCTTAGACTATATTTATGTTTAAACCTACCTCTAAATAGTAGCAAGAGGACCTAGATGGTTTATCATATACTATATTTGTGTCTAAACCTACCTCTAAATAGTAGCAAGAGGACCTAGATGGTTTCTATCACATACTACGGTAATGAGTTAATGACCATTAATATTGTAGTCTTATGTTTTATGATTTACGTTTTTACGTTATATGTTTTATGACTTATGATATATTTTAATAGTTTTTCCTTACTAGGCATTAGGCTCATTCTTTTTTATTTTAGATGGTGCAGGAAAATGAGCTTGGAAGGCGGGACAGATTCGTGGCAGCTTTGGCATGTGTATTGGTCGAGAACTGAATGAATGGACTGATGGGAAAGATCGAGGATGACATTTTGTTTCAAGTTTTTTTTATTATGTATTTATGTTTTTCCGCATTTAGTATTTGAATAATTAAGTAAAGATTTTGTTTTCCTTATGATTTTATGTAATAACAATGGGATCCCATATTTTGGATTTTCTAATAAAGTTCTATTATTTTATGTATGTGTTAAAAAATAATAGCTATGTCTTAGTAGTTTTAATGGTCCAAGGTCTTTAAGTTAGTCGGGTCATTACAGTTGGTATCAGAGCCATGGTCATTACAGTTGGCATAAAGTTCTCCTTGATACACACGCAAAAGCTCCGGATCTAATCGCCAATGTAAGTGTTTATGATATGAATGTTATGTTTATGTTAATAACTAACATTTTAATCATTTTGCTTTCAGTCAAAATGAATGGAGCTTTGACTTATCAAGATATCTGAGCCATTAAGGCATTGAAAAGGATTAGAGAGCCAAGGGATACAATAGGGGTGCTAGAAAGAATCACTCAAAGATTGATCCTATTTCACAAGGGGATAGTTCACCTTCAAATCGCTAAGCAAATTATGATGAGAGCCATGGAACAATATGTCCTAGTAATTAAGATTTTTAAGGATTTTTCTTCTATAGTTTCAAAATTGGAAGAATTATGGGAGACTATGGATGATGAAGATGATTTACTGGTAGCCATGAAATATTATTTTCTTATACTTAGGTTTACTTATAGGTTTGAGTTTCAATTCACTAATGAACAAAAGCATAACATCCTAATGAATATTCCCCGAGGTAGTTTTGAGGCTCATGATAATGATGATTATGAGGAAATAAATGATGATATGTTTGATGAAGGGTAAGATGTAGAAGATCCTGATTTTTATAGATTTACCCTAGCTATTATTAGTATAGTTTCTTTATTTATTTTGAATTTATGATTGTAATAAGTGAAAATCTTTTTCCAAATGAATAAAGTTGTTATTTTGAATGGTATGTATGAGTTTGATTTTTTTGTTTACAATCATAATAAATTTAGAATAAATTCAATAAATAATGACTGAGTTTGGTAAGGGTGGATACAAATCAATGTATCAGGTTCTGTATTGAGAGTTTAGGGGGCCATAGTACTGGGAACGATTTTACTGATCCCAGCCCTCCCTCAATATGGTTAACTTTGGAATATTGACGAGTTTTGTGCCTGAGAATTAAGTCATATAGGGTGGTGAGAAACATACTTAGAAAATAATAAAGGTGGCTTAATAGTCTAAATATAGAAACACACCCTAATATATAAAGACGACTTACATAATTTTTTTTATAAGAAATCATAACTGATAGGTTCGAGTTATGTTTGCTTGGACTAAGTTTTTCCTTAGAAACTATTTAGGTAAGTTCTAACGTGTTTTATCAATTGTTAGAAATTTTTTGAAGATGTCGCTTCGAAGATCTGCACGCACGAATGGAAATGACCCCAACACTGCCAACGAGACTCACGAAGCCCCTCTAGTCTGCAGAAGGGGAATGCGTGCTACTACTGCTACTGCTAATAGAAATGCACCACCTCTAGTTGACAACAACGCTAAAATTATCCGGTTACGGCAACAAGTAGAAGAACTGCTGCAACAACAACGATAACAATCTTAGTCGCAGCTTCAGCTATAGCATCAGCCACAGCGTCAGCCTAAGACTTAGTCGCAGCCTCAGCCAACGACTCAAGGACCCCAGAAAGGGCAGAACATAGGATATTCATATGGGGGATGGCTGGGGGAAAACTACGCGCCTTATCCATCTCAGTACATAGAGCTGGTCTACGAGCATTTTTGTAAGCAACACGCTCCAAATTTTGAAGAAACAACCGACCCCTTTGAGGCTGAAGAATGGCTCAGGAATGTAGAGCCTATTCTAGCACACATGAAACTCGCCAATGCAGATCGCATATCCTGCGTTTCCTCTCTACTGAAAAAGGATGCTTGAATCTCGTGGGAATTGGTACAACAGACTCATGATATTACCACCATGACTTGGGCCAAATTTGTGGAGCTGTTTCACAAAAAGTACTACAACTCGGCAGTCATCGCTACGAGGGTGGAAGATTTTTCCAGTCTGAAGTAGGGCAATTTGACAGTAGTTGAGTACACTCGACAATTTGATCGTCTAGCCAAGTTTGCACCAGAGTTAGTCCCAACCAACTACTTGAGGGTTACCAAGTTCACCAGGGGACTCAGACCAAGATTGAATTAGGAGTCAAGCTTGCAAACCCTGGAACCACTTCTTACGCCGATGTCCTGGAAACGGCTATAGAGGTGGAAAGACTCCAAGAAAATGTTAGTAAGGAGGAGGCAAGCAAGTCTGAACCCAAGCAGCAGAATCAGACTCAGAATGGTTGAAACCACAACAACAACCAACATAACAATAATGGGTAGAAAATAAAGCATCTTGATAATAAGCAAGTCGACGCTAACAAAAGGGCACAAACTAACAATGGTAATAATAGATCGGGTTATGTGGAATACCCTCAATGCTCCAAGTGCCAGAAAAGACATCCTAGGGAGTGTTGTGCAAACACCAAGGGTTGTTACAATTGTGGTCAAGAAGGTCATTAGAAAAAGGATTGTCCGCAGCTCAAAACAGAAGAAAAGAAAGACAACAAGATGGTTCTAGCCAGAGTCTTCGCCTTGACCCAGGGAGAAGCCGAAGCTAGTAACAAGGTGGTCACAGGTCAGCTTCCTATCCTTGATAATATATGTTCAGTATTGTTTGATTCGGGAGCAACACACTCGTATATCTTGTTAGGAATGATAGAAAAATTATACAAACCTCGTGAAAGATTTAGAACTAGGTTTGTTATGGAACTGCCTTTGGGCGAAGTTGTTTTATCATCATGAATAGTACGAGGAGTACCGATCAAAGTCAAGGGCACGGAGCTAGAAGGAGACCTGATGGAGATAGAAATCAAGGACTTCAACGTAATACTGGGCATGGACTGGCTAGTGAGACATGGTGCAACCATCGATTGTAGACGTAAGCAAGTGACATTTGAAACTTTTGAGGACCAGAAACTATGTTTTATGGGAAAGGTTTCAGGAATACAGACACCAATTATCTCATCTCTCAAATCTCATAGGATGATAGAGAAAGAATGTCACACATTCTTAGCAAGCGTCACGGATATGGCACAGGAAACACCATTAATGGTTAGAGACGTCCGCATTATAAAGGAATTTGCATAAATATTTCCTGACGACTTACCAGGGTTACCCCCTACTCAGGAAATTGACTTCACAATCGAACTAGTACCGGGAACCGAACCTATCTCAAAGGCACCATACCAGATGGCACCTACCAAACTCAAGGAGTTGAAAATGCAGTTACAAGAGCTCTTGGACTTGGGTTTCATCAGACCAAGCCATTCGCCATGGGGAGCACCGGTTCTATTTGTAAAGAAGAAGGATGGAAGCATGCAGATGTGTATCGATTACCACGAGCTGAACAAGGTGACAATTAAGAACAAGTACCCGCTACCCTGAATCGATGATTTATTTGATCAACTCTGAGGTAAGGGAGGAGGATATACCAAAGACAGCTTTTAGGACTCCATACAGACAATACGAGTTCTTAGTTATGTCTTTTGGTCTTACCAATGCTCCAGCTGCATTTATGGACTTAATGAATCGGGTCTTCAAGGATTACTTGGACAAATTCGTCGTAGTGTTCATTGACGATATTGTGGTGTACTCCAAGGACGAATTCGAGCACGAGGAACATTTAAGAATGACCATGCTGCAACTAAAGGAGCATCAAATTTATGCCAAGTTAAAGAAATGCGAATTTTGGCTATCACAAGTAGCGTTCCTCAGCCACATAGTATCCAAGAATGGAGTCATTGTAGACCCAACTAAAGTAGAGGCTGTGAAGGATTGGCCAAGACCTAAGAATGCGTTAGAGGTTATAAGTTTTCTAGGGCTGGCAAGCTATTATTGGAGATTTGCAGAAGGTTTTTCTAAGATAACCACTCCGCTTACCAAGCTGATCCGAAAACAGTAAAAGTTCAACTCGACAGATAAATGTCAAGAAAGCTTCCAGTTGCTCAAAGATAAACTATGCTAAGCACCAATACTTTGCATACTGACACCCAACGACAAGTTTTGTAGTATATTGTGATGCGTCCAAGCAAGGTTTGGGAAGTGTGCTGATGCAAAATGACAAGGTGATAGCCTACGCCTCAAGGCAGCAGAAGGAATACGAGCAACGGTATCCAACACAAGATATGGAGTTGGTAGCGATGGACTTTGCATTGAAAATCTAGCGCCACTATCTTTATGGAGAACGGTGTGAGATTTATATGGACCACAAGAGCTTAAAATATTTCTTCACGCAGAAGGAGCTCAACATGAGGAAATGCAAGTGGTTAGAAATAGTAAAGGATTATGAATGCAAAATCCTACACCATCCAGGAAAAGCGAATGTAGTTGCAGATGCGTTAAGCCGAAAAAGTTATGAAAATCTGGCAGCATTATCCGGAATTGAAAAGCCGCTACAACAAGAGCAGATGAATGTCGGGATAGGAATATTCATGGGTCAACTCGCTAACTTATCCATCTAGTCGAGTTTACTAGATGATATACAGATCGGGCAAGGGCATGATGACACGTTAGCATCAAAGAAGGTTAGACTACGAAGTTCTTTATATCAGGACAGGGGTTTTTGAGATACAAAGGTCGGGTGTGTGTTCCAAATGACTATGGGATTAAGATGAAGATATTAGAAGAGGCACACACTACCCCATACTCAGTTCACCCGGGGTCGACCAAGATGACTCACGACCTCAAGGCACTGTATTGGTGGTCGGGAATGAAGAAAGACTTAACAAAATATGTGTCCAAATGCCTTATATGCCAGCAAGTAAAAGCAAAACATTAGTGACCCGCAAGCTTATTGCAACCGCTTAGTATTCCGGAATGGAAGTGGGAAGACATAGCCATGGATTTCGTGACAGGGTTACCAAGAAAAAATAAGCAACATGACTCGACTTGGGTTGTGGTAGATAGACTCACCAAGTCAGCTCACTTATTGCCTGCCAAGACTACGTACACTGCGGACCAGTACGCAGACATTTACGTTTGAGAAATTGTACGATTGCATGGAATCCCTAAGACCATAGTATTCGATAGAGGATCGGTGTTTACATCAAGATTTTGGGGAAGCATGCAGCAAGCCATGGGTACTAAGCTGAGTCTCAGTATGACATTTCATCCTCAGACCGACGGATAGTTCGAGCATACCATTTAGATTTTAGAAGATATGTTGCGCGCTTGTGTACTAGACTTCAGAGGATCGTGGAATAAGTATTTACCACTTATAAAGTTCTCCTACAATAATAGCTACCAGGAAACTATCGGTATGGCACCCTATGAGCTACTTTATGGAAGGAAATGTCAGTCGCCATTACATTGGGACGAGGTAGGAGAAAGACAACTTCTTGGACCCAAAGCTGTTAAAGAAGCTCAAGACGTAGTGGAGCTTATTAGAAAACGTATGCTCGCTACTCAGAGTCGACAAAAGAGTTATACGAATGCCAAGTGACGAGATGTGGAATTCAAAGTCGGAGATTATGTCTTCTTAAGAATATCTCCTATGAAAGGAGTGAAGCGATTTGGGAAGAAAAGAAAACTTAGTCCCCAGTTTATAGGTCCTTTTGAGAGATTGGACAAGGTGGGACAAGTAGCGTATAGATTAGCCATACCGCCAGCTTTAGCAGAGAGCCATAATGTGTTTCACATCTCGATGCTGCGTAGATATGTGTCAGACCCATCCCACGTTCTCAAGTACGATACATTAGTACTTTAGAAAGACCTGAGTTATGAGGAGCGAGCGATTAACATCCTAGAGAAGGGGTGAAGGAATTACGGTGTAAGAGTATTCCAATAATCAAGGTCTTGTGGAGTAATAGTACAGAATGAGAGGCAACGTGGGAGTTGGAGGGAGACATTCGAGCACGGTATCCAGAATTGTTTGGTAAGTAAATTTTGGGGACGAAATTCTTTTAAGTAGGGGAGAATTGCATCGTCTCGGAATTTTACTTAGCTAGATAGTAGTATCTTGTGTTGTATTATTTTAGTTTTCGTGGTTATTGGTTCAAGTCGTGATTTAGTTGGAAACTCATAGAGATAGTTATGGATATTATATGTTTAGCCTATAGTTTAGAAATATTAATTTTAACATAAGGTTTATTAATATATCTGGTCCTAGAAATGTTATTTATTATAACCTAAGGTTTAGATAGAATAATTAAGAATGTGACACTTGTCACATGTATGTTTATTAAGGATTTAATGATTTTAGATGAATAAATTAATCAAGGATAAACCTAGGAAGTCTAAAACCTTCCCTCAGATGTTAGGATCACATTTTACTCAGTAAAAGTGGTTTAAAAAAATTCAAGTGTGCAAAAACGTGTTTGATATATCATCGTATGCCGATATATCGCAGCTATATGGCTCGATATATCGCCTATGATTGATACAGAAAATACGTCGACTTCGCACAAATGAAATCACGGAGGCTCGGGACTATGGGGGAGGTGATATATCACCTATAGGGGGAATATATCGACTTCACTTGCCTGTTTTGAAAAATCCGTGGAATCCAAGCTAGAAACAGCCCTCAACAACTTGGAATGGCTCTTGAATGTATTTGACCGAGTTTTTGGCATTTGTTGAGCAGAAAATTCAATTGTTTATTAATTTTAAAAGGAGTTAGTTTCACTCATTGAACTCTATAAATAGGACCTTTCACTCAGCCATTTGCTTCATCATTAAAGCGATTTTAGAGCCTCCAAGCTACTAAGTTCTTTTTAGAGAGAAACACTATGCAACATCTCGAATTTCCTAATAAGGCTTAGGGCCTTGATTAGGGGGCCAGGATGGAAAATCATGGAATTATGTGATTATATGATTATTATGTGTATTATTATGTGATTATGTGAGTAATATTATAATATGACTAGATATACATGTTTTGGTGTATTAAATATGCATGTGGGCCCATTTATGTTTAATTGGGAAATTATTGTAATTTGGCCCGTTATGGGTATATTTGGCATATATGTGGTATGTGTGTGGTATTACATTACTATGTGGATATGTTTAGGTTACTCGGCACGAGACGATCTTAGGGAGCAAGCTAGTTCGAAAGTCACAACGGGACCCATACTTGACTTGGAGTGAATCAAGGGGTATATTGGGTATTTAACATATTACAGGGATATTGTGTAATGGGAATGATTATTTGATGATATATTGGGAGTTAGTGAGATCGGGAATTCTAGGAATTTTTACTATTTTACCCACAGGGGACTTTTTGGGACCCCAAGCATTAAGATTTGCTTGAGGTTACTTAAGCTCGAAGTAACTTGTCATAAACATAAAAAGAATGTTCAGTACGTTCTCTCTCTCTCTCTCTCTCTTTCTTTCTCTCTCTCCCGTTCCCTTTTTGACACCGTTAGCATTTTTAAAGGAAACTCGAGTTTTAGGACTCGGATTCAAGCAAGGATTGTGTCATAGCAATTCTAGGGAAGATTAGAAGTTTATTATCTGGGGGATTTAACTGGGAAATGACTCAATCAAAGGTAATTCAAGATTTAAGTTTTAAGTTTTCAAGTTTTTAAGCTTTGATTGGATTTCATGTTTTGATGAGTTTTTGGATGGTTTGAGATTTGGGTTTTGATGGTTTTGGGCCATTGGGGGTGTTTGGGAACTTTGTTTTTGGGATTTGAATATGTTTGGATAGCTTTTTGGAGGATTTTAAATGGGGAAAAACGAAGAAAATGGTTGGCTTCGAGGTTGGGTCGCGACCTTGTTCTAGGAAGTCGCACCCCATGTGAACCCAGAACCATGAGGGTTCTTCCTGGGGGGCGCACCGCGACTCTAGAGGGCCAAGTCGCGGCCAGCCAGTGCATTTTTTTTCCAGATTTGGTTTTTAGTCATCAGAACTTAACTCTAAGGGCTTGGGATCGATCCTACTACCCGGTTTGGTAGGTTTTGACGTCCCAGAGGCTAGGACTTGGTCCGGAAGTCTTTATTCACTCATTTTTTACGGGATTTTATGTTATGACTAGGTGATTGCTAGGGATTTAGAATCAAGATCGTGCTTGAGGGTCATTCATTGGTAACCTACGCTTGGACCAAAGGTAAGACAACTACACCCAGTATGTGATGCATGTTATGCATGTAATACATGTGATTATGGCATGGCATGAATGTTGAATATGGAATTGATCAGAGCTTGAGTCTCTGTAAATGTGCATGATCATAATTATGCTGATGATTGTTGATGAAGCATGTCGAGTGCTTTATATTTGGATATCTGCTGCATTTTGAATGTTGGAATATAATGTTTATTTGAGCTGCACACTGACTTATTAGTCAGAAACAACAATGGTGTTTAATGATGGTCGTGAAGCTCTGACTTATCAGTCATGATCGGCAATAGTACTGAGCGTTGGTTGTATGGAATTGACTTATGAGTCAATAGCGGCAATAACACATTGAACTCTGGACGATATGATTAGATCTAATCAACAAGAGAATTATATGCTCGACCGACCTATTGGTCGAAGAAAACTAAAGCGATTGGCTAGTCCAAGGCTAGTTAC